>NC_045619.1:95269432-95894432 GCF_009829155.1 Mustela erminea
AATTTTTTCCCATTGAAAATAACCCTTCTCATGGCTCTTATGAGTGATTTTTTTTCTTGCTTATCATCTAATAATTCATCTCTGAGTCTCCAGGATAGAGTATAGTACCTGAACTATGGTGGGCCCTTAAAAAGTCCTAACATCTCTTCTCTTTCCTTTTCTCTTGCTCCCTCTGGTGTCCAAGAAACCCTAAGACCCTACCATCAAAACCTCCACTGAAAAGTAAATTAGGCATCTTCTAGCCCCACAACAAAGTCAATAATTTCTTTGCCCAGTGGTACAAACACGTAAAACCTTTTCTTGAGTTTAAAATTAAATACTTCCAGATATCCTCATTTGCAAATACATTTATAAATATTTATAATATGCATTTCTGGTCCAATGAAGGAGATTACCCCGTAGGTATTTGTGTTGTCTTAAAAGAAAAATGGTTTTCATGCTTTGTAAGACCACATGCCTTAAAACTTGAAAGCTACCTCATCTGGTTTTTTCCTCTCCAATTTTTATTATTTCCATTTTTCTCAGTTCGTATTTGCTCATTTTTACAGCTGTTGTTTGGATACCAAACATATGAACTTTCTAGGTAAGCCAAGGAACTTGTCCTTCACTGTACCAGCAGGAATGACACTCAGCCAGGCTTGGTCGTACTGGTTGTGTGGAGCTGGTCTCTATGCTAGTGGATTGCTGCATCTGTCCAATGAGCTGGTGCTTATTACACATCTTAATGATGGCATAGAGCAACAGGCAGTTTTCATTTGTCCATGAGGGAGTTTTGTAGTGCTCCCTGGTCCTACAATCATTCATGTTCCCTCCTTTAATACTGAATTCTCAGCCATATTAGACCTACATATGTGCGAACTCCAGAATAAAGTTGATCAAACTTTGTGTACTTTTGTAGAAACCCTATGAAGGCACTTCTCATGGTTTAACATATTCCTGAACACTGAGAAACTTTAGCCATGAACATTGTTTTTTAATTTAAGATAATTAACTTGCCTTGCACTTTAAATTTTTACCTTTTTATCCTTTTGGGGGATCACTTTTTAGTCAGATGTTACAGATTTTGGCTAGGTCCTTTTGCATTTTATCTTTTATCTCATATGTTCTATTTACACATTCTAGAAAGGTTTTTATTTTGATAATTGTTTTCATCTTTCAATAATCTTGCAGTATTTTTTAAATTTCTAAAAGCAATTTCTTGTTCATGGATCATTTCTTTTTCATAGCATACCATTCTTATTTTGTGGATACTGTATCTTTTTTTAGTCTAGCTGAAAAAAATGTATTTAGTTTTAAACAAATTCTCATCATCATGATACATAAATTATGTTTCCATTGGCTTTCTGTCCATGTTGCTGACATCCTCCAAACCAATGTCAACAATTATTTTATGCTTACTCTTAACGGATAAATTGGAAGTTTTTGTGTGTGTGTAAGTTTAGGAGATTTCATACTCTAATGAGTGGGTGGGAGGATCCATTAAACTAGAAAACCTCTAAATGCCAAAATAAGGAGAATTTCCCTCTACAACTTTTGATGAAAAAGTTCTGGACATGCAGAGCTAGATGATACAGTTTCTTTGGAGAAGAACCCTGTGATTTTCATGCATAGTCAAGTGCCTGGTGGCAAGAGTTCTACCTGTGGTGGTGGGAGACCTATATTCTCTGCTTGGCTCATGGTCCATGAATCAGTCACTCAAGAGGTTCCTTGAGCAGGTTGAATCTCTCCTTGGCTTTGTCACCTCAGTATCCTTCTCACTTTACTCCAGTATCTAGTGTCTATTCTGACTTATCCTTGTTCCTCCTGCCGTCTAAAATGTTATGAGTTTCTTGCTCATTGATTGTATCTTCACCATTTTCTTCATTACTGTGGAATTTACACCTCTTTATTTTTTACTATCAATTCTAAGAGGTTGTAGGGGTGGAAGGGAGTACAGCTTGAGGTCAGGCCACCATTTTGAAACAAAAGCCCCAAGAAGGACCAACAGAAAGAACACCAAATACTTGTATTGTCTTTGTGATGAGAAAATAGAGACAGGCAGAGAGTAGTTCTGCCATACATATTTTGATTCGCTTCATGTTCTTGAAGCCCTCCAATTGGACTCAACATACTATCTTTAAACCCAGTAATAAAACATTACAGTTAAAGTGCTCTCTGAAGTCATCTGGCCAAACTTCAATTTGGAGGTTGGAATTTCTTCTATACCATTTCACTCAATCTGCTTCTAAAATATACTTAATGATCCTCACTGAGTACTTAATGAAGCAACACACGTCATCGGAAAATTCTGCTTTGTTAGAAACTCCTTCTAATGTAAAAATGAAGTCAGCTTCTCTTAGTTTCACCCACTAATTCTAATTTATCCATTAAGAACTTGTGCTTCAGGGGACTCTGTGAACAATAGGAATTGTTTACAAAAATAATTTTTATATGTGAATAACACTATTTTTCTGGGAAGAGGGTCCATAGGTTTCATTATATTCTCAACTTAATCTACAAACAAACAAAAGAGTAAAAGTCACTGGTCTCAAAACAGTATAGAGAGAGCTGGCTTCCTTTAACTTTTGGCAATTCTCCAAATATCCAAGAATAACTATAAACCTTTTTTATATTCAGTATTTATGCAATGAAAGCTTCAAAGTCATTAAATAGTATGATACTGTGGTTATTTGAATAGGATTCAGATTTTAGAGGGTTCAATCTGAAATTATCATAAATCTGTTCATGTCCATACCCCTAAATAAAAAAGGGTCAATTAGTAAAACAAAGCAGTAAATTCAGTAGTCTCTAAATGATGGGAACAAGAGGCTTATTGTCTTTCTGAAGCAGTGAGATGAACAAAATAATACAGGGAATTCTCTTTATGCTCTTGTGTTTAATCACCACACTTGTAAGCTTTCAGTAACAAAGAATGGGATCAAATCAGTGGGATTTTTGTTTCACTGACAAATACATCAGCACTATTTGTAAAAGCCATTCTAAAATCTTGAGCAAGTTTTAGAAAGCATACTATTTTATATAAAATTTTATGGCTTCGTGAAAAGTATCACAATTACCAGGACTTCACAAGAAACATCAAATTTCTTCATTTTTATAACATGTAACTTCTCTTTGTTAAATAATTTAGATAGTAAATAATAATTATAGACATAAGGTAGAAAATTAGTTGAAATTAAAATTACATGAGCTATCACTACCCAGTGTATCAACGTTAAGATTTTGGTGTACATACTTTTAGAATAAAATACATACTTTGACCTTTTTATGTATTAATATATTATGAATATCTTTTCATGAGAGTGAATATAGAAGTACCTTTTTATTTTAAATTATAACATAGTATTTCATTGTTCGGATGTACACAATTTACTTAATGTGTCAAATAGACATTATGTTCCCATTTTCTGCTCCTGTGAATAATAGCATTGTATAAATAGCATTGTATATTGTATAAAAACATTGTATAAACCTTATACATATATAGTGCCCTATACAATTGCCAAAATTCTCTCTATATCAATTTATACTCATTACCACAGTGAATTTGAATCTTCCCCCCATTTGTACACTTAGGCTAAACCAGAGAATAAAAGCTAATTTCATTTTTTACTAGTCTATTAGGTAAACTGTGGTGTGTGTCCCTGTTTTATGTCTTCTTTTTTAGTGGGTGGTGGGGAGGATACCTCATCACAAAAGACAACTATTTGTATCTAGAGGTAATAAAAGGGTCAATGTGAGTTCTTCTGGTTTTGGAAGTTTGTGATTTCATTAATAATAAAGATTATTATAAGAAGTCTGCAAAAATCGTATGGTTTTGAAATAGCCTTTGCTTGATAGTTCAGAAAGATGAATTCAATCCATTGCTATAGGGAGAAAATATATCCTTATACTTTTAATAAGGATGGAAGATGCTATATAAACATCAGTACCTACTATAGTAAATTTCCAATTTGAGGGTTAGGGGGTGGAAAAAAAGGCAAAGAATGCAGGAAAAGATAGGGTTGCTGGATTCAGGGATAATGCAAAATCTTCATTTGACCAATTGCTTCTGTGAATCTCTCACATCTGATACTTCCCCCAAACTGCTAATAATGAATTATTTAAGATAAAATTAAAGTAGAAAATGAAAGTAAAGTTAAAATTAAAAATTAAATTATGCTGTATAACATAGATGTTTTTCATAACACTGTAGTTTGAAATAGTTGTATTAACAAGCAATAAGTATTTACAAAGAAAGTAGAAGGAGCAGGAAGGCCCAAGTATAGATAAATTGATAATGAATAATTTTCTGAAAACTGTCATTATTATTTTTATTCAATGATTTTAATTATCATGCATTTTAGAAATTATTATATTTTACTCCAGATTTTTTCACATTTAAAACGCCAGAAAATAGAGTCAATAAAATAATATATAATAGAAATGTTTAAACTTCTAAAATATAGGGGCACATGGGTGGTTTAGTGTGCTGTCTCTGTGTTCGGCTCAGGTCATGATCTCAGGGTCCTGGGATCAAGCCCCTCATCAGGCTCTCTGTTCAGCAGGGAGCCTGCTTCCCCCCCACCCCCCTCTGCCTGCCTCTCTGCCTACTTGTGATCTCTCTCTCTGTCAAATAAATAAATAAAATCTTTAAATAAATAAATAAATAAATAAATAAACGTCTAAAATATATACAGAACAATATTATTCTTTATTGTATTTTAAATTTGATAATGAGCATTTTATGTATTAGTAACTGGAAAAGAAGCTATTATTATTTGTATTTTTCCCTAAGATTCAATAGGTCATATATGTGGTTTATGACTTTTTAAGCTAAAGTTCAACAAAAAGGGCAATTATGTACCTGAAATGGACTGGAATTAACCTAATTTGGACTAATATTTCCAGAATATAGTAATGTTAATTGTAATTTTTTCTATCTGTATACCCTTATCTAGTCACAGGGTTTTTTTAAAAGATTAATTTATTTATTTTAAAGAGAGAGCAAGAAAGGGAGAGAGACAGTACAGGGGAGAAGGGCAGAAGGAGGCAAGAGGGAGAAGCAGACTCCCTGCTGAGCACTGAGCCTCATTGAGACTTGATCCCAGGAGGCTGGGATCATGACCTGCGCCAAGAATTGGATGCTTAACTGATTGAGCCACCTAGGCCCCCCCTAGCCACAAGATTTGTAAAATAAATGGCATAACTTGATATTCAATGCTTTAAAATGTATGCCACCCCAAACTTATATGGCTGAGGACGTTATATCTAGTGCTTTACATAGAGACTACGATAGATGCCACTGTGAGGATCCATTTTGGTCCCATCTGAGCTCTCTGCATCACAGGGATTGGTCATCTTCAGCCTAGCTGGCCACGTCATAACCATGTGTGTGCAAGATGCCAGGCTAATTTCTTAGACCAGTTTTCAGTAATTGCTCCATAGACTTGCTACACAACTATCATCTTAATACTCCCCTTCATTATCATACCCTTTGCTTTTAGTATCATTGCCTTGGTATTTCTCTTGTGTTGAATTGCTCCTTATTTTTTTTTTTTTTTTGGACCCCATGCTTCTTCTCTCCTGTTTTAATACCATGTTTTGTTGGAGGTCACTCTTCCTTCACTTCCTGAAAATCAGGTTTTGAAAAATATACTTTTGCGTGTTTGAAGTATTTTATTTTTATCCATTTGTGATTGAATTGTGTCAGGGCATTACACTCTGAAGTTAGAAATAATTCTTCTTCACATTTTGAAGTCATTATACCACTGTTTTCTACTTTCCAGTGTTTATGACCCATACCATTCTGATTCTTGACACTGGATGTATTACACCTTTGACTCTGTTTTTTATAACTCTCTGGAAGCATTTAAGATCTCTTCTATATACTTTTAAGATTTCATGATGATTTCCCTTGAAAAAAAGGTACATTTTCTTTTCACCATTTCTTTTTTTTTTTTTTTTTTTTCCTGACTGGACAGTTTCTCAACTTAGCTTTTCAGTTCTGAGAAATTTTATTTTATTATTTATTTTTAATGTTTTCCTTACATTCTCTTTCATCCTTCCCATTATCTCTCTCTTTTTTCTCTCCTCTTTCTCTTCCTTCAAGAACTTCTCTAAGAACTTCTATGTTTTTAACTAAATATGAGATCTCGAGTTCTTAAATTTTTTTTAATATATCTTGTCCTTTCTTTTACTATGTAGATGATTTTCTCAACCTTTTTTGATGTCTAAATGTGTCACAATTTTAATAATATTATTTGTAATAGATATAAAATGTTTTTGTAAATAAAATATTTTATATATATAAATATATATAAAATATTTGTAATATATATAAATATATTATTTGTATTATATATAAACACAAATAACTTATTATTTGTACTCTGATCATTACTTTTCAAAAGGCCATCCTGTTCTTATTTCATGGATATGAAATGCCCAAAACTTATATTGCCCAAAACTTGCCTCACACTTAAATTAAAAAAAAAGTCTCCTATTTACTGCCCATATTTTCCCTATTTCTTTTGTGTTTTGTTTTCATTTGTTTGTGTTGGTCTGTTCATTCATGTTGGAAACTTTATTGAACTTATCTGGAGATGTTTGAGTAAATTGATTAATTTCTAAGAATGAGGCAAAAAATGGAGAAATGGAGGGTAAGCTTTTAGCTTATAAACTCCTGTTGGGTTTCACTTTAGGATTACTGGGTTAAGAACCTGACCATGAGACCCCCAAATGTCAAAGTCTGGAGCTCTTTTCTCTTGGTACAGCCTGCATAGTCAATGAAAGACCTCAAACTTTGGGTGATAGGCCAGATTACAGCCTCCTAGGGCCCTGCACTGGATATCCAAGTACCATAAAAGCCTAGAAAAGTATTGGGGATCCTTCAGTTCAGCATGTAGACCTTCACTTGCCCATCTTCTAAACACAGATCTTAACACTTGCCCTCCTCCTTCTCCCAGAAGTCTGAGATCCTTTGGTTCAGGTTTTCCAGAGAAAATCTCTTTTTCAGTTGTAAGGAAGAAAGCTATTTAAGCTCTGAAGGTGAGGGAGAGGCAAATGATTTTCGTGTTCACAAGTTTGCCACTGTTTAAGACATCTCTGTCAACAAATATGCTCAACTGTTCCAAGCTGTATGGTTCAAAGCCAGAAAAAAATATGCACACAGTGAGAACAGATATGCATACCCATCTCAGAAACTTTGGGAAGGGAAGACTGGAAACCAGAAAAGAAATTTGCACTAATCATCTTCATACAAATGGTCATCAAGCCACTGGTTTGAATACTATCAGCAGTAGAAATTCAATAAATGTTGTATCAGAATCCTATAATACTTCCTGAATATGCTCTAGAAGTGGCATAATATGCTTAAAATATTCCCTTTGAATTTTACTGTTAAAGTCTCTTCTTTATAGATGGTAAAACCAAAGTAGAAAGTTTACTAAACTGGAAAGAGACCAAGATGAAGGAAAAAATACTGAGAAAGTTCATTTTTTAAAAGTAACCCAGTGCCAATGGAAGCAAAAATTAATTAGGCACTAATTATCCAAAGTGTCAAAAATGAAAAATAGAATATTAAATGATATCATTCTTTTATGAATTAAAGAAAACCTGAACTAAAAACTTTCCCACAGAGGTGAATTTCTTCCTCTATATTTGAAACTAGAGAGATATCCATAGTTTTCTATCTGTAGAGGCTGTGATTGTGCATAGAATTAACCATGTGAACATTGAATAGAGATGGCAAAGATGGAAGATTCTAATGGTAATAATTCTCATTACTAAACTTGGAGAAAGGCCATTTATAGGGTTAAACCAGACAGATTAATCTTGTTTATCAGTGAAAACTTGATGAGAAATACAATAGCATGCTCAGAAAGGTAGATGGTTCTTAAACTCATAATAACATCAGTTTTCTTTGGACATTTACAAAGCAGCTTAAACATTTAGTTTTGTATTTATAGGACGTTTTATCTGAACTTCTTACTGCATAATTTGAGGACTTGAGTTGAATCATGAAATGTCTCTCTAAAAAGACAACATGCCCCACTGTATATGGCTACTAGTATATAGAATAGAATAAATCCTTGTTTATTCTGTTTACTCCTTTCGTCTCCCAGCAACCACTTGGGGCCAGTATGTGAACAAAGAGTAACATCAGACGTCATAAAATTAACGAGAAGCATACATTTACTTCCCTATTGGATTTTTTTTTTAAATAGTTGGAAGAATGGACTATGAAAAAAGTGAAGGGTATAGGGGTTTATTGTTGCCAGGACAGTTTTGGAGTTGATACAAATAGAAATATTAGTGATGTCAGTTACTGAAGTATGGAAATAAACTCCTATATATGATGGGAGTAAATGTTGGAAGGTCTATGAGGCATAAACCTAAAGGAAAGTGAAATTTGATTTAATTAATTCATTAATTTGCTCGATCATTAGATAAATATTACATGAATACCTACCACAGGTTGTCTTATGCTGGGCCTTGCAGGTAGAATAAAGATGAATTAAACATGTGTCTTGCCTGGGGCCACTCAGTCATGGTCTGGTGAACGATAATAAAAAAACTAAGTACACAAAGAGAAGGATTTGTGTGATCAATGTGCTGGGAATTAAAGTCTGGTAGGCCATCTATCCACAATGGTTGATTTATTGATTTTTACCTTATCTTATTCCAGAAATAATGTTTTAGGAATGAGATAGACACAATGAAACAAATATGAAATCTGGGGTAATAAGGAAAAAGAAAAAAATAACCCTTACTAAGGTGGAAATAAATATGCACCTCTCCTTCCAAAGGATAAACTGCAACCCAAATCTGAAATGAGGCTAGACAAAGAAAATACTAAGAAAGAAAAAGAGGATGAGTAGAATGTTGTCTTCTTTCAGACCAAAAGAATAGAACAAACTGTGTGTATTTCAAATATTATTAATGTTGCTTGCCAAGGCTTTGAAAAATTAAATATCCTCTCTCGGTAGGAGATGATATGCATAAGTGCTTTCAACTCTTTGAGAGGCAGTATGCAGTACTTACTCTTTGCTATTTTTTATCTCTTCACTCATATTTTCATTGTTTTGCTGCTTATTATCAGATCTCCATGTCATTAAGAGCGGAAAATGAAAAGAGATGAAAAACTTAAATCACTGTTGTTGTTGCTGCTTTTGCAGCTTCAGCATAGGTTTGATGAAAAAAATTTATTTGGGCATCATCTTGACTCTTGAACTTACTCTTACTTAGATCAGCTAAAAATCTCCTCTATGGCCTGAGGCACTGAAACACCACAGAGCTCTGCAGTAATTTCCTGTCAGATCAGACAACCCAGTTATTCCATTTTCCCGGGTGTCCCAGTGACCTATATTATTGCCAACAACAACGTTGCTTCGACTCTAAGCTTGGACTATCTGCTGGGTTCACAGACTCAGATACTCATCTAACTTCTTAGTTGGAAATGTAAAGTGCATTTGCTACGCTCGTTGGTCTCTTCATGCTTAACTTTTATTTTATTTGATTCTTAGTGCAAAAGAAAGAGTGCCACCTATTGGATGTGGGATACAAAGAACATATTAAAAAGTGTATTTACTCTCTGATCTAAGGCTGATTCAAACAAAGTAATGGTGTAGGAAAAACGTCCGAAGAATTTCTCACTTTTATAATAATAACAATTGCATATATTTGCTTAAATGCTTTTATTATCAAAAAAACATTGAGTGGAAATTATTTTAGAATTTCCATGTAAATATTTAGAAATAAAGATTCCTATCTGTTGTCTTACACTTTAATTTGTAAAGAAATTAATTTCTCAGAAGAGTTTTAAGTTCATGGCAAAATTATGAGGAAGGTACAAAGATTTCTCATATGCTCCTGCCTCCATACATGCATAGCTTCCCCTTCTTTGTTTCTATTTTTGTCTTCAGCTTTTGTTTGCCTTTTGTGTATGTGTGTATGTGTGTGTGTGTGTGTGTGTGTGTGTGTGTGTTTAAAGAATTTATTTGAGAGAGAGAAAGCGATAGCACAAGTAGGTGGAGGGCAGAAGGAGAGGGAGAAGCAGGCTCTCTGATGAGCAGGGCTCCTTAACGTATGTCTGTACCCAATGTGGGGGTCAAACTCACAACCTCGAGATCAAGAGTCACTCGTCCTACTGGTTGAGCCAGCCAGGCACCCCAATCCATTACAGTTTAAAAAAAATATTTTTTAGTGGTTACCCTACAGTTAGCAATATACATTTATAACTAATACAAATATACTTTTAAATTACACAATACCACTTCACTGGTTGAGTGAATACCTGTTAATAAGAAAATATTTTTAATTCCTCCCTTCTGGCCCTTATATTATTGCCATCATTCACTTCGATTATATATATGTGCGTCCATAAGCATATATATATGTATGCATATACGCACATTTATATGATGTATTTGTAAGCGTACATAATCAATTACATGGTTACTATTATTATTTTGAACAAACTGTTATGTTAGTCAATTAAGAATAAGAAAAACTGAATTTTTTTTTTACCTTCACTTAATCCTTCTTTTGATCCTCCTGCTTTACATAGATCAAGTTTCTGACCTGTATTATTTTCCTTCTCTTTAAAGAACTTCTTTTAATTTTTTGCAAGGCGGGTCTGCTGGTAACGTAGTCCCTCGTCTTTGTTTTGTCTGAGAAAGTCTTTATTTCTCCTTCCCTTCGGAAGAATAATTTTGCTGAATACAGAATTCTAGGAAGGTGGTTCTTTCCTCTCAGCACTTTAAATGTTCACATGTTGACTCCATTCTCTTCATTCTTGTATGGTTTCTGAAGGGAATTGGGGTATAATTATCTTTGTCTCTGCATAGATAAGTTATTTTCCCCCCAACTTCTTTCAAAAATGTTTCTTTTTCTTTGATTTTCTGCAATATGAAAATGATTTCATGATTTTTTCTTTGTCTTTGATTTTCTGCAATTTGAAAATCCCAGGTGTAAGGGTTTTTGTTTCTTTTTATTGCGGGGGAGGGGCATTTATTCTGCTCTTAGGTTTCTGAGCTTCCTGCATCTGTAATTTGGTGTCTGACATTAACGTGGGGGAACTGTCCAGTTTTTTTTTTTCATGTATTTCTTCTACTCCTTTCTATTTTTTTTCTTCTGATGTTCTCAGTAAATGTATGTTATACCATTTTAAATTGTCCCACCAATCTTAGATATTCTGTTCTGTTTTTCTCAGTCTTTGTTCTCTTTGCTTTTCAGTTCTGGAGGTTCCTGTCGAGGTATCTTCAAGTTCAGAGATTCTTTTCTCAGCAGTATCCAATCTACTAAGAAGCCCATCAAAGGCAGGCTTCATTTTTGTTACAGTGTTTTGATCTCTAGCATTTCATTTTGGTTCTTTCTCAGGATTTCCATCTCTCTGCTTACATTGCCCATTTGTTCTTAAGTGCTTGTCTATTTTATCCATTGAGGCCCTCGTGCATTAATCATAATTGTTTTAAATTCATAGTCTGGTAATACTAACGTGTCTGCCATGTCTGGTTCTGATGCTTGCTCCGTTTCTTCAAATTGTGTTTTTTTTGCTTTTTGTATGCCTTGTAATTTTTTTCTTCCTCACCAGACATGGTATACCAGGTAAAGGGGACTGCTGTTATTAAGCCATTAGTAATGTGGTTGTGAGGTGGCATGTGGGGAGAGGAAGAGTTTTATAGCCCTATGATTTGGTCTCCGTTTTTTAGGAAGCCTATGCCTCTCAGGACTGTGAACTTCACTAGTGTTGTTAATTTTTATTATATCTTCCTAAGTGGAAGGGGATGGCTGGAGTGGGCTGGAGTTGGGTGTTTCCTTTCCCCCAGGTGATTTAGGCTCTGGTAAAACCTCAGCAGCTTTGGCTCTGGTTAATCAGTTTTTCCTGAGGTCAGGCCTTCTTACGAGCAGAGCACACTGGCATGTTTCAAAATGGTACCTTATCCCTTCTTCTGCCGGGAGCCTGATGGGATTTTTCTCCTATATCCTGTGGGAATCTGGTTGAGCTCCTGGACGTAAATCTCAGGTTCTTTCCGTGGTTTTTGCCTGTGAATTTCTGCTCTGGTAAGTTGTTATTTTCCATATTTGCTTGTGGATCTTTCCATTATTGAGGGCGGGGGTTTGCCCTGTATTCTTCCCTCTCTTATGAATCCTAGGAAAGATGTTGATTTTTTCAGTATATTCGATTTTTCACTTGTTAGGGTAGAGTGGTCCTTTACAGAATCTTTTCATGCAGAACTGGGAACCAGAAGTCTATCTTATACATTTAAAAAAATGCCAGTTTACTTTTCCCTAATGTAGATTAATTAAGGAATATTCTCTTATGTTGTCTAGATAGAAAAGATTAGTGATCTTGACAGTCTAATCCTACTTTATAATAGAGAAAACTCAGGTTATAGGAACACTAAGAACCCTAATTAAACATGGTCAAAGTTGAGAAGGAGTAAACTGCTCCCTTGGTCTAAACATAATCAATGATTTTCATCAATCCTAAGTCAGCATTTAAGGTTTAAATGGCTGGTTCTCTATCTTACTATATTATATATTTAAAGTCTTTATTATCTACTTCATGGAAAATTAGTTATGTTTAAAAAATACTCATTAGTCTATTTGCTTTCAGATGCTCTAATATTTATGCCTGTTGGGTTACTATACCCAAATGTCTTCGAATAGCAGTTTGTCATGAAATATAAACTCTTAGCAGATAAATATGAAAGTCTTTCCCTAAAAGTCAGATTCATGCCTTCATCTACCATGGTATTTATATTATCCCACATCCCTTTTATTTTTCCTGTTTGTGTTAAAATAAGGAGTTATAGTCTCTTGAGTTCTAGAGTTTCATGATCTATTATTTAGAATGTATTTATTTAACAAATATTGTGCATATTTTATGCCAGGTGCTAAGAATTAAGAATCAACACATGAAATGATGTGATGGAATTCATAGTTTAGTGGAGAGTTTTTAGGACATTATTCACAAATGATCACTACCTATTGTATAATCTTATGCTATATACCCATAATGTGGGTCAAATGTCGGGAGATCAGATATAAGGGGCATATTTTTCAGGTTGGTTCATCCAATTTCCACTCCTCTCATTGTAGACTTCCTTTCTGTACTATGTAGAGCTAAAATCTGTATTTTTCAGAATTCTTAGTCCTGGACCTCCCCTCCTAAGCTATGTTCTGTAGAAGCACCCTGGTAAAAATAGAAAGGCAAAAGTGGACACTCTGAGGTGACATCCAGGGGAATCTTGGCTGTGGCTCTTATGTTGCAAGTTCTAATATTTGGTCGCCAGCAACATAGGAATTGAGGAGTGGGCATTTGTTGCTGTGGGCTCCATTGAAACATTTCTGTGCTATGATATACCATGTATTTCTTTACGATGTGTGACTCTTTCTTGGCTATGTGGGAACAATGCTTGATTTCCTGGCCCTTCCAGAAATTCTTTAAGTTACTCTAATAACCTGAAATAATTCCCTTTCTCATTAACTTAGCTCAAGAAGATTCTGTTTTCTTTAGAGGACCTAGACAGTAGAATATGCTTTCAAAGTCTTTGTTAAGGACCCTTCTTCAGTAACCTGGGTTATAAATGATCCCAAATATGATTTTGTATGTTAATTTATGAGTTTCAGGTACCATTGCCCATAGTAGTATACATTTTAACTTTTCATCAATTTGTGTGGAGAGCCTGAAATTTGATTTCTGGTGGGTGTTTGTTTTTTATTTTTGTTTTATTTTATTTTTTTTTAAGATTTTATTTATTTATTTGACAGACAGAGATCACAAGCAGGCAGAGAGGCAGGCACAGAGAGAGGAGGAAGCAGGCTCAGGGAGCCCAATCCCAGAACCTTGGGATCATGAACCTGAGCTGAAGGCAGAGACTTTAACCCACTGAGCCACCCAGGCGCCCCTTATTTTTGTTTTATTGAACTTGGTCTCAAGAGTTCAGACCAGTGGCAAACTCTCTTGAAGCATATTTATTTTTTCTATCCCTTTTCCACAGACTATAGAGGTTTTTCAGACTCTGGCATTTATTACATTCCCTTTACCAACTATTAGATTTAAAATCCTGGCCCTCTGCGATCAAGACCTGATATCAGGGTGTAAAATCTTAAGGGTTGCTGAGTATCAATTCTCATTTATCACTCTCTCCTTCTTTTCTGTCTTCATCTTTAATACAAGTGGCATTTACTTTCTTTGAGTTTATAAAGCATTAACATTTATTTAACTGTTGTGACTTGTAGTTAGTGAGGTCACAGCCCGTATCTATTTAGTCTTCCATATTGCTGTAAGTCCATCACTAAAAATGTCCCTCAACATTAATCAAAATGATAAGAGTGTGCTCTCCTTAGATTATAACACTGCTGAACTAACGATGTCCTACAAAAAGGGCGGTGGCTGGTAATGTAGTCATGGTGGAAGAAAAAAATATCTGAGGAGGAAATCTGTTCATGCATTTCCAGCACCATCTAAGGTAATAGCTCTTTTGTTTTGGAGTGCTGGAATGGGTAATCTAGAACTGTGCTGTTGATTATGGTAGCTACTAATCACATGTGGCTATTGAAACTTAATTAATTATATTAAATAAATTAAAAATCTAGTTCTTCAGTTACACCAGCCACATTTCAAGGGCTCTATAGTCATATTTGCTAATAACTACTATATGGAACACCTACTCTGTGTCACATACTGTTGTTATCATTGGCCTGAGGGGGGACATAGTCCTTGTTCTAAGGTACTGTGCTCTTAAACACATAACAAAGTAAAAAATAACGTCTAAGAACTAACGCTTAAGAACAATAACAACAAAAGGACACTTTAGATATTGATAGGCAATGACAAAGTTAAAACCGGATAACATAGGGACAAGAGAGTTGTTTTGCAGCTAGGTTTATTAAGAAGGCTTTCTGAATTATCAGTTGAATTGTAACGAGGTGATGGGATGCAAAAATCTTGAGGAGGAGTATATGAAGCAGATGAAACAATAAGCACCAAGACCCCAGACAGAAAAAGCTTGACATGTTTAAGGTATAGACAAAGGGTCTATATGACTGAATACTGTGAAAATGTGGAAGGAGAGGAAATCAGAAGTTGGCCCAATAGTTTGGGTTGCCCTGAGGAACCACTGAAGAATTTTGAACAGAATAGTAACATAATATATACTTAAGAAAAATCATTAATAAAATGAGAGCTCACAGAACAAATTCAATAGAAGTAAATCTTCAGCCGAGTTTTGTAAGCATTGCTTCTTCATCATCATCCATGATTTTGCACATTTCTAGGGTATGTGGGGAGGATGTTCTGCCATGCGGTCTCCAGTAACAGACTATTTCTAGGCCACTTAGTGGACCTGTTTGGGCAGGGATCTTTGTGTATGGAGAGAATAGACTGGAGACTAGAGGGAGAATTAAGGGCAGATGAACATGGTGCATTTGTTGGGATGAAGTCATGTATGTTAATTTAGCTAAAGTCACAAAGAAGATAAAAATGATCACATGTAAATTTTCTGCAAGTGCATGAAATATGCCCAACCGATTTTTCATCCTGTCTCCCTAATATTAACAAAACTAAGGGTTGGAACCTTCTTTTAAGAACATCAATTAGCT
Organism: Mustela erminea; assembly: GCF_009829155.1. Classification (NCBI taxonomy): domain Eukaryota; kingdom Metazoa; phylum Chordata; class Mammalia; order Carnivora; family Mustelidae; genus Mustela; species Mustela erminea. Next base: position 95,285,021 of record NC_045619.1, read on the forward strand.
ACCTGCATATGACTTTTTTGAGGTCCCATTAATGCAAATGTAATGGGGCAGATGCAAGTTCAAAGCACTGGAGAATAATATTTTCAACCCTGTCTGTATTGTTTAATGAGACAATGAATTCAGTTGACTTCAGATGTGTCACGTCTTGTAAATGACTGGGTTATTAACTTTAACAGGGTGAATGACTGTACAGCTCCCATTTCCATTTCACAGCATTAGCACTCCAGATAACAGCTCCAGAACATGGGGTGATAATCCTTACATTATTGGCTCATATGTAGAGTGACCCTCTTATGCATGAGCGATTTAGAAGGAAGAAGCATTTACGTGTGTGAGGGAAAATAAAGGTCTAGATTTAAAAAAAAAAAGTTACATGTTTTCATTGCAGTCAGAACATGAATAGGATGGCAAATGTGTGTTTATGGACACATGTTATTGTTCAGTTTTGCTTATTTTCCTAACCATTGATGATTTTATGAGTTTTAGTTTGGCGTCATAGTGAGAAAAACTGTGTACTTCTCTATGTTTTATTTATAGTCTTCCAATGTATATTATATTTGAGCTCTTTGCTGGTGATCAGGATTGCCACTGAGTAGTGTTGTATGATACTGCTCTAGTGGTCCTGAAGAGTTAAGATATCCTAGTGCCTTAGTGATTAGTGTCTGCATGGTTGGGTAATTTAAATTGTTTCTACATAGCTCACTCTATTTTGAACTGATTTGACATTGATAATAGCTGGGCTGGTTAGGGGTCTGAGCAAATTCTGTGTTTCAAGGACTAATTGATGTATCAAGAGAATGCAGCTGTCACAATTAAAAAGGAAAGACATTTAAGCCACCACAGACACAAGATACTGCTGTAATAAATGAACCTACAAAATGTGAAGTGAGCAGCCCAGTTATGCATATGCAATCTTGTTTTATTTAATCTCTCTTCCTTGTTAGACTCTGAATCTAGCCTTAGGCACCAGGTCGAAGCATTATTACTCAGTTGCCAAATGGCCTAGATTTAAGATTCCTGTTCACTTATAAGTTTGTGAGCTTTATCAAACAGAACATTATGAATAGGGAAGGGGACATTTTATCTTTTCTTCTTGACTAAATTAATTACATCTCAATGACAAAGGTCCTGCTTCTGAGTCAGACTTGTTATTGAGCTGTTTGGATTAAAATCATGTGACTTTTCTTCCTGTCCTCTAAAAAGAAAAAAAAGAAGTGATAATTTCTGTACCATTATTAGAATCAGAGAAAAAAATGGAGTGTAAAGTAAAACACATATCAAGATTAATATGGCAGTTTTCCAGTTTTTGCTGGATGAACCAATCTTGGTAACTTTGTGTTGTGAATTCTTCTCTATGCTAGTTGGATTGAGAAGGGAAAGAAAAGTTCCCTGCCCTTTTGTTCCTCTGAATTTAAAATCACTGAACAGATGCAGTGATATAAACCTGCATTTAAGTCCCTTATATTTTTCTTTATCGACACAATTGTAAATTGTGTTCTTCCTGCATTTGTAATTAGAGAATGAAGCAGATGGCAAAGGCTCAGTATAAAGAGATGTCCATTAAAATAACTTATGCTGCCAAGTGATTGTTCACTTTAAGAGGGGAACTCCCATTTCCTCCACGCAAAATAAAGTAGCAGCTTGTTTTGGAGGAACTTGGTTATGCAGGGCAGACGAACGCAATAGCTGGACCATACATTGAAAATGTGAAAATGAAAGATGTGTAACTAACTTCTTCTCCTCCTCCTCCTCCTCCTCCTCCTCCTTCTGCTTCTTCTTCTTCTTCTTCTTCTTCTTCTTCTTCTTCTTCTTCTTCTTTTAAATGAACATTGTTAGAGGTGGGAGTTAAAGTTTAGATGGAAGCCCTCTATTCCTGATGTGAAATGTAAAGGAAATATGTAGAATGATGTTTCTCTCTGAAATTTTAGCCGTCCTGTGGAGGCAAATGTAGCATCACTTGTAGTGATTTGAAATACATTCTTCTAGGTGTTAGTATATATCAAGGAAGGAAACAAAGTTATGGCATTTTAACTATTTTGGAAGGCAACATAACATTAAGGCTGAGGATTCTGGAGTCAGTCCCTTCAGGTTGGAATTGCATCTGCCATTTACTTGCTGAGTGACTTTGGGGTGATTATCTAACAACTCTGTGCTTCCATTTCTTCCCATGTCAAGGTGAAATAACTAAAAACGCTAATCTCAAAAGTGTCGTACCCAATGAATATTATTGAAACCTTATTTATTAAACCAATAGCACCTTGCCACCAGAATTTTATTAAATATCAACCTAATATTTTATATTTACCTAATTTTTTTTAACCCAAACCAACTTTTAGTAAGTCATTTCTTTCCAGAAAGAGGCAACTTCCACCAAAAAAAAAAAAAAAAAAGTGAAAGTGAATTGCCTAAAATTTAAGGCAGATTTGTATATAACTCCAAGTCTCAAGTTCTAAGTGTAGAAAGATTCCTTGTATGGTACCTCTGTTTTTTTGTTTTTTTGTTTTTTTGTTTTTTTATTTCCAGCATAACAGTATTCATTATTTTTGCACCACACCCCGTGCTCCATGCAATCCGTGCCCTCTATAATACCCACCACCTGGTACCCCAACCTCCCACCCCCCGTCCCTTCAAAACCCTCAGATTGTTTTTCAGAGTCCATAGTCTCTCATGGTTCACCTCCCCTTCCAATTTCCCCCAACTCCCTTCTCCACTCTAAGTCCCCATGTCCTCCATGCTATTTGTTATGCTCCACAAATAAGTGAAACCATATGATAATTGACTCTCTGCTTGACTTATTTCACTCAGCATAATCTCTTCCAGTCCCGTCCATGTTGCTACAAAAGTTGGGTATTCAGCTTTCCTGTCTACACAGAACTGAAAATTTAAAATGTAAAACTGCTATCAACATGAAAATTACACAGATAATCTTTCAGAAAGGAAGATATAAAGTTGTTTTGTTAGCCCAATATGGGAGAATCTTCAGGTCGAGTGACATAAACATGTATGTTTCTTTATGAAATAATTTTTAAAAAGCTAGTTTTGCTGCCTTTCTATCTTGCACTATTCTGGGCGCTGCATTTTGAGATTAACTCAGATTCTGCTCACAGAGAAGCTCATGTTTTAAAAGGATGAACACCTCTGTCTTTTCAACAGTGATCTCCCCTCAAACAAAGGGAAGGAAAATGAAAATTGACAGACCCTTGGTGTCCTCTGTGAGGATAACAGAACCTGCAGATTGTACCATTTACTCCATCGGTAAGACTGTGACTAGTATTTAAATATTTTGTCAACTTCATATGTAACATAGTTATTTTACCTTCTGAAAGTAAGATTGCAGCCCTATAAAGACTGGTTATGGGAAATGATTGCATTGATCTAGTGCAGTTCCTGGGACATTCCTGAAATTCAATAAACAGAATAAGTACCTTTCTCCACCCCTGCCTTTTTAGATTTCATCCCAGATTGCTTCAGTGCACTCTATTCAAGGTACAATTGAAATGCTGATGCTAATGCTATGCAATTCTTTCTGCTAATATTTGCTGATAGATGGTTCAAATCCCAGAGACTTGTGTCTAGACCTAAGGGCATCAACTCTTAAATCAAACATCATACTTAATGTCAAGACAGGAATAATAATAGCTAACATTTACATAACTTACTGTGTGCCAGGCACTGTTCTAAGCACTGTTCCTATGTTCACTCAGTCAATCCTCATAACAGTGCTATGAAGTGGGTGTTTTTTCTTGCTCATGGTCACATAGCTTGTAACTCATGAGGTCAGGATTCAAACTTTGCATTTGGTAGAACATCTATGCACTCAAGCACTGCATCTGAAAATTAGAAAGATTTCATGAAGTCAGGAATAAGAAAAGCATTGCATCTTATACTTTATTCAAGATCCTAGACTACAATATGATCAACAAAAGTTGAAAAATAAATGATAGGGAGAAAAATAGAAAAGCATCCTTCTATGTGGACAGTACTGTCCACATTAAAAGAAAAATCCAACACAACCAACAAATTCTGAAAAATACTAAAATCAGTGGTTGTTTTATAAAAAATCAAAGTATAAAAAACTTTTTACAAATAAACAGCAACTTATTTTTAAAAATTTCTATTTAAGTAATAAATTAAAAGTCATAAGAATAAACCTTATAAGAACAATGTGCCAACTCTTTTTGCTGAAAATACAGAACTTCAAAACTGGACCTAAAAGATCTGAATAGAGAGCCATCATGTTTGTGGATGTAAAATATCAGTATTCTGAAGTTTTAGTTTTGAAAATGATTCTTAATAGTCATTCAGTTTCTGACAGGATTTTTCATGGAATTTTCCCTGAAATTCATATGGAAAAGAAAATACAGAATAGTAAGAAACAGTGATGAAAGATAACAGATATCCCATCATATATCAAAATGTGATTGAAAATGTAAATAGTAAGTTGAGATACTTAATAGAACAAAATAGGTGTCTAGAAATGGATGTATAGAAATTTGATAGACCAAAATGTCTTTTTGGATCAGTTAATAAAATATGAGCTATTAAAATGGAGTTGACATAATTTTTTATCCACCTAGAAAAATAATACTCTGTTTTTTACCTTTGAAGATTCACAAAAATGTGTTCCAGATGGACTGAAAACCAATATATAAAAACAAAAAGAATAAAATATATATATATATATAAATATAAGAAAAACAGGAAAATGTTTCTCTAACATTAGAGCAGGGAAGATCTTCTTTTATTTTATTTTATTTTTTTTTAAAGATTTTATTTATTTATTTGACAGAGAGAGATTACAAGTAGGCAGAGAGGCAGGCAGAGAGAGAGAGAGGAGGAAGCAGGCTCCCCGCTGAGCAGAGAGCCCGATGCGGGACTCGATCCCATGACCCTGGGATCATGACCTGAGCTGAAGGCAGCGGCTTAACCCACTGAGCCACCCAGGCGCCCCGGAAGATCTTCTTTTAAAAAAAATGCAAGAAATTCCATGAAGATAGATAGAATTGATTATGCCAAAATAAAATTAAAGACAAAAACACTGTAAAGTAAGAGAGTAAGCGACAAGCTGGGGGGGAAATATATATATATATATATATATATATATATATATATATATATATATATCATACAACACAATTACTTTAACAACTATCTAAGGAAAAAAACAAAGCAGAAAAAATCAGTCAAAAGCCAGATGAGAGGACAACAATAGACTCAGGAAAAATCAATTCTACTTACTTGCAGCGGGGAGAAATGCAAATTGAAAGAATGAGATACATTTTATTCATCAGAGTAGCAACAAATTTAATTTCTTTAAGTACCATGTGTTAACAACTGGGGAACATGTGCTCTCTATACTGCTTGCAGTTGTATGAAGATCTAGTAATTTTGCAGGACAACTGGATAGTTTCTAGGAAAAAATGTTAAACATTCTTAATTTCCAATAATTAGCCTTCTAAATATTTACTCAGAAGAAATTCCTGCACATATATAAGGTGGCATGACCAAGGATGTTCCAGTATTATCTGAAATGTGGAACCAAAAAGAAAATGGAAATGACTTAAATAACTGTCAAAAGAAAATGGTTAAATAAATCACATTAATTATGGTACATTCATGCATGTAATACTGTGGAGAGTTTTTGAAAAGTAAAATTTATGGATTCCTCTGGAAAAATAGGACATACTTTTGAGTGAAGAATGCAAGTTTCAAACTGATCTTTTCAGTGTGGTATCATTACTATAAAACACTCACATTCAGGAAATAATGTGTATCTAATAGGGAAATGAAAGAAAGTACTGGAACAATGCACATAAATGCTACGTGGTGAGATCTGCAGCATGTTCTCAGATTGGTTTTGTCTTTTAAAAGGTGGGTTTAAACTTTCTTATAATATGTTAATATTTTCAAGGTGCATGTATGTACGTGTGTGCTTTCTTTGTAACATAAATATCTGTCTTATTTAGGTAGTACATATATTAAATATAGTCATACTTTCTAACATATATAAAACATGTTTGTATATTATATATTATACCTAAACAATTATATAAAACTTGTATAGTTTTATAAGATTGGAAATTCTCTTGAGAAGTGAAAATTTTTGAAGGTCCTGGGTGGCTCAGTTGGTTGAGCATCCAACTCTTGATTTCAGCTCAGGCCATGATCTCAGGGTTGTAGGATCAAGCCCTTTATTGGGCTCAGTGTTCAGCGGGGAGTCTGCCTGAGATTCTCCCTCTCCCTTTCCCTCCTCCTGCTTGCATACTCTCTTTCTCTCTAAAATAAATAAATAAATAAAATCTTGTAAAAAAAGAAGTGCAAATTCTTTTTAGGCGTAATAATCACTTTTCATTTATTAAGAATGGATGAAAGAATGACCTCACTGTGGCTACCAGAAATTAGGGAAAGATCTATGACAGAAAAGGCTCCTAAATTAGGACTTAGCATGGAGTTCAGTTGAAAGGCAAAACTTACTGGAGGTAGCAATTATGGACTAGAGGAATACATGTCAAGTACTTTTTCCAAGATTGTTCACCATTTTGATAGCACGCATCTCCCCCTGAGTAGCTGAAGTGAGGATAAGATCCCTAAAACTGACTATGTTGTATTTTTGTTCACTTTATATTGAATTGCTATTAAAGTACAGTGTCTTGAACTAGTAATCTGGTAACAAACCAGAATATAAGGATTATGCATGTCAAAATAGCAATAGATATTTCACAGCATCACAAATTTTTATTTGTACCATTCTTATTGTATTTTTTCCTGAGCTCTTCATTTTGGTCCCAACTCTATCTGGTTTGTTATTGCTTCAGTTTGATATTGGAATGGCTGTAAGAATAAGATGATATTATGTTCCTTAAAGTGCCAAATATTAAGGCAGTTTAGAGAGGAACTTCACAATCAGTCCTATTGTCTCTGTTAGTTAAAATATTTCTCAAAATATGGAGGTTTAATAATAAATGGTCATGTTAACGTAGCTTTTGAAAGACCTTTCTAGTTAATTTAAAAATTGTATTTTAAAAATAATTCCATCAGGGACAACTGGGTGGCTTAGTTGGTCAAGCAGCTGCCTTCGGCTCAGGTCATAATTGCAGCGTCCTCGGATCGAGTCCCACGTCGGGCTCCTTGCTCAGCAGGGAGCCTGCTTCTCCCTCTGCCTCTGTCTGCCTTTCTGTCTGCCTGTGCTCGCTCTCTCTCCCTCTCTCTCTCTCTGATAAATAAATAAAATCTTTAAAAAAAAATAATGCCATCAATTTGGCAATTTTAAGACTAAGAAAGTTTTTTTGTTAAGATATGAACTTAGGGCAGCTAGGTGTCTCCGTGTGTTAAACATCTGTCCTCAGCTCAGGTCCTGATCTCAGGGTCCTGGGATTGAGCCCCACATTGGGCTCCCTGCTCAGTGGGGAGCCTGCTTTTTCCTCTCCATTTGCCCCTCTCCCCTATTCATGCTCTCTCTCCCAAATAAATTAAATCATTTTTGAAGAAAGATTTTTAAAAGTATATACATTTGGAAAGTATTTTTTGTATTGAGAATACCATCAGAAATTTTAGAATGTACTAAAATATTGTCAAAAAGGGACTCAACAAATATCCTATCTCATTTTTAAAAATAAGACAATCTTAAATGGTGCTGTGGCTTCTTAGATTTACCTCCACATTAAATTGTGTTTTAATGTTGGATTAGCTCTGGGAATCACCACTAAATGACCCAGCTGCTCCCAGGGCTGGACAGCTCTGAAACTGCAGGATCTTCAGCAAAGGACCATACGAGGAGCGTGAGAAGGATCAGTAAATGAATTGAAGCATCTCTGAGACTTTAAAAGTTTTTCTTCCTAAAAAAACAAATCTTTATCCAAACCTTTCTGAGAAGAGCATGTTGGTGAACTGGCTAACAGCATGAACTTTGCCATCAACAAATCTCACTTGAATTCTGACTCCATCTTCACTAGTTCGAGATTTATCCTAGGCATTTTCTTTAACTCGCCAAACCAGACTTGTAAAATAGTGATCACCAGACCCACCTAAGGGTTATTAGCATAATTGAGAGAGATAATGCATGTAAAGCACTTCATACCTGGTCTATAATAGATGCACAAAATACTGTATTTCATCAAATCTAAGATACCACCATTGTAAAATGTACCATCATTTTATGTACCAAGGTAAAAAAAAAAAAAAAAAAGACTGCAAATTACACCACTGAGAGACCTCTCCACTTCAGAAAGTTAACATGTGAAAAATATGTGTATTAGAATAGAAAAAATAGAGTGATGACCTCTTTCATCAAACTGTTGTTCTAGTTAAAAAAGTAACCATTGTAATCTATGCTTATTCAAATTGAGTCTTTGAAAGATTATTTATTTTCTTAAACTACTCTTTTATAGAATATATAAAAATAAGATGTGTTTCTTTCTAAAGAATTTGTATTGAATTTGGGTAAACAAATGTGCATTAGTCTTAAGGTAATTCAGGCTTCGTAAGCAGTAATAGCTTCTGTAACCTCTCTGACCAGGAGTCCTCTAACCCTGTGTTTGGATGCCTCCTGATGGCAACGATGGCTCTAAGTATGTCCCATCTTTCTAATTCTAGATAGACCTAGTTTTTGTTTATTTTTTTAAGATTTTATTTATTTGAAAGAGAGACCAGGGGTAGAAGGGGAAGCTGAGGGAGTCTGATGCCGTATGAGACTCTATCCCTGAGCAGAAGGCAGATGCTTAACTGTCTGAGCCACCTACATGCCCCTGGATAGACCTAGTTTTTAGAATGTTGTTAGTCCTTAGGTAGAGGAAGCCTAGTACCTTGGCAGTTGGGAAGTAGCACGCTGTAAGCTAAGTTTATACTTGCTTCTTAAGCTTATACAGCATACAGGAGGCTCTTTGTGAAAGAATGTTCAAGTGAAAAATGTAGGATCTTATTTCATAAGCATCTGTCAAAATTTGTAGCTTCCATCTTTTGGCTTATGCCATTGTTTGATAATTTTTTCAACCTTTTAGAAGCAACATAGAAATTGACATGTGTGCTTATTAAGATGTACATGCATATGAAAAGTTATTGAGATATCATAGAATTTAAAGTTTATTCCTTAATGTGTTAGTTATTCCTCCTGAGAGTAGTTAATATTCAGAACTTAATATTTTATTTATTTTTGTGGTTATATATCTACTCATTTTAGGGAATCAGAATATCTTCAGAAAAACTCAGCCTCTGAGGCTCTGGTATCACTATCACTGTGGTTGAGTATAAATCTGCTACATAATGTCTACATCTCTCCTTTTCTAGATCAGAAAGCCATGCAGCACTTTGTTGGGGGACCTGGTTTCTGGTGTGGACACATTGTTACTGTTATAAAGGCTAACAGTTAATGGGAGATGATCTTTGCATTTATGGGGGAAAGGTTGTGACAATCCCTAGAGCCTGGATGATAATCTTTATATATCACACATTTTTAAATGTTCGTCTTACATCATTTTTGATAAATGCAACCATTAAAATAGAATCACCATACACTGATAGTAAAACTTGTTTTCTAATTGATGCCTTTTACTTCTAAGATATAGGACTTGGTCAAAAATTCTGTATTCTGCATGATAAATATACTATCACTCAATTTTTATTCTCTGCATAGAAAACTCATCTATTCCTCCAGTAAGGTTGATTTTTTGAGCATATAAACTAGGTTCTGTCCTATGCTAGGAAAGGAGAGCAAAATTTCAGGAAAAGGGTCAACACAGGCATCTGTAGGGGGTTTTTTCCTCTAAGGAGTTGGAATTTTTTGTTTTTGCTTTTTATTTTCCTTCTTGATAAAACCTAGTGTTTGGTTGTTTTTCCTTCAGAACCACAGTGGTCTCATATCTTCAGAGAATAGTTTACAATGAATGTTCACTATGAAACATAATGGTACAAAAACAATCCTTCTAATCCTTTTGTCAGTTTTCCAAAAAGTATTTTAGTTTTGCCCAAAGTGACAAGTGCTCTCATGGCTCCCTGTATCTTTCCCAATTTATTCATATTTGACTACCTGGAAGGCCTTTATATGAATCTGAAAACTCATAGATTTCTCTATGCAATTCCTTTTCACCTCATAAAAAGTTAAAATATATTTGTTAATGGTTCCAATCATTAACTTCTTTGTTCAGAAAACTGCCCATTTGTTCCAATTTCTTGTCATTTTTCAAATATAAACAAATGTTTACTTAAGAATTAGGTATTTCTCCCCAAATACAATTAATTGATCTTAGGGTTCTAGAAGTCGTTGGTTTTTGTATCTGCCCACGGATTGAATTCAGCTGAAATATAAAGAAACCTTAAGGACTTCTCTCTGAAGCAAACCATTTTAGCTTTAGACTGTGTTATCTGCTAGATGATATTACCAAAGGAGACATTACCAAGGAATTCACCACAGAATTTCTTTAAATAGTTGAATTTTGTCATCTATTAGGGGGAAAACATAGAAATTAAATTTGCATACACTTGTGTGAGTCTAAAATAATGTTATCTATTGCTGGATGGTTTGTGAGAAAATCTCATTTCTTTGCAGGTATGCGATATATTTCTATTCAGGAATCTTGTTATGTCCAAATTACTCTTTAGAATGGTCTACTTCTTCTCCCTATTCAGTGAGCTAAATCAGCATGACAGGGTATAAAGAGCAAAGGGTCCAAAATAAAAACTAACTTTGTATCTTGTTTTTGCTATTGCCAACTCTGGAAACTCAGTTAACCACTCTAAGTGACAATTTACCCGTAGGTAAACTGTTAAGAGTAACAACATTAATATGTATCTTATCTATGTCTCAGATTAATTATGTGGATCTTGTTGTGAAAATCTGTTGGAAAACGCAAAACATATATTTTATTTCCTAAGAAACATCGACATAGTTCTAAAGCACATGTTATGGGATTGATTCACAGGAGACGAAGAAGCATACTCAGGCAGAATACCCTGCATCTTTTAGATTTTATATGAGAACATTATAGCTTATTTTAAAAATTTATATTGTGCTTTAAAAAAATCAAAATATAATCCGGGTAACCTAGCTATGCTATACCATACTATGTGATAGATCAAAAACAACTCTTTGGTTTGGCGCTATTTTTTCAAGTGTTCATTTTGGAAAGTGTGGCAACGATTATTGGGCTTGGTCAGTTAATCGGTTTTACCTCTGATGGGAAGGGCCAGAGATTGGGGTTGGTCATTTTAGGGAAAAGATTAATGTCATATTTCTAGGATAGGCAAATGGAAATACATGTGAATATTTACTTAAAGGGCTCTGTCCCAGCCTGCGTTTCTTAGAAATAGAGTTTATTGTAACGCTAAGATTTTTATCAAGGATGATAGCCCAGGAAAGCAGAAGTGAGGGAAAAGGGAAATGAGACAAGAAACAAAGCAGATGCAGTGAGGCATTGCCAAGCTAGCCACAGCTTCTCAAGAAAACACAATTAGTTCCTGGGTCACAGGTGAAGTCTCAGAAGAGAAAGGAGGGAGACTTACTTGCTGGCTCCTCTTCCTTTGGTCTCTTTTTTCTCTCCTTGGCCAAAGTCTGACCCATAAGATGTTAACTCCTCTGCACATGTAGGTTATTTACATGGACTCTCAGGGCAGCTATTGAGGAAACCGGAGACTGTCTGGTAGCAATGATCAGATCTCACCCCTGAAGAGGTTGAGGCTCTAGATTTGGCAAGTGTTGTTGTTTCCAGGGCTTTAGGACGATGAGAACAGCTTTAGTACTCACCAGAGTCCTCCATCCAACCAGGAAGCAAGGCATGTGGCAGAGCCATGGATGGGAGGTGGACATATATGCTGGATTTGGTACTAGCCCCCCTGCCACCCTGAAAAGAAGTACATTTGCCTTATTGAATAGGAAAATGCAAGAAAGTTTTCCAAACACATAGGACTAACTAATCTCACCTTCTTAGAGGAATTGGATCTAAAAAGAAGTAAACTAAGAAAGAGATAACTTTTGATTCCCTACCAGCTCCATTCTCTACTTATTAAAAAAAAAATCATTTAAACAAATGACTCTGCATGTTGTAAATGACCAAGATCATTATCATCTAATTGCAATCATTACCATTATCTAATGGTATTTCTGAAGGAGACCACCTGCCCATTTCTAAGCAGATGTACCAAGTGATGGATTGATAAGTAGACCATTATATTAGGGTACATCTAAATAGGTTAAGGATTTAATTTGGAATTAGACCAAGATAAACATGCCCCTAGTTTCCTGAGTAGAAAATATATTTAGACGAAGAATATTTTTTTAGGGTTGCTGGAATTTTTAAATGATTTTTCCTTTTCTTTTTGTTTAAAGTTTTATCTGAAAGGACAAAAAAAATATATTGCAATTAAAAAAAATCCTGTTATTTCTAACTAGAAAAAGTATATCCATAGAGACTGGGAAACTAAATAGAGCCTGTTAGTAAATACATTAAAAGTGAAAATTTACTATTTGAAAATATTGGTTATTAACAGATGGTCTCCCTCTGAAAAAGATAAAGAGACACTAAATTGAAAGACAAAGAAGGATAAGGACTGGCTAGCTGGATCTTTATTGGAAAGTCAACAGACCAAGAATTGAAGGGCCAGATTAGTGACATAACTACTGACTTGAGAAAATTAATCTTTCTTTAAAATACTTGATTAAATTATACAAATGAAATTCCAACTTAATCAAACCAAATAAATTCTTTCTTGAGCAGCATAAATTATGCTTTGCCTATCCTGGCACAGAATGTTCTCAGGATTGTAGACTGCCTCTTTTAGGGTGAAGTACTGTATTTAACTGCTTGTATCATGCCTAATGGAAAATGTACTGAGCAAGATGGTTATTCCATTGAATTCTTGAAACATTTAGGGACACTAATAGCCTCTTATTTTTCAAACATCCTTAATGATATAATGAATATAAAATAATTCCCTTTGCAAATCAACATGACCTTTTTATAACAAAAGAGGACAAAAAGATCCATTACTTTACAGAAATTCTCATCTATAGCAGATGCTCCATTGAATTTTATCCTCAGGATTTTATAAAAAGCACAGCCTGTGAGGTGAAAAAAGACCTTTCTCTCTCACACACATATTAATTATGATCAGATTATAAAGACTAGATGATCCAAGCAGGTTTAATGGTAGATATTTTCATAATAGAAACTTCTGACCCAATAAGCATACAAAACATAATAATGAGCCAATTTTAACATATTGGATCAGTTTTATTAGTATTTTTTAAAACAAGCTAGTTAATATAAATCACTAATTTACTTACACTCTATAGTGAGAGAACTGCTTGTTAAAATCTGCTAGATAATCAAGAAGAGCAGAGGTAGACAAACTGAAGAAATTTGCCATTAAAAAAAAATAGCATTTAAGTGGAAGTAATGTGTGCAGAGAATTGAGAGGAAAGTTACCCTATCAAAACTATAGATGTCAGGGTGCCTGGGTGGCTCATTGGGCTAAAGCCTCTGCCTTCAGCTCAGGTCGTGATCTCGGGGTCCTGGGATTGAGCCTTGCATCGGGCTCTCTGCTCAGCGGGGAGCCTGCTTCCCCTGCACTCCCCCGCCCCGGCCTGCCTCTCTGCCTACTTGTGATCTGTCTGTCAAATAAATAAACTAAACTTAAAAAAAAAAAAAAAACTATAGATGTCATTTAGCACTAATTTACATGAGAAAGTTTTTAGATATCTGACCTAACAAATTATCACAATTTGTAAGGACAATATATTGTCCTTTTGTACAAAGCAAAAGGTCAATACTATATACACAGATTCTGCTATGAGTCAAAGATTTGGGATATTTATAAAATATAAAATAAGTAGGTCCATATAAAAGTTATGATAATGAGTTTGGGGGTTAGGCTATTCTTGGGGCTATTGTTTTAGACAGCCACTTCTTTTACCCATCCACTGGCTGCTTCCTTTTCAATACCCTGAATCATATTAGGCTTTAAATAGGCTTTGAATTCAAGGGACTTAATTTTTAATGAGGTACAAATCTGCCAGATTTGCTCTGTCCTGTACAGCGAGTAATCTTTTTCCTGGAAAGCAAACCTATATTGGGATTTTCGGAAGAGGTGGGGTAAAGAGAAAGAATAAAAGGCAGGTGAATAAAATTGAGATAATGCATGTGAAGAAACGAGCATTCTGTAGAACCCATTGGAATCCTCAAAAATAGGAGTTATTATTCATGATGAGATGAAATGAATTCATAGTTAGGAACTTCATTAACTTGTGTTCTGAGAGGCCATTTAAAAAGCATTGAAATAATAGTAAATTAAATCTTATGAATATTTATTAGAGGAATCTGTACATTTAGATATACATGTTTGGATTAAAGTGCTTTTAGTAAATTACTTTCATTTTTATGCCATCTACCAAGAGCTCTCCATGAATGTCCCACTCCAAATATCTCATCTGTTCCTGAAGAGTTACATCTTCTGTATCATTTTATGTATCCATTGACAGGAAGAATATTATTATAGTGTTATTTTTTCTTTTGTACCACAATATTTAAAAAGCAAAACAAAACAAAACAAAAACCCTCACAAAAAACCTATGGGTATGGAAATGAGAATGGCTCCTACTAATTTTAATAAGTGTATACCTGCCAAATTCAGAGCACATGTGTGACAGAGAAAAAAAAATTATCCCTAACCCACTAGGGAACAACAGCAAAAAAACAATTAAATGTAAGCCAGTGAAGAAGGGTATATGCATGCATGTGTCTTGGCAGAGGAAAATGATGATGGAGAGTATTGCATGGGGAAGGGGTAACTGAAATCACTAAAACACATAAAATAAAAGGGAAGCAGCCATCTCATTATAAAAAATGAGTATCACAGTCCTTTGTCACTACATGCAAACTTATTTAATAAAATACACATTGAATACTTTTTATCTAAATATAATTTTTTCTGTGTTTAATTTCTGCTTGAGTTATTATAACAAGATTTCACTCTTCCTTTGAAAAATTAAAAAAGTTAAAGTACGAATTCATTCTAAATGTTAGTTACAAGACGCAGAAGATAGATAGGGAAAAGGTGAAGGTTTTGAGTTATAGATTTTCTTAGAGAAATTATTTCTACATTTTCAGCTACTCACGTGATGACAAGGTTGAGATTGTCACTGTTTGGGGATGGTTATTTTGCAAGTACTGCTGCTCCAGTCCCTTCACTTGTCATAACTGAGGGAATAGATAGACAGACTTAGCATTTGCTTAAGTGTGTTTTAGACAAATTCACAGTCATAGGCAGAGTTAATGCCTGTTCAAAAGCTTGAGTGTTCCCATTCTTTATTGTTTATCTTTGTGAAAATTTTCTATTTCCTCAGAGACCAAAGTGACTTTTTTCCTTTTGCTTCCTTTTATAGCATAAAACTCATAACTGGTAATTTATTTCAAGGATTTATTTCAAGGACACTGCTTCGAGCTAGCCTCAGTGATGCTTTGCCTATGTATGTAGGTTTGCCAGGATGGAGGAGAGGGTAGAAAAGGAGTAGAAATGAGTAGTTTATACTGATGTGAGTTATAATTCACAAGCATTTTCAGATATGTGGGAAAATAAATAACTTACAAACTAAATGACCTTTTTAATCCACACTGTGTCTCTCATCTGAGTACATGAGGAGAAGGATTTGAACAGATAAAATACTCTTCCTTACTCTAGTGGAACAAGACACTGTGAAGCATACAACTAACACCTGACTGATACTGCTCGCCATGGCTTTTATATAACTAAATACAGCTTATTTTCCTTAGTCAGGCTATAAACACATTTTTCAAATCCTGGAAAAACCGACAGTAAAACTTAACTCTATTTTATGCCATCCTCAAAGGCACATGTATTAAAGTGCCAGTTTCCTGTTGATAAAATAACATGGTAGGTGGTATTTCTTGAAAGAGACTAGTTGAGTGATGTTTGCCAATGAAACTGTGTAGAAGGTTAATTTTTTAGTTTGTTGACTGATTTTGAGAATTTTAGAACATAGTACATGTTGGTTTTTTTTTTTTTGTCATTAATGAAGGTTTCACAAGAAGGAAAGTTTGCAAGATTTAGCCAACTTTTTCCCATATGAACAAAATTGTGTGTGTGTGTGTGTGTGTGTGTGTGTGTGTGTGTGTGTTGGATACTTTCGTTGACATTCCTCTATTTGGATTCATTCAGAACTGCTATAATTGAAGCAAAAAGTTGCACACCATATGATAGAAAGAGATTGTAATCCTGAGACAATAGCATTAAATTCTAAGCCTAGAATCCAGTAAGAATTATGAATAAATTTTAAACCCTGCTAATGCATTTTCCATTTCCAATTCCAATTTCTTAAGTAATACACACCCATATCTTCTGAAAGCTTATTTAAGGGAAGTCCCTATTTTATTTTGTTTTTTAAAGATGTATTTATTTATATTAGGAGTGAGAGGCAGAGGGAGCAGAGAGTGAGAACCCCAAGCAGCTCCGCACAAGTGTGGAGCTGATGTGGGGCTAGATCCCACAACCCGGAGATGCTGAGATCATGATCTGAGCTACAGTCAAGAGTTGGACACTTAACTGACTGAATCACCCAGGTGCTCTAGGAAGTCCCTATTTTAAAAGATTAAACTGAAATAGCTCATACCTGAACAAATGCCTTCTATTGTTTTAAACAGTTAAAGACATGACTCAACATGCCTTCATTCAGCTAGTATACTATCCAATAACTAAAAAAACCAAGTAAAGTACAAAATAAAAAGGAGATTCTTGCTTGCATTTAATTGGGAACAGAAGAACAGAGAAAGGGGAATAATCAATGCTAGGCATAAAGCAAAGGTAGGAAATAGGAAGGGAAAGCATTTTATTTTTCAGCTTCAGGGTTAATTATAAATAGAAAACTGTAGTTCAGATTGGAACCCTCCACTTTCCTTGTGCAGGACATTCATGACTGGCTAAGTAACTAAAAATACATTGCAATAAGAATACTTGTTTCCTTTTACTTCTTGTTCTTCCCTCTCCATTCATTAAAAATGGGAGACAAACTAGGTAGATAAGCTGTATCTCTGTGGGGTCACCAAAGTCCTGATCATAAACCTAGCACAGATTGGGGTTATAGGGAGGTTAAGTAGTAAAATGGGAGAGAATTAACTTGTCAGGATAAGGCTATGAGGCTGGCTGGTGCAGGTTGTTAAGGTCCCTTCATGTGAAGCGGCACACTGACTCAGAGGTGTAACCAGGCAGGGAGGAGGTCACCCCTAGAGGCTGGATGACAATCAGCTGATTTAGCCACTGGCCCAGGGTCAACCTGGTTTTACTAAGTGATACCTCAAACAAGGAGTTGTCTGACAAGCTGTGCATGGGAGGTTAAATTCCAGGGAAAGGCACTCCAGAAACAGGTTCTTTTCCTGTTCCGTTAACTGCAGACGCCCATGGACATGGGTTTAATTGGATAGTGTGCAATGAAAACGCAATACTTGCTGCTGAATAGTCATGGGAAGAGGAAGGAAATTATTATTATTATTTTTTTAATTGAATTCCCTTCAGTTAAGATGCGAACTTATTTTCACGGTCGGTATTTAAATGTGCTTCTTTGAAGCACAAGGCGGTTTAAAATTAAATAAAAGAAAACCTATTAGGTTGGCAAAAGTGTAAAAGTTTGACTGCATATGTTGGTAAGCTGTAGAAAGTCAGCAGTCTCACATACTGCTGCTGAAAAGGCAAAATACTGCATTACCTATGGAAGGGAATTTGGCACAATCCAGAAAAATTACATATGAATGTCAGCTTCCATTTCTAATGGTTTGTTCTTAAAAAGCACTGGCAAAAATACAAAAAAAAATGATTATTGGGCTATTCACTGATGACCTTTTTGTGATAGCTAAAGACTGAAACAATCCAGATGTTCTCGGCAGAATTTCCGTTGAATAAACAAAGGTATAGTCAAACAAAGGGGTATGCAGTTGCAAAAGAAAAGGAGGAATAGTTTTATATTTTGGTGTGCAGTGATCTCTGAATTTATTATTAAGTAATATAGTTATAATTCATAATATAATTATGTGCTTCTACTTACCTAAGAAAGAGGATGAGCTAAAAAATACATATGCATTTCCTCATATTAAAAATATAAACTAGGGCACCTGGGTGGCTCAGTGGGTTAAGCCGCTGCCTTCGGCTCAGGTCATGATCTCAGAGTCCTGGGATTGAGTCCCGCATCGGGCTCTCTGCTCAGCGGAGAGCCTGCTTCCCTCTCTCTCTCTCTGCCTGCCTCTCCATCTACTTGTGATTTCTCTCTGTCAAATAAATAAATAAAATCTTTAAAAAAATACATATAAACTAAGGGGTGACTGGTGGGTCAGTTGGTTGAGCATCTAACTTCAGCTCAGGTCATGATGTCAGGGTCCTGGGATCGAGCCCTTCATTGGGCTCCCTGCTGAGCACTTCTCCCTCTGTCTCTGCCTGTGCTCTCTCTCCTTCTGATAAATAAGTAAATTCTTTTTTTTTTTATGATTTTTATTTATTTATTTGACAGAGAGATCACAGGTAGGCAGGGAAGCAGGCAGAGAGAAAGGAGGAAGCAGGTTCCCTGCAGAGCAGAGAGCCTGATGTGGGACTTGATCCCACGACCCTGAGATCATGACCTGAGCCGAAGGCAGACGCTTAATCCCCTGAGCCACCCAGGCACCCAAAAAGTAAATTCTTAAAAAAATAAATAAAAACCTTTAAGATATAACCAATACTGGAAAAAAAAATGTTCTCATTGTTGGGAAGGAGTAGACAGCAGAGAGAATAGGAATAAACTTTGGTCTTCCCTCAATATATCTTTTTTTGGCAGATTTGATTTTGGGCCTGTATAAATATGTTAAATAACTTGTTAAATTAAACATCAAAAATGCAATTCCTAAAATTACAAAGCATATGAACCTACCTCTGTAAGGAGATGGTGGCATAGTCACAGAGAATAGTTATTTCAAGTGATTTTATTTTTTAAAAAAATAAAATAGAAGAGTTTAATTATACATCTATTCTGATACATACTCAAAAAAATAAAATTTTGAGTATAAGAAATTTGAGTATAAAAATGATTTTCAGTGATTTTTATTGTTGGTGTTTGAGATTGGTGCATTTTTAAAATAAAATTTATAAAATTATGTTCACATTATTGGGAATTAAGACTTCAGTATAAGAAAAATGAGCTAGAGATATCAGATCAAAGGGAGCAGTAAAAATTGTGGTTTCAAATTTGAATTTGGAGTACCAGAAGAAGCTTGTAAAGTATTTTACCTAAAAACAAATGAATACTGAAAAAATAAATAAAATAAAATGAAGTGAGAAAAAAAAAAAAAAAGCTGAAACTTTTAGAGAAGTAGCTGATTCCAGTTCCAGATGAGAACTATTTAAGATAAGCTGGAATGTCATGTCATACCTAAAAACAAAGAGACTTTTCAAAAGCTGGTGGAGTTGTATCAAAAGAACCAAGGTGTCCATTTGAAGAGGCTCTCACTTGCTAAAGATGAATGAATTCATACATGAATAAAAACAAAACTGCAATGGACCAGAATACATCAAATGTATTGACTACCAGGAGTTCATAATGATAATAGTAAATGATTGGATCAAGTTTGGTGGTTGCTGTAACAACTGATTATACCAAAACTGGTAAAATGTGACAAATTTTATTTTCCAAGATGATGATAACAACATCTGTTATTCCATGTGATCTCCTTACTGTATGACAGACATTCTTTCCATTGAGATGTGAGGTCCATGTGTCCTCCACTCAATCCAATGAGCATGGGACTATGGTCTGTGATTTCCAAGGCTAGATCATAAGAGATGATGCAACTCTTATTCTTAGAAAGCAGGGGCGCCTGGGTGGCTCAATGGGTTAAAGCCTCTGCCTTCGGCTCAGGTCATGATCTCAGGGTCCTGGGATCGAGCCCTGCATCGGGGGGGGGGGGGTCGTCTCTGCTCAGCAGGGAGCCTCCCTCTCCCTTTCTGCCTGCCTCTCTGCCTACTTGTGATTTCTGTCTGTCAAATAAATAAATAAATAAAAACAAAAAAACCTTATTCTTAGAAAGCAACCACCATACTGGAGAAAGTGCAGGCCATGTGGAGTGAGCATGCATAGGTATTCCAGCAGACAGAACTGAGGTCCCAGGGTTTATCATTAAATACCATACATGTGAGGGAGGACATGCCATCAAGATGACTCCAACCTCAGTCACTGTCTGACTACAATCACAAAGGAAATTCCAAATGTGAATCAATGAGCTGAGTATAAGCAGCTCTTAGAACTGTAAGAGATAATAATAAAATAGTTATCATTTATTATTTATTGAAATATAGTTGGCATATAACATTATATTAGTTTTAGGTATATGACACAGTATACTTTATAATTCTATATGTAAAGCAGTACTCATCACAGTAAGCGTAGTTACCAGTGGTCACCAAACAATGTAATTAAAATATTGACTATATTCCCTACACTATACTTTTCATACCCTTGACTTACTTATTTTATAGCTGCAACTTTATACCTCTTAATCACCTTTGCCTATTTTTCCCATCCTTCCAACCCCTCCCCTCTGGCAACCATCAATTTGTTATATTTATGACTCTGTTTCTGTTTGTTTATTTTTCATTCCACATATCTGTGAAATCATGGCATTTGTCTTTCTCTGACTTATTTCACTTAGCATAATACTAAGTCCATCTGTGTTGTCACAAATGGCCAGATCTCTTTCCCTTTATCTTGACTGAGTCAAAAATGTGCAATGTTCCATTGCACACGTGCACACGCACGCATGTGTACCACATCTTTTTGATCCATTTATCTATTGATGAGTGCTTGTGTTGCTTGAATATCATGGCTATTGTAAATAATGCTGCAATAAACATAGGGGTCATATACCTTTTCAAGTTTGTGTTTTCCTTTTCTTTGGATAAATACCCAGTAGTGGAATTACTGGGTTGTATGTTACTTCTATTTTTGACTCTTTTTAAAAAAGATTTTATTTATTTATTTATTTATTCACTTGAGAGAGAGAGAGAGAAAGAGAGAGAGAGCAAGGGGAGAGATAGAGGGGGAGGGAGAGGAAGAGGGAAATAATCTCAAGTTGACCACACACTGAGCATGGCCCTCAAAACCCTGAGATCATGACCTGAGCTGAAACCAAAAGTTGGACGCTTAACTGACTGAGCCACCTATGCACACCTGACCTGATCTTTTAAATAAATGTATTTCAAGAGAAGAAAGAAAATCAGTACTTCAGAAGAGAAATAACCAGTTGCAATAGATCTTATTTTGGTCTTGATTGATTAAACTGAAAAAAAAATTGAAATAATGTGTAAGACAATAAAGTAATTTGATGCTTTAAAGCAATTTTTATTAACATTGTAAGTGTGATAATTTTGTGATTGTTCTTAAAAAAAAAAAGAGTCTTTATCTTTTAGAGATGCATGCCAAAAATGCTTTGATAGTTAAGATTGGCTTCAAAGTAACCTCATGCAGGGACGTACATGAAATAAAATTGGCCATGTGTTGGTAATGCTGGAAACTGAGTGATGAGCACACGGGAGCACTGTTACATTATTCTATGTTATATTTAAACTTTATATATATTTAAACTTTTATGTTAAATTTTTAAAAATGCATTTGAACTACTGAATGATAATTTTTGCATTTCTTACCTTTGGGGTAGTATCTTTTTTCCTCATCCACGGTGCCCTCTATTGGTAAATCAGTGTCACTGAACCTGGTTATGCAAGCGTCTAAAGGAATTGCCTAAATGAAGTAAGAAAAATTAAAAAAAAATTTTTTTTCAGGAAGAAGGGCCCTTAAATCTTTCTCCTTCCTCCACTGATTTTTTAAAAGTTTTTATTTAAATTCTAGTCAGTTAACGTACAGTACAATATTAGTTTCAGGTGTAGTGATTCAACCCTTCTATACATCACCCAGTGCTCATCACAAGTGCCCTCCTTACTCCCCATCACCTATTTCACCCATCCCCCACCCACCTCGCCTCTGGTGACCACCTATTTGTTCTCTATACTTGAGTCTGTTTCTTAGTTTGCCTCTCTTTTTCTCTCCTATGAGTGTTTTGTTCCTCAAATTCCACATATGAGTGAAATCCTTCATTGATTTCTATCATAACACTAAGTTCAGGGGCGCCTGGGTGGCTCAGTAGGTTAAGCCTCTGCCTTCCGCTCAGGTCATGATCTCAGGGTCCTGGGATCGAGCCCTACATCGGGCTCTCTGCTCAGCGGGGAGCCTGCTTCCTCCTGTCTCTCTGCCTGCCTCTCTGCCTACTTGTGATCTGTCAAATAAATAAATAAAATCTTTAAAAAAAAAAAAAAAACTAAGTTCAGGTGAAAAGTCTAGGCATAAAAAATAAAACTAATAACAAAGAAATGAAAGCACTGATTCAGAAGTGAGCAAATTATCAGAGACTGTATAGAGGGGAGAGTATGTTGCTGTGTCAGTAAATTAGAATTCCTTCTCGGAATCCCCCACTAATAACAGGAATGTTTTTAGGCAGATTATGTAATCCTTTTTGGCCTCATTTTCCTTATCTCTTCAGGTAGACTGTCATCTGATACAGTCTTCCTGGAATCCAGTTTAATACAATCCAACTCTAATTCAGTTCTGTTCTGCTCTATATTCTTCTACAAACTATTTGTTTAAAAATATGAATTGCAGTAAACAGTTGAATCTGTTTTGCCTTGAAATGAATTTGCTCTCAGGGGTAGGGAGGACATTCTCTTTCATAAACAGAAAAAAACCCCACTCACTATGTCCACAATCAGGTCAAGCACTAATTCATTATTTTTAAATATCCTCTCCAGTAATTAGATTAGATATGAAGGAATATATCAATCTTTCAATTCCTTCTGTGAAAACATAAAATAATTCAAAGGAAATTCACACTGATATTACATTTCCTTTTATTCAGTGTGATTGAAAAGTTCTAATCTATTCATATGATAGCCTCGAAATTTCCACAGGAGAAGTCTTCCAGCACTAAAGTTTCTCATGTTTGCATTTACTAGTCTTAAAGAAGTATTTTCCTTCATTTAATATGTTTATTCAATATCTATATGTTATTGATAGTGATATTTAATCTCCAGTCTTATCTCCATGTAAAGAATTTCCATTAGAATTTCCATTAGAATAACACTCCTGGCCCCCCTGTGCTCCTTGCTCCCTCACTTCACTCTTCCCTAGAGGAACAGGTCTATTCCTTGGCTGATGGGTTTGCAAGAACAAGGTGGACATGCTTGGCTGGCCCCTTGATCTTCTCTCTGGTCTATTAGCCAGCCCACAGAGGTGATTCTGAGCAGAGTTCATCATCTATGAGAGGGCCTGCAAACGACCAACTCTGCTTGAGACTGGATTAACCTTTCTTTTTGGGTGGGGTGTTGTGTTAGCCAGCTGGTTTGTCCACAGATCTAAAATTTTATCCTATTTAGTAATTCCCTAAATTGTGCTGAGTATTCACTACCCTTGCAGTGAAGTAGGTTTTATATTTTTAGTTTTCTAGATGGGTGAACTAGGTTTCAGAGACATGGTCAGATCACATTACTAGCAAATGTAGAAGTCCATTCTGATCCTATTGTGAGTCTTCTTGGGACTTAATTAAAGCATATCACATTTTTTCCCCTGAATCCAGTTCAGAGAAAATAGAGTAATAAACCAAGGGATGACAGAGAGTGGGACAAGAATCAACAATATTTATATTAAGTGTGAAGTTGCCGCTCTTACGCTTGCCAATACCAAATCCTAGAATTAGACAGATTTGCCTACAGAGAACTGGGACAGACCTTCTACCCCCACCCCTCTTGCCTCCCCTTTCTTGTCACGTTTCTCCCCACCACTTCCCATCCCCAGCAAGGATTAGAGCCTAATTACTAACTAGGCTAGAGAAAGTAAGAGGAAAGTTTTTTTCCCTGAAAATAGCTCAGTCTCACAGAATCTGAGAGAAGAGGTAAGCACACTAAGCTTAGTCGTCTCCTATTTCATAATCAGTAAATTTCCTGAGTTTTCCTTGGGGTAGAGTGAGTGAAAGTTCACAAAGAGGCTACAGGGTAACTCTTAATGGTTCTGTGTTTGCATAGACGGAAACATCAAGAATGGGGAATAAGCATTCACCCCCACATTCCCAGATTCATCTTTCTCTTAAACCATGACAGTTCAATGATAGTAGCATGGTTAGCCCTCAGAGGGGAGGATACACAAGCTACCAGGACAGTTCTCCCCTATCTTCATGAAGTTGTTCTCCAAATTCTTATTACCTGCCCTTTTGGATGATCCTGGGACCCCTGGACCACTGTTAAATTTGCCTCTAGAATGTCCTGAAATGGATATGCACATTTCATTAAGTAAATCAACTGTAAGGAGGATCTCAATCCAAAGTTGAAACTTCACTCTTTATTCTATTTCCATTTCTGGATTATGTCCAAATGCATTTTCCCATAGCATGTCAGAGGTTCTTTGATGAGATTTAATGACAGCAAGAAAATAAGTATTTCTCTACTAGGGAGATGCCACCCCCATAGAAATACCTGAAATATGAATATAAAGACCCCTACTCTTATAAAAAGGCCCAGGGCAAAACTGGCATTTAAAGATTAAATCTCTTTTCAAGTTAAAGTCAAAATATAGTAACATCCAAATGAATTAAAGTCAATATCAGATTATTTTCCCTGTGGAATTAAGTGTTTGAAGTTTGAGATTTCTAAATTATAATTAAGACCAAAGCTATCCTCCCAAATTTATTATTCAGCTCAGTCTCAGTAGAGAGATTCTGGGTGCCTGGGTAGAGTTGGTCTTCTTTCAATAGCTGCTTTTGAACTCTCAGAGGTATAGGTATAGTTCCTTCTTTTAGGACTTCACATTTCAATGTCTTCTCTAATGTACCTCACTTTAAAGAATCCAAAGGATTAATAAGAAATGAGATAATTACACCATTGGCTCCACCCCTACCAAATTTAGAAAACAAACTATCTGTAGTCCTTAGAGTTATCATCCCACATAAGATTATGTTGCCAGGAACCAATGTTACCAAAGATCATTGCAGAGATTCAGCATTCTGTGAGAGAAGGACAGAAAGAGGCTGCTCAGTCCATACTGGTTGTCTGTACTCCATGACCTAAAAACATCAACTCTATAATAATCTTCCAGCAAGAAGCTAATGAAGTGGGAGTAGGCACTGCCTTTGTGCATACTGCTTTCTTTCTCAGAGAGTGATATAATAGCTGTTCTTTTCTGTATACAACATAAAAAAAATTCATATCATTGACAGTCCCATACATCAGGACTTAGCTAAGTTACCTTTCTAGCCACTTAGTAGTGTATTCAAAACCTCTTGATTTCTACTTTCCACACTGGGAAGGTGCCACAGCATTTTTTTTTGTGAGCAGCATTAGTTTTTAACCCACTATTATTGCTGCCATGCTCTCTTATCTAAAGTCATATTTGGTCCCCCAAACTTGTTTCATTGAGATTGCTTGTCATTTTAATTATATTTAACCAGTTTAGATCTAAAATGAGCTTGTGGACAAACTTCATAAATCCAAGGCTAACCTCAGAATATTTCCTTTTGTACACTCTGAACACAATTCAGAACATCCAAAAGAGGATAATTTTGGAAGCCTATCTAGGCCTGGCATGAGAAATTTAAAGCTAGAACCTCATTAGTGCTCTAACACTAGAAGAATCACTTTCACTCTAAAGCAGTAAATATCATTTTGTCCAACAGTGACAATAAGACCTGGAAGACCTATAGCAATGGAACATCAGTCACAACTCCTTTGGGAAAGTTTTATCTGCTTTTCTTTCTTTCTTTTTTAAATTTAATTTTTTTTCACTGTTCCAAAATTCATTGTTTATGCAGCACACCCAATGCTCCATGCATTATGTGCCTTTCTTAATATCCTCCTTAATACCAGACTCACCCAACCCACCACTCCCTCCCCTCCAAAATCCTCAGTTTGTTTCTCAGAGTCCACAGTCTCTCATGGTTCATCTGCCCCTCTGATTTACCCAACTCACTTCTCTCCATCTCCCAATGTCCTCCGTATTATTCCTTATGCTCCACAAGTAAGTGAAACCATATGATAATTGACTTTCTCTGCTTGACTTATTTCACTCAGCATCATCTCTTCCAGTCCCACCCATGTTGATACACAAGTTGGGTATTCATCCTTTCTGATGGAGGCATAATACTCCATAGTATATATGGACCACATCTTCCTTATCCATTCATCCGTTGAAGGGCATTTTGGCTCTCTCCACAGTTTGGCAACTGGCCGTTGCTGCTATGAACATTGGTGTATAGACGGCCCTTCTTTTCACAACATCTGTATCTTTGGGGTAAATACTCAGCAGTGCAATTGCTGAGTCATAGGGTAGCTCTATTTTTAATTTCTTAAGGAATCTCCACACTGTTTTCCAAAGTGGCTGCACCAACTTGCATTCCCATCAACAGTGTAAGAGGGGTCCCCTTTCTCCACATTCTCTCCAACACTTGTTGATTACTGTCTTGTTAATTTTGGCTGTTCTAACCAATGTAAGGTGGTATCTCAATGTGGTTTTGATTTGAATCTCCCTGGTGACTAATGATGATGAACATTTTTTCATGTGTCAGCCTTTGTATGTCTTCTTTGGAGAAGTATCTACTCAAGCCTTCTGCCCATTTTTTGACGTGATTATCTGTTTTGTGTGTACTGAGTTTGAGGAATTCTTTATAGATCTCGAATATCAGCCCTTTGTCTGTAGTGTCTGTATTACATCATTCTTAAAGGGTCTGTACACCAAGAAGATCTAACAGTTGTAAATATTTAAGCCCCCAATACGGGAGCAGCCAACTACATAAGCCAACTTTTAATCAAGATTGTCATATTGATATGAATACATTAATAGAAGGGGATCTTAACATGCCACTCTCAGTAATAGATCATCCAAGCAGGAAATCAATAAAGAAACAAGAGCATTGAACGACACATTGGACCAGATGGACCTCATAGGTATATACAGAACATTCCACCCTAAAACAACATTTTAAAACAACATAAATGCATCCTAAAACAACAAAATTCTCGTTCTTCTTGAGCTCACATGGAACTTTCTCCAGATAGACCGTATACTGGTTCACAAGTCAGGGCTCACCTGATACCAAAAGACTGAGATTATTCCCTGCATATTCTCAGACCACAATGCTTTGAAAATGGAACTCAACCACAAGGAAAACTTTGGAAGGAATTCAAACACTTGAAAGCTAAAGACCACCCTACTTAAGAATGTTTGGAACAACCAGGGAGTCAAAGAGGAACTTAAACAATTCATGGAAACCAATGAGAATGAAGACACATCTATCCAAAACCTATGGGATACAGCAAAGGCAGTCCTAAGGGGGAAATACATAGCCATCCAAGCCTCCCTCAAAAAAAAATTGAAAATTCCAGAATATACCAGCTTTCTTTACATCTTAAAGAACTGTATCTGCTTTTTATAGTGATCTGGGACCACTTGCAACCTGCTAAGAGCCTCCCAGTGGGTCTGTTATTAGGGCTTACGATGGCCAGGTATTTGACTAAGGCCAACACTTGTTGCTTAAGCCCCAGTGTCTAAAAAATCCCCAATCGTTTGCCAGTGGATGAAGCTGCCCTAACCTGTTTTCATATAACAGAATACATAAGTCAGAATACAATATTCCCCAAGGTTTAACATCTCTTCCTCATGTCCCAGCAATTACAATCTAACCCCATATACATCTCAAAAAAGAAAAATACAAGTTCAAAACAACCCTCCTAAACCCAAGCCTAACATCCCACATCCTGTTCACATGTATATTTGGTCTTCCATTTACTTTTCTGTTTCATTCTTCAAGGTTCCTGGCTCATGAAGGAAATGTTGGGAATCTTTAGGAGACAGAGAGCAATCTACTCCTTTTCCATAATTAGGTTCTGAACAAATTCAGAGATAAAACAAAGGCATACAGATGGAGTTTAAAAATATCAGCTAATTTTGGTAAATGTCAAGTTGGAGTACATGGCTGTACATTATAAGCAGGTCAGCTTCCTAATGCTGTATTTCAGAGTTACAACTACCCACATAGTTACAAATAGCACTGAACTGATGGGCCTCTTTCTTCAGGCTGCTAGAGTGACCAAGAAGTTTGCTGGCAGCTCCCAAGAGAAAGAAGGGCAGAACTCAGCTGAAAATGCCCAATATATTCCTCACAAATTTAGCAGTTGTGAATGTCTTTCCACCTCCCCAGGGATGAACGAAGAGGGAATGGAGAGTGTAATGTTAATGAATACTATGGCCAAAGAAGCAACATTTTAGGGAATCCATCCTCCACTGGCCCTTAACAGATCTAAAAGCTTGTGACTCCCAATCTTTCTGTTAGAGAGCGCCTGTTTTCCTACTGGTAAGGAAT
Source organism: Mustela erminea (assembly GCF_009829155.1). Lineage (NCBI taxonomy): Eukaryota > Metazoa > Chordata > Mammalia > Carnivora > Mustelidae > Mustela > Mustela erminea. Next base: position 95,313,433 of record NC_045619.1, read on the forward strand.
CTGTCTGTACTAGGGTTCAGATGCATATCTAATCTATATAATAGGCAGTTATCTTTAAGCAGACTGTTCTCTCTACTTACTGTATCATAGTCTATATGTATGTAATGCTATCTACAAGTCTCATAAAACATGCCCTGTCTTTCGACTTAGCTGACACCATAAAGGTGGTGGTGAAATTAGATGAAATTAAACTGGTCTCGGGCAAAGAACATTTACCTTAGTCCTAGAATGCCAAGGTGTTTATGTGCCCTGGGACCAGCGGCATTATCACTTTTCCCTTCCCATAGCCTCTGAAATTAGAATAGAAAACAGAGTCAGTGAGAAGCCATGCATGTGCAAGGCATTGCTGTGCAATTAAGACGTAGTAACATACTAATTGTCCTTTTTCTTTCCTGTGAAGAGACATCTTCCTAACACATTTGAGAATGGAAACAAATGAGTAGAACTTTATTCTTTATGCTGAAATGACATGATTTATTTAAATCCTTTGATGACACGTGGCAGAGCACAGTAATTATTGTGATAGCTGGGAATATGCCATTTTTTAACCTTCCCTATTCCTTAAGAGAGGAAAAAATGAGAGATGCATCAGAATGAGGCACAGTCTTTATTGCACTATGTCTCTTGATTCTGATTTGGGCCATAGAGTGTCTCTTCCTTATTGTTTGAGACCTGTTGTTTATAAAAGAAAAGGAAGCCTGCTAGAATTATTAGCAGTGGGGAGTTGGAGAGCAAATAATGCTAATGGAATAAATAATACATCATTTATTAGAATTGTTCTTTAGGGATTTATACCAAATCACTTTGTTAGCCTCAACAGTGTAATATTTAGCAACGTCTAATAAATTTCAGGGAGAGATAATATTTTGTGACTCAACGAGGATCCTTGATATACTGCCTAAACTAGATAGCATATTAAAAATTAATGGCAGGCCAATTTCTTATGATTATACTTTTATCTGGGGAACAGATTGCCTGGTTTGCATGACATTAGTAACTTTTGGCCATGTCATTTTCTTTACAATTTCAGTTGAGTTTGTCAGTGAATTGTTTTCATGCATGAGCATGTTGATAAGCAGACATAATTTAAATAGGTATGAAACACAATATGACGGGCACCTGGGTGGCTCAGTTGGTTAAGCATCTGTCTTTGGCTCAGTCCATGATCCCCGGGTCCTGGGATCAAGCCCTGAGTCAGGCTCCCTGTTCAGCGGGAATTCTGCTTCCCTCCGTCTCTCTCCTTCTCTGTGTGTAGCTCCTACTCTCTCTAAAATAATTAAATAAAATCTGTATTAAAAAAGGAACTTGAAAAAAGAATATCCACGAGAAGTCAAGATGGCGGAGAAGTAGCAGGCTGAGACTACTTCAGCTAGCCGGAGATCAGCTAGATAGCTTATCTAAAGATTGCAAACACCTGAAAATCCATCGGCAGATCGAAGAGAAGAAGAACAGCAATTCTGGAAACAGAAAAACAGCCACTTTCTGAAAGGTAGGACCGGCGGAGAAGTGAATCCAAAGCGACGGGAAGATAGACCCCGGGGGGAGGGGCCGGCTCCCGGCAAGCGGCAGAGCAACCGCGCACAAAATCAGGACTTTTAAAAGTCTGTTCCGCTGAGGGACATCGCTCCCGAGGCTACCCGGGGCAAAGCCCACACGGGGTCAGCGTGGCCTCGGGTCCCGCAGGGTCACAGAAGGATCGGGGGTGTCTGAGTGTCGCAGAGCTTGCGGGTATTGGAACGGGAAAGCCGGCTACAGAGACAGAGCCGACAGTAAGCTCGCAGCTCGGGGTGACCTTGAACCGGTCACAGGCTCAGTGAGCTCGGAGCGCGGCCGGAGGTCGGTCAGACGGGAGTAACTGGGCACTGTTCTCTGAGGGCGCACTGAGGAGTGCGGCCCTGGGCTCCCGGCTTCTCCGGGCCGGAGACCAGGAGGCCGCCATTTGTATTCCCGTCCTCTGGAACTCTACGGAAAGCGCTCAGAGAACAAAAGCTCCTGAAAGCAAACCCGAGCGGATTACTCACCCTGGCCCCAGGTAAGGGCGGTGTAATTCCGCCTGGGGCAAAGACACTTGAGAATTACTACAACAGGCCCCTCCCCCAGAAGATCAACAAGAAATCCAGCCGAGACCAAGTTCACCTACCAAGGAGTGCGGTTTCAATACCAAGGAGAGCAGCAGAATTCCAGAGGAGGAGAAAACCAAGCGTGGAACTCATGTGATTTTTTTTAGTCTTGCAGTTAATTTAATTTTTTTCTTTTTCATTTTTTTTTTTTTTCTCGCCTTCGGGTAAAAATTTTTTTTTTAACTGTTACCTTTTTCTTTTTTAACGATTTTTTACTAGTTTATCTAATATATATATTTTTTCTTTTTTACATTTTTCTTAGGTGTTTTCTCTTTTTTAAATTCTTTTATTTTTTTTCTTTTTTCTTTTTTTTTTTCTTTCTTTCTTCCTTTTTGAACCTCTTTTTATCCCCTTTCTCCCCCCTCACGATTTTGGATCTCTTCCAATTTGGTTAAAGCATAATTTCCTGGGGTTGTTGCCACCCTTTTAGTATTTTACGTGCCCCTTCATATACTCTTATCTGGACAAAATGACAAGACGGAAAAATTCAACACAAAAAAAAAGAACAAGAGGCAGTACCGAAGGCTAGGGACCTAATCAATACAGACATTGGTAATATGTCAGATCTAGAGTTCAGAATGACAATTCTCAAGGTTCTAGCCGGGCTCGAAAAAGGCATGGAAGATATTAGAGAAACCCTCTCGAGAGATATAAAAGCCCTTTCTGGAGAAATAAAAGAACTAAAATCTAACCAAGTTGAAATCAAAAAAGCTATTAATGAGGTGCAATCAAAAATGGAGGCTCTCACTGCTAGGATAAATGAGGCAGAAGAAAGAATTAGTGATATAGAAGACCAAATGACAGAGAATAAAGAAGCTGAGCAAAAGAGGACAAACAGCTACTGGACCACGAGGGGAGAATTCGAGAGATAAGTGACACCATAAGATGAAACAACATTAGAATAATTGGGATTCCAGAAGAAGAAGAAAGAGAGAGGGGAGCAGAAGCCTGGAAATCATGGAAACAAATGATAATGAAAATACAACGGTTCAAAATCTGTGGGACACAACAAAGGCAGTCCTGAGAGGAAAATATATAGCGGTTCAAGCCTTTCTCAAGAAACAAGAAAGGTCTCAGGTACACAACCTAACCCTACACCTAAAGGAGCTGGAGAAAGAACAAGAAACCCTAAGCCCAGCAGGAGAAGAGAAATCATAAAGATCAGAGCAGAAATCAATGAAATAGAAACCAAAAAAAACAATAGAACAAATCAACGAAACTAGGAGCTGGTTCTTTGAAAGAATTAATAAAATTGATAAACCCCTGGCCTGACTTATCAAAAAGAAAAGAGAAAGGACCCAAATAAATAAAATCATGAATGAAAGAGGAGAGATCACAACTAACACCAAAGAAATACAAACTATTATAAGAACATACTATGAGCAACTCTACGCCAATAAATTTGACAATCTGGAAGAAATGGATGCATTCCTAGAAACATATAAACTACCACAACTGAACCGGAAGAAATAGAAAGCCTGAACAGACCCATAACCAGTAAGGAGATTGAAACAGTCATTAAAAATCTTCAAACAAACAAAAGCCCAGGGCCAGACGGCTTCCTGGGGGAATACTACCAAACATTTAAAGAAGAACTAATTCCTATTCTCCTGAAACTGTTCCAAAAAATAGAAATGGAAGGAAAACTTCCAAACTCATTTTATGAGGCCAGCATCACCTTGATCCCCAAACCAGACAAGGATCCCACCAAAAAAGAGAGCTATAGACCAATATCCTTGATGAACACAGATGCGAAAATACTCAACAAAATACTAGCCAATAGGATTCAACAGTACATTAAAAAGATTATTCACCACGACCAAGTGGGATTTATTCCAGGGCTGCAAGGTTGGTTCAACATCCGCAAATCAGTCAATGTGATACAACACATCAATAAAAGAAAGAACAAGAACCATATGATACTCTCAATAGATGCTGAAAAAGCATTTGACAAAGTACAGCATCCCTTCCTGATCAAAACTCTTCAAAGTGTAGGGATAGAGGGCACATACCTCAATATCATCAAAGCCATCTATGAAAAACCCACCGCAAGTATCATTCTCAATGGAGAAAAACTGAAAGCTTTTCCGCTAAGGTCAGGAACACGGCAGGGATGTCCATTATCACCACTGCTATTCAACATAGTACTAGAGGTCCTAGCCTCAGCAATCAGACAACAAAAGGAAATTAAAGGCATCCAAATCGGCAAAGAAGAAGTCAAATTATCACTCTTTGCAGATGATATGATACTATATGTGGAAAACCCAAAAGACTCCACTCCAAAACTACTAGAACTTGTACAGGAATTCAGTAAAGTGTCAGGATATAAAATCAATGCACAGAAATCAGTTGCATTTCTCTACACCAACAGCAAGACAGAAGAAAGAGAAATTAAGGAGCCAATCCCATTTACAATTGCACCCAAAACCATAAGATACCTAGGAATAAACCTAACCAAAGAGACACAGAATCTATACTCAGAAAACTATAAAGTACTCATGAAAGAAATTGAGGAAGACACAAAGAAATGGAAAGATGTTCCATGCTCCTGGATTGGAAGAATAAATATTGTGAAAATGTCTATGCTACCTAAAGCAATCTACACATTTAATGCAATTCCTATCAAAGTACCATCCATCTTTTTCAAAGAAATGGAACAAATAATTCTAAAATTTATATGGAATCAGAAAAGACCTCGAATAGCCAAAGGGATATTGAAAAAGAAAGCCAACGTTGGTGGCATCACAATTCCGGACTTCAAGCTCTATTACAAAGCTGTCATCATCAAGACATCATGGTACTGGCACAAAAACAGACACATAGATCAATGGAACAGAATAGAGAGCCCAGAAATAGACCCTCAACTCTACAGTCAACTAATCTTCGACAAAGCAGGAAAGAATGTCCAATGGAAAAAAGACAGCCTCTTCAATAAATGGTGCTGGGAAAATTGGACAGCCACATGCAAAAAAAGGAAATTGGACCATTTCCTTACACCACACACAAAAATAGACTCAAAATGGATGAAGGACCTCAATGTGTGAAAGGAATCCATCAAAATCCTTGAGGAGAACACAGGCAGCAACCTCTTCGACCTCTGCCGCAGCAACATCTTCCTAGGAACAACGCCAAAGGCAAGGGAAGCAAGGGCAAAAATGAACTATTGGGATTTCATCAAGATCAAAAGCTTTTGCACAGCAAAGGAAACAGTTATCAAAATCAAAAGACAACTGACAGAATGGGAGAAGATATTTGCAAACGACATATCAGATAAAGGACTAGTGTCCTGAATCTATAAAGAACTTAGCAAACTCAACACCCAAAGAACAAATAATCCAATCAAGAAATGGGCAGAGGACATGAACAGACATTTCTGCAAAGAAGACATCCAGATGGCCAACAGACACATGAAAAAGTGCTCCATATCACTCGGCATCAGGGAAATACAAATCAAAACCACAATGAGATATCACCTCACACCAGTCAGAATGGCTAAAATCAACAAGTCAGGAAATGACAGATGCTGGCGAGGATGCGGAGAAAGGGGAACCCTCCTACACTGTTGGTGGGAATGCAAGCTGGTGCAGCCACTCTGGAAAACAGCATGGAGGTTCCTCAAAATGTTGAAAATAGAACTGCCCTATGACCCAGCAATTGCACTATTGGGTATTTATCCTAAAGATACAAACGTAGTGATCCAAAGGGGCACGTGCACCCGAATGTTTATAGCAGCAATGTCCACAATAGCCAAACTATGGAAAGAACCTAGATGTCCATCAACAGATGAATGGATCAAGAAGATGTGGTATATATACACAATGGAATACTATGCAGCCATCAAAAGAAATGAAATCTTGCCATTTGCGACAACATGGATGGAACTAGAGCGTATCATGCTTAGCGAAATAAGTCAAGCAGAGAAAGACAACTATCATATGATCTCCCTGATATGAGGAAGTGGTGATGCAACATGGGGGCTTAAGTGGGTAGGAGAAGAATAAATGAAACAAGATGGGATTGGGAGGGAGACAAACCATAAGTGACTCTTAATCTCACAAAACAAACTGAGGGTTGCTGGGGGGAGGGGGTTTGGGAGAAGGGGGTGGGATTATGGACATTGGGGAGGGTATGTGCTTTAGTGAGTGCTGTGAAGTGTTTAAACCTGCTGATTCACAGACCTGTACCCCTGGGGATAAAAATATATGTTTATAAAAAATAAAAAATTAAAAAAAAAAAGAATATCCACAATTATCTTCAAAAATCTATGGAAATATATTCCTTTTCCAACTCAAAAAAAAAAAGGAACTCAACATGATAAACTCTTTAGAATGAACTGAACGGTCAGTGATATCAATTTAAGAAGGTGGTGGGGTGGACTCTGGAATGCACTGCCTAGACCCCTTTTCGCTACTGAAGGACTAATTCCCATACCTGCTGGGAGTGGGGCGGGATTGAACAGTTAGCTGTCAGCTATTTTAAGGAACTGCCCTTGAAGCAGGAAATTGCCTTACTCAAAGTCACATCTCCTTCAAGAGACAGTCCACATCTGATGACTGAGCAATATAGCACCATTAAGACTAAGTCCTCAGTCCTCAAGTTAGGAGAACTTTTAACTTTTAAGTTCCATCCTAGTTCCAGAAGTCCCCAGGGGCTCAACTGAGTATTTTTTTTTTAAGATTTTTTTTTATTTATTTATCAGAGAGAGAGAGAGAGAGGGAGAGAGAGCGAGCACAGGCAGACAGAATGCAGGCAGAGGCAGAGGGAGAAGCAGGCTCCCTGCCGAGCAAGGAGCCCGATGTGGGACTCGATCCCAGGACACTGGGATCATGATCTGAGCCGAAGCTAGCTGCTCAACCAACTGAGCCACCCAGGCATCCCTCAACTGAGAATTTGATTGGGGCTGAATCATAGGTCAACTTACTTCTTTGCCCAATCCTTGTTTATCATAATAATGTCTACGTCAGTATCTGCTTTTTGGGGAAACTGACCTGTAGCAGGATATCAATTCAAAATTACATTCTGAATCAAATTTTCTACATACACTTAACAGCTACTCTTTTATATTCATCTGTTGCCCACTACCCTACCCTCCCTGGAAGATGACAGATTTAACCCTCTCTTTTCCCTCCTACCTTACTATACCAGTAAGCAAGAGTAGTGTTACTCTAGATTATCAAACAGGGATATTTTATAGGCACAGTTCCAGGGGCTATCTGCTAACAAATTTGACAACTTAAAGTTATTAAGAGATACAAAATGTCAAATTTGGCAGAAGAATAAATAGCTGAATGTGTCTGTACTTATTAAAGATAATTAAATTCCTAATTGAAAAGTTCTCCACAGAAGTAATCTAGGTTCACATGGCTTTACTGGCAAATTCTACCAAATACTTGAGAACAAAATACCTCTAACCCTACTCAAAATCCTTGGAAAAATTAATATAGGGGAGAATATTTACCAATACGTTTTATGCTGATAGTCAAATTATGCAACATTACAAGAAAACTACAAAAAAACCCGCAAAACAAAACAAAACAACAACAACAAAAAAAAAACCCATGGGCATAAAAAATACTCTCAAACGTAGGTATAAAATGTTTATTGAAATGAGATATACTAATACACATATACTTCATTAGACCAAATACATATATTTTTTCTATTATCAAATAATCTATCATGACTAAATGTCATTTATTCCAAGCTCACAAGTTTGATTTAATTTGGTCAGTCACTCATTATATTTACCGTATTTGCAGAATAAAGGACAAATTTATATGATCATGTCAACAGATGCTGGAAAAAAAGTATATTTAATTATATTTACACTCCCTCATGATAAAAATCTCAACAAACCAGAAATAAAAGAACTTCTCAAACTAATTAAGGGCATCAACTAAACCCAACAGCTAACATCATACTGAATGCTTTCCCACTAAGACTGGGAACAAGATAAGGTATTTGCTCTCACTGCTTTTATTCAGCCTTGTTCTGAATATAGTGCAGTATGGCAATAAAGAAAAAAAGGCATAGACATTTCTGAGAAAAAGAGTTTTCTTTTTCACAATCTAGATAGTTTGTCTTGTGTTATTGTGTTCCTCACTTCATTCTTTTCCAGAAGAGTTCATTTTTTGAGTTTGCCTCTTTAGATCCTGCATATTTTCAAGTACCTTCTCTATACCAATGCTCAGATCTGCCAGGTCTCACACCTGTTTCAGAATTTCTGTAATTTGCTTGGACCTTGCCATCTTGGATATCATTTTGTCTGAGCTCCATTATCTTCTTGCTGCTACCCCATTTCTCCACGTACCACCTTATTTCTCTCTAGTCTTATGGAATGAGATCTCAGTTAATATCTGATAGAATTTGATGTTAATTTCTTTCCTTACAGGTAATAGGGTTTGTGACACACTCTGTGTCCAAGTGATGTCAAAGACGGCAATTTTATGTGGTTTCATGTGCCCTCTTTGTTGATTGGTGTGCCATTTTGGAGGAGGTATGGAGAGATTTTAATTTAAAAATCTGGCATTATTGCAGCATAACCCAGGAGTACATCCCATCAGTTTAGCAAAGAATTTTTTTATTACTAACATTGGTATAATAGTTATCTTATTAAGCCATGTATGAAATTGCCAGGAAAGACAAAATCTATAAAGACAGAAAGTAGATTTGTGGTTGCTGAGAGCTAAGGGGATATAGAGATGAGTTACTGCTGATGGGTATAGAGTTTCTTTTCTTTCTTGATAGACTTTATTTTCTAAAGCGGTATCAATTCCCAGCAACACTGAAGTGAAGGTACAGAGGTTTTTCCATATACTCCCTGCACTCCTCATGCATATAGCCTTCCACATTGTCAACATCTGCACCAGAGTTGTTCATTTGTTATAAGTGACGAACTTATGTTGACACATCATTATCACCCAAAGTCCATGGCTTACACTAGGGTTCACTCTTAGTGTTCTACATTCCATGAGTTTGACAAAGGTCTAATGATATGCACTCACCAGTATAGTATCATACAGAGTAGTTTCACTGCCATAAGAATCCTCTGTGCTCTACTACTTTCTTTTTGGGATAAGAAAGATGTTGAAAATTAGATTGTGCTGATGGTTAAACATCTGTGAATATAGGAAACAACACTATTAGTACACTCTAATGGGTGAACTCTATGTAATTATATATTAATAAAGTCGTTAAAAATATTTTGTGAAGTTTCATAGTCTGGATGTGTTCATTGTTCAGATTTCTGAGTAAATATATACACTGAGAGAGTTAGGAATCCTGTAAATTATTAATGTTAAATTATTTCCAATCTTTCTCTTCTCTAACCAGTAGATAGATCTTTGCTTTGCTTGCAATTTTGTTCTCTTCACCTTCTCCTCTGAGGGCTAAGTTTTGTGAGAAAAATTCTTCTTCCTTAATCCCTCATGCAGGTTTTAAAAAGGAAAAGGAACATTATAAAAATAACACATGCATGTACTAAGGCTTCAGTGGAAATCTTTCAGATAATTTGAAGAAGACCCTTATGTTACTATAGAGAATGGATGGAAAGGGGCTGTTACTAAGTGTTTGGAAGGGAGTAGAGCATTAGGTTTGGCTCTTAGCTGAATCCCAGGGGAAAAGAAAACAAAAACTCTAGACTTAAATCATTTATTTTTTCCATCTTTATCAGACAGTTGGAACTGGAGTGCAAAAGAATAAAGGATTGTGAAATGGAGCCAGGAGGTTATCAGAATATCATCAGAAGAGAAGAGACATGATAGAGATTGTGCTAATGTCAGAGAGAAAACTGTAGGAACATTTGCTTGTCTGGACTGGATGTATAGCCAGAGAACTATACTCACACAGTATTTGTGCATCACACAAAAGTGAAAAATTAAAAAAACAAAAACAAAATTAAAACACCTTCTGGAAGTAACAAAATGGGAATATTCTAAAATCGATTGATATATGTGTGTATGATATGCATGATATGCATATATATATGTGTATATATATGTATGTGTGTATGATATGTATGATATGCGTATATATATACACACATATATATGTGTGTATATATATATACACACACGCATATATATGTCAGATATATATATATTTTAGATATAGATAAAAATATATATGTATTTTAGATGCCTACAGGTGGCTAATGCTAGGCATGAATGATCTAGATGTGAACTGCATGATCTTAAACAATTATCTTAACAACACTAAGGCTCAGGGGTTTTTATTTATAAACTAGGGATTATACTAGAAATGTCGGGCAGATATTATTAGGTGTAAATGGGATAATATACCAGAAGTACCTGGCACATAATAATTACTTAATAAATGCTGACTTCATTGGCTCCCCTCCTGCTTTCCTCTTTATGCAGAACTTTTACTAATCTCAAAAGAATCCCTACATTTACATGTAAATCTTCTTTGGTTAAAAACCATAGGGAAACATAATTACATTTAATCGATGAGCAGATATAAGCACATATTAACAGATGCCCCATTTTATAGTGGCAAAGGCTCACTGCTTTACAAATGCTTGTTATAAAACATGACATTAATCAAGAAGACTAATTTTGGGCTGATGTGATTTGAAGTACTTCCACTCAAACTCCACCTAGGGAAAGTGATATATTCACAAACAGTAGCAATTGGGGCAAATCCCTGTTGCTGATCTTACCTATATTAGCTTTTCTGCCTATGGGAATGTGATTAATTTCAAAGTGTAACAAAGAGAATAGGATGTCAAGAGAACTTTAAATTTAATTTCTTGATTAGTTAATGTTTCAGCTCTTAGGATTTCACTTTTATTCATTTCCCAAATTACTATTTTAGGTGATCAGATGTGGAATATTCAAATAGAGGAAGGCAGACATCATATTTTCAGCACATAGCCCCTATATTCACCTGATAATAAAATTTAATTTTATTATAGCACTTACCATATCATATTATATGTGGGTGTTTATTTGTATGTCTGGATGTCCAGATTTTATGTGTTATCTCCCCAAGGTCTAGAATCATGCTTAGCATGTCAGTGGTATATATGTAGCCAAAGTTACTCAGTGTGGCACAAATCAAGCCATGATTTCTCAATAACATTGTTTGAAAAAAAAATACATAGAGAGGGTTTGATATGATTTATAACATAAATACTTAAGTGCCATGTACTGAAATAAACAAAAGGAGTAGAAGAAACTGGAGAGATATACTGTCATAAAGAAGGCACTCTAGCTGTGTAGAGCAGAGTGTAAGGTTAAGAGCATTGACTGCAGAGCCAGACCACCTGGGTTTGAAACTCACTTCTCCTGTTTTATAGCTGTGTGATCTTGGTCAGTTTCCCTAACTTCTGTGTGCCTCTCTTTTCCTCATCTGAAAAATGGGCATAATAATAGTATACTCCTAAAATGGTAGGACAATGCCTAGTACATAGTAAGCACTAAATTATGTCTTGCTAAATATAGCAAAAACAGGTATCTGCCATTAACTGTGAGTACTAGAAGGGGCATATAACCTCTATAGTGAACAGAATTCTAAGAATGACCCTGAACGATCCTAATCCTTGTATAATCTCCTTTCCTTAAATAGGACTGATTATTTGATATGGCAGTTTTACTAGACAAGTCTTCAAAGGATATACTTTGGAATTTAACATTGACTATATAACCAGTTTCCACATTGTACAGAATTGAGCCATCATGTAACGGCTCTATTCAAATCTACCATTTTAATTTTAAAAATACCATTGCATATTGGGTTTACTAGCAAGTTCCTTTTTTTTTCAAGCTACTTTTTATGAAAAGGAACATTTGGTTTTCCCGTGTGATTTTAACACTTAAATATTTCTTACATGTTCAGACTGGCACTTAGATTTGTATCTGTTGTATAAAACACATCATGTTAATCATGGTATAGATGTCTTAAAATACTACCCTTTTAATGATGGTTTCAGAGTAGAAGATGATCTACTTGTTTCCTTGATTAAATAAAAAAGCCAGTTTTTACTTTTTGAAAAATAGTTACATTTAAAACAATCTCACAGTTTAGTTTGTTTTTCTTAAATGTTGAGTGTTATTACCAAAAGAAACCCAAATAAACAATTAAAAAAAACTCTTCTGTGAGTATGATGCAATGTCACTTTCCTTGTGATTATGTTATGGTGAACAGAATTTTTACATATGTAATTAAGGTTTAAATCAGTTGGTTTGGGGTTAGTTAGTATCTGGCAGGCCCCATCTAATTATGTAGGCTCTTTAAAAGCAGAGAGTTTTCTCTGGCTGTAGCAACAGTACAAGTCAGAGAGATTGAAAGCATGAGAAAGATTTGATATACAGCTGCTGATTTCAAAATGGAGGAGGCCACCTTGTACGAGGCCTCTATCAGGGGAGAGTGTCTGGTCATGGACAGCAGCAAGGAAAGGTGAACTCTCAAAACCATGAGAAACTGAATTTTGCCAACACCCTGAATGAACTTGGAAGCTGATTCTCCCTTGGGGCTCTCAGAGAAGAGCCCATCCAGGTTGGCCAACACTTTGATCAGCCTTGTAAGTCCCCAAAGAGAGAACATAGTCGAGCCTGCTCGGACTTCTGCCCCCACAGACTGTGAGACAATAAATGGATGTTATTTTAAGTTGCTAAGTTTGTGATAATCAGTTACATGCCAACAGAAAAAAAATATGCAGGTCCAGTGGAAATATAAAGGAGGCTCATTCAAATTAATCTTGAAAGATCCTTAAGGCTTCCCAGAGGCAATGATATGAAGCTGAGACCAGAAACGGTAAGTAAGAATCAGCAAAGAAAAAGCAATAGGAAGAGGAACTCATGTTGAGAGAGATGCAGAGGACTAAAGTGAAAAATTCATTTACGTGCTGTGGAGAGAAGATCAGAGGACTACCTGGTGAGAAGTGGGACAGATGAGTGTGCCTAATTAGCAAAATCTAACCAACCAGACCAGGATGGGAATTTTAAGCCAAATTAGGGTATTTAGATATTGTCTATATATGTGGGGAACGTCACATATATTACACACATAAATGTACATATAGCTTTGGGGAGCTATTGAGGGACTTAAATAGTGGGAGAGTAATGTGGTTAAAATTTCCTCATCCTTCCTTTGTAAAGACATCGTATTTCTTTTTTTTTTTAAAGATTTTATTTATTTATTTGACAGAGATCACAAGTAGGTGGAGAGGCAGGCAGAGAGAGAGGAGGAAGCAGGCTCCCCGCTGAGCAGAAAGCCCAATGTGGGACGTGATCCCAGGACCCTGAGATCATGACCCGAGCTGAAGGCAGAGGCTTTAACCCACTGAGCCACCCAGGTGCCCCAAGACATCATATTTCAAATGCATTCTCCTTTGTAAAGCTTTCTGGTATCCCCCAAGGCTAATGTACTGATTTCTTCCTCTGTTCTTTCACACATCTAAAGTCTCACATGCACTGGTCATAGATTGTTTTGAGCAAAATCCTAAATGCTTTACCTTTATTAATTCAGATGTTCATTATTCCAACCCCATGAAGTAGACATGTGTACTTACCCCCATTTCATTTATAAGGTGGGCCAGGTGTGCAAGATATTATTGTAGACCTGTAAGTCTTCACAGCCACCTGTAGTCATTCTATGGGTAATAGCCACTTCATTTATGTATGCTTATGACCAAGCAATTAACAAGTATTTATTGAGTGATGTTTCATAGCTTACCCAGGGCTAATTATAGGAAGGTTTTGATGAGGTATTCTGAAAGGAATCAGTATATATCCTCACTAAGTATACAGATTTGATATTTAGCAAGATAAAGATTCATCTTTTTAATCACAGTATTGAACATATGTGAATTTTAGCTCTATACTCTCTTCGTATGAAACCTATCTTTCTGTTTCTGTTCTAAAATAGAAGACATATTTCCTTATTATATTAGAGTTTTATTTACTTCCAAACTTTCCCTGAAGCTCTTTTGTTTGCTTTTCCTACCATGAGAATATTAGAGAGTTTGGTTAGGTATTCTAGATAGTTCTAATCAAGACTTCATTGTACACAATATATACTCAGAAAAATCCACACTTGATTATGCCAAAGCCAGGTGAGGGTTGTTTTTCTTTTTATTCAGTTGTGGCATTTTTATTGGGTCCCAGATTGCTTGCTTTGCCTTAGACATTTCCTATGTTAATTAAACTGATGATGGTTCCACTGCTTAAATTCTTCTCTTTTAAAGAGTTGAATAAAAGGGAGAATGCCTTAGAGTATTTTTTAAACTTTTGTGTTTTAACTGCAGTATGAATATGTAATCTAATTTCTCTTCCTTATAACCATTGAAATTCCACAGAGATAAATATTTGGAGCCCAATTTACAAAGTCTTGATTGACAATTGAAAACTGCTCTTTGTCAAATGAAGGAACATCTCTTTAGATGTCAACAAAATTAAGCACAATATACAAACCATTTTTGAATATTTCAAGATGATATCATTAAAGGAAACAATTTTAAAATAAAAACTAGTATGATGTTATGTCATAACATTGTCAGACAAAATTTTACATTTATTTGTAATTAGAGTGGAATTATAGGCTCCACAATAATTTTTCTAGATTTGAAAGTAAACACCGATGGTTAAAAAAAAAAAAATCTTGAAAACTTTGGCATCAATTATAAAATTATTCCTTTTAGAAAATATGACATTTGAGTTTAGAGTGGATGAGTTAACTATATTGTACTAGTTGCTGTAACTATTTCAGACATCACTACCACCTTAGCAAGTACAATAAGTGTGGCCCCTTCACAGATCTGAGGATGTTTCTTTTCCTTTGGCTCCAATTCCTTTGCAGTGTTAGGAATAGAATAACACCTAAATATCCTGACTCTGTCCTGACTGTTTTCGCAAATATGGAGTCAGAACCATTACATGGCTCATGTATTAATACTTTCCAAGACAAACAAAGTAGATTCTCTAAGTGTGAATCCTGGGGCTGAATGCGTGCTGGCCTTAGAATTTCCAAGTCAGTCTCAGATTGACCTTTGTGTTAGACCAGCCGCCTCGACCTGTCCCACTAAGGCAGTTGGTAAAAGTGTTCATAAGATGAAACTGCCTCCTAAGGACTGAGTGACTGCAAATTAACAGTCATGTGATGTTCTCAAAGTGCAGACATCAGAATTAACTAGTATCCACTCCTTTTTCTTCCTGCTCACGTTTGTGCTGCTGAAATCTGTTCGTATAAATAAACACCTCTTTTCACTTACCTGCAATTTTACACATTGCTTCCAGGTTTCTCCCTTTATTTGCCAAGATAAGACTCCTTTCTTTAAAACCAATACTTTACTCTTACAAGAAAGAGATACATTTTTAAAAGAAAAAAAGATAGGGTAGGAAGACTGTTTTTGGTTCTGGAGGCTACAGAGAAAAAGGTTTTCTTGTTCACTGAGTATTGTCTTTAAAATTATCTTTTAAATGCATCTCAGTCAGTGGGAATTCTGTTTGACTTGGGAGTGAATACATAAGCAAGTGGTACGTGGTTGTATTTAAAAAACAAAACAAAACAAAAAATGCTGAAGGTAACAGAACCTCTGCAAAATGACTCAGAATGAGGACTTTCTCCATCATGGCCCTTAGTTTTCATCAAATCTATCTGATTGCTATTTCCTTTGAAAGCAGCAAATAGGATTAGATGTCTTATATCACAAAAATATACTACTAGAAACTGGGCATTAAAAGATTGTCTAAAATTCCATTGGTACACATGGCAAGGACTTAAACCCTTAATTTTATTTGTGTGAAGTTGACATCAGTTTTATTAAAATTTTACTGAATATAGGTTATGATTGAGAACTCTGTTAGGAGCTGGGAAAACACATTATAGCCATAGCATCCACATTAAAGGGGTTTGGAATCTGTGTTGTCCATTGCCACATAACAGTTCACATACACTTAATGGCTTAAAATGACATATGTTTGCAATCTCATCATTTCTGTGGGTCAGAAATCTGAGCATGACTCATAAACAGGCCTCTGTTTAGTCTTTCATAGGCTGCAGTCAGGGGCAACCAGAGCTGGGTTCTCAACTGAGGAAGAATTTCCAAACAGACATGGTGTTGGCAGCATTCAGTTCCCTGAAAACCATCAGACTGAGGAAATCTTTCTTGCTGGCTACTGACCAAAGACTGCCATCAGTTCTTTGCTATGTGGAACTCCCCAACATGTCCAATTTTTGTATAAAATTGTGTACTGCATATCTAAGGCCATAAAATCTTTTTTTAAAAAAGATTTTATTTATTTATTTGACAGAGATCACAAGTAGGCAGAGAGGCAGTCAGAGAGAGAGGAGGAAGCAGGCTCCCCGCTGAGCAGAGCCCATGCGGGGCTCAATTCCAGGACTCTGGTATCATGACCTGAGCCAAAGGCAGAGGCTTAACCCCCTGAACCGCCCAGGTGCCCTACTATAAAATCTTTAATTATAATTTTTTTTTTCATTTTTTCCCTTTCTCTGACACACACACACACACACACACACACACACACACATACATCTCTCTCTTTTTTTCTTTTGCTTCTTATCAACTGTGCCTTCCCCAAGGCCTCCATAGCTCATGGAATTTCACATTTGTGTTTGCAAATATTTTCTACCCGATGAGACCTGCGTATCTGCATCTGGTGTCACATGACACCATACCTTTTGATGTCCACTTGGATGCTGTTCTTAAGGACACCTACCATGAAGTGGAATAACCAAAGGAAAGTAATGACAATATATAGGAACTTAAAGGAAGTCTCCTAATTTAACTGGTTGTCTTGGAATGTTTCTATTAGCTTTGGATCATCAAATCCTTGAACTTAGGACCCATTTGCATCTTGTTTTGTTTTCATTTCTATTTCATTCTGTAAGTGTTCACTGTAGATTACCAGTAAATGCTGGCTTTTATGCTTATGTGGGACTTTTCAGCTGATTATGAAGCACCAGGCCTGATTTTGTCAATTAGTGAAGACCTCTATTCGCTAATTAGATTCCTGGAGTTCCTGAGCACATTATCACAGCAGATAAAAGAAACAAGAGCCTTATAAAAAACAAGATCTTCAGTATGCCAAAAAGAACTGCCCTCGGGTTAGCTGGCATTGGCTTGTGTCACTTAGAAGGCACTTTTTTTTTTCCTTTCCAATTTATATTATCCCACAAAGGCAAACTTTTTTTTTCTTCTGAAAAGAATTTTGATATTATTGTGATTTAAGCAAAATCATTACCAAGAAACAATTGATGAATAGAGTGTGCCTACTACATGTGGACAATCGAGATGTCAACGAACTTCACTTCATGAACCATCCCTTTTGTATCTGATGAATCTTGACATGTCTCCTTCAATCCAATCATGATAATTTTTCCACAACGGAGTACCTTATTTTTCCGCAACACCAGCATCCAGGTGTAAAACAGGTATGTTGGAAAAATCTATATGATACCAAAACTTCCAAATGAAAAATTTTAGTAAACCCAATATTTAGTTAACATGATACGAAACATGTAGATATTTGGAAACTTGGAGATGACAGGCACAAGTGTTCGTGTTTTGCCCATATGTCTTTGTTGTGTTGATGATGTACTCTTTCCCAGAGTATATATCTGTTCCTTCCTTCTAAAAGGAAAGTGGAAGATTGAGTGAGAAAAATTAAACATACTTCTTCTTTCTTCGAGCCACCATTAAAGTGAAAACAGTGAGAGATTGAAATTTACTGATGTGTGGTTTCTAGCGGAGCAGATAGTATATAGCTTTAGCAAAGTGTTTGACTCTTTAACCTGATTCCTTAAACACATGGCTCCTCTACATTTTCTAAGTCATTATGAACTTTCTATAATCTACTCACCCTGGGTCACCAGCACATGAAAAAATTCATTCCTATCAGGGTCATAGCTAAAGGGAGTCTTCTCTGAGAATGAAGGAAATGCAAATTTTTGCAGATTTTTAAAAAAATATTTTATTTGTGTATTTGAGAGGAGAGAGAGCAGAAATGGGGGGGTGCCAGCAGAGGGAGAGGGAGAAGCAGGGTTCACTTTGTAGTAGGAAGCCTGATGTGGGGCTTGATCCCAGAACCCTGGGATCATGACCTGAGCTGGAGGCAGATACTTAACTGACTGAGTCACTCAGTGGCCCCAACAGTTTTTTGGATTTTATACATATTTTATACACCCTAGTTTCAAGGGCAGAAAGAAAAACATGAATTGACTAAAAACTACGGCTTACTATATTTGAGAGACATAATTTTATCTGTTCAGTTTTATTTCAGCCTTGAAATATTTATTTGTGCAGTTTCAAGAACATAATTCATCATCACTTTTCTTATTTGTACAAAAATAAAAAGGCCAATAGATCATTGCAATAAGAACCTAAGCTATTAAATATGGTAAAGCCTTTAGTTGTGAACAGTCAGAAGAGATGTTCAGTGGGGAGCCTGCTTCTCCCTCTGCCTGCCACTCCCCCTGCTTGTGCTTGTGCTCTCTCTCTGACAAATAAATAAGTAAAAATCTTTAAAAAAAAAAAAAAAGAAGAGAGAGAAGAGAAGAGGAAAAAAATTGGTGAGATGTACCGTTTTGTGGCCTAGTTTCTTATAGATATATTTAAAGATTGAGGGTCAGAGATCTGAATCTAAGTCCTGTTTCAAATCTCTGTAGCTTCCTTTAAAAGTATTGGTCTAGTCTTCCAAGCAGCAAGACGGGGGTGACAATTTCCATTGTAAATATCTAAATAATCCCATTTCCTCTTAGAACATCCATATATATGTGTATGATAATATCTAGAAAGGACTGTAGAACATAAACTCCAGGTACAATGAATTAAAAAAAAATTCAAAGTCTGCATTTTGTTTCAGTTTGTCTTTATGGTAAATGATGTAAAATGATTTACATATGAAATTATTGAAGACCTCAGGAAAATGTTAAAGTTAATATGTTTTGTTGCTGTATTGAGATTTCTATTATTAAATAATAAATGGATACTTATTTTTTAAGGACCCTGATACAACAATATATCTCAAAGGAGTTCATTACTTATGAAATTTTATTACATTTAATTTTTATGCATTAGCCAGCCTCTATTTTCTGTTTTCTGGCCCCTTGCTCATAACTCTTCTCTTTTCATAGGTCGCAATGGGCTGATTTTTTTCCCTATGTTTTTTGTCTGCAACATAGTCCATTCAATTCAATATTCTTGAATTCAATCTGCTGCAGAGACTATGCCATGAGAATTTATTATTATCTTCTCAAATCCTAACTTAAATATTAGTTTTGCCCTAGATTTTATTCAATTAGACCATTTTTATATGTCATAGAATATCTTGTAATTGCAAATCATTTTTATATTTTCTGCCCAAATTAATATTATACCAATCTATTTTCTAAATTTATTCTTTTTTTTTTAAAGATTTATTTATTTGACAGAGAGAGATGACAAGCAGGCAGAGAGGCAGGCAGAGAGAGAGGAGGAAGCAGGCTCCCTGCTGAGCAGACAGCCCGATGCGGGGCTCGATCCCAGGACCCTGAGATCATGACCTGAGCAGAAGGCAGCGGCTTAACCCACTGAGCCACCCAGGCGCCCCTCTAAATTTATTCTAAAAAATTATACAAAATAGTAATCCCTGTCAATAACACTAAATTTTTTTCAAGTCCTATTTTAGGATTGTTATTCAATACACTGTTCCTTTTATCTCTATAATTCATGATGTGATTTTAATTTACATATTATAAAATTTCTTAAAATGACCAAGGGAAATTAAATATATAAATTAAATAATTTTTATACTTAATTTCCAGAATAAAAAATATAAACTGACAACAAATAAATTGTTACTTAACCTTTTTTAATATTAAAGTAATTCAAATCAAAGTGAGGAGCCATTTTTTTCACCTATCAGGTTAAGAAAAGTTGAAAACATTACTAAATGTTTGCAAGAGTGTTGAGAAATAGAGGTTCCACTCTGAAAAACAACCTGAGGGTTTTGAAGGGGCAGGGGGTGGGAGGTTGGGGGAGCCAGGTGGTGGGTATTAAGGAGGGCGCGTATTGCATGGAGCACTGGGTGTGGTGCAAAAAAAACGATGAATACTGTTACGCTGAAAAACAATTAAAAAAAAAAGAAATAGAGGTTCCAGATGATTTTAGTGGTGGATCAATTAATACAACCCTTTTGGAATTAACAATATATATCCATATCCTTTGGCCAATGAATACAGTTTCTGTTATTTTAAAATATATATATCCATCTATCTATCTCTCTATCTATATATATATCCATATCCTTTGGCCAACAAATTCAGTTTCTGTTATTTTAAACTATATTACAGTAATCAAACCAGTATGGTACTGGCATTAAAAACAGACACATAGACCAATGGAACAGAACTAAGAGCCCAGAAGTAATCCCACACATAGGTGGTCAACTAATTTCTAGCAAGTATGCTAAGAATGTATGATGGAGAAAGGATAGTCTCTTTAATAAGTGTTGGGGAAACTGAGTCACCTCATGTAAAAGAATGACTTCAATCCTTATTTTACACCATACACAGAAATTAACTCAATAGATTAAAGACTTAAATGGAAGACTCAAAACTATAAATCTCATAGAAGAAAACGGGGGAAAAGCTCCTCGACATAGGTCTTGCTAATGGTATTTTGGGTCTGACACCAAAAGTACAGACAACATAAGCAAAAATAAACAAGTGGGACTATATCAAACTAAAAAGTTTTTGTGCAGCAAGGAAACAGTCAACAAATGAAAAGAAATCCTACCAAAAGAGAAAATATTTACAAGCCATGTAACTGATAAGGGGTTCATATCTAAAATATATAGGGTACTTAGACAACTCAACAGCCAAAACCCCAAAACCAAAGAAACAAAAACCTGATTAAAAAATGTAGGAAGGACCTGAATAGGAACTTTTTCCAAAGAAGATATACAAATAGCCAACAAGTATATGAAAAAATCAACACCCTTAGTCATTAGGGAAACCCAAACCAAAATTCCAAAGAGATATCCCCTCACACCTATTAGGATGTCTATTATCAAAAAGAGAAAAACTGTTGGTGAGAGTGTAGAGATAAGGCAACCCTTGTACACTGTTGGTGGGTGTATGAGTTGGTACAACCATTATGAAAAATAGTAAAGAAGTTGCTCAAAAAAATAAAAAATAGAATTACTATATGTCTACCTCTCCCACATCTGAGTATATATCCAGGAGAAATGAAATCATTCCTTCGAAGAAGTATTTGCACTCTTGTGTGTATTGCAGCATTATTTATAATAGCCAAGATATAGAAATGACCTGTCAACAGGTGAATGGATAATGAAAATGTGAGATATATATCCCATTATATATTATGTAACACATATATATCCCATTATATATTATAATGAGCACATTATAGTATATTATAATGAGATACAATTAAGCCTTTAAAAAAGGGAAATCCTGCCATTTGTAACAACATGGATAAAACTTGAGGCTATTATGCTAAGTGAAATAAGCCAGACACAAAGACAAACACTATGATTCCACTTATATGTGAAATCTATAAAAACATCAAACTTTTAGAACTAGAAAGTGGAATTATGGTTGCTAGGGCTCAGAAGTGGGAGAAATGGGGAAATATTGAGTAAATTGTATACTTTTTAGTAATAAGATGAAATAACTTCTGACCATCTATTGTACAGTTTGATGTCATAGCTGATAATACTCTATTATATACTTAGAATTTGCTAAGAGAGTAGATCTTAAGTGTTCTCACCAAAATAATAATAATAATAATAACTATGAGACTGGTGGATGTGTTTGATTGTGGTAATCATTTTACAATGATTACTTACACAAATTGTAACTTACACAAGATATGTAATGTATACAGCATATACAAATTTTGTCAGTTACATCACAACAAAAGTTGGAATAAAAAGAAATTTATCTTACAGTTTTCTTTACATGTATATTCCAAAATTATTAATAGTGAGATGGCTAAGTTATAATATGTTGGGCTACTATGCAACTGTGCAGTATGTGGATATTTGGAAATATTGTATAGATTTGTATATGCTCATAAGTACAGTTGCCTACTATTTTGTAAGATTTAAAAATGCAAATTCTCAAAAATTATGTATTTTGTGGATATAGATACAAAAAGTTCCTTAATTTTTCCAATTTATGTTTTAATATTCCCCACTCTTCTTGTCATACTGCCTTTACTTCTCAGACTACGAGGACATTTGCTTTTAATTTTGTAAACTTCTCTTCCTTTTGAATTTGTTTTCATAAGGTAATTAGAAAATATGAAAGGGATAAACTAGAAGAAATATCTTAAACATTTTATTTTTACAACTAATGATAATTCAGTATATGGTGTTTTCAATATCAACATAAAGATGTTCTGTACACAGTCGAGAATAAGAGTGAGATCTTGCTGGAGAATTGAGTTTTAGAATCATTACTGGTGGATTTAGATAAAGCTACCTAGGTAAATGTGTATCCTGGGGAAAACAAATGGATTGAAGACTTGAACATTTAAGGAGTAGAGATAGCTAAGGAGCCAGAAAAGGGAACTTTACTTTCAGTGGCATTCAATAGAATTTGTTGAATAAGTGAATAAATTAATTAAAAGATTTTCGTGGATAACCAAGGAATCATCATGAATAATCAAGCAAAGAAAGGTTTATCTGATATTAAGAAGTTTTCTAAGAGTGTGTCAGTCAGTTTAAGGGTTGGAGAGAGATTAGGTAAAAACAAATATAGAGGGACACCTAGGTGGCTCAACATTAAGCATCTGCCTTTGGCTCAGGTCATGATCCCAGGGTCCTGGGATCGAGCCCCACATTGGGCTTGCTGCTCAGCAGGAAGCCTTCTTTTCCCTCTCCCACTCCCCTTGCTTGTATTCCCTCTCTTGCTGTGTCTCTCTCTGTCAAAGAAATAAATAAAATCTTAAAAAAAAATGCATCCATTGGTTTTGGTAAAGTGGAAGTTATTAGTGTCCTTAGTAGAGTTATTTCATTACAATGGTGGAGAGGAAACCAGATGGTACTGGGTTGAGGAGGAAATAAAAATTAAAAAACTGTAAGTTAGATATATTCTTTAAGTAAACTAATTGTGAAGGGGAAAATAAGAATAAGGTAGAACCTACAAGGAGTTTTGGGCACAGGGGAGTTTTATTTATGACTCATGTGGTTAGATCTGAGTTAGCTGAAGAGCAGTGTGTTCTGAGATTACATCTGAAAAAGAAAAAGCCTGATAAAGACTTAAAACTGTATCCCTCTAATAACAAAATACAGAAAACACCAATATTACCAATATTTAAATTATAATGAGAAACTATTCAAATAATGGGATAGTATTCCACCCCTTAAAAACTATTTGCCTACATGTCACTTTCAGGTGTAAAGTATGTTAATGCAATTTATGCCATAGGAGCTTGGAACAGGCCAGTTAGAAGTGTGCACTAGAGGAACAGACTTTTTGATTTTATGGCAGTGGGTCCATCCTCTTGAGATGTGATTTTATGTTAAAAATAGAATGTCTTGTTAACTAAAGTGGTAAAAGATCTGTACTCTGAAAATCATAGATCACATATGAAAGAAATTGAAGATGACACAAAGAAATGGAAAAGTATTCCATGCTCATGGATTGGAAGAACAAACATTGTTAAAATGTCTATACTACCCAAAGCAATTTATACATTTAATGAACTTCCTGTCAAAATACCACCAGGATTTTTCACAGGACTAGAACAAACAATTCTAAAATTTGTATAGAACCACAAAAGATCCTGAATAACCAAAGAAATTCTGAGAAAGAAAAACATGGAGCACTGGGTGTGGTGCATAAACAATGAGTTCTGGAACACTGAAAAGAAATAAAATAAAATAAAATGAAAAAAAGAAAAGAAAGAACTTAAAAACTGGAGGCATCACAATTCTGGATTTCAAGCTATATTACAAAGCTTTAGTCATTAAGACAGTATGATACTGCCACAAAAACAGACACAGAGATCAATGGAAAAGCATAGAGAACCCAGAAATGGACCCTCAACTCTATGGTCAACGAATTTCAACAAAGCCGGAAAGAATATCCAATGGGAAAAAACAGTTTCTTCAACAAAGGGTGTTGGGAAAACTGGACTGCAATATGCAGAAGAATTAAACTGGACCACTTTCTTATACCATACACAAAAGTAAATTCAAAATGGATGAAAGACCTAGGTATGAGAGAGAAAACTACCAAAATCCTAGAGAAGAACACAGTCAGAAACCTCTTTGACGTTGGCCATAGCAACTTCTTGCTAGAGGCATTGCCAGAGGCAAGGGAAACAAAAACAAAAATGAACTATTAGGACCTCATCAAGATAAAAAGCTTCTGCACAGTGAAGGAAACAATCAACAAAACTAAAGACAGCCTATGAAATGGGAGATGATATGCAAACAACATATCTGATAAATGATTAGTATCCAGAATCTATGAAGAACTCATCATTAAACCGAATACTCTAAAAAGCAAGCAATCCAGTTAAGACATGGGTAGAAGACATGAATGGACACTTTTCCAAAGACGACATCCAGATGGCTGACACATGAAAAGATGCTCCACATCACTCATTACCAGGGAAATACAAATCAAAACCATGATGAGATACCACCTCACACCTGTCAGAATGGCTAAGAATTAGCAACACAAGAAAGAAAGGGTATTGGCGAGGTGTGAAGAAAGGGGAACCTTCTTGCACTATTGGTGGGAATGCACACTGGCTCAACCACTCTGGAAAACAGTATGGAGGTTCCTCAAAAAATTAAAAATAGAGCAAATGGCACTACTAGGTATTTACCCAAAGTATACAATTTGAAGGAAAAAAATAGAATAAAAGAAGTATTGATTTGAAGGGGTACTTGCACCCTAATATTTATAGCAGCATTGTCAGCAATAGCCAAATTATGAAGAGAACCCAAATATCCATTAACCGATGAATGGATAAAGAAGATGTGGGGTATATATACACTGGAATATTAACCATCAAAAAAGTGAAATCTTGGGACACCTTGGTGGCTCAGTGGGTTAAAGCCTCTGCCTTCTGCTCAGGTCATGATCCCAGGGTCCTGGGATCCAGCCCTGCATCAGGCTCTCTGCTCAGCAGGGAACCTGCTTCCCTTCCTCTCTCTGCCTGCCCCTCTGCCTACTTGTGATCTCTGTCTGTCAAATAAATAAATAAAATCTTAAAAAAAAAAAAGTGAAATCTTGCCATTTGCAATGATGTGCATAAAGCTAGACTGTATTATGCTAAGTGAAATAAGTCAGTCAGAGATAGACAAATACCATATTATTACACTCATATGTGGAATTTAATAAAGCAAACAGATGAACATATGGGAAGGGGGGAAAGGAAAAAAAAAAGGAGAGAAGGAAACAAGCCTTAAGAAACTCTTTTTTTAACAATATTTATTTATTTGTTTATTTGACAGAGAGAGAAATCACAAGTAAGCAGAGAGGCAGAGAGATGTGATGGGAAAAGCAGGCTCCCTGCTGCTCAATCCCAGGACCCTGGGATCATGACCGGAGCCAAAGGCAGAGACTTAACCCACTGATCCACCGAAGCACCCCTCTTCAGAGACTCTTAATGACAGAGAACAAACTGAAGGTTGATAGAGGGTGGTGGGTATTAAAGAGGGTGCTTGTGATGAGCACTGGATATTGTATGTAATGATGAATCACTGAATTCTCCAGAAACCAGTATTGCGTTGTATGTTCACTAAAACTTAAATTAAAACAAATGAAATGGTTTGAAATCAATTCTGTTGCATGGAGGGCAAAAGGAGCAGAGCATACTAAGAACATATTTTGCAAATGCTTTCTTTCACCAAATCCCATGTGTGGAGGGAGGGGTGTGGGGAAGATAATGAACTCTTAGGCAAACTCATCTTTCTCTCACTACTTGTAAGACAGAAACTTTTTTTTAATGCAAATGAGAGCAATATTTCTGCTGGTAACAGCGGGAGGTCATGTTAGATCAGATGATTTATAGAATTGTTAGTAACCCTGCATGATTAGGATTGGCCCTACCTTTTTTCTTCTGCCTTTTTGTGCTATGCTTTTCTCCATTTATTCCTTCTTAAAAACTCTGCGCATGGAAAGTGGACTAATATATCTGGCAGCAGGAAAATCAGAGACCTTATATCAATAAAAATGAGGATATCTCTTTTTAATTAATGTGATTTATTAGATTTGAAGCTAGATATACAACTCCTACCAGAGTTTCAATGTAGTTCTCTCATTACTGGTTTAATTTATTGAATCCCATGACTATATTCTCCTGGTTAATTTTGATATACTCCATCCTAAAACCCACTGTTGAAGCTGTTGTTATTTGTAAGAACTTTTGCAGTATTCAGCTTCTTTATGTCCTGGGCAGAGATGGTCAGGCACAGTGGAGAAATGTAGCATTATAAAATAGTCACAGTAAACAATCAAGATCTTCTTTGTAAACCACAAATAATGCAGTAGAAAAGGAAGAAAAAAGAACTTTGTGGGAAATCTTATTCCTCTCAAATAATATTGACAGGAAAAAAAGTTTCTTTTGAAATAACTATAATAGTTCTTAATTTCATTATATGGATAATGATAAGAGTCCTATCCCTGCTATTAGAAAATTGATTTTTCTCCAAAATGACAAAGACAAATTAAATTATATCTTAATTTTAATCCCGGTCTAGTTTTAACATTTTATTTAATACTTCCATATAGGGAGATCTATTATTGACAATTGCATATTTAGTGCTAACTCAAAATGACTTTGTGTCCATTTGACTCCATTTTTAATGGCACTTTTATATAACACCTATACAAATGTTATCAAGATCAGCATTTGGTTAATTTCCCTACTTGCTGTTATAGCCAAACCCTTTATTAGTTCTGTCATAAACTTTATCACTCCCTGTATATGCCAGTGCTTATTTTCATTGAATTAAAATATCTCCCAGTTAAGAATTAAACTCTTTAATACAGTAATTATGTCATATTTTTATTCTCACGGTTACTAACCCAGTATAGAAACTCAGCAAAGATTCAACAAATGCTTAGTTTAGAGAGCTGAAAATGTGAGAGCAGTTCCTCTACATTAGATAACAAGAGGAAGATTGTTTTGTAGTTAAGCTGTAGGACGAGATTTGCATCTCTTGAGAAATCTTCCAGTTTTCACAATAACAAAGAAATCCTAGTATTGCAATGACTCATGAGGCATATAGTCTAATTTATCTAATTTGCAGCAAAACTAAGAAGTGGTTGGCCAATCTCTGGTGAGAAGAAATTTACTACTTCCTAGGGAAGATAGGCCTTTTTCAGACAAGTTTTATATTAGGCTGAAATTCATCTCCTGTGACTTCTGTGAACAATAGAATTGTGCACTAAAGCCATCTTGGAAACAGCTTTGGTCTTCCCATTTGCCTTCTCTTCTCTGGATTGTTTAATACTTCCTCTTAACTCTCGGTTATGTTGGTTAGTATGTTTTTGGCTACAAGAAATGGCAAACTTTGATGACAATAACCTTCAAAAGTATGCAAAATTATTTCACATTACAGTAAGAGTTAGAATAGATTTTTGTGTTGGTTGATTTAGCTATTTAAGGATGGTATCAAAGACTCACGTTTTATTTTTCTCCCTTTTTGTTTTCTCCTGTCTTCCTTAATGGTGTCTTCAACATTAAGTTGGTAGGAAGATGGCCTCTTCTCACATATCAGACAAGTTAAGGATGAGAGATTATCTTTTCTTATGTATCTCTTTTAAAAACCAGATACACTTAGCAGCACCATAGTAAAATAGGAATAATACAGAGATTAGTATGGGCCCTATGCAATGATGACATGAAAATTCATGAATCATTCCGTGTATTTTTTAAAAGAACAAGAAATGTGTTTCCAAACCCCTCAGCAGATTTCATGTATCATTAAAAAAAAGGTTGGCCTTAAGAAATTTCTGGCAGGGGCGTCTGGGTGGCTCGGTGGCTTAAGCCGCTGCCTTTGGCTCAGGTCATGATCTCAGGGTCCTGGGATCGAGCCCCACATCAAAGTCTTTGCTCAGCAGGGAGCCTGCTTCTCTCTCTCTCTCTCTCTGCCTGCCTCTCTGCCTACTTGTGATCTTTCTCTGTCAAATAAATAAATAAAATCTTCAAAAAAGAAAATTTCTGGCAAGTGTGATGAAGTTACCTTAATCGTCTTTAAAAAATTATCTGCTGTCACAGACCTGTACCCCTGGGGATAAAAATATATGTTTATAAAAAATGAAAAATTAATTAAAAAAAAAATTATCTGCTGTGAAATAGAGTCAATCACATATCTACCTCACATGGTTTTTATATGCTCTTTTGTTTTATTTTTCCTTCAGGTTTATTGAGATATAAATGACATAAAACATGGTATAAGATTGAGGTATGCAACATGTTGATTTGATACACTTATATATTACAAAATGGTTACCATAGCAACTAGCTAAAGTCAAATAATTACCTCCATCAATCAAATAATTATAATTTTTTGAATGGTAAGAATATTTAAGACCTATTCTATTCTTCTTTATCCAGTTAATAACAAACTATGGGATTCTAACCCCTAAAAGTCGAAGGTGATTAATAAGTCACTATTTTTTGTTACCACCAAGCTGTATCTAATAGGAAACTTTTCTGATAGCACTTTGATAAATATCAAGGAAACAAATGAAAACTTCATCTTTTCAATAAATAAAGGGGTTAAGTTAAAAAAGAGAGGGGGGAAGAGTTTCTTATGAAAACAAATGTTGATTTATTTATATATAATCTATACATATCCTTAGTGTATGTCTTTGTATTTTGTATACTTTGTAAATTGTTTTAGATTTACATTAATTGTAGCACTTGAAAACTCCCACACACTCAAAAACAGCCATTTCATGTGTTGAAATATGTCATGAGTTTATCTAAAAGTATTGCTGGTTGTTCTCAAGCAAAAATTGCATTTTTGTTTGGTAACGAATTTTTGTTCTTTTCAAGCTAAGAATGAACTGAGGCTTTTTAATATTTCTTTTCCACCATGCTCATATTGGAGAGTAATTTAATGTATAAATGGTAAATATGTTGGATGGGACTCACCATATTCTATAGAATCAGATTACTAATCAATTTCTTCTTTAGAAAGATTAAAAAATAAACAGCTAAAAATTTCTGAGACATAGTGTTCTTTTTGGAAAATGTCAAGCCCCAGTTTGTATTCAATAGGAGTCATTTCAGGAGATTTTTCTGATGCAGTCCTTCTAAAATTTTGTCAGGGTGACAATACCTTGTTTATCCCCTGATTAATGTATTACTTTTAAAAAACAGCTGAAGAGATCTGATGTGTCAGTTCATTTAAATGTTGCCATTTTGCTTTTGTTGGAGGAACACAGCAATCACCCTCACACCACGATGAATAAGATCTTGCCAGTTGCTGCTGTAAATGTCTGATCAATCTTCATGCCTTAGGCAGACAAAGGGGGATGAGGAAGAAGGAAAGAGGAGGAGTTCCTTTATATCCATATTTCCCAGAGCTCTCCTGACAGACTGTGCAACTTCTGATTTATGTGATGTGGTAAGCGAGCTAGAGAACAGCTCACATCATTTGCCGCTTAACTTCTTTGAAAACTAGAACACAGACGCATGAATTGTCAGCAAGTCATACAGATGGCCTCGACTTTCCGGTGGAGTGATCAATTGTCTAAGTGTGTGACGAAAAGCGTACACATAAAATTTCTTATGTTGGCATTACTTCCCTTCCTATGTGTGGTTGGGTTTAGCATATGTTACCCTGGCCTTGGGCTCTGGCTTTGGTCAGTGTCACCACCATCTATCTGTTCTGTTGTTTATATGAGGGAACATGGGAGTCTTTCTTGGTTCTCTGTTACTCACAACATCTTCACTGTATTTCTCAAGCCTTTCCAGATCCTTACACTCTACCCTGTTGCCATAGCCTCTGCTTTGCTTTAGTTTTAATCAGCTTTAATGTACGTAACTTTCGTAACCTTTTTGCAAGATGTTCTCCACTCCTCTTTCCCCTCCATATCCTGTTCTTTACACTGTGGCAATGTGGCAATATGTTCAAAGATAAACTTAATTATTTCATTTGCTTATTTGTTTAACATCTCCCAAACTCCACACTCACGTCCCAGAATTTCTTGTAAGGATAAGTACAAATAGCATCCATGCAGTATCCCTCCAAATATGGCTTCAGGCTACTGTTCTGATCTCATGATCCTTACAGTTGCCTACATGGCCTGCTCCCCCTTTCTAAGCCTAGAAAAGACATTAGATGAGAGACTCAACATACAACTCTCCTCCTACATGTTACTTTCCCTTCTTTACATTTAGACTTCACTCTCATTCTCTCTTCCCATAGCATTTTATATATTTCTAGTAGGGATTTTTACTTCTTTGTAGTTATTTTATGATATTGCATTTTTTCCTCTGTATAAGACAGATTGTGCTTTATTCCAGCATCTCATAGCTAATGACCACTAATTACTCTAATAAAGAAACCTGGTACCACAAAAATGAAAACAACAGGGGCGTCTGGGTGGCTCAGTCGGTTAAGTGTCTGCCTTTGGCTCAGGTCATGATCCCGGGATCCTGGGATCCAGCCACACACTAGACTCCCTGCTCAGTGGGGAGTCTGCTTTTCCCTCTCTCTCTGTTCTTCTACCCCACTCATATGTGCACTCTCTCTCTCTCAAATCAATCAATCTTTTAAAAAATGAAAATAACAAAAGCTGCTTAATTTTTTTTTAATTCCCCAGAAGGGCATATATATATAGTTCTAGGTCTTCCACTAAATTCTTCTTCTTTTTTTTTTTTTTATGGGCACCCTTCCCTTGAGTGGTATCACTGGTTGAGAACTACTGAAAGATCCATATTTATAACTTAAGTCCTTAGCACAGTTCCCAGTAAAGAGTAAGCACTCAAGAGACTTGTTAAATGGCTTACTCAAAGTATACTTTCTAATTTAGTTGTTCCTTATAGTTCAGGCTTATTTATCATTATCATAGCTCCTTACCTTCTAAGCATGCTCCTTAGAACCTTCCTATAGAAATTCCTGATTGTTTGAGGATTATGTAATGCAGAAACATCACCTTCCATTCCTCTTCATCACTGTCATCTAGTAACCTGCTGGCATTCTCCTATTAAATAGCATTTTAACACCAGACATCTTTTCCTTTAACCCAAATGCTATCTACATCCTACATTAATTCCATAATTATTTAGCTCCTTCCTGCTGAGCTTTGGCATTCCCGCCTTTCTATTTTCTTGAGTTATTTATCAGCTCCTTATCATTAATCTTTTCTTACATTTATTTCTCCAGAATATAAAAATACTCTTTGTTCTCACTTCTTCAAAACTACTCTTATGTCTCCAGCCTTGCACTAGCAGCAAGCCTCTTTCTGCTTCACAGTTAAGTCTCTCGAGTGAGTTGCATGCATTTTCATATATTCTTTTTCCTCTGTTATTTCTCAGATGATTGCCATCTAGCCTCAATCTTTATGACTTCAACTGAATCACTTCAAAAATGATCTCTCGTTTGCTAAATTTTTGTTCTTTTGTTTTGTGTTCTTTTGTTTTGTGTTCTTTTGTTTCTTATTCTACCATATAACAGTATCACTCTTCACCCTTTTTTTTTTTTTTTGAATGCTCATTTTGGCTGTCTCCTTCTTTTTCTCTATGCCAGTATCTATTTAGGCTCCTCCTCCTTTACCTATTCCTTAAATATTGGTGTTTTCCAGTATTCTTTCTATCTCTGGTCTCCTACTGTTGTTCTCACACCGTATGCACTTAGCCAGTGCCATAGTCATATTTGTGGTTTGTAATCTGTGATCAGTGAGACCTTGATGGTCCAAGTAATGCCTTTAAGGAACTTCATGAATTGCCTTTTGGAAAGTTCTTGAATCCTTAGAACTTTCATTCAAAATAAATCGTGGTATAAACACACAATGAAATATTCATATTGAAAGAGGAATGAAGTACTGATACATGCCATAACTTGAAAGAACCTTGAAAACACGCTAAGTGAAAGAAGCCAGAGTCAAAAATTTATGTATTGTATGATTCCATTTATACGAACTATCCCAAGTAGGTAAATCTGCAAAGACGGAAAGCAGGAAAGTGTGTGGCTGGGGAGAGGGCAAATTGGTAATGACTACTTAATGGGAAAAGAATGTTTTCAGGTGATGATAAGGTTTTAAATTAGTGGTGATGGCACATCGCTTCTCAGCCATTTAGCTAAGATCAAGTGTAGGGGTAATGGCACAACATAGTGAACATTTTATATACCACTGAATTGTAAATTATAAAATGGCTAATTGTATGTTCTGTGAATTTTACTTTAAATGTAAAAAATTAATAGCTTATTTCCTTACCCCAACCAAAAGAAAGGCTCAAAGAGGGGGCACCTGGGTGGCCTAGTGGGTTGAGCATCTGTCTTTGGCTCAGGTCATGATCCCAGGGTTCTGGGATCAAGTCCTGCATCAGGCTCCTTCCTCAATGGGGAGCGAGTGGGGAACCTGCTTCTCCCTCTTTTCCTGCTTCTTTCCTCTTCTGTGCTCTCTCTCAAATAAATAAAAAAAAATCTTATTAAAGATTTTTAAGGTCCAAAGATTTTATTGTATCAGATTTTTTCCAGTTTTATTGAGATATAACTGACATATAACATTGTATTAATTTAAGGACTATAACACAATGATATATGTATATATTGCAAAAGGATCACCACAGTAAGCTTAGTTCACATGTATCACCTCAGAGTTATTTTTTTCCCTTGGAATGGAAACTTCTGAGATGTACTCTCTTAGCAGCTTTGAAATATACAATACAGTATTGTTAACTATAGTCACCATACTATACATTACCTCCCTGGAAATTATCTACCTTAAAACTGGAAGTTTGTACCTTTTGACTGCATTTACCCATATCACCCACCACCCAACCTTCACCTCCAGCAACTAGCAATCTCTTCTGTGTATCTATGAGATTGATTTCTTGTTGTTGTTGTGTTTTTGTTTTTTTTTTTTAGATTCCACATATAAGTGAGAGAATAAAGTATCTGTCTTCCTCTGTCAGACTTATTTCACTTAGCATAATGCCTTCAAGGTCCATCTATGTTGTTGCAAATGGCAGGATTTCTTTCATTTTTGTGGCTGAGTAATATTCTACTGTGTACATATACCACAAATAAGCCTATTAATTGAACTCACAATACTGAGATCAAGAGTCACACACTTAACTGATGGAGCCACCCTGGCATCTTTAATTTTAACTATTTTAAATTTGAATTTAAAAAGCCACATGTGGCTTGTGGCTGTCATGTTGAACCACATAGTCCTGACCCCTTACCACTTAAGCTGTGTTTCATGGACCAGCAATATCAGCATCACCTGAGAACTTACTAGAAATGCAAAATCTATTTCTTTACTGCATATAACTAACCTGAGTATATGGTTTTCCTCTATAAAACCTTTCCATAGATTTCCGTAGTCAAACCCCAAAATATTTTCACTCTCAACCTAAAATTCTGGACAATCTACCTTGACTCTTACCCAACTTCATGTTTTCTCCTGTCACCTCCCAATTATTTCTATTGTATATCTTACACAGGTGACTTAACTTCTCACTGATTCAATTTCTTCACAAGTAATATGGAAATAGTAATACTTATTTCATGGAATTATAAGGATTTAATAAATGTTTATAACATGTCACATAGAGCAGTTCTACAGACAAAGCAATCAGTAACTGTTACCTAAATTGTGTTATTATTTAAGCTTTTACTTTCTCTGCACAAATGTTTGTTTTATGTTTTTGTTTTTGCAAAGCAGTCTGTGAATAACCTGCATCAGAATTATCTGGTGTGAATTTGTTTAAGAAAAAAAAAAAAAAGATTCCTAGCTAGCCCCATAAGAGACCTCTGGAATTACACTCTTTGAGGCTAGGTTTTAAACATCTTAATTTTTTGTAACTACCCTAGATTATCAGCTTTATGCAGAAGGTATCCATATATCTGGGGGAAATAAAGACTTTGCAAAGAAGTGTGGAGGCTCAAATAGTTCTCAGAGAGTCAATTTCCAAATTCCCCACTTTCTTTTTTTTTTTTAATTTAATTTAATTTTATTTTTTTCAATGTATCAAGATTCATTGTTTATGTACCATACCCAGTGGTCCATGCAATATGTGTCCTCCTTAATACCCACCACCAGGCTCACCCACCCCCTACCTCTCTCCTCTCTAAAACCTTCAGTTTGTTTCTCAGTGTCCACAGTCTCTCATCTCCCCCTCCAATTTCCCCCAATTAACTTTCTTTTTATCTTTGGGGTACATACCCAGTAGTGCAATCTTTGGGTATCTTTGGGGTAAATACCCAATAGTGCAATTGCAGGGTCATAGGATAGTTCTATTTTTAATTTTTTTGAGGAATCACCATACTGTTTTCCAAGGTGGCTATACCAACATTCATTTCCACCAACAGGGTAAGAGGGTTCCCCTTTCTCCAGATCCTTTCAAACATTTGTTGTTTCCTGCCTTGTTAATCTTTGCCATTCTAACTGGTGTAAGGTGGTATCTCAATGCCATTTTGATTTGAATTTCCCTGACGGCTAATGATGATGAACATTTTTTTCAGGTGTAGGCTGGCCATTTGTATGTTTTCTTTGGAGAAGTGTCTGTTCCTGCCTTCTGCACATTTTTTGACGTGATTATCTGTTTTGTGTGTGTTGAGTTTGAGGAGTTCTTTATAGATCTTGGATATCAGCCCTTTGTCTGTAATGTCATTTGCAAATATCTTCTCCCATTCTGTGGGTTGCCTCTTTGTTTTGTTGACTATTTCCTTTGCTGTACAAAAGCTTTTATCTTGATGAAGTCCCAAAGTTGATTTTTGCTTTTATTTCCTTTGTCTTTGGAGATACGTATTGAAAGAAGTTGCTGTGGATGATGTCGAAGAGGTTACTGCCTATGTTCTCCTCTAGGATTTTGATGGATTCCTCTCTCACGTTGAGGTCTTTCATCCATTTTGAGTTTATCTTTGTGTAAGAGAATGGTCAGGTTTCATTCTTCTATACATAGCTGTCCAATTTTCCCAGTGCCATTTATTGGAGAGACTGTCTTTTTTCCAATGAATATTTTTTCCAGCTTTGTCTAAGATTATTTGACCATAGATTTGAGGGTCCATATATGGGCTCTCTACTCTGTTCCACTGATTTTTGTGTTTGTTTTTGTGCCAGTACCATGACTTCTTGGTGATCACAGCTTTGTAATAAAGCTTGAAATCAGGCAACGTGATGCCCCCAGCTTTGTTTTTCTTTTTCAACATTTCCTTAGCAATTTAGGGTCTTTCTGGTTCCATACAAATTTTAGGATTGT
Source organism: Mustela erminea (assembly GCF_009829155.1). NCBI lineage: Eukaryota > Metazoa > Chordata > Mammalia > Carnivora > Mustelidae > Mustela > Mustela erminea. The sequence continues at coordinate 95,348,947 of NC_045619.1, forward strand.
TCTGGCACTTTGAAAAAGTGTTGGTGGAATTTTGATCGGGATGGCATTTAAAGGGTAGATTTCTTTGGGAAGTATAGACATTTTAACAATGTTTATTCTTCCAATCTATGAGCATGGAATGCTTTTCTATCTTTTGTCTTCTTCAGTTTCTTTCATGAATGTTCTGTAGTTCCTCATGTACAGATCCTTTACCTGTGTGGTTAGGTTTATTCCCAGGTATCTTATGGTTCTTGGTGCTATAGTAAATGGAATCAATTCTCAAATTTCCCTTTCATATTTTCACTGTTAGTGTATAAGAAAGCAACTGATTTCTGTACATTGATTTTGTATCCTGCCACATTACTGAGTTGCTGTATGAGTTCTAGTAATTTGGGGGTGGAATCTTTGGGTTTTCCACATAGAGTATCATGTCATCTGGGGAAGAGAGAGAGTTTGACTTCCTCTTTGCAAATTTGAATACATTTTATTTCTTTTTGTTGTCTGATTGCTGGCACTAGGACTTCTAGTACTATGTTGAACAAGAGTGGTGAAGTCTGTCAGCTTTTCCCCATTGAGAATGATATTTTCTGTGGATTTTTCATAGATGGATTTTATGAAGTTGAGGAAAGTTCTCTCTATCCCTATAATTTGAAGAGTTTTAATCAGGAAAGGATGCTGTATTTTGTCAGATGCTTTTTCTGCATCAATTGAGAGGACCATATTGTTCTTCTTTCTTCTCTTATTGATTTGTTCTATCACATTGATTGACTTGCGAATGTTGAACCACCCTTGCATCCCAGGGATGAATTTCACCTGGTCATGGTAGATAATCTTTTTAATGTACAGTTGGATCCTATTAGCTAGGATCTTGTTGAGAATCTTGGCATCCATATTCATGAGGAATATTGGTATTAAATTCTCCTTTTTGATGGGCTCTTTGCCTGGTTTGGGGATCAGGGTAATGCTGGCTTCAAGAAGGAGTCTGGAAGTTTTCCTTCTATTTCTATTTTTTGAAACAGCTTCAGAAGAATAGGTATTATTTCTTCTTTGAATGTTTGATTTCCCCAGGAAATCCATCAGGTCCTGGACTCTTGTTTTTTGGGAGGTTTTTGATCACTGCTTCAATCTCATTACTACATATTGGTCTATTTTTGTTTTCAGTTCCTTCCTGTTTCAGTCCTGGAAATTTATAGATTTCTAGGAAGGCATCAGTTTCTTCTAGTTTGTTTAACTTACTGGCATATAACAGTTGATAATAATTTCTGATGATTATTTCTATTTCCTTGGTGTTGTGATCTCTTCCCTTTCATTCATAATTTTATTGTTTTAGGTCTTTTCTCTTTTCTTTTAGATTAATTTGGTCAGTGGTTTATTGATCTTATTAATTCTTTTGAAGATCTAACTTCTAGTTTTGTTGATGTGTTCTACTGTATCTCTGGCTTCTAACTCATTGATCTCTGCTCTAATCTTAATTAGTTCCCTTCTTATGCATGGGTTAAGCTTAATTTGTTGTAGATTACCCAGTTCTTTAAGGTGTAAAAAGAGTTGGTGTATTTGGGATTTTTCAATTTTTTTGTGTGAGGCTTGGATGGCTATATGTTTCCCCCTTAGGACCGTCTTTGCCATATCCCATAGGTTTTGGACCAATGTGTCTTCATTCTCATTGGTTTCCATGAATTGTTTAAGTTCTTCTTTGATTTCCTGTTTGATCCAAACATTTTTGAGCAGGATGGTCTTTAGTTTCCAAGTGTTTGAATTACTTCCAAACTTTTTCTTGTGGTTGAGTTCCAGTTTCAAAGCATTATGGTCTGAAAATATGCAGGGAATAATCTCAGTCTTTCGGTATTGCTTGAGATCTGATTTGTGACCTAGTATGTGGTCTATTCTGGAGAGAGTTCCATGTGCACTCGGGAAGAATGAGTATTCTGTTGTTTTAGGGTGGAATGTTGTGTATATAAGGTGCGTCTGGTCCAGTATGCCATTCAAAGCTCTTGTTTCTTTGTTGATTTTCTGCTTAGATGATCTATCTATTGCTGAGAGTGGCATGTTAAGATCCCCTATAATTAACATATTCTTATCAATATGTCTATTTTGATTAACAGTTGGCTTATGTATTTGCTGCTCCCACGTTGGAGACATAGATATTTACAATTGTTAGATCTTCTTGGTGTATAGACCCTTTATGAATGATGTAGTGTCCTTCTGTATCTCTGAATAGTCTTTAGCTTAAAATCTAATTTATCTGAAATGAGAATCGCTACCCCAGGTTTCTTTTGAGGGAAAGATGGTTCTCCATGCATTCACTTTCAGTCTGGATGTACCTTTAGGTTCAAAATGTATCTCTTGTAGACAACATGTGGACAGGTCCTGTTGTTTTATCCAGTCTGCAACCCTGTGCCATTTCATGGGAGGATTTAGGCTATTCACATTGAGAGTGATTATTGAAAGGTAAGTTTTTATTGACATCATGTTGACATCATGTTGCCTTGTTTCTATAGATTGACTCTGTAAATTTTTGTTCTATGTCACTCCTGGGTTCTTTCTTCTTTTATAGAATCCCCCTTAATATTTCTTGTAGTGCCAGCTTGGTGGCCACATAATCTTTTAAATCTTGCTGGTATTGGAAGCTCTTTATCACTCTATCCATTCTGCATATCAGCCTTGCTGGATAAAGTATTCTTGGCTGCTTGTTCTTCTCATTTAGTGCCCTGAGTATGTTTTGCCAGTCCTTTCTGCCTTGCCAGGTTTCTGTGGACAGGTCTGAAGTTATTCTGATGGCTCTGTCTCTGTACATAAGGAATCTCTTCCCCCAGCTTCCCTTAAGACATGTTCTCAAATTTATGACTCATGAATTTCACAATCATGTGGCTGGTAGTCTTTCTACCCTCATTGATCTTGGGAGGTGTTTTCTCTGCCTCTAGGACATGAACACTTGTTCCATTTCCCAGATTAGAGAAATTTTCTTCCAGGTTTTGTTCAACTATATCTTCTAGTTTTCTCTCTCTTTCCACTCCCTCAGGAATCCCAATAATTCTGACATTGCAATGTTTCATGGCATCATTTAGTTCTTTAATTCTGTTTTCATAGTTTCTAAGCTATTTGTTCCAGGCCTCCTACTGGTCCTTCTTTTCTATCAGTTTGTCTTCTAGATCACTAATTTGATCTTCTGCCTCATTTACTGTAGCTGTTAGAGTATTTAGATTAGATTGGATCTCATTGGTTGCATTTTTAAGTTCTGCTAGATCAGCTTTCACTTCCGCCCTTAGAGATTGTATGTTTTCACTAATGGTCTTCTCCAACCTAGCTATTGCCTGGATAATTGTTATCCTGAATTCTATATCCAACATATTGTCCTTGTCCATACCCAATAGTTCTGTGGCAGAGGTCACAGTCTCTGAATTTTTCCTCTGTTGGGTGTTCCTCTTCCTAATTCATTTGGTGAGAAGTGGTTGAGGGGATATATAGCTGAATATATCAACCATGATCCAGGCAAGGTTCACCCTGGAAAGTTTCAGAGCAATTAGAAGTTGCCACCAAAAAGAAAGAAAAAAGAAAAAAGATAGAGAAAAAGAGAGGGGGAAAAAAGGAAAAAAAACAGCCCAAATGAGTTCTAAAAGTAAGATTTATAAGGAATAAAAACAAAAATGAGCAAAGGAAAACAACAATAAAAGTAAAAGAAAAAAAAATGAAAATCCAGCTAAAATGAAACCCACGAATAAGATTTATATAGTAAAAAAATGAAATACAAAGAAACACTCACAAAAGAATAAGATGGGAAGGTGGTTATAAACCCTTGATGTGGGTGAGGAAGTTTATTTCAGTTCTTCCTGGGTGTATCTTATTATCTTTGTTAAAGGACTCAAGTTTCCAGAGATACAGGGAAATTAAAACTTGTTTATATATAGGGATAGTATTAAATAGGGAAAAAGGACTACCTTGAAAAAATATATATATATATGAAAAAAAGAAAAAAGATACGAAGGTATACATATGAAAAAATTCAAGTTAAAAAGTTATAATGGGGGGCACTCGGGTGGCTCAGTGGGTTAAAGCCTCTACCTTCGGCTCAGGTTATGATCTCGGTCCTGGGATCGAGCCCCGCATTGGGCTCTCTGCTCAGCAGGGAGTCGGCTTTCCCCCCACTCTCTGCCTGGCTCTTTGCCTACTTGTGATCTCTGTCTGTCAAATAAATAAATTTAAAAAGAAAAAGTTATAATGGAATATGTTATACTAAAAATGTAGTTGTAATAGTAAGTAGGTTAAAGAAATAAAAGAACAAGAATCATGAGACAAATTTTTAAAAAAAGAAAAAGGAAAAGAGAAATTGAATCTATGAAATATACAGGTTTGGGGGCAATACTGGAAGCTTAATATATTGTTTTCCCCTGATGTTGGGGTTTTATAGTTTTATGGGGACCCCATGGTTGTTTCCTCTTATTCTTTAGGCTTGTCTCCTAGGGAAGGAATAAGGAATCTCTTCCCCCTAGCTGCCCTTAAGACATGTTCTCAAAGACATGACCTGCCTTGTTGTTTTTCAGCAGTCTTGCTTGGGATGATTTCCTCTGCCTCCTATCAAGGGGCTTGGCTCTGTGGAACCAGTTTTTTAGGCGTTTGTTCTCTGGAAGTTTTTGTTCTTTGGTGTCTTTTTGCGCCTTTTCAGAGGGTCAGAGAAAAAGAAACTGTCTGCACCCAGACTTCTATCTCAGGGAGAAGCCTCAGTCTGCTCCCTTAATGGTCCAGAACACATAGACTCCCCTGCTGCAAACTCCATTGAATACCACAACCTCCCACAGGTGGTATGCACACCAGCCACTGTCTCAGTGGTTGCCAGAGGCCCCTGCTTGTTTCTGCACCCCCATGCCCCTAAAACCATGAGGGATACTGATCCAGGCAAACCTGATCTCAGTGGCTGCCCTTGCAGGGACAGCTGTTTGGAGTCCATGCCCACACTGTGTGTGCTCAGACCCAGCAGGGGAGGCAGGGCTGCTGAGGTGGTGCAGGCAGTGGAAAGTCAAGGGCCCAGGGACCTCCAACTTGAGCCCAGGCTGGGCTGGGCTCTCTCAGACATGGGTGGGCACTGGCTGTGTCTTCTCTGGGACAGGGGCATAGGTCTGTGCCTGTGGCCACCAGATCCCACCACTTGCCCCTTAAGACTCAGTATCCAAGTTAATCCTGGTTCCCAAGAGTACTTTCTGTTGGGGTATTATTTTCCAATGGGTCACTTCTGGTGGCTCACTACCCCTCCTGTTTATCCTCTGATATCAGTTCGAGCACTCCCATTCCTCTGTACCTCCCCAGTGAAGATCTGTTCCTGTAGAGATCCAGAAGTGTGTAGTCTTATATCTTGGGCTGATTTCATGGGTGTTCAAAGTGTTCTGGCAGATATTTAGTTCAATTCAGGGAACCAGTGTCATACTTCTACTCTTACTCCTCCACCATCTTGCCTCCCTCCCCAAATTCCCAATTTTCATGTGTGCTATTCCTAAAACTTATCTGCTTGAGAATGCACTTGGATTATTATGGTTTTCTTTTCTCGCATCCCTTCTTATGCCAGGTTGTCTAGTTCACAAAATGAGACCTTACCCACTGTGAATCTAACAATGGTACAGCAACTCCAATATGTAAATACTCCAGGGTACCAAAACAGAGATAATTTAAAATATTGATATTTATGTTGGAAAATGAATGCCACTAATGACTAGAAAATAAACCTTTCTGCAAACACATTGACTTCTAATTATTTTCTTTCAACAAAATTAAAAGAGAACCAATTGAGTTGTCAGCTTATAGATCATTAAACATAATTTTTGATAATGGATTACTGAAATTTTTGACATATAACTCAAAGAGAGTTTAAAGCTTCATGTAGTATTGCTATTATGAAACTCTTTCCAATTCCATCTACTTATTTATGTGAAAAATGATTCTCCATGATCAATTTTTAAAAAAAGGAATATATTGGTATTAAAAGCTTTCTCATTCTGGTCAGAAATAATATTTACCTTTAGATACTTATCTAATTTGGGATGGAGTAACTTTCATCTCATTAAAACACAAATTTCCAATGAATTTTAAAAATTTTAATCAAAGTATAGTTGACATACCATATTAGTTTCAAGTGTACAACACAGTGATTTGACATCTGTGTACATTATGAAATGCTCAGTACATGTATAGTTACCCTCTGTTACCATACAAAGTTATTACAAACTTACTAACTATATTCCTTATGCTGTACTTTTCATCTCTGTGACATTATGTCATAACTGGAAGCTTAGAACTCTTAGACTCTTAATGTTCTTCGCCATTTCACCCATCTCCCTGTAATAAGCAACCAACCAGTTTGTTCTCTGTATTTGTGAATGTTTCTGGGTATTCATTTGTTTTGGTTTTTACATTCCACATATAAGTGAAATTATATGATATTTGTATTTCTCTGTATGACTTATTTCACCTAGCTTAATACCCTCTAGGTCCATCCATGTTGTTGCAAATGGAAAGATGTCATTATTTTTTATGGCTGAACAATATTACATAATACATATATATCACATAATCTTTATCCATTTATCTATTGACAGATACTTAAGTTAACTCTATATCTTGGCTATTGTAAATAATGCTTCGATGAACACAGGGATGCATATATTTTTTGAATTAGGATTTCTGATAAATACTCAGAAGTGGAATTACTGGATTATATATTTCCCATTTTTAAATTTTTGAGGTACCTCCATACTTGAAATTCTTCTAGATCTGAGTTCCATGAATGCATGGATTGCATCTACTTTGGATATATAACCAGTACTCAAAAATATAGTTGATAAAAGAGTTGGATGAATAAAGTCTCTTTCATTAACATTATAATGCATTCTAGTGTCTGAAACATAAAATCATTCACATAAATTTTACTATGCATTGATAATAAAACATGTCAGAAGATTCTGGCAGAAGATGGTAGGGTAGGAGGACCCTAGGCTTACCTTGTTCTACAAATATAACTAGGTAACACTCATATCAGTATAAATAACCCAGAAACTGACGCAAAGACTGGCAAAATAAACTCCATAACTAAATGTATGAAGAGGCCATATTGAAAAGGGTGGGACGGGCAGAGATATGGTCTGGAACTAAATAGACTTGCAGGTCTGTCCTCAGGAGGAAGGAACACCACAGGCACAGAGAGGGGAGAAAAACAGAATCCCACACTGGGGACTGTACATAAGGAAGATAAATCTTCATAATATTTGGTTTTGAAAATTAGAGAAGCCAAATTTCATGAGTTCTTATAACCAGCAGAATTTAAAACCTGGAATTAAAAACACACACACAAAAAAACACAACTCAACAGGCTTGGCTCTGGGAGAGCTGGTGGGCTACAGGAAACTGAGTCCCCACAACAACAACACAACACAACAAATAGCCCATGGATATACAGCACACACAACACAACACAACACAACAAATTGCCCGTGGATATACAGCATAGAAACAGAAGTTTGGAAGGTGCCTGGAGAGGTCATATGGGAGAGAGACTTATTTACTAATCTCAGATCATGTCGTACAGGGAAAGAAATCACTGGGGAAACTCCTCCATGTACAAAGGAACTGGCAAGTTTTATTTTCCTCCCCTACACACAGTATAAACACACTGCCACCTGTCAGACTCTCTATCTAACTTGTTAGCACTGCCACTTGTGCTTGCCTGTCCACTTGTGCTTCCACCAGTCCACTCTTCAGGATGGCCTGCTTCAGTCCCAGTACATCAGAGCCCCTCCTACAGAGGACTAGGGGTCACAAAAAGCTTGCTAGCATTGCTTCTCTATGGCACCACCTCTGCACAGTGCTTCAGTGGATATAGCTTTTCCAATAGTCTCTTGGCCAGAGCCCATAAAGAGTGGCACCACAGGCTTAGCTGTGTGCAAGTAGCCCCAGTAATGGCCAGCACCACTCCAAAGTGACTTTTGCCCCCACGGAAAGGGAAAGAACCACATGCACCAGTTATATATAGGCCCCAGCAATGGTCTAGAGGCAGACAACTGGTCTGATTACAGGCCCCACCTACCAGTAAAATCATCTTGGGAGATAACCTAGGGAGAGAACCCTGAAATTTAGTGCTACTGCATCTCTGGAAAATTCGTGATCTGACTCAATTCAAGCCCAGTGTGTCTCCAGACTGGCCCACTAACACCACAAAGACCAAACACTACTCACAATAGGCAAAGAGTGCCATTGCAGATGTTACTGAAGAAAAATGCAGCTCACCCACAATAGCAGGGCATCACACAAAGGAGATACCCCTGAAGCACCAAGTTCTAGTGAACAGGGGATGCTGCATGGCAGGGCACCACATACCTCTTCTTCATAAGAACACTCCTTTCAAGTGTAGGAAATATAGATGTCTACCTTAACACAGAGAAATAGATGGAAAGTCAAACAAAATGAGGAAACGGGAGTGGCACCTGGGTGCCTCAGTCAGTTAAACATCTGACTCCTAATTTCAGCTCAGGTCATGATATAAAGTTTGTGAGACTGACCCCCACATCAGGCTCCACATTCAGTGGGGAGTCTGCTTAAAATTCTCTCTTCCTCTCCCTTTGCCCCTACCACCTCCCCCCACCCCAAATAAATAAGTCTTTAAAAAATATAAGGAGACAGAGAAATATATCCCAAATGAAAGAATAGGACAAAAATCACAGCAAGAGACCTAAGGGAAACAGAGAAAAGCAATATGCCTGATAGAGAATTTAAAGTAATGGTCATAAAGATACTTACTGGACTTAAGAAAAGAATGGAGGACATTAGCAAGATTCTTAACAATGAGCTAACAACAACAACAAAAACAGAACCAATCAGAGATGAACACAATAAATTAAATTAAAAATACAGTACATAGTAGACTAGATGAAGCAGAAAAACAAATCAGCAACCAGAAGGACAGACTAATGGAAAGTAATTAAGTAGAGCATGTGACAAAAAAAATATTCAAAATAAGAATAGACTTAGGGAACTCAATGACACCTTCAAACATAATAGCATTCACATTATAGGGATTCCAAAAGAAGAGAAAGAAAAGGGAGCAGAAATTTTAATTGGAAGAAACAATAGCTGAAAACTTTTCAAATCTGAGGAAGGAAATAGAAATCCAGATGCAGGATGCACAGAGAGACCCCAACAAAATCAATGCAAGGAGGTCCACATTAAGACACATGGTAACTAAGATGGCAAAAAAATAGTAATAAAGAGAGAATTTTAAAAGTAGCAAGAGAAAAGAAAGCAATTACATATGAGGGAAACCCATAAGGCTGTCAGCTGATTTTTCAGCAGAAGTTTTGCAGGCCAGAAGAGAATGGGAGTATATTTTCAAAGTGCTAAAAGGGAAAAAAATCTGAAGTCAAGAAAACTTTATCCATCAAGGCTATCATTCCCAATAAAATGAGAGATAAAGAATTTCCCAGACAAAAATTCCTTTTTTGGAATTTTACAAAGAAAAGTTAAAGGAATTCATGCCTCCTAAACCAGCCCTACAAGATATGATAAAGGGAACCCTTTGAGTGGAAAGGAATGACCATAAGCAAGAGTAAGGTAAGTAGGAAGTACCAAAGCAGTAAACATAAGTGTATCTGTTAGAATCAGTCAAGTGGTTCACAAAATAAAAGAAATCCAACTAATCATGACAAAAGAGAGCAAGAGAAGAAAGTAATGGAGAAAAACTATAAAAACAACCATAAACAAGTAACAAAATGGCAATAAATACATACCTATCAACAATTACTTTGAATGTAAATGGACTAAATGTTTCAATCAAATGACGTAGGGTGATAGAATGGATAAAAAAATAAGACCCATCCATATCCTGCCTGCAAGAAACTTGTAGGGTCTCCCTTTTCTTTCTCTTCTTTTGGAATCCCTATAATGCGAATGCTATTATGTTTGAAGGTGTCACTGAGATAAAATTTAGCCAAAATTTCAGACCTAAAGATATGCAAATTAAAAATCAGGGAATGGAGAAGAATTTATCATGTAAATGGATGTGAAAAGAAAGGCAGGGTAGCAGAACTTATATTGGACAAAATAGATTTTAAAACAGACTGTAGTAAGAGACAAACAAAGTCACTATATAATCATTCAAGGGATAATCCAACAAGAAGATAGAACAATTACAAATATTTATGCACTCAACACATGCATCCAAATTTGGATGCACCCATGAGAGCATCCAAATACTTAAAGAAGTTAATAACAAACATGAAGGAAGTAATTGATAGAATACAATTATGGTAGGGGACATTAACAACAACTTTAATCAGGGGACAGATTACCCAAAAGAAAATCAACAAGGGAAGAGTGGCTTTGAATGATTCATTGAACCACATAGATTTGACTGATATATTCACAACAGTCCATCCTAAAACAGCATAATACACATTGTTTTCAAGGGCAAATGGAACATTCTCTAGAACTGGTCACATATTAGGCCATAAGACAAGGATTAACAAATTCAAAAAGATCAAGTTTTTCCTATGCATCTTTCCCAACTACAATGGTATAGAACTAGAAATCAATGTAGAAAAAAAAAAATCTGGAAAGAGCACAAATACTTGGAGGTTAAATAACATGCTACTTAATAATGAGTGGATCAAAAGAGAAATTGAAAAGGAAATTGAAAAAATACACGGAGACAATTTAAAATGAAAATGCAACTGTCCAAAATCTTTGGGATGCAGCAAAAACCGTTCTAAGAAAAAAATTTATAGAAGTACAGGCCTTCCTCAAGAAACAAGAAATATCTCAAACAATGTGACCTTAAACATAAAGGAGCTAGAAAATGAACAACAAACAAAGCCTCAAACCAGGTGAAAGAAGGAAATAATAAAGACTAAAGCAGAAATAAATTAAATAGAAAATTTAAAAACAATAGAACAGATCAATGAAACCAGGAGCTAGTTGTTGAAAAGATGAACAAAATTGATAAAATTTAGCCAAAATCATTAAAAAAAGATAGAGGACCCAAATAAACAAAATCAGAAATGAAAGAGGGAAAATAATAGCTAACACTACAGAAATACAAAGGATTATAAGAGAATTTTATGAAAAATATGCCAATAAACTGGACAACCTAGAAGAAACAGATAAATTTCTAGGAACATATAACCTCCCAAAACTTAATCAGAAAAAAATAATAAATTTGAACAGACTGATTACCAGCAATGAAATTGAATAAATAATCAAAAACTCCCAAAAGGCCAGGACCAGATAACTTCTCTGGTGAATTCTACCAAACAAATGGTTAATACCTATTCTCCTCAAACTATTTCAAAAATAAAAGAGGAGGGAAATCTTCTACATGCATTCTATTAGGTCTGCAATACCCCGATACCAAAACCAGATAAATATACTACAAAAAAGGGAAATACAGACCAATAGCTCTGATGATTATAGATGCAAAAATCCTTAACAAAATACTGGCAAACTGAATCCAACAATACATTAAAAATATCCTTCATGATTAGGATTTATTCTCAGGAAGCAAGCGTGGTTCAATATTTGGAAATCAATTAATGTGTTGGATTGCATTAACAGGAGAAAGGATAAAAACCATATGATCATTTCAGTAGATGCATAAAAAGCATTTGACAAAGTACAAAATCCATTCATGATTAAAAAAAAAAAAAAACAACTCAAGAAAGTAGGATCAGAGGGAACATACCTCAATGGAATAAAGGCCATATATTAAAGACCCACAACTACCATCATACTCAATGGTGAAAACTGAAATCTTTCCCCTTAAGATCAGAAAGAAGAAAAGGAGGTCCACTCTAACAACTTTTATTCAACATAGTATGAAATCCTAGCCACAGCAATCAGACAAGAAAAAGGAATAAAATGCATCCAAACTGGTAAGGATAAGTAGAATTTTCACTATCTAGAGATGACATGATATTATGTATAGAAAACCCTAAAGACCACCAAAAAACCACTAGAACTGATAAATGAATTCAGTAATGTTGCAGGATACAAAATCAATGTACAGAAAATTGTTGAATTTCTATATACCAATAATGAAACAACAGAAAGAGAAACTAAGAAAATAATCACATTTTTTAAAAAGATTTTATTTATTTATTTATTTATTTGTCAGAGAAAGAGAGAGAAAGAGTGAGCAAGCACAAACAGGGAAGAAACAGGGTCCCTGCTGAGCAAGGAGCCAGATGTGGGACTTAATCCCAGAACCCTGAGATCATGACCTGAACCAAAGGCAGTTTCTTAACTGACTGAGCCACCCAGGTATCCCAAAAGTAATCACATTTACTACTACACAATAAAAATAAAATGCCTAGGAATAAATTTAACCACAATGGTGAAAGACCTATACTCTGGAAACTATAAACTACTGATGAAAGAATTTGAAGATTACACAAAGCAATGGAAAGATAATCCATGCTAATGAGTTGGAAGATCAAATATTGTTAAAATGTTTATACTACTTGAAGCAATCTACAAATTTAATGCAATCCCTATCAAAATGCCAACAACTTCTTTCAGAGAACTAGAACTAATAATCCTAAAATTTGTATGGAACCATAAAGCAAACCCAAATGGCCAAAACAATCTTAAAAAAGAAAAACAAACCTGGAGGTATCACAATTCCAGATTTCAAGTTATACTACAAAGTTGTAATAATCAAAACAGTGTGGTACTGGCACAAAAATAGACACATCGATCAATAGAACAGGATAGAAAACTCAGAAACCCCCGATTATATGGTCAATTAATCTTCAATATAAGAGTCAAGAAAATACAATGGGACAAAACTACCTTCAACAAATGGTGTTGGGAAAACTTAATGGCAACATCAAAAACAGTGAAACTGGACCACTTTCTTGTATCATATACAAAAATAAACTAAAAATGGGTTAAAGGGCCAAATGTGAGACTTTAAATCATTAAATTCCTAGAAGACAACACAGGCAGTAATTTCTCTGACATTGGCTGTAATGACATTTTTCTAGATCATCTCTTGAGACAAAGAAAATAAAAACAAAATATTGGGACTACATCAAAATAAAAAAGATTCTGTACAGTGAAGGAAATAATCAACAGAACCAAAAGATAACCTACTGAATGGGAGAACATATTTGCAAATGATATACCAAATAAAGGGTTATTATCCAAAATATATAAAGAGCATCTAAAATTCAATACCAAAACCCCCAAAATAATCTGATTAAAAATAGGCAGATGACATGAACAGACATTTCTCCAAAGAAGACATCCAGATGGCCAACAGACACAAGAAAAAATATTCAACATTACTCATCCATCAGGGAAATACAAATCAAAACCACAATGAGATACTACCTCACTCCAGTCAGACTGGCTAAAATTAACAAGACAAGAAGGAACTAACATTGGCAAGGATGCAGTCAAAGAAAAACTCTCTTACACAGTTTTTGGGAATGCAAGCTGGTACAGCCACTCTGGAAAATGGTATGGAGGTTCCTCAAGAAGTTAAAGATAGAAATACCTTATGACCCAGCAATTGCACTACTAGGTATTTACCCCAAAGATACAAATGTAGTGATCTGAAGGGACACCTCCATCCCAATGTTTATAGCAGGAGTGTTTCACAAAAGCCAAACTGTGGAAGGAGCTGAGATGTCCATTGACAGGTGAATGGATAAAGAAGATGTGGAATGTATGTATGTGTATATATATATATATATATATATATATATATACACACACACATATATATACACGCACACACACACATATACATACAAATATATATATATATATATTTTATAGCATCTTTAATTTTTTTAAAGATTTTTTATTTATTTATTTGACAGAGAACACAAGTAGGCAGAGGCAGGCAGAGATAGAAAGAGGGAGGCAGGCTCCCTGCTGAGCAGGGAGCTGGATGTGGGGCTCAATCCCAGGACCCTGGGATCATGACCTGAGCCAAAGGCAGAGGCTTCAACCCAGTGAACCACCCAGGCGCCCCCTTTTTTTTCCCACACTTATTATCATACATTTATTTTTAACATTGCACCCCAGTTTCACATCATGTACGTTTCCCAAAGTAGGAGACTTTTAACCTATGTTCTTTACAGACTTTGCAACAAATGTGAAAAAGAGGCAGTAAGGTTAGAGTCTACAAGTTATATATATATATATATATATATATTTAAGAGTCTACAAGTTTATTTATATATATATATTTATTTATGTATATATATAAAAACTTGTCTACAGTATATATATATATATATACACACACACACACATACACAATAGAATATTACTTAGCTATAAGAAAGGATGAATACTTACCATGTCAACATGGATGGAGCTAGAGTGTAGTATGCTGAGGGAAATATGTCAGTCAGAGAAACAACTATCATATGGTTTCACTCATATGTGGAATATAAGAAACAGGACAGGAGACCATAGTGGGAGGGAGGGAAAACAGAATGGTCATTAGAGAGGGATATAAACCATGAGAGACTCTTAACTCTAGGAAACAAACTGAGGGTGGCTGGAGGGGAGGTAGGTGGGTGGATGGGGTTGTTGGGTAATGGGCATTAAGGAGGTCAGGTGATGTGATAAGAACTGGTTGTTATATGTAATGGATAAATTATTGAAAACTACATCTGAAACTAAAGATGCACTATAAGTTGGCTAATTGAATTTGAATTAAAAAGATAATCCCTACTCCATCAAAATTTAGGGAGAGATGAAAAATCTACAGAAAAACACGAAAAGTTTAAGAACTCTATTAGCATACTATTTAACCAGTCCAATGCCATCTGTCACAATATTTAAATAAAATCTTTTTTTCTTTACTTGAATTAATTTTTAAACATTTATTTTATTATTATTTTTCATTATTATTATGCTCAAAGAGCCAGCATATAATACATCTTTAGTTTTTGATATAGTGTTCAATAATTCATTAGTTGCATATAACACCTAGTGCTCTGGACTCCAGGAATTAATTAAAATCTTAAACTTTGTCAGTTTTCTTTCTTTTTAACTATATATTTTCTATAATCTATTTTCCTACATTCTTATATTTTTATATCCATTTTTTATCAAGCGTGTCTTAAATTTATGTCTTCCTTTCTTATCTGAATGTTGTTTCAACCTCACAAGACAAAATCATTCAGAGCACATGACAGCAACTTTTCAGTGGCTGTAATTGAATTTGCTTTTATTTATGGGACAGCCTTTTTCCACTAGTACACTCATAACCCATTCACCATTAAAGACTTCAAAATCTAAATTTAAATTTTGTTCAGATCTCCTGATGCCATCCCTTTTTATTCTGTTTACCTGGGTTTTGCCTTTTTGATAAAAATTCTGGATCTTGTACTTTGAGTGGGTTCAAAATATATGGTAATTTTTGTAGAATCCCGTGAAGTAGAAATTATATTTAGATCTTCAATGTTTAAGGTCTTTTACTTTTCCCAGCATATACTCTACCCAACAAATAAACTATGTGGAGGTGTTCCATGTCTTAGTAAGTCTAAACACTAGCATAGCTCTTCGTCAAAGTCATTTTAATTTTAAGGCTCTGATAATACCATAATGAAGAAATTTACTGATATTTCCCAGAGTTATTTTACCACAGATATTATATTTTCAGCAATTTCTATTAAACTCTGGGATTAAAATTGTAGGGACACTTTAGAAAATGTTAATATGGTAAATTTTTTTACTTTATAAATGAGTCAAATGGAATCCACATTAGTAATGATACAATACAATCACTAGTTATTGGCAGAATTGGGAGTAGAATCCAGCTCTTTAGCCTTTCAATCTTGACTACTGGGCTCATGTTCTTAAAGAAGACAGATAGGTATGCAAGTTCATGAAACAATCTGTAGAATCTTTTTTTTTAAATATTTTATTTATTTATTTGGTAGAGATCACAAGTAGTCAGAGAGGCAGGCAGGGAGAGAGGAGGAAGCAGGCTCCCCGCTGAGCAGAGAGCCTGATGTGGGTCTCCACCCCAGAACCTTGGGATCATGACCTGAGCCGAAGGCAGAGGCTTTAACCCACTGAGCCACCAAGGTGCCCCCAATCTGTAGAATCTTTAAAATTACTAAGACACCATATATAAAAGAGATGGCTGAGCTAATGTTGTGATTTAACTAAGTTTGTGTTTAATATCCCTTTTAATGATTTTAAAATATATCGGTGAAAAATATTTCATACTGACATTTAAGAAAGACAGTAATCCACTTGTAAAATCACATGAGATTTATGGCATATTCTCAGTTTGGCCATGGTAAGTGACTTGAAATTAGTTTCTAGATGGGAGCATAAGTCAAATATAGTGCATATAATGAGACTATATTCTAGTAAAATATTTGACAGGGACTTTTACTTGTAGAAAAAATGGAGAAATGCTGTCAGAATGGTTGTATAATTTGCTGGATTAGTAACCATCTAAAATAAACTACTTGTAGAGTGTTAATTAAAGAATTGAGGATAACTTAAAGGAAGCTTTTTAGTACTCTCTTTTTGATCTTGTCTTATTCAGTGCTTTTATCAATAACCAGAAAGAAAATATAAAAGGGACAATTATAAAAGTTGATGATGGTATAAATTTCCAAGAAACTGTGAATTAGATGGAAATCAGAATGTGGGCTTAAAAGTGTTTTGACAGGTTATAGCCATTCAATGTGTTGAATCCAACATGGTGAAGTTCAACAAGGATAAACGTAAAGTTCTGATAATCTGTAGAAAGCAAAGGGAAAAAAAAAAAAAAAAAACCTAAGTATAATCTTGTAAAAATCCAGGGTGGAGAAATGTGCACCTTCAGATCAAGTGCAAAAATGTGATTGATGAAGGTCATTTAGCGAATTGTACTCCAAATTTTCAAGCAGGTTGAGAGTTAAGAGAAAGGTTGGAAGTAGAATGGTGTCATGAAAAGAAGGTAGGCTTCAGAATCAGGAGTCCAGGATGTGGTATACATGTTCAAATTACAGGTCCATTATTCACTAGTACCCAGAAGAGTTTTGTGTCACTACTGAGAAATACTTAGACCCGGACCCGGCACTACTTCCCTCCCACCTATCAAATCTGAAGAGCAAGACCTGAAAGCATTAAACTGTTTTCAAGTAATTGAACCACCATCCAGAACAAAACAAAAATATCCAGCACTCAAAGAAGGAAAAATCACTAAAAAATTTGCAGGCATACTTGCAAATGGACTAGATGTAGTAAGAAGAGATGAGGCTCAGAAAGGGGAAGGTCAGTAACGACTCTGAATCTGAACAATCATGTATAGAGTAATGCCCTTTACTGAAATGGGGAGACAGGACTGAGGTGAGTAGAACAGAGTTGGGAAAAACTGTAATAAATCCAGGTAGACTTGACAAATATGGAATTGGGTATGTGAGTCAGTAGCTCAAAGGAAATTCTGAAGCCAGAAATACACATTTAGAACTCTCCAAAAACATATAGTTTATCAGAAATGGAATTATAGAATTCTTCCTGGAACTATTAATAAGAAGTAAAGATATTTTGTTGTTTGTCTTTTGGATATTAGGTATATTTTGCAATAAAATTTCCAATGTAAACTTTAAAAAATTCAAGGCATGGAAAGAAACAAGAAAATATGACCCATAATGATAAGAAAAATGGAAAAATCAAAACCAACCCAGGACCAAGTTTAAAATTATTGTTAAGACTGGGACACCTGGGTGGCTCAGTGGGTTAAGCCTCTGCCTTCGGCTCAGGTCATGATCCCAGGGTCCTGGGATTGAACCCCAAATCGGGCTCTTTGCTTGGCAGGGAGCCTGCTTCCCCTTCTCTCTCTCTGCCTGCCTCTCTGCCTACTTTTGATCTCTGTCTGTTAAATAAATAAATAAAATCTTTAAAATAAATAAATAAATAAAAGTAAAATTATTGTTAAGAATAATTCTTGAAATGTTTATAAAGACTTTTACATTTGTATTTTGTAAATTCATTTTGCTGGCTTGGGTAAATATATATTGAAAAGTTTTAAATTTTCTATTAGTTTTTGTTTGAAACTTATTTTTAAGAAATATATATAATTTTTTTCTTACTCAAATTTTTCTTAAGCCCCTTTTGTTGCCATAGATTGTGTTATGGAGAACGCACATATTTAGTAGATATAAATCTTTCCTTCTCAGAATCTACAGTGTGAAGGAAAGATTAGCAAGGGATTTTAATATGTTTAAAACAATGTTTTAAGTGCTGGGTGGAGGAGTGTCTATTGCTAGGCACAACTAAAGTTTTGGAACAATTTCAATAGTTATATAGATTAAATGACATTAGATCTGAATCTTGAAGATACTCAGATATTATCCAGGTGTACTATCTTAGGTCTGTTTTTCCTAGAAACAGGTTGTCAGATGAAGGTTCTTGTGAAATTGATTTATTGAGGAGTACTCTTGGGAGCAGGGGAAGGAAGGAAAGAGGATAGGGTAGGAAACAAAAACTAAACAAGGATTCAGATTTTATTGAAGATTAGCTTCAGTCCAGTCCATGGGGCATTCTGAAGCATGAATTACATTATTAGGCACTAACCTGAAGCAAAAGGGCCATGTTTTGGACCGCTATGACAGTCACTAATTGGTTACCACTTCAGGTAGTTCAGGTTGTCACCTTAGGAATAGAGTTAATTTCCTGGCCAAATTGCTCCTATTCAGCCAAGGACAATGCTCTGGAGAAGGGGACAGCTCTGGGCCAAAAGCACAGAAGTTAGGGCTTCTATTCACTGACCCATTAAGAAAAGATCTGGACAAACATCAGGAGCATTGACTATATCAATAGAAATGGGAAACATATTTGAACAAAAATTCCCCAGCATGTGGAAAACATAAATGTGTGTAATAACAGGCCACATTTGGATTCTGTTAGCATTTTAGTGTGTGTGTGTGTGTGTGTGTGTGTGTGTGTTATATGTAGATATTATAAGTATATATAATAAGGATGATGCATAATATATAAATATCATATATATTACATAATACATATGTATACAAACATACACATACATATATAATGAGAAATATGGCTGGAACAATAAGTAAATATCATCAATGGCCTTGAACAATGAAAAAAATTTAGATTTCAGTCTCCAGGTCATATAAATCTGTTTTTTTCCTCTATATCCATGACAAAGGTAGAACAAAATATTGAATAGGATGGAGTGCTGTAGCATGCCCATAAAGATACCTTTCCTGTTTGATCCATGAACCAGCTTTCTTAGGAATTATTAATTTAATAGTCTATAAAATTACATAACTGACCTCATATTCTCATAGGAATAACATTAAAAACTTTTTGAGATACTATTTAGTATTAGATTTTTTAAAAAACTGCCTTTCGGGCATTTTTTAAGCTTCCAAGAGCAGAAAACTCCCACTTGATCATTTTGAAGAATAATGAAAATACAGTTGACCCTTGAACTATCCCACACAGTCAAAAGTCCGCATATAACTTTTGGCTCCCCAAAACTTAATCACTAATAGTCTACTATTGACCAGAAGCCTTATGGATAAAATAAACAGTTGATTAACATGTATTTTGTATATGTATTATACATTATATTTTTAGAATAAAGTAAGCTAGAAAACAGAAAATTTTACTAGGAAAATCATAAGGAAGAGAAAATACATTTATAGTACTATTATATTTACTGAAAAAAATCCAGGTATAAGTGGCTCTGTGGAGTTCAAACCTGTGTTGTTCAAGGATAAACTGCATATTAACTCACATAGTCAAAATACCTCAGACACAAGTACCTCTAGTACTGATAAAATCCTTTCCTGCATAATGTCATCAATGTCCCAGTTCTTTTTTCTTTTCTTTCTCTTTCTCTCTTTATTATTATTATTATTATTATTATTATTATTATTATTATTATTTTGAGACATAGAGTGCGTGAAAGCATACAGGAGTGGACTGGGGTGGATGGAAGTAGGGTTGGGCAGAGAGAAAATCCAAAGCAGGCTCTCGACGACTGGGGGCTTTATCCCATGACCCTGAGATCATGAGGCACTGAGCCGACTGAGCCACCCAGGTGCTACACGGTCCCATTTTTTTTTTTTTTTATCTCTATCCTGCCACACATTGTGTCACTTTCAAGATCTCAACACAGTTATCCCATTATTAGTCACAATAATCAGATAATGCAACATTATCTGCAAGGAAGTATTTCCTTCTATGTTTTACTTTCTTTCTAGTGATGTCTTTCAGAGAAGAACCTGAATAGACTTCCTTCATATTTTGTTGGCTAGAAATATACCATATCCATGCCAAAATCAATCATTAGTAAGAAAATGGCACCCTAATGTTTGGCTTCAACCAATCACAGTTAAGTCTCTATATTTGGGCTTGGTTTCAACCTACATTAAGCATAGCCCTATGAACAAAATAAGGACTCTATTAGGAAAATAAGAGTAAATGTTCAGTAGGCAGCTAACAGTGCTACTATGACATAAAAATTAAAAACAAAATAAAAATACTACAAAAAATCAAAATAAGACTCAGTTGGTATGATTAATTATAATGAACGCATGATAGTTCCTAGTCATTATGGCACTCTCTTCTAAACCATCTCAAGGCATCTCTGGAGCAGAAACAAATAAATCCAAATGATATGCCACAAACATAATGGAATGAAATAAAAAGGTACCAGAAAATAAGGAACTTTCTATTCTAGATCCGCTCCTCATTGATGTGCTGTGGAAAGACTCTCAACCATAACAAATGACTAATAGCCTGGCAGGCATTGCCAATATACTGTCTCCCTTCTAAATAAATAAATAAATAAATAAATAAATAATAATAATCAACATTGTTTTTTCGTGGTATCTGCAGGGATTAAATTAAGATATACCTCAATCATATGTGATCCAAACTTCCCTTCCAAATATTAAGTCTTTCATGAAATTATGGGACACTGGTCCTCTTGCAGAAATATGGTCCAATTGTCTGTGAGTAAAAATGTCTAGGGACTGAATCCAAACTCAGTAAGGGACAAAATGACAAACCAAAGTACTTACTGGAAAGCAGGCTCCAAAACCAAACTCTTTGCTGTAGTAGGAGATAACATTTTTGGGAGGTTGGGAAAGTGCTAGTTTCCCTGCTAAGTGATTTTCACCATTTGTAAATAAAATTTCAATCTTCACGTATTTCGGTACATGAAATTCCTATACCCATTAGCAGAGGAGGAAATTGAAATGCTGACAAGCTAAATAATGTATTCTAAATCATGGTCTTAGGAAGTGTCAGAGCCATGAGTTAAACTTGCACAGTTGGATTTCAGAAGCCAGGGACTTAACTACTGCACTATTTAACTTCCAATAATGAATTTCATGATGGAAACTGGGAGGATTTGGGACCAGGGGTGAGGAGTGGAAGACATGGGGTCCTGAAAGGCTCTTGAATCCTAGAAACCTAACATGGGTAATTTCTTACTGTTGCAGGTGTCCTTTATCATACAAGGCTGTAATAAGAGTACTTTTTACAAAATATTTTTAATTACAAAGTATCCCTTAGACACGACCTTTATCTTCAGTTTTAGAACAAGGATATTGTAAGGCGCTTAGGTTGCTCAGTCAATTAAGGATCTGCCTTTGGCTCAGGTCATGATCCCAGGATCCTGGGATCAAGGCCCACATCTGTCTCTCTGCTCAGCAGGGAGCCTGCTTCTCCCTCTCCCTCTGCTTGCAGTTCCCACTGTTTGTGCTCTCTCTCTCTCTGTGTCAAGTAAATAAATAAAATCTTTAAAAAAAAGAACAAGAATATTTCTAGATAAGATCTGGGATTTAGAACAAAATATGTCTAGACTTGCATTCTCCAAGTCTGTGTCCAAATATGTAAAATATTAGTTAAGAGCCTATGCAAAATGAAATCTTTTAATATAAATTGTAAAATGTAATGAAAAAACTGGTTATCTCCTAAGAGAAATTATTTTGATTATTAGCATTAATTCTAGATAACGAGCCCAAAATCTAGTATTGGGCATCTGGAAAAAATTATAGCCATTCATTCATATTCAAATTCATAACTGTTCTGCTCTGTGACAATATTATGTTGGATGCTAAGAATATAAAATAAGATCTAGGTTTAGCATTAAGTGCCTACAGTCTTTTATGGAGAGATACAATAATGTTATACATGGCATGTATAGGTTAAATAGTAAAATGGCTGGGAAATCTTCATTTTTAAAAGACACAGAACAGAATATTCCATATGGTGTACCTAGGAGTTTGAGATAGCAAGTATGTCTATTATCTGTAGTTCCATAACAGACTGCCCCCAAAACTTAGTTGCTTAAAACACAATCATCTATTTGCTTATAATATGAGCTGAGCTGACTTGGTGCTGCTTCAGGTGGGTTCATGTGTGTATCGGGCTTAATTTGTGATGGAAAAGACTTGCACTTCTATATATATGCTCTTCTATTCATGAGGAAGCTAGTTCAGACTTTCCACATAGTAAGTAAAAATGCTCCAAGAGATTTAAAAAAAAAAATTCTAATTCAGAAGTGCTTTTGATTCTCTGCTTGTGTCACATTTGCTAATACCACATATGCTAAAGCAAGTCATATGACCATCATCAGGATCAGTTTTGGAGGGTCCTGCCCTAAGACATGAATATAAGGAAGTTAAGCCCTTGGGGTCACTGTTTAGTAACATAATACCACAAATGTCCTGTGACCCTAATGAATCTCATCTTTCCTACTTGTTAACTGGAAAAAAAAAAAAAAGAGTTAGTTGCCCCCTATCCCAACGCATATGCAATAATGAGAAGGGGAAAAGACCCCATTCAAATAACAGGAGACATACAAGTTGTTGGGTCATAGCAGTTATGAAATATAGCCAGGTCTCCATATGCCTACTGCTATCTCAAGGACTATTCCTTTATTAGATCCAGTTCTGTTTCCTGAGTGGTTCTCTAATTCTCTGTACTTCACAGGTTTTGGCTCTACTCTCTGAGAAATCTTTTATTTTTAATAAAAAAATGGCTGAGTATGTTTCTTATCCAGTTTCTTGCCTGTAGGGTTAGATCCCAGAGACTAATTTTGCTTTTGAGCTGTCTCTGTCCCTGATCCAAGTCTTTTTTTAAAAATGCCATAGATTTTCTATAGATTAGATTATCTATTACTCTATTAAACAAGAGCTACAAACACAAAAGTCTTCTGTCAAAGTGAAAGGGTCTAATAGGTATTGTCTTGACTATTTCAGAGGTCTTATTGCCTCGATGGGCTATTTACCCTGGAACCATTTCTTTCTCTGGGAATCCTTTTCTGTCTAGAAGGACTGGAAATGAGAAATAGTTTTTATATTCCAACTCAGAGATCTTGGCTGCTCTGTATTTCTTCTAATTCTGCTTGAAAACTTAGCAATTCTCACCTTAGCGAATCTCTTGCTTCCTGCATTTCATCGTATATTATTAAAAGAAGACAACTGACATTTAAAAAATTTTGTCTAGAAATAACCTTAGCAGATTCACAATTATGTATATTTTTTATTTCATAGGTGAACTTTTTGTTAATTTTTTCATTACTACAAGCACAGTTCACCATTTTTTCTAGACTCCAATAACAGTTTCCTCACTCATCTTCTGGACTTTACTAACAGTTTTTTTGTTTTTTAACATAGATTTTGATATTAATTTCCTCAGCTCTTTTATAGATAATTTCAAAGGCAATCCCAAAGTTCAAAGGGACTTCTAAGTCACTGGTTCACTGCCAGATCAGAAGGTAATCACAGACAGATAAATCAGTCTTATATTTGGGAATGTGAAGATTTATGTTCATTCAAAAGAATAAGATGAAGGTGTGATTGGAGAAGGGATAAGTTGGGAAAACTAGGACTGTGGAAAAGCTCAGATGTTTAACATTGAAGACACAATTTGGCACAGAACAGCAGAGGAATTGATGGGTGTCAACATGCTCACTAGGTCCTTATTATATAGCATGTGCTACATTTTAATTTTCTAGTAAATTACAATTTGAAATACCAAAATGCAATTTGCAAATATATCTTTCAAATATTTAATAGAAATAAAAAATTAATTAAAAAATATTTAATAGTTTATTGGAAAATTTTAATCCAAGTAATTAGTTGTATCATAACAAAATAATTCTTCCTAAAGTTTATTTTAAAAATATCACTTCTTAAAATATCAACAATCATAACAATAACACACATGTAGGATTGTCTAAGTATAATAATGTCTCAGCTGTGTCCTCTTCCATAAGTTTCTTTTAATAATGACTTTGGAATTGTATTCTTACTCTCTGGTATTTCTGTGATTATATAACTAACATAAAGACTGCTATGCAAATGGAATTATGTGAGATATGAGGTAGTAGTGGTACATAAAGTTGTTATTTACAATGGGTTTATGGCATATTTATTACAAATGCTTAATTTTTCCACTCTAACCAAGTAAATAAATTATATCACAGTGGGAGGTTGAGAATTACCAGAATGAGATATTATGCCAAGATAACATCACTCATATGAAAAGCACAGGTTTATGGTTCCTGGCCAAAGAGAAAAAAAATAGAAGAACAATAACTAACATTAGCATATTTCATCAGAGAAGGACCTACTTCCTCTTTCCTGATTATATCTAAACTTATTTTTCTTCTCTTTCTAGGTCCACTCTCAGATTCTCTTTGGTGGCTTCAAGTTGCCTTATCCTTCAGGACTGTGCTTTCTTCTATGCTGTTATATATCTTCGTGGCTTGAGTTTTTACTTGAACACTTAAATATCAAGTCAAATTTGTATGTATTATCTTTTATGGATATTCCCTATCTATAAAACTAGTTCTTAAATCCTTAAGGAATTTATTCAACAAACATTTTTTGAGTATCTAGTCTACCAGGCACCAGACACAATGCTACTTTTTTGGTTTATGATACAGCTCCACAAAACAAACAGACAAAGCAGATTTATATCCTCGTGGAACTTATGTTATATTGGAAGATCTAGAATTAATCAAAGATTACATGAATACACTTAAACATATCTGTAGTAAGTAAGGTAAGACGAGGTACATGGATGTGAGAACTTGTGAAAGGGGAAACTTATGAAGCTAGGTAGGTAAGAAAAGTTTTCCCTAAAGCAATGAAGATTATCCATCAGTCTGAAGGAATATAGGAATTAACTATGTAAAGTGAGGTTGAAGGAAGAACATTCCAGACAATGACAGTAGCATATGCAAAGCTCCTCTGGTAGAAGATAGAGTGGTAAGTGTGGGGAACTAAAAGCATAGTGTCATGGTTTTGGTGCAGAGAACATAGGGACGTTGTGTGAGAAGGGCTTGAGGCAATAGAATCCAAAACATGTAGGTCATATTAAAGACTTCAGTCTTTGCCTGCTGTGAATTGAATGCTGTGTTCTCCAAAGTCCATATGTTGAAGCTCTAAACCCTAATGTGATAAGATTGGGAGGTGGGAACTTAGGAGGAAAGTAGGTTTAGATTAGGTCATAAGAGAGGGCCTTCATGATGGGTTTAGTTCCCTATTAAGAAGAGACCCCAGAAGTTTTTTCTCCCCTTATTCCTCTCTCCTTCTCCCACCCCCACCTTCTTCTTTACCTCTCTCTGTCTTCTGTGTAAGGACACAGCCAGAGGGTGGTTATCTCCAAATAAGGAAAAGAGTCCTCACCAAAGTCCAACTGTACTTCTAGCCTCCAGAACTATGAAAGAATACATTCCTGTTGTTTAAGTCACATAGTCTATGATATTCCATTATAGAGTAGAAATAGACTAAGACATCATCCTAAAAGTAATGGAAATTCATTGAAGAATTCTAAGTAAATTGGGCTATATCCTAGAAAGTTTATTATGGTTGCAGTGTAGATAATAGAATAATTGGATATCAGTAGATGTAGAAAATACTGTTAGGACAGTATACCTGCTGTACACCTCCCTCTGTACCATCTTTTCTTAAACTTTCAACTAATTGCTTCACTCCAGCTTTAGTGACTTGGGCCTTTTGTGGTTGTAATCCCTGGGGTCTACTAGACACTTAACTGAAAGGCCCAGGCTTCCCTTTTGATGACTGCTGAAAAACGAAATCAGTTAGCCACATGCTCTGAGTTTCTCTTTTTTCCAGCTAATTCTGGATTTGTATGAAGTCAGCTTTAGTGGATGTGAGCCACAGGGGCCAGATAATGGCACTCCAAAGTGTTTGAAAGTTAACTCTATGTGAAGTCACTTTGATCATTGGTTAACAAGGGATAGGAAGAAGCCAAATGAATAAATTATCTCTCTTTCCTTTCTTCTATAGATTATACCTTGGCACATTTTCTTTGAATATCATGTCTAGAGATAATTCACGTGGTTGAGTAACTAGGTATGTCTGCTTTGTGGTTCATCATGATGAGACTAACATAATAATGCATCACCTTGGATTACTTCCCATCTTTCTTTTACTTGCTATATCCTCAGTCTCCTTGCCCTGGAATGGCACCCCAAAAAGCAAACATCAGTATTTAATCTTTACCTCAGGTTTTGATAGGTAAAGGCAGAAAGCATCTGCAGCAGTACAAGTGAGATGATAGTAGTCTAGAGTAGGTGATAAGAGGAGATAGTGTATCTGTTTCTTAGGTTTGCTATAACAAAGCACCACAGACTAGAAAGTCTTAAAACAGTTTTGGTAGTTGGAAGTCTGAAATCAAAGTATTGGTAATATCATGCTCTTTAGGATAGAATCCTACTTTGTCTCCCATTTGCTTCTTGTGGTTACTTGAAATCCTTGATTTCTTGGTTTGTAAATGTATCACTCCAGTCTCTTCCTCTGACTCCACATGGGTTTCTCCCTTGTGTGTCTGTATCCAAGTTTTCCTCTTTTTATAAGGATGCCAGTCATTGGATTAAGGATCATCCTAATTTCTGAATAAAGTTATATTCACAGGTTCTGGATAAATATGAATTTGGGGGGATTCTATTCAACCCAGTAGAGAGATATTTTGAGTTAAATCAGCAAGACTTGTTGGAAGATTAGATAATGGGGTGAGAAAGAGGATAGAATCATGGATGAATCTAAGTATCTGGTTTGTGTAATGGTGTGATTCACTGAGATAAACAACTCTGGAGAAAAAAAATACAAATTCAAGTTTGAAAATGTTGAGCTTAGATCACTTTGGAAAAGCTTATGTCTCTTATCTCTTGTTTTTCTCAAGATTGTGCATATAGCAGGTGCTCAATAATTATTTATGGACGGCCTAGTGGTATTTATAATTAGAGTGGTTAAAAAAAACCTTAATATTTCATCAGTTTTAGCACTGGCAATTCCTCCTTAAGCATTGAGTGCCAAAGAGAGGGTACAGTATGGTACTACTAATACTGAAAATGATGATAATAATGATACATTAACCACTTATCAATAACTCATTATGTTTAAGATACTCTACTAAATATTTCATGAACATTAGTTATAATCCTTGGGCCAGTTTTTGGGTGAAAAATGTGATGCTTGCAGAGCTGAAGTAACCTATGCAATTTCATACAGAGATGGCAGAAATTTAAATGTATGTTGTTGCAAAGCTTTTCTTCATACTGATGTGTACTGTAATGGATATGAAGAATGCCTTTGGTGGGCTTATTGGTAGACTGGATACTGCAAACAAAAGAATTTTTGAGCCTGAGGATATGTCAACAGAAACTTCTTAAAATAGAAAAGCTAAAAGAGAAGACTGAAAGAACGTCCAAGAGCTCTGAGACAACTTCAAAAGGTGTACCACATACATAATGAGAAGACCAGAAAGAAAAGAAAGTCAAAAAGGAACAGACAAAATATTTGGAACATTACTGACTGATAATTTTATCAAATTAATGTCAAACACTGAACCACAGATCCTGGAGTCTCAGAGAACAAGTAGATTATATGCCAGAAAAACCTACATATAGGCATAATCATTTTCAAACTACAAAAAATTAAAGAAAAAGTCTTGAAAGAAGCCAAGGTTAAAAACACCTTATTTATGGAGGATCAAGGGTAAGAATTATAGCCAGATTTTCTTCAGAAATTTTAAAAGTGAGAAGAGAATACAGTAAAATATTTAAAGTACTGAGAGAAAAAGACCAATTTAGGATTATATACCTTACAAAATTATCCATCAGAAGTAAAGTAGACATAAAGAGTTTCTCAAACAAACAAAATTTGAGGGAATTTATTGCCAGTAGACCTGTTTGCAAGAAATATTTAAAGTTCTTCTGAGAGAAGGAAAAGATAGAAATTCAGATCTACCTAAAGGGAGGAAGAATACTGGAATGAACATAAAACAAAACTTTTATTTTCCTATTCTTAGTTAACCTATAAGATAACTATTTGCTTAAAATAATAATAACAACATCTTCAATGATGTGTGTATATATATGTCTGTGTGTGTGTGTGTGCTCATATGTAAGTGAAATGAATGATAGCAATAATATAAGGAACAAGAGGGAAGAATTATGGTTATTGTTATTATAAATTCCTTCCATTACTTGTCAAGTGGTATAGTATTACTTGAAGTTGGACTTTGTTAAGTCATAAATGTACATTACAAACTTTAAGCAACCATTAAAAAAGTAAAATAACTGGTATGCTAAGAAAGGAATAAAAGTGATGGAATTACATATGATGCTCAGTTAAAAATCACAAAAGAGTGGATTAAAAAACAGGGCCAAAGTGTATGTTATGTTCAAGAAAGCCATTTTAGGGGTGCCTTGGTGGCTCAGTCATTTAAGTGACCAGCTCTTGATCTCAGCTCAGGTGTTGATCTCAGGGTCATCAGTTCAAACCCATGCTGTGCCTAAAGCCTACTTAAAAAAAAAAAAAAAAGAAAGAAAGAAAGACATTTTAAATATGAACACACATGTTGATTAAAAGTAAATGGAGGGGTGCTTGGGTGGCTTAGTGGATTAAGCCTCTGCCTTCAGCTCAGGTCATGATCTCCAGAGCCCTGCATCGGGCTCTCTGCTCAGCAGGGAGCCTGCTTCCCTCTCCCTCTGCCTGCCTCTCTGCCTACTTGTGATCCCTCTCTCTGTCAAATAAATAAATAAAATAGTTTTTAAAAAAGTAAATGGATAGAGAAAAACATACCATGCTTACAATAATTTAGAAAAACAGCATTATATTAATTTGAGACAAAATAAACATCAAAGGTAGGAAAGTTATTAGGAGTAAAATGGGGCATTATATATCTGTAAAGAGTTCAGTTCTCAAAAGGCATAAAAATACCTAATGTGTATGCTCTTAAAGACAGAATGTCAAAATATATGAAGCCAGAACTAATAAAACTGGAAGTAGAAATAGATGAATCCACTATTATAGTTTTAGATTTCGACATCAGTCTTTCATAAATGGGCAGATATAATAGTAAAAAAAAAAAAAATCAACAAGGACACAATGGAACCTAACAGTGCCATCAATCAACTGGATATAACTGACACTTATTGACTACTTCATCTAGCAACAGCAGGATTCACGTTCTCAAGCTCACATGGAACAGTCACCAAGGTAAACAATATTCTGTGTCACAAGGCATACCTTAACAAATTTAAAAGGATAGAAGTTATATAATGTATGATCTTAGGCCACAATAGAATTAAACTAGAAATCAGTAGTAGAAAGATAGCTAAAAAAATCCCAAATTGCAGATTAAACAAAACACTTCTAAATAACCCATAGGTCAAGGAAGAAATCTAAAGATAAATCTTAAAATATTTTGTACTACATAGAAGTGAAAATACAATTTGTTAAAATTTGTGGACGCAGTAAAAGCATTAACTTAGAAATTTATAGCATGGAGTGATATATTGGAAAAGAAGACAGACCTAAAATCAATAATCTAAATTTCTACTTAGAAAATAGAAAAATTAATTGCAAAGTAAACAGAAGAGAGAAATTATAGAGATGAGAACAGAATTCAGTGAAATTGAAAATAGGAAACCAATACAGATAAGCAACAAAACCAAAAGGTGGTTCCTTGAAAATATCAATGAAATTGATAAGCCTCTAGCCAGGCTACCTAAGAGAGAATACACAAATTACTCATATCAGAAAAATAAGGAGGAGCATCACTACTGATCCTATGGACATTAAAGGATAATTAAGGAATATAATAATTCCATGCCCATGAATTTAACACAAAGAGGAAATGGAAGAATTCTTGAAAGACACAATCTGCCAAATTCATGCATGAAAAAATAGACAATTTGAGTAGGTATATATCAATTAAAGAAATTGAATCAATAAGTAGTCCAAAAGAGAAAGCACCAAGTCCAGATGGGTTCACTGGGTATTTCTACCAAATATTTAAGGAAGAATTTATATCAATCCTCCACAATCTCTTCCAGAAGATAAAAGCAGACGGAATAATTTCTAAATCATTTTATGAGTCCAGCATTACCCTAATGCCTAAACCAGAAAAACATATTGTCAGGAAAAAGAAAAAAAAAAACCCAAACTACAAACCAATTTCTCATGATCATAGATGCAAAAATCCTCAACAAGGGGCTTAGTGGGTTAAAGCCTCTGCCTTCAGCTCAGCTCATGATCTTGGGATCCTGGGATCAAGCCTCACATTAGGTTCTCTGCTTAGCAGGGAGCCTGCTTCCCCCTCTCTCTCTGTCTGCCTCTCTGCCTATTTGTGATCTCTCTCTGTCAAATAAATAAATAAAATTTTTTAAAAAAATCCTCAACAAAATATAAGCAAATTAAATCCAACACAATGTGCAAAAATAATTATACATCACATCCAAGTGAAATTTATCCCAGGTATGTAAATCTGGCTTAACATTTGAAACTCAATTCATATAATCTGTCACATCAACAAGCTAAGAAAAGAAACATTATTTGATCATATCAGTAGATGAGGAAAATCCATTACCCATTCATAAAAACTCTCAGTATATTAGGAATAAAGAAGAACTTTTTACTTGCAAAAAAATCCTGTTAATATCGTACTTATGGTAGGAAACTAGAAGCATTCCCACCAATATCAGGAACAAGATATGGATGTCTCTCACCACACTTTCTCAAAATTGTACTGGAATTCCCAGATAATGCATTAAGACAAGAAAAGGAAATAAATGTTTTAGTAATGGAAAAGAAAGAAATAAATCCATCTTTGTATACAGATGACATAACCCTTTCGGTAGAAAATCTGAGAGAGTTGACAAAAATACTCTTGGCTGATAAGCGATTATAGCAAGGATATAGAGTACAAAAGTAGTAATCACTTTCCTATACACCAGCAATGAACAAGTAGAATTTAAAACTGAAAACAAAATACCATTTACATTATCACCCCCCCAAATATTTAGATATAAATCTAACAAAATATATATGAGGAAGACTATAAAATTCTAGTAAATAAAATCAAAGAAATAAATCGATGGAGACATATTTCATGTTCATGGATAGGTAGCCATAATATTGTCAAGATGTCAGTTCTTCCCAAATTGATCTATAGATATAACACAATCTCCATCAAAATGCCGCCAAATTGTTTTCTAATATTAACAGATTTTAAAATTTATATAGAGAGGCAAAGACCCAGAATAATCAACACAAAATCAAAGGAGAAAAACAAAATCTGGAGGACTGACACTACTCAACGTCAAGATATAATAAAAAGCTAATTTGGCTAATATAAAACTAATATAAATATAAAATTTTATAAAGATATAAATTATATAACATATAAATAAATAAAATAAATATATAAATTATATATAAATATATAAAAATAAAATAAAGCTAATATAAAGCAAGACTTTGTATTGGTGAAAGAATGGACATATAGATCAACGGAATAGTACAGAGAACCTAGAAATAGATCCCCTATAAATATAGTTAACTAATGTTTGACAAAAACTAACTATATATATAGTTAACTGAGCATTCTGCTTAACAGATGGTGCTGGAACAACTGGACACCCATCAGCAAAAAATTAGTCTAGACACAGACATTGAAATCCTTCACAAAATTTAACTCAAAATGGATCATACATCTAAATGTGAAAGATAAAACTATCAAAACTTTTAGAAAATAACAGAAGAAAATCTAGATGACCTTGGATATGGGGATGCCTGTTTCGATACAAGACCAAAGACATGAAAAACATAAAAGAAATAATTGATAAGCCAAATTTCATTTAAATTAAATACTTCCTTTCTACAAAAGACACTTAGAAGAGAAATACAATACAAGCTATATGAGGGAAAATATTTGCAGAAGGCTTATCTGATAAAGGACTGTTATCTAAAATATAGAGAAAAACTTCTGAAAAGAATACATAAATGAACCCAATTTAAAAACGGGAAAAAGTCTGGGGTATGTAGGTAGTTCAGTCAGTTAAGCGCCTGGCTCTTGATTTCAGCTCAGGTCTTCATCTCAGGGTCTTGAGTTTAAGCTCTGTGTTGGGCTCCAAGTGTGGAGCATACCAAAAAAAAAAAAAAAAAAAAAGGGAAAAAGTCTTCAGTAGACACTTCACCAAAGCACTTAATGCAGTAAATAAGCATATGAAAATATGCTCACCTTCATATATCATGTACGTCATTAAGGAATTGCAAATTAACACAACAGTGAGATAACCTACACACTTTTAGATTGGCCAAAATCCAAAAACACCCCCAAATGCTGGCGAGATGTGGAGCAATAGCAACTTTTATTCTTTGCTTGTAGAAATGCAAAATAGTATAACCACTTTGGAGAACAGTTTGATGATTTCTTACAAAACTAAACATACTCCTACCATACATATCATAGCACTTCTTGGTATATACTCAGAGAAACTAAAAACATGTCCACACAAAAACCTGCATATGAATATTTATAGTAGTTTTATTCACAGTTGGCCAGTCTTTAACCAACCACAATGTTTTCTAGTATGTGAATACAGATCTAAAATATGATTCATCCAAACAATGGTTTATTATTTGTTGCTAAAAAGAAATAGCTATCAAGCCATTAAAAGACATGCATATTATTTTTGCATTTGCTTAAATGAATATTACTGGGTGAAATAATACAATGGGAAAAGGCTACAAACTTCATGATTCCACCTATATGACATTCTGGAAAAGGCAAAACTATAGAAACAGTAAAAGGGTCATTTATTGCTAGGGTAGGAGTGGGGGATATGATGATAATTAAATAGAGCATAAAAAATTTGGGGAGCAGTGAAGTTATTCTGTATGATACTATAATGGTGGATACATGTCATTATACATTTGCCAAAACCCATAGATGTAACCAAGGGTGAATGCTAATGTAAACTATGGATTTGGGGCAATTATGATGTATCCATGTAGGTTAATTGGTTCTTGATAGTAAGAAAGGCCATTCATATTAGTAGTAGGGGGATACATGGGAACTCTCTGTATTTTCCTCACAACTTTGGAGTCATCATAAAATTGCTCTAATAAAGTATGTATATATGAATATAATGTGTGTATATATACAACACACACAGACACCCTCCAGATAATGCTCTGGTAAGAGCTCTAGTTTATTTATTTATTTATTTTTAATTATTTAATTTTATTTATTTATTTGAGAGAGACTTAGTGAGAGAGAGCATGAGAGAGGAGAAGATCAGAGGAAGAAGCAGACTCCCCAAAGAGCTGGGAGGACTTGATCCCAGAAGTCGGGGATTATGACTTGAGGTGAAGGCAGTCACTCAACCAACTGAGCCACCCAGGTACCCTACTGATTTATTTTTTAAATATTTTATTTATTTATTTGATAGATAGAGATCACAAGTAGGCAGAGAGGCAGGCAGGGTAGGGGGGAAGCAGGTTCCCTGCTGAGCAGAGAGCCTGACGTGGGACTTGATTCCAGGACCCTGAGATTATGACCTGAGCCAAAGGCAGAGGCTTAAGCACTGAGATACCCACGTGCCCTAGAGCCCTGGTTTAGATAGACACATTCATTATGGTACTCAGAACTCAGACACCCACAGCTATAAACAATACATGTAATATTTATTGACCATTAATTCTGTGCCAGATTCTAAGTTGTTTTGTAATAGCAAAAGGGAAAAAAAGTACATTAAAAGAAATATATAAAAAATGTTAACATAAACTATTTTTAATGATTTGACATTATTTTTCTCATTTTTTGTTTTCTTTTGTACTATCTGATACTTTTTAAAAATTATTTTGGTGCCTCAAGTGGGAAGATTAGGTTAACATTACCCTTTTTCTGTACAGCCGAGATATACACAGTTGATCCTTGAACAACATGGAGGTTAGGAGCATCGACTCCCCATGCAGTCAAAAATCCATTTGTAACTTTGACTCCTACAAAACTTAATAGCCTACTGTTGACTAGAAGCCTTACCAAAAACATAAACAATTGATTAACACATACTTTATATGTTATATGTATTATATACATATTATATATTCTTATGTAAAGTAAGCTAGAGAAAATAAAATACTATTAAAAATCATAAGGAAGAGAAAATAAATTTACAGTACTATGCTTTAAAAAATCTATATGTGAATGGACCTGTGCAGTTCAAACCTGTATTGTTCAAGGATCAACTGTATATCCAGTTTTGTTCTACTTTCTCAAGATTCCTTTGGCTATTTGGGGGTCTTCTGTAGTTCTACATGAATTATAGAGTTTTGTTTTCTGTGTCTGTAAAAAATACCACTGGATTTTTGGTAAGGATTGCACTGAATCTGTAGATGGCTTTGGGTAATATAGACATTTTAACAGTATTAATTCGTATACCTGAATGTTGTTTCTTTTCTCTGCTTTGTCAAATTTGCTGTTGAAGTTTTCCACTGAATTTTAAATTTCAGTCACTATTCTTCAGCTCTTTAGTTTCTGGGTTTTTTTTGTGTGTGTGGTGTTTCTTTCTTTGTTGCTCTCCTCATTTTGCTTATGCATTGTTTTCCTAATTTTGCTTAGTTGTTAGTGTGCTCTTCTGTCTGTTGAACTTCTTTAAGAAGCTTATTCTGAATTCTCTCTCAGAGAATTCATATCACCATTTCTTGAGGGTCAATTATTAGAGCTTCATTAGTCCCCTTGGGTGGTGTTATGCTTAGCTATTTGTGATCCTTGTATCTTCGTGTTGGTATCTACACATTTGAATAAGTGGTCTTTTCTTCCAGATTTTCTAGGTTCACTTCGGTAGGGAGAGATAATCAGGTCAGCTTGAGGTACTAGTTGGGTCAGCTGGTCGTCTCCATGGGAAGGCTGGGCTTGCTATCAGAGCCTTTAGCTGGGTGAGGCCATTGCCAGTACTCGGAGGCGGGTATGGAGCTGTTGAAGCTGGGCTTTGTGGCTGGGTGGGCCTGCTGGCTGCTGCCCCTCGGAACAATTTGTTACTTAAACTGTAACCCCTGGGGGATTTTACTAGTTGCCAAGCCCATTTAGATAGGAAGAAATACATATACTGGCAACAGGTCTTTGGGGAGAAGGACGATATACGACCGTGAAGCTGGGCGGCTGGGGATGCCCGGCTCTCTCAGGGCGGAATGCTGCCCCTTCACAGAAGCCGGGCAGCCAGGAACGCCCGGCCCACCCAGGGCGGAACATCGCCTGCTTCAGGGAAGCGGAGCACCCGGGAACGCCCGGTCAGCTCCGGGTGGAACAAAACCGCCTGCTTCCCTTTTCCATTATCGCTCCTTTCTCTTCCCAGAAGTGCCGGTTGTTAGTTAGATGAGTCCTTTGAATGCGCTTGGTTAACTATAAACTTTATCCTCCTCCTTGCTTGTCCGCAAGCCGTGACTAATGTTTGACCTTCATCAACCTTCTGTTGGCTATTGTTTTCTGTCTAATAAAAGTGAGACAGTGGAATTGCTCATGGCAGCAGTCCTTTTCGACTGTTGACCCGTGCTCCCAGTCTTTAGCAGCTGACCTGTTTGTGCCTAACTCTTCTCCCGTCGCCGACTGGAAACGGCACCTGCTGGCTATGCTACACATTCAGGTAGGGCTACCTGTCAGGCGGGACTGCTGGCTGTCCTTCACCATCAGGTGGGGCCACTGACTGGCTCTGCCATCGCTTCTGGTCAGGCTGTGCTCCGTGACCCTGTTGGTGCCACTGACTGACTCCATATTCAGGCAGGGCCACTGTGACTCTCTGTTCCGGCATACCCATAGATCGGGCTTTGCCATTAGATGAGGTCCGAGGCTGTGCCCCAAAGTTGAATGGAGCTTCAGACGGGGCTTTATCATCAGATTAGCCCATTGGCTATCTCTGCAGACAAAGGAGGCTTCTGGCTGGAATCTCTGTTTGGGCTAGGCCCCCAGCTGAGTGTGGTTTGAAGACTGTTCTGTGGTCTTTTGGGGTTGCCTTCTAAGCTCCCTAGTTAGGTGGGACTGCAGGGTATGCTCCACCTTGGGGTGGTGTCACTGGCTGGGCTCCACCACTGGCAAGGTTGAAGGCTGGGAACTATGGTGGGCAGGTCCACTGGTCAGACTTAGAGGCTGCCCAGGGTCTTTCTTCAGACTGTCTTCAGGCTCAACAGTTGAGCCGGAGTGCTGGCTTGCTTGGCTCTCTGCATGAGCAGGGCTGAGGAAGGGCTTCATGGCGGTCTGGATTCTCTGGCCAGGCTTCCTGTTGGGGCAGGACTGGAGGCAATGTTCAATAGTTGGGTGAAGTTGGAGTTTTACTCTTACTGCCCAGGTCAGCCAAAAGATGTGCAAGAGGAACATTTTAGTGAAAGGAAAAAAAAAAATTCTTAATCTCTATGCACACTCTCCAGGGTTACTGAGAATTTGGGAGGAAAATTGCCAACAGAAAAATAGCCATACATGTGCAGAGATGACCATGTGAGACTGTCCATCATCACAGTTTCTAATACTAAAAAATTAGAAACCATCTGAAGAGTCATTAATAGAAAATTATTTGGACACTCTGAGATTCATTAATTCATAAAATGAAATAGCATTTTTGGCCATTTAAAAAAATGAAACAAATTTGTTAAATAATAATGATGTAACTAATAATTATATTGATAGCTTTAATACAGATTGCTTTCCAATTGCTAGGTGATGTGATAAGAGCTTACTGTATCATATTGCATCCTCAAAATAACCTGATGAGGTAGACACTATCCCTATTTTACAGATAGGCAAGGGTTAAAAAGATGAATTTGCCTGATTTAATACAGTGCTGAATGGAGGAAATGATATGTATGCATACTTAGTGCGATTACAAATCCCATGTGCATTGCTGGTACTTACGGGATAGATGCAACACTACATATTAGGTTTAGAAAGCAGAAAATTAAGGAATATTCTGTAATGTGGGGCCACTTTGGGAAAAAGTGTGTGTATATTTGAAAAGTGGAAATATATATAGCACAGGAGG
The DNA here is from genome assembly GCF_009829155.1 of Mustela erminea. Taxonomy (NCBI): domain Eukaryota; kingdom Metazoa; phylum Chordata; class Mammalia; order Carnivora; family Mustelidae; genus Mustela; species Mustela erminea. The sequence goes on from NC_045619.1 coordinate 95,386,259, forward strand.
TAGAAAGGGGAAGGAAAACTGTAATTACTGAGTAGTACATACCTAACAATACCAAAAGCTTTACAAAGTATAAGATAGAAATATGATTTAATATCCTCTTTTGTCTTAGGGAAAACCCCCAGATACTCTCAAAAGGAAATGACGGGAGAGCTCAAGGATACGGGTTTGCAGGTAAACCCTTTATTTGTGCACAGCATATTTTTCTACTTGACACTCTTGGAAGGGCTTCCCCGATTTGATCATCTTGCTGTGTGACAGATTTGCTGTCACAAATTGTGTCTAGAAAAGTTACATTTGGTTCTGAACAGGAAGCGGAGAGAGACATTGAGATTGTAGGACTTGGTAATGGCTAGAGTTCGCAGGAGCTGAGCGGAATTTTGTTGACTTGCCAAGAGCAAGAATGGTGGGGTGGGAAGAGACTCAGCTTCCCCCCACCTGTAATATGGGTGGAGCGGAGAGACTTGAAGGGATTTATGGCCCTGGGCTCACAGAGAAAATGGTATTCACATCTCAAAATGCTCATTAAGTTGCTGAAATAAAAAGAGCTTGGGAACTCCTCACATGAGGAGGCCGCAGGATACTGACAGTAACAGCCGGTGGATGGATGTAAGTATTCAGCTACTGGGAAGCAACTGAATCTTTGAAAAGAGGCTCATGATTAGAGCCCAGCAGTTTTGACACACTGCAATCAAGCTGTAAAGAAACATAGCTTAGGAGGGGATAAGCTTGTCAGAAGAATAAAACCAAGTATTTTCAGGTAGAGCTGAGAGAGAAGATTGGGAAAAACAAATTAACCAAACTAATTTCAGACAGCATTGTTTTCATTTGTTTCACCATTTGAGATGAATAACTATCCTTACCCTGCAGGGGTAAAAATAAAAGTACTTATAGGAAACAAAATGCCCTGAAGAAAATCGCTCCTGAATTAGAAATGAGGGGTAAATCCTTGTGGAAAAATAAGTAATAAAATATTCTCAAAGTGGTTTTTTTTTAATACCAAGTAATCAATTGTATTGTTTTAAGGTAAGATATGTTTATTGGCTAATAGTTCAATTCAAAATCTTCAGTTTCTGACAAAGAAAAATGTATTTCTGACTATGGAAATAAGCACATTACTACATGAGCTGAGCTACCAAGATGAACACCAATTCAGTAATAGTCATTAAAGCTAATTGAGTGTTTACAAATGTGGTCAGCAATATTCTAAGTGCTTTATTCATATGCATTCATCCTTTCCTCACAAAAAAAGCTAAAAGGTAAGACCTGTAATTAGCTCCTGGCTGAAAAGGAGACACTGAGGCAATAGTTAGATAAGTAATTTATGCAGGATTATACATCTTGTACATATTAGAACCAAGAGTTTGACTGGGGCAGTCTGGCTCCAGAATCTGGGTTCCAGATCATTACCCTGCACTACCTAATAGGTTATTGATAGAGAATTGGGTATTATCAATATCTGCTGGACTCCCTATAATAAATAGCCAAATGCTAGAAATAGCTCTTAAACTGCTCAGCAGGTCTGCTGCTCCCTCTCCACTGCCCCTGTCCCGGTCATCCTCATGCTCTGGCTCTCATTCTCTCCTCTTTCAAATAAATAAATAAAGTCTTTTTTTTTTTTTTTAAAGATTTTATTTATTTAACAGAGATCACAAGTAGGCGGAGAGGCAGACAGAGAGAAAGGAGGAAGCAGGCTCCCTGCTGAGCAGAAAGCCCGATGTGGGGCTCGATCCCAGGACCCCGAGATCACGACCTGAGCCGAAGGCAGAGGCTTTAACCCACTGAGCCACCCAGGCACTCCCAATAAATAAAATCTTTTTAAAAAAATTGTTTGAGAAAAATAACTTGTAAAAGAGGAATTTTGAGGGCAAACTCTACTACGCGTTTGTTCCTATGTTTTTTTTTTTCTTTAAAAAGAATGAGTTTATGTTATATATTTTATCAGTGTTTATTATTAGGATAATGATTTTGCACATTAATTCACAGTGACTTCGGTAATGGGTGTCTAGTTTGATTTGTTACTTACTGAGCTTATACTGAGCTACATGAGTTTTCCTGGAATAGTCTCTCTGGAACTGCTTGCTCAGTGTTATGTACATGTCTTCCTTTCTTGGGAAATTAAGAACTGAACGAACTTTGAATTACCTTCACAACTGCCTTGTACTCTATGTTTGTCTTAACCCCTAGTTCAGAACTAAGGATTGATCTACTACGGAAATATGCCTGAGATGAGAGAATTTAGACTGTGCCATTTCCACATTTGGCTAGGATATGTGGTGGCTCAAATATAAAAATAACCGTAAACTTTTCAGTAGTGCCACATTCCTGAATGGAGACTAAGTCTTTATATCTTAGTATTTGGAGTGCTTACCACATAATAGACACTCAGAGAGTTATTTGTTAACCTTTCAAGGAATTATTTCTTTTGTTTTCCCACAATCCTGGAAAGTAGTTTCTGCTACTTCCAAATTTGGAAGCGAAGAAACTGAGTCATGCAGGAGTTGTTTTGTCCAAGGACAGATAATTAATAGTTAATTAATAATTAAAATTAATAAATTTTCTGATCAAAGTTTACGACAACTTCCATTATACCATCTAGAAAATCACTCTTTTTCTTTTTGAAGAACTAGTTGCATTGAGAGAACTGCTTTCCTTCTTTTTTTTTTTTAAAGATTTATGTTTTTTTTTTTTAACTTATTTGTTTGTGAGAGAGAGAGTGCACAAACTGGGAAAGGGGCAGAGGGAGAGAGAATCTTGAGCAGACTTTGCAGTAAGCATGGAGTCCAAGGTGGGGCTAGAGTCCATGACCCTGAGATCACAACCTGAGCTGAAACCAAGAGTTGGACACTTGATCAACTGAGAGAACTGCTTTCTAAATAGTTCTTACATATTATAAATATCCATAGATGCTTGCCACGTGTATTCTATTGCTCAGGAAAGTAACCCCACAGAGTAAGTGCCACTTGCTAGCCTGAAAAAGATAAGGGTTCCAGGCTCTAATCCATTCCCTGCCAATAATGACTTCCTAATAGACCCCACATAGCTCACTTAACCTCCCTGAATCTCCGTTTTTTTCATCTGTAAAACTGTGATGCTAATAAGCTCTGACCTTGAAATGAGGAGTAATGGATAAAAGTCTGTACAGGAATGGCTGGGTGGGTCAGTTGTTTAAGTAGCTCTGCCTGCTGCTCCTCCTGCTTGTGATCTCCCCCTCTCTCTCTCTCTCTAACAAATAACTAAATAAAAACTAAAAAAAAAAAAAAGTAAAGAAAAACTCTTTGCAAATTTAGCATCCAACATAAGTTTAAAACTCCAGCTTCTTATTAAATTTTCTTATTCTTTGCCTAGTATTTCTGTGATCTACATGGTTTTGGATTTTAAAAAATTCTTTGTTTCTTTTCAAAGAAAGTGTTTCTTATAATTTTTACCAATTCTGGAGCATGATAATTGAACAAATGCATTAAAGAATACTACATCTAAATATCATTATCGATCATAGGATACATTATGATACTAAATCACAAGCCTTTTTTGTTGTTGTTGTTGTTGTTTGATGTGATGGTTTTTGTTCAATAGGTGTCAAATTAACACCTATCTAGCCCATTGTTATAAAAGGTGTTTTTGCTGTGAATGCAGAATAACAGGTTGTAATCTCTTACTAATTACTTTAGGATTATATAGTTACCCTGGGGCTGCAGTATCTTTCACACTTACCCTGGTTGGCAAATTACTTAGCTATTGTGCTAGGGATGCTAGGAAGCCTTACCTATTGGGGAGTCTAGGGAGACCTTAATTAAAGTCATTTGAGCTTGTCTGTGTGTCTTTGATACTAAGGGAAATAAACTGATGAGCTCCCTTTAGAGCCTATATCTATAGTGCTTCTCACTGCCATTTCAGTATTAACTTTTCCTGATTTTCAAGGAAGCCACCAATCGCCGGTAGAAAGTCTGTCCACAATAATCGTTCTCTCAATAACTAAGAAGCTCAAGGGATTTGGAGGGAAGGAACTAACCGGATATAAGTAGCCATTGAAGGCTTCATCTTAAGTTGTACTTTATTTTTGCATTGCCTTTTCTCCTTTGCTTTGCTTTTCTTCATCTCTTATGAAGATTAAAGATTTGGTTAAAAACTAGTTTGTCTGATATAAATATGGCTACTAGAGGTTTCTTTGATGTTCATTAACATGATAGGTTGTTCCTTCACCCCCTCACTTTCAATTTGGAAGTGTCGTTGGATCTCAAATGAGTCTCATGTAAGCAGCATATTAGTTGGTCTTTTTTTTTTTTTTTAATCCATTTGGGTACCCTGTGTCTTTTGAATGGATCATTGAGTCCATTTACATTTGGAGTAATTATTGATACATATGAATTTAGTGCCACTGTATTACCTGTAAAGTTATTGTTCCTACAGAGTATTTCTGTTCCTTTCCAGTCTTTGTTGTTTTGGTCCTTTTTTCCCATTTAAAGTGTCCCCTCTAATATTTCTTAAAGGGCTGGTTTAGGGTTCACAAACTCCTTTAGCTTTTCCTTATATTGGGTATTCTTTCTCTCTCCTTCTATTCTGAATAGAATGACAGCCTTCCTGAAATTAGTATTCTTGGCTGCATATTTTTCCCATTTAGCAAGTTGAAGATATCATGCCACTTTCTTCTATCCTGTGAAGTTTCTGTGAACAGACCTGCTGCTAATCTTATGTGTCAACCCTTACGTGTGTAGACTGAGCACATTTTCCCTGAGCTGCTTTCAGAACTCTCTCTTTATCTTGTATTTTGCAAGTTTCACTATGGTACTTTTTGATGTTAACCTATTTTTGTTGATTTTGTGGGTAGTTCTCTTTGTCTCTTAGACTTGAATGCCTGTTTCCTTCCCCAGATTAGGGAAATCCTTAGCTATTATTTGTTCAAATAAACCTTCTGCCCCCTTTTCCCTGCTCCTCCTCTTGAGACTAGTATGGATATTGGATATTACTATGCTTTGCAGAATTCCCTGTCTCTAATAGTTTTCTTTCCCTTTTACTTCTATGCTTCATCATTTTCCACAATTTTATCTTCAGTATCACCTATTCATTCCTCTACTTTCTCCACTCCTCATTGTGATTATATCCAGTAAGTTTTGCATCCCATTTATAGCTTTTTTTATTTCAATCTGACTAGTTTTTAGGTCTTTCATTTCTGCAGTCAGAGTTTCTCTGGTGTCTTCTATGCTCTTTTCAAACCCAGCTGGTATTCTTATGACTCTTGTTCTATCCTGTTTAGATATATTGCTTATATCTCTTTTGAGAAAATCCCTGGCTGTGATTTCTTCTTGAAATTTTTTGAGGTGATTTTCTCCATTTTGGCATTATGTCTAGGTTTCTGCTTTTTCATGTTAAGCTTGTTAAGCTTGTTAAGTTTCCTGCTCCTGAGAGTCATTGTATCACTTCAGGAAGTTTTTCTGGTGAGTGCTGTGTGCAGTGTTCTGTTGAGTTTTGGCTGCTCTTTCCCACAGGTCTGTCCTCTGCAAAGGTCCTCCTTACTTGGAGTGGGGAGTGTTTGGACCTTTAAGTAGGTGTGCTTTGGCTTGTTTATTAAGATAAGCCTTATTTAAAAAAAAAAAAAAAAGAAGAAGTCTGATCCAAGAAAAAGAAGGAACAAAAAAGCAAACAAACAAACAAAAAACTATATGCCTGATTCCAAAGTAAAAGAAAGAAAGGAAAAAAGAAAAAGGGAGAGGAAAGTCTGATCCCAAAAAAATGAGAAAAGGAAAAAAAAACCCAAACAAACCAACAAATGAACAAAAACTGTAAGCCTGATTCCAAAGAAAAAAATAAAATAATAAAATAAAGTAAGAAAAAGAAACAAGCAAGCAAGCAAACAAGCCTGGTCTTATTTCCATTAGAACTGAGGCTAATACTTTAGAGCACTCTATGATCAATAGACTTGTTGTATGCAGGGGGCCTTTGATGGTCTTCTGAGAGATAGGCCCACCATGCTGGCCCACAGACCTGCTCTTGTGAAGATGCCCCTGCCAGATGCAGGGGGGATGGGGTTTGGTATAAATGACTCCAGCACTCACTGGAGGTACAGTCTTTCTCTCTGAAGTCCAAGGGTGCTGGTAAGCAGGGGCAGGGATTTGGGAGAGTGTGGGAGATGATGTTACCCTGCCTTCTCATCTCTGGGGAGGAGAACTTGCTGCCATCACTGCTGAGAAAGTCTTCACAGAAAAGCGACCAATCTCCCCTCCAGTGTCCCAGGCCCTCCTCAGATCCCCTCCCTCAGCCTATCTGTGCTCAGGCCATTGGTATGCCTGGCGCCACAGTTCTTGTGTTTTATCTCTGTCTGAAGTCTGGGACTCAAAACTCAAATTCTTAAAGGACCCAGCAAGGCACGAACCCATTCTAGTCCCCTGGAGGAGAGCCTCGCAGTGCTGCACCAGCATTGTTCTGTCCCAGAAAAACAGTCAAAGAGTCACGGAGGTGCCTGGAGTCTGTGGTGAAGCACAGCAAAAAGCTATGACCAGGTTTTCTGCCCTCTGTACACGCCACTGTCCCCTGCTGCTAAATGGCTGCTCAGGGGCGCCTGGTGGGTCCTTGGTCCTTGGAGAGGCAATACCTTCCAAATGTACTCTGGGAAGGAAAACATCCGTTCTCTACCAGTGTGTCCCAAGGGATCCCCACACCATGGCATCTTGCGCAAACCCTACCCACTGCTCTCTCTCTCCCGTCTCTCTCTCTCTCCCTGACTTCTTTCTACAAAAAGGGCTTCCTCCCTTCCATAGCTCCATGGCTTTTCTTTCCCTCAATTCATATCTGAATTGATCTCACATCTGCCGTGTTCCCGCCCTCCAGTTGTGCAGATTGTTTTCTTAATCTTCATATCCATTTCCTAGTTGTTCAAAATGATTTGTTGATCTAACTGTGTTGGAGGGATGAGGCAAGCCCAGGGTCCTCCCACTACTCCCCCATGTTAACGCCTCCCCTCTTCTTTCCTTTGAAACACAGCAAAAGACGGTTGAGATTACAAACGATTCTCAGATGTAGCTATTCAGTTCATCTAACAAATATTTATTGGAGGACTGACTTACTGGGTGTCAGTTATTGTGCTAATTGTTGAGGATATAGTAGGAAACAAAACAGATACTTTCCTGACCTTCATGGGGCTTATACTCTAATAGGTGGGACAATATTAGATGATAAAGTAATGTAAGGAGTCTATTTCAGAATAAATTCTCAACAGAGGTCTAGTTGAAGAAATGATACTGACTATAAACCTGGACGGTGAGAAGGAGCAATCCAGAAAAAGAAGCAGAATATACAAAAGTTTAAAAATGGGAAAGAGCCCAATATGTTAAAGAGAAAGAAAGTGGTGCGGAGTGAATTCAGGGAAGGAGACGAGGAAATGAAGATGGAAAGTCACACTAGTCACAAATTATATAGGTACTTGACCGTTGTGGTCAGAAATTTGAATTTTTATATAGCGTACAATGGGGACATATTAGAAGGTTTCGAATATGATCCTATTTGCAATTTTAAAATACCACTCTGGCTACTCTTCAGAGAAAATGTTTTTGTAGGAAGAGTGGGAAGGTTATAGGAATTGGGATGAGATTTGATGATGGTGTGTCCTATAGTAAAGGTAGTAACCACAGAGAAAAGGAAATATTTTGGAACTCATATACTAAGTATATGAGTATTAGACTCTGGCTTAAAAAACTGGGTGTTCTGGTTATAAGACTATTGGGGAATATTTGAGAAAAACTATTGTGTATTAGAATGGGGTTAATGATAAAGTGTTCATTTTGACATGTTAAGTGTGTATAAATTTCAAAGACAACTTTCATATACAAGTTTGAAACTCAAGAGACTGGCTGGAGAAGTAAATTTGGAAGTCATCTTACAGAGGTTCAGTGCAACTCAATGCAAGATAATGACATGTGTAGTTCAATACAGAGAGAGAAGTGAAGGGATATAGGAAATGGCTCTGAGTAAATTTTGATCTTAGAAGGAGACTGGGAAATGAACAAAAAAACTTGAGAAGGAGCACACAAAGAGAGAGGCTCAAGCTAGGAGAGTGTGGTGTTGTATAATTTAAAAAAAAATGTGTAATGCAATATGTCAAATGCTAACAAGAGACCTACCAAACTTAAGCACTGAAAATGAGTTTTAGATTTGCAGTGGTTGTCTTTGGCCAGATCTGATACAAGAGATGTATAGGGTCAGAAGCCATGAAATGAAAAAAGCAGGTATCAGACTGCTCACCTTTCCTGCTTCTAATAATAACCTCCTGTCCCAGTACCTTAGTCCCTTTCCTGCATGAGTCATTACAGTATGGGAAATGATCCCTCCTTCCCCATTCCCCCACCTAGAAACACCTGTGAGATTACAGTTCAGTTCTTCTGTTTGCTTTGATTACAGGAATGTGTTGGCTCAGTTTTAATTATTTTTCTACTCGGAGAATAGCTGTGAAATGAGAGGCTAGGGAGACAATGCTGTCACCTGGTATGTGTGTGACGTGTTTTGTCACAAAGCCATCTGTGCATGGGAAACAGAAATGTGCCACCCTTCAAGAAAGGACTCAGTGAGCAGAGTGAAGTTTAGTCATTAGACGACTCTAGTTGTTAACTTCCCAGGGTATGCTTTTATCAGGAAAACTATCTCATTTGAGGTCATATCTTCAACCAGTGACTGAGGTGGGGATAGGAAGGCCAGGCCATTTTGGTGGATAAGCAACAGGACAAGTCTCACAGGCAATTTTTGTTTCAGGATTTCTCACCAGGTTGGCTGAGATGTTAGACCTGCATCAGTGATGTGATTTATCCCTCTTCCCTCTTCTTGTTTCTCCATACCTTCCCTTCCTTTCACAGGTGTTGATCCCTAATAAATATCTTGTACCCCAAACTTCTCAGTGTCGTCTTTCAGAGAACTCAGTATATGATAGTATATGTGTAGAGAATGTCTTTTCACCCTCTAATAACTTTTGTTTCTTCACATGAATTAAAATACTGAAAGTTGGAGGGAAGAAAAAAGAAAAGAAAATAATCTTTTGGACATTTAGGGTATTCCTACTTTATCTTTTTTTCCCCTTTTTACGCTGTGTTCATATATTTGAGATAGATTATAGTGGCTACATGCATGTATATATGATTGAATATCCTCATTTACCACCTGAAATCATAGCATAAATGTCTAACACATTTGTTACATGCTAGGATATAAAAGTATTAATTGTGGAAGCTTCTGTTTGCTGAGTCAAATTCTATTTAACATCTTTTAAAAGCTTTTATTTATTTATTTGTTTGTTTGTTTGTTTATTTGAGAGGGAGAGAGAGAGCGAGGGTGAAAGAGCACAAGCAGGAGAAGCAGCAGAGGAAGGAGGAGAGGTAGTTTCCCTGCTGAGCAGGGAGCCTGACATAGGACTCGATCCCAGAACCACAGGATCATGACCTGAGCTAAAGGCAGATGCTTAACCATCTGAGCCACTCAGGTGCCCCTTATTTAACATTTTATAATGAATCAGGAAGAATACAATGTGAAAAATAAAGCTACTTGATAAAGCTCTTTTTCAAGTAGATGTAATGCATTAGTGGATTTCAAACAGATAAATGCCAGGAAAAGGTAAGAGGAGAATTTCTGTGAGACAAATGTAAAGTAATGCCCCTAGAAATACTTGCTTTCAGGTTTCAACCTAGTATTTAGAATGGTCTTGTTAAAATGTGAATCAGACAGTATCATCTGGCTGCCCTAAGTTCTCCACAGGCTACCCAAGTCCTTCAGAATAAATTCTGATATTCTGAAAATTGTCTATAAGACCCTTTATCATCTGGCTTCTGATAACCTCTTAGATCCCATCTCTTCATACTTTCCCCTCACACACTGTACCATCTTCACTGACCTTGTTGGTTGCCAAACATGTGTGCATGCTTCCACTGCTGGGCCTTTGCACCAGATGCTTCCTTTGTGTGGAATGTTTTTTCCACATGTGTCTGCGTGGCTCTTTAGTCTTCGATCATTGAAGCTTTCATTCATAATCCCTTTTAAAATGGCAACTCCTGTCCCTGCCATTCCACACCCCATTTTTTTCCCAAGTTTTTTTCCCACTAACCTCTAAGATACAACTTACTTGACTTATTTTGATATATTTTCTACCTCTACAACTAGAATGTGAGAACAGATAATTTTGTCTGTTTTGTTCATTGATAGATCCTGTTATGTAGGACACAACGCTGTGTTAGACACAACGTCTAACACACAGTAGGTATCCAATAAATATTTTTTTGAATGATAATAAATTTGCACTTTAGTTTGGAAAGTGCAACCATGGCTCTTTTGTCTTGAGAAGCTTTAAATAGCAATGATCTGAATTCCCACAGATGAGAATGTGTCTACAAGAGGGAAGAATTCTGGTCAATGGTGTTCTAATTTCTAGATACGTGTTTTGTTTTGTTTTGTTTTTTCCATGATTCATGGAGGCGATCCTGAAAGAGCATCTACTATTAGAATTTAAGTAATAATTAAAGCATTTTTGATGCAAAATACCGTAATACCGTGTTTCTTAAGAGTATTCACATTTTCCAAAGAAAATCTGCATAAGTAAATTCATTAGCACTTTCATTTAAAGGAGTTTTGTCAATAGGCCTTGATTGCCCAAGTCTCCTGGTGCTAGAAAGGGTATAAGACAGGTTACTAAGGGGAGTCACGCTTTTGCACAAAGGTCCTACCTTTGCAACTTCCATGCAAAGGGGCGGGGAGATCTCTAATCAGGAACTCAGTTCTGTAAGGCTCTTTATCCCTCAGCAATAGGTAGTATTATATCTGGGTTGGTTGTCTTTGAAGCCTATGAACCTGTATTTAACCGGTAATTCACAATGCATGCTAGATTAACATGTTCTCTAGTATAATAAAGTATCAACAGATAAGTGTCAAGACTGAGCTAAGACTAGACTGTCCATTCAGTTTGATATGCTAAAATGTATTCTTAAATAAGCTGTGTCCACAGGAAGCTGAGTGCATGATAACTGTATTTCTTGTTTCTTCCACACCACCTTTTCATGGAGTCAAGCCTCTATTGAAGGATATTTAGAAAAGTAGCACTCTGAAAATTCTGTTTATTTGAAGGCTGTTGGAGGAAAAGTCTCTTATACTCAGAATAGTTGTATGTCTCATGAGTAATTAGTTCCTTTTTATTTTATGGACACTGAGAATTATGTAATATTTCTGGTTTTCTCATAGTAACATTGACTAGGAAGTTTTTTTGGTCAGCACATTTGGTGAAGTTTCAGAGATTGGCCCGGAAAACAAAAACTGTTCCAGATACTCCAAACAGGAGGATTTTAGCACGGAGAATAATGGCAGGCTTGGGCACAAAGCTGTTAGAGGTAAGGGACACACACGGGCTCACCTGGAAGCCTTGGTAACTCTCCATCATTTCTGCAGTTTCTAGTCTTAGCTGCCACCCAAAGCAGATGATTCTCAAATCCTTATCTTCTGCCCAAATATCTACCTGCAGTTGCCTCCAGAGGGTATTAATGGTGGCTCCTTTCTCTTCTCCCTTCCAAATTTCATATCAACAGAACCCTTACAGTAGTGAAAGGCATAGTGGTGAGGGACAGTGGACAACAAGCCCAGAACACCTGCAAGCTCTAGGTTACTTAGAAATTCAGTGGTTTATGAAAACACACACATCAAGCAAATGCCACTAGAAAGATTGTACAAGTCAGCTGTTAAGAACTTACTGACTCCAATGTCTGCTCACCTCCATTTGGGATTTGATTATTTACCACAGTTAGTCTCCTGGGACATGTGAGCTGCTGGAGGATTTAACCCTACTTAGAGAAACAGTCTGTCAGCACATTTGGATGACCTAACTACTTCAATATTTTTATTTGTTTTTATATTTTTTATTCTGGCTGGTGCTTGAGTAAATTTTTTGTATGCAGTCCAGAGTTGTGGCTTACCTTTTCCATTTTAACCCTTTCCATCCTTAGGACCCAGACTCTACAAATCTGATATCGCAGAACAGTATTTTTAGTCATGCAATAAAAGGCGTTTTCTCACTAAAAGTTTTATTGGGTATCCCCCAAAGTGCAATTTCCTTTGCTGATTTATCAGAAAACTGTAAGAAGTTGGACCAAAAAAAAAAAAAAAAGTTTGATAACCATTCTCCAATTAAAAACTTTGACCAAATTTGTGGTGTATGCACCAAAAAGATACTCATTCCCTACTCTCTGGCTGAGTTTACACCTTAGCATTTTACTTCTAAAGTTATCTGTGTTCTCTTATTTCATTTATATATCATTGTAAGGTACCTTGTATTCTTTCTGTACAAAAGTAATAATATACAAACATCTTTTGTTTACTTGAAAATGCAATTTTACTTTAAGCAATTTGTTTCTTAGAAATCATTTTAAATTAAACTCTTATGAAGTGAGCAGGGATAATACTTTCTCACTTTTTGCTGAAATTAATTTTTTTAAATTCCCACCTGGTTAGGTATGAAGTCTAAGGTGACTGCTATACATATTTATTATTACAGATGTTTTTAAAAAAAGATGTAAATAAGGAGTTGGTTTTGCCTGAGTACTGAGGACTGTGGAGTGTGTTGGTAGCATATGTTTTATGGAATTATTTGGAAGGAGGAGGACTCTGCCCCAAAGAACTCAAAAATTTGAGTGGTATCTCAAGGCAGTGTCAGTTCATCCCCAGAAGCATCAGCAGGTAGAGGAAAGATGACAAAGCAGAGTCAGGAGTTAGGAATCCTGGATTCTGAGTTTTGTTAGGAATAGTACAATCTCTACTCACTCTTCTAATGGCTCATTTGTAAATGATTTATTAAAAAAAAAAAAAAACCTCTCTCCTATAAAATGGAGATACTCTGTACTCACTGACTCAAAAAACTCAGGATAAGATGAAATACATAGTGGATAGTGTGTATAATGGTGGTCAGAAGAAACTAATTTGAGTTCTAATACTGCCCCTTACTAATTGTGACATCGGACAAGTTAGCCTTGGGAACTAATTCTGCTTTCTGAAACTAATTAAATTTCGTTTCCTGGTTAGTAATCTAGTATAAGACCTACCTCCTGAAGTTCTTATGAGGATTAAATGAGATAAGACATTGAATGAACTATGAAAACTGTGAACGCTATATATACTTTTTATTCCAGCTCAGAGAGTAGCCAGGCTAGGATGCAAAGAGACATAGATGCTCTTGATAAACAAAGGCTTGAGATGCCATTGGCACACTAACTGAGTTCACTGGGGTGGGATTGGGGGGTCAGGGGGAGGCACCATTGCTCCAAAAATATGATTTAACCAAAATAGATACCACTGCTTTAGTGCCACCTACCAAAGTCCGGCTGAACCCAGCTCCATTAACATACTCATGCTCTTTCTAAATTATTGGATTGGCTTGACAAGTTCCTAACTATGTTGAAATATTCTAATTATAGTTTATTACATTAGTACCTATGAATAGCTCACAAAGAAGATCATTTTACTGTTCTGATTATAAGAACTTCATATTCCCGGTGTTAATGGAAAAACAGTATGCATATATTTTCCAAGACAGGTATGTGTGTGTTTACATTGATAAGCAGACAGATGGGTATACAATTTTTCAATTTGGAATTGCACTGTGTGCAACAGACATTAATGAGCAGTGAGCAGTGATACCTGGCTGTTTTCCACAACAGAACTGGGTATGATCAAGTTTTTCCAGTTCTTAGCTAAAGACTTCATTTGGTTGCTGCTTTAATTTGCATTTTGATAGTTTGAAGTAAGTTTGAATGTTGGAAAATGTTTTTTACCCATTTGTGTATCTTATAATTAAATCCTTGCCAACTCTCTAATCTTAGTTATACGGGATGGTTTTATGTACCATTAGTTAAGTTAGAAATCTTAATTTCATGTACCTATTTTTTTCAGTGAATTGCAAAATATTTATATTAAGATAATTAATCCATTGTTCAATATTTGAGGATATTTTTGGGATTTTTTTTGCCTTTTGATTTTGGTTATCTGTTTTTTAAGATCCTGGTGATTTGTTTGCTTTTACTTTGTTTTTTTATTTGGGCCCATATTTATTTCTGGACAATCCCTCTGTTCTATATTTTCAGTCCCAAATTTCAATTTTTTTTCTAATAGTAATAGTCATCACTTTGAATAGTAATAAAGTTAATATAAAGTACAATAGAAAATAAATACTTTTTACAAATACTCTTTACACTTTGACTACCACATGTGTCATCTGACTATTAACAATTCAAGAATAAAATGTAGAATGAGAACATTCCAAGTGGGAAAACTAATAAATATCATACTGCAGTGGAATTTTGAAAACAATCTTCAGTTTCCCAAAATGTAAAATACAGCATTACCATACAGCCCAGCAATAGTACACTCATGTGCCCAATGGAAATGACACCCAGTAGTCTCAAGAGAGGTAGTGGAGTCCAGGCTGTGGGTTCTAGGGAAGAGAAATTAAAGGATGTCTGAGATACCTTGTAAGTGGGAGGCTGGGGACCATGATAGTCTTCTTTTGAGCATTCTGAATTCTCTCAGAACTCCTGCACTTAGAAGGATCAAAGCCTGGGGGAGAATATTCCTAGTCTTATTTCTTGAGACTTCTCATGACCTCTGGATGTCTGGAGAATTCTTACCTTTTCTCACTTTATACTTTCCCTAGATAAGGCTCATCTTCAGAGAGCATTGGGTATACTATATAATACTAGGTTTTGTACTTTAATCTTAATAGTTAACATTTCTGTTTCCTTGAAGCTATAATGATTCTTGAGTTGGTTATTGAGTTATTAAGTTTGGGGGAGAAAAGACTAGAATAAAAATAAAACAGAATTGACAGAAGTATTAGGACAATTGTGTCCTACAGTTCTCCCATGTTCAAGATCAGGAAGGAAAAGAAAGATCTGAACAATACAACTAATGAGAATAACATAATAAATGAAAATAGAGCCCTTTACCCAACAATTAGAGGACATATTTTTCTCAAGAACATGAAAATATTTCTGCAAACTAACTGTATAATAAGGCATAAAACAAGTCTCAACCAGTTTTAAAGGACTGGTATCATATGGCAACATTCTCTAATCACAATGTCAGTAAGTTGGAAACCAGTATGAAAAATAACTAAAAAGGAAAAAGAAGTTCTGATTTTAAACAAATCACCTGAACTTCTAAATGACTAGATAGACAAGAATTTTCAAGTGAATAGTTGTTGGAGTGATGGTGAATAAGCATTAGATAGAAATGTATAATATCATAAGTTTGTAATAAGGAAGAACAAAAGAAATACTGAAAAGCAATTAGTGTAAAGTTCAGTTTGCTAAAGTTAGAATTATTATAGAACAAATCCAAAAAAATTTCAACAAATGGCAATAGAAAGCAGATAAAATAATGGAGTAGGAAGCAACGATATAATCAGAAGAACCAACAAAGCCAATAATATACTCTTTGGCACTAATGGATAATATACTGATTATAAAGAGATAAATAAATAATGAAATAAATGACAAAGTAGGACATAACTATAGAAGCAGCAGAAATTTTTAAAATAATGCTGGAGAACTTACTAGTTTATTTAATGGACTAGACCTCTTTGGATGTAAGCAGAAATGAAATTCACTTTTTCTTGTATTTGCCTTGCAACAACCTAGTGAAAAATATTCCATCTTGCTGTTGGAAAAAAATCTCCAGTGAGTTCCACCACTTTTCTATTCTCTTAGAAAATAGCCTTTACTTTTAGTAAGAAAAGTCCAGTTCAGGTTAATGTCAATGCTCTGAACTTCTTATGAAGAGTCTTGTCTTCTAGTGAGGGCCTGCTCAGTCTTCAGTAAGTGGTAGGAGTGGAGAGGATGGTTGTCTTCTTCTCTCTTCCTTTCTCTTCTATCTGTCTATTCCAACGGACTAGTTGCAGAGTTTAACTCCCTCAGGGAAGACTTTAACTGTAAAGGGGACTAAGAGAAAAACAAATGCATATGTGGTTAACACAGTTTGCATCCATATATGGCAGATGTTCTCTTATTCAGTGTTTATTTCATGAGCACTTTTGTGTTCCTCAGACATCCCCACTGGAGATCTCCTCATAGAGGACATCCCTATTGTCTGGCCAGTTACAACTGCCCCTCAGCACCTGAGTTTCTAGTTGTCCCATCTTGGACTGAATCCCTTTCTAAGATGACTCTTGGCTTATTCCCTTTTGAGGACATGCACACGTTTGCCCTTTTGGAGGAAGAGTCTTTGGTTCAAATGCAACCTTCTCTGTCACTGCTCTGTTAGCTCCAGATCATCTCTTGTGTTTAGTTTGTCCCTATGAAAGTTAAACACCATTCCATACATTGTTGTGGCTCCCAGAGGCTCGTATAAACTTTCTTGCATGGTTCTGTTTAAGTCCTCTTCACTCACCTTCCTAAGGCAAGGGGGTAAGGAAATTCTGTTTCACCAGAGGAAAGAGGACATGAAAAGCATCTTGGCATGCTTCCTTCAAGCATTGTCACCCTTACTCTTTATACCGTAACAGTGGGTGATTAAAAAATTGCTGGCCATCTCGCAAGGGTAACTCACTTTAAGAAGTGAAGTACTTGATAGCTACTTCATTATCAGTCTTGAGCTTTCAGCTAAGGCTGAGGTAGGAAGAGTCCTAATATGGCAACCTATTATATCATAGTTTAATGTATGCCAGTTAATTTGAAAACTTAGGGGGGGAATGAATATTTATTTATTTTTAATTTTTTATTGAAGTATAGTTAACATACAATGTTACATTACTTTCAGGCATACAACATACTGACTCAAAATTCTATGTGTTATGCACTCACCACAAGTGCATCTACCATCAGCATCATACAGAGCTATTACAATACCATTCACTACCTTCCATACGCTGTACCTTTGATTCCTCTGACTTACTCATTCTATAACTGGGAGTTTGTACTTCCCACTGCCCTGTACCCAACAGAGTAGAATATTTTTTAGAAAACTAGAATTTACTAAAGACAACTCAAGAAGAAAGTAGAAAAACTGACTAGACCTAATCATCAAAAAAATTGAATGAATACCCATTCAAGAGCAAAACAAAGAAACAAACAAAAAACCCAAATGAAAATATGCCTATATTTCACTAGGTAGAAATTGTAAGGGAGATTCTAACAACTGAGGTAAGACAAGAAAAAAGGAAACAAATTTTGAGGATGCAAAGGGGAAAAAAACCACCACCAACAACAAAGTTACCATTATTTGAAAACAATTTTTCTGTCCTACGTGGAAATCCCCAGAGGATGTATAGAAAAAGTGTTAGCATTTATGAGTCTAGCAATATAGAGAAATCAAACACAATCCAATATATTAGCACAAGTAGTTAAAACTATAATTTAAGAGGCTTACTGTCCCAAAAATATGGCAGAATCTTGTGAAGAATTTTACAGAATTCTTTGAAGTATATTAAAGAGAACCTAAGTAATTGGAGAGATACATCAGATTCATGGATCAGAAGAATTGTGGTTATAAAGATGTCAGTTCTTCTGTAAAATATGAGGACAACTATGAATGAGTTCCCAGGGAAGCTTATGACATGGAATTTCATATCTTAAAATTACCCATATTGGCATATCATTGGGAGGTTTTTGCATGCCTCAAGGCATAAACACATACTCCTGTTTCAAGACAACTGCCTTAAAGAAATTCTTATATATGCACATAGGAATACTTATACCAGAATTGTTGTAGCAGCATTGTAATGAAAAATAAGTGGAAATGACTGAATATTCATCTGTACTGAAATACATAGATTGGGTTGTACATGTGTAAGTGAAATACTATTAAGCTATGAAAATGACTGAGTTACATGTTTCAATCTGTAGATAAATCTCACAAAGATAAGGTGGGCCAAAAAAGTAAATTTGCAGAAAAGTATATATAGCATGTGATTATTCATATAAAACAGTAATTTATAGAATATATGTGCATATATAAAATATATGTATATTTTAAAATAGAAAATATACCTACTATTGATAAATATCAGATAATGGATAGTAATTGTTTCCAGTGTTGGACATGTTGGAAGGGTGAAAACTGTGAATCATGTTTCTAAAAACAACAACAAAATATAATGGAAGATTTGGTCCGCTTCAGCATAGTGGGATAACTTGTTTCCCTCCTGTTGTAAAGTAATAAATCCTCTTTATGAGGTGTTCTTTTCAGATCAAAGTAAGTCCTATTGTACATTCTACACATTTAGAACATTTTATAACTTCATGTATATTTCTCCTTCCTTTGAAAGCAAAAATAAACAGAAATCTCTCAGTACCTATTTAGGGTAGCAAAGGACTCTATCTACCTCAAATTTAGAAAAGGGTAACCTTATTTTCTACCCTATGCAGTGGATAAAATTCAACAATAATTTCTTTAGAAAGAGTCACCAAAAATGCTGTTTGTTTAGTAGCAATAGAAGCATTCCTCATTCTGTAACCTTAATATTAGACCATTTATTTTCCTTAATTGGTGCCCATTTCTACTGTGATTAAATGAACTATATAAGAGAGGGATCAAAGGATGGATTTAGAAGATCCCAGCCAGCTAAGATACTACAAATAAACGAGTAGAAAACATGGATAAGATGTATACCGGCCTCTCAGAAGTAGCAGACAAAGAAATTTTTTTCTAGTTATCAGTCACCTATTTAAAAATAACCCCTGAAGGCAAACCTGAATTCATCCTCTTTTCTTGTCATAATTAGTAGTTCTAGAATGTTTTCTTCCCTTCACATCTTGAATTTTAATGTTGCACTAAAGAAGAATGGAAAAATCATTTGATGAAGCCAAAGATTGCATTTAATTCTAGTGTGTGTTAATTGGGTTTATTAAAAATTTGCATTTTTAATTTCTAATTCTCTTTCTCATTTATGAAATGTCATTCATTTTCTCATGTATCATACTGTAATTAAATTTGCATGGGAGTAAATTTTATTTGCCTCTGTTGCTGAAACACTGAAGATTTGTCTGGACACAAATGCAGGATATTTCTGTATTTGTGTGTTGACAATAAAATATTCATTAATTTTAAACATGGCAACAGCGGTACACATCCTGCAATTGTAATTACCATTGCTTGGTAACAGCATGTCTCTGAGTGACAATGGGAATTAGCTGAATAATTATTGCATGTGCTTTTGCTTGCAATATTTTTTCAATGTAGTTCTGATCCCTAGGCAGATTTGCCAGTTTCGGTGACGACATTTGAGCCAAGTACAGATTCTGCTCCATAAACCATCAGTGTAATCAGTCTAAGACAACAGTCCACAGTTAATCACATAATAATTGGATCATTCCTTCAATGTCAATACATTAGAACCTGCATGCAAAGCATTCGGCAAAACTGTTTACCAGACCTAAATTTCTCTAGAGAAATCAAACATTGTACAATTAGCAGGAAAAACATGAAATGTTCTTCCTCTGGTTTAATTAGAAAGGCACCACATCTGAAGTACCCACCACTGGCTTCTTGTATTTTCTGATGCTCCTGTGATCCCAGAGTTATCTCTCAGCCAAGTTGATTTTGAAACATATCTTCCCTTGCATACCTCTCCCCAGATCAATAACAAAAACAGTAACAAATAACAATCTTCTATCAACATATTTTTTATTGGAGTAGTTACAACAATAAAGCAAAATCGTTCTCTGTTGCAAAATTGTAGGGTTGTTTTTATTTTCTCTTTAGAATTTATGCATTTCAATACCTTCTTTCTATTAATATAATTGGCACTTGGATAGAGGAATTTTTTAATCACAAAACCTGATATCAAAAATGCTATTTTCATGATTTATTGGATTATACTAATGCATGGTCATTGGGATTTTCCATATCAGTTATTGTAAGTGACTTTTCCCAAAGTCTGCTTCCTCCCCAGTATGATTGTTGTGGCTTTGCCTTTCACACTACAACTGTTCTTTGGAAATCAAATAACACCCTTGTTTAGGAGAAGATATTAATGAATGTCCTGGTCTCATATGACATGGCTGTTCCTGTAGGGTACAGTTTTGTCATCTTACCAGTTCCATCATTAATAAATTAAACAACACTGATAGAAATTCACTATATTTACAAAAATTAGTTGTTCTTAAGAAATTTAATTTGAAGTAATTTTAGGCTCAGGCAGAACTGCAAAAACTCCGGAGAGTTCCCCTTCACCCTTCACCCGGATTCTTCTAGTGGTATCTTTAAAAACAGTAGTACAGTAGTCAAGACCAGGTAGTTACTATTAACTTAAAATACTATTAACTAAACTACTTGCAGATTTCATCAGTTTTTTTTATTCAGCAGAGAAATTCGGATTTCAGATTTCATCTGTTTTTTTTTATAGACAGTTGTTTTGTGGGTGTACAGTTCTACAAATTTCATCATACATGCATATTTACACTACAATAATCAAAAGAAAAGAAATGTTCCATTATCCCAGAGGAACTCCCCCATGCTATCCCTTTGTAGTTAAGCCGTCCACACAAACCTAACATTCAAGAACCACTCATCTGTGCAACATCACTACAATTTAGTTCTTTTGAGAATGTTATGTGGATGAAACTATTCCATATGTATTCTTTTGACATTGGCTCTTCTCATTTAGCATAATTCTCTTGGAATTCATCCAAATTGTAGCAGACCTCGGTAGTATGTTTCTTTTTACTGTTCAGTAGGGCTGTGTTCAAAGAATGCACTATAGTTTGTTTTTCCATTTACCCCTAAAAGCTGTTTAGATTGTTTCCAGTCTTTGACCGTTACAAATAAAGCTACCGTAAGTATCCATGTGCTCGTGTACATGTATTGTTGTGAATAAGTTCTTATTTCTCTAGGTTAAAAACTCAGGAGTGATATTATTGGGTCATACTGTGGTTGTTTAACTCTATAGGAGACTGCCAAAATGTTTCCCAGAATGTACCATTTTACATTTTGAAGTATTATATGAGAGAACTAGTTGTTCCTCCTCATCCTCATCAGCATTTGTGATAGTCAACATTTTGTGTCTTAGCAGTTCCAATAGCTATAAATTGATATCCAGTTGTGGCTTTAAGTTGTGTCTAAATAATTGTTACTGATATTATACATCTTTTCATATACTTATCCTACCTGTATATTCTGCTTGGGAAGTGTCTGATTGTTTGCCTATATTTTTATTAAGTTTTTAAATTTTAATTCTGGTATCATAAACATACAGTGTTATATTAGTATCAGGTACATACACTATAGTGATTCAACATTCTTGTGAGTTACTCAGTGCTTGTTGTGATAAGGGTACTTCTTTTTTTTTTAATTTTTAATTTTTTATAAACATATATTTTTATCCCCAGGGGTACAGGTCTGTGAATCACCAGGTTTACACACTTCACAGCACTCACCAAAGCACATACCCTCCCCAATGTCCATAATCCCACCCCCTTCTCCCAAAGCTCCTCCCCCCAGCAACACTCAGTTTGTTTTGTGAGATTTAGAGTCACTTATGGTTTGTCTCCCTCCCAATCCCATCTTGTTTCATTTATTCTTCTAATCCCTGTCCCCTCCATCACCCATCCCCTCACACCCTCCCCTCTGGTAACCATCCGTTTGCTCATTTGTTTTGTTTCTTAATGTTTGCCTGTTTTTTAGTTAGGTTGTCTGTGTTTTTACTCTTGGGTTTTGAGAACCTTGTATATCTTCTGGACATACAGGCTATTGACAATAGCCCATTTCACTTCTAAAATCCTCACTTGGTTCTTTTCCTATTTTTTTTGCTGAGACTATTTTTCCAGGGGTTTCAAGAGTATACATAATTGCTTACTACAGCACTTTTATATCTGCTTTAAAATTCTTGATAGATAATTCTAATATATGTCTTTACTCAGCATTGGTTTCCCTAGTCTTTTTTCATTTGACTTGAGATTTCTCTTAGTTCTTGGTCTGCTGAGTAATTTGGGATTGAATATTTTGAATATTATCCTCTGATGGCCATTTTGAATATTATGCCTCTGATTGCCATTTGAATCTTCCCTTTGAGCTGATACTATTTAGGTTCAGAATACACATCGCATCCTGTTTTGTGAATTGCGGATCAAATGACAATTAGATCAGAAAAAGTTTTGCAGTGCTATTTTGGTTTGTCCTGCTTGTGTACTATAGAGAGACCAATTTGAAATCTGGGTGGTATTCCATACCACAGCTCTGCTTTCAGAGATTCACTGCTTTGGCTTTGCTTGGTTTTATGATGGGCCACCTGAGGGCGAGCCTAAGCTTCATACACAGATTTGAAGGATTCTTTTCTTTAGATTCCTCCTTTTTGTAATCCCCCATCACACACTAGCTGAAAGGGGAAAGGATACCAACCAAGTCTTGATGTCATTGGCTTAGGGCAGGGTAGGGATAGTCAACAGGATGCTTCCCGTAGTTCCTATGTTCCATTATCTACAAGACATTCCCTTTTGATTCTAAAAAGCTTAGTTTATACATTAAAATGCTGAGTATCAATGGTTCTTCTTTGTCTAATAATTATCTTTGTCCTCAATGCTATGTGAATGTTCTTACTGCTTGAAGGCAGTCTCAGGTTATATAAAGAGAGAAAACACACGGATTAATATTTAAAAATTTTATCTCAATGCCAGTTAGCTATGAAGATAATATGTTTTCTATTACTATGCACAATATTGGCTTTTTGTTTACATTATTTTGATGAAGTGACATACCACCCTGGATGTTTGCTCTAATACTTACTTACTGCTTTCACTCCAGTGCTTTCCTTAGAGCTGTGTTGTGAAGTGTCCGTTCATAAAGTGTTAGTGTCTTTACATAGGAACAATGATACAATTGAGGATTGCATTCGGGTTTAGTATTTGGACACAAATAGTCAGAGACGTGATTAATAAAAGACTGTTTTATTAGAAGCAGCAAAGAAGCTGTGCTTGAGTTGGCGCCTTAGACCACTCAGCCAGAATAAATAAAACAAGATGGGATTGGGAGGGAAACAAACCATAAGTGACTCAATCTCACAAAACAAACTGAGGGTTGCTGGGGGGAGGGGGGTTGGGAGAAGGGGAGTGGGGTTATGGACATTGGGGAGAGTATGTGCTATGGTGAGTGCTATGAAGTATGTAAACCTGGTGATTCACAGACCTGTACCCCTGGGGATAAAAATATATTACATGTCTATAAAAAATTAATTAATTAATTAATTAATTTTTTGAAAAAGAAGCAGTAAAGATTTAGATGTTAAGCAGCCCTGTTTTCAAATCCTGGCTGAGCAGTATAAATTTGATGAAGGCAACTGCTTCCTGAGAGCCTGTTTCCTCATTTAGAATGAGATGGTCGCAACATTTGGAAGTGCTGTGAGGCCTAGTAAACATTTTATAGAAAGAGACAATCAGGATACTTTCTGGCACAATCGTCAAATCACTTCTTAGAGAAGTGACATAAAACATAAAAAGCAGGAAATGACTATTAGGTTTGGTTATAATGTAAATTTCTTAAAAAATTATGATCTAAGCCAGAGAAAAATTTCAAATCCAGAGAGATTCTTTAATTCAACTCCTTATATTATAGATGGCAAATCTGAGGCTCTAAAGGGTTAAGTGATTTGCTAGGTATAGGTCATGTGTGTAAGAGCAAATCTGGGACCAGAACTCTAATCAGTAGACCTTAAAACCATGGTACATACATCCCATATAAAAGCACTCTTTTTAGAGGAATGTTTTATACTCATCAATCTTAGGTAGCCTCCAACATGGTATGAAATGTGCTCATGGTATATAAATGACAATTGTACTGCATCGAAAATTAATACCATTAACTGATATGCTAATTGCATATCATCCTTGCTTTAGAATAGTGGTGCTCCTGGGGATAATATAGATGATTTGGGTCATTTAAAAAAAGCTCTCTTGGGAAGTTTATATCAATACCTTTTGTATTTGTAGACAAATGTTCTTACAGCAAAAAAAAAGTTAAAAAATCATTCCATTAAATATTCTTTACAAAATGTTTACGAGCTATAGAATATTTGATGGCATCCTTAGGAGTTTGGGAGGACTTGAAAGAGATGGTTTTGCAGAATGTATTCTGGACTAGCTTGAAATTTTTTGGAAAAACTTTCAAGTTCTACTAGTTCATACTTACATGCTATCTTAACAAACAAACAAATGATGTCTGTTTATTTTCTTCTTGTAGATAAAGACAGAAAGGACACCATTATCCTTTCTGCTCATTCTCCCACTTATGCTATGGGAAACATAGACAGTTTTAATTTGTAGATATTTTTACTATCAGGATGTATGTAGCCTTTGGCTAGTGTTGTGCTAATACCTCCTTCTAGAATAGGACTCAATTTTGGTGTCTAGCTCTTGCCTAAAAGTGGAGGATGCTGGAGCAGAAACTGGGTGGTTATTTTCCATGATGGCTAAATGATCAAATGTAGCAGTCCTTATTTGTTTCCAAGTCTCCAGTTTGACAATACTGTCCTACCCCCACCCAAGTCTTTTTCTTTTAATCAGAACAGATCCAGTGTCTTTCTACTCCCTATTCCCTAAAGCTGTCAATTTACTTGTGGGAGGATTGTTTCCCATCAGATTCTTTGCTCCTAAGACCAAGGCAGAAGAAAAAAAATCTAATTTTTATATGCTCTCATAACTTATCATTATTAAATCAGATGTGGGGTTTTTGCCTAGATTATATCGACATGTGCAATTTTATCTTCAAGTCATGATCCATATTTGACATAAAACATCCTGTTGGAATTCTGATAAAAGTGGTACCTTCAGTTCTGTTTTTCAAAAGGGAGAAAAATCAGGGGCACCTGGGTGGCTCAGTCATTAAGCATCTGCCTTTGGCTCAGGTCATGATTCCAAGGTCCTGGGATTGAGCACCACATTAGGCTCCTTGCTCAGCTGGAAGCCTGCTTCTCCCTCTCCCACTTCCCTGCTTGTGTTCCCTCTCTCGCTGTCTCTGTCAAATACATAAATAAAACTTTAAAAAAAAAAACAAAAGGGAGAAAAATCAAAACAATATTTCTCAGAAAATTAATTTATTTCTCTCCTTTTTATTTTCCAATATTAGATAATCACAAACAGAACTTCAGGCACTAATTTAAATAAGGAACATTTTGAATTTGTTTATGTATTCATGTTTTTATTTCTCATATCAAGTGCTCTAAAGAAAAAAAGTTGATCATTCCAGGCTTTGCCCTAAATCATTCTAATATGACACGTGTCAGACAGCCGCAATTATTTGAGCACCATTTATCAAAAGTGCTGACTTGAATTCTTTCTGTGTTCAGCAGTGAAGAATACTTGGATATGTCTGGCTTTCTTGTAGATTGGCCAACCAGGGGCCCTATTTATATGAAAACCAAGAAAGCTTATACTCTACAAGAAGAAAAAGTAAAAAGTGCACCAGTTTGCTTCAAAAGCAGTAGATTTCTGCTAGAGGGCAAATTTGAATATAGCACGATGCCTGTCATTTGAGTTCTCCAGCCAGCCCTTAACAAATTTGTATCTTGATCCTTGGGTAAGAGTCTTGTAATAAAAGAATAGGTGAAAACTAAAAATGTGTCTTTTTTAAAGCTTCCACAGAATAGTGAGAGCATGGGGCATCAGAAATGTTGCTGTCAGCAGTTATGAAGGCAAGGAGTGATAATGCCTTCAGAAGGGCGAGGATGAGAAATGATGCCCAAAGTACAGAAGGAATGGACTTGATATCTCTCAGCGGCTGCTGCAGGGTATAAATGGCTGGCACTGGCCCTGGCGGTGGCACCGTCAGTGCCTAGCTGTAGCAGGATTCAATGCAGCCATACCAGAGAGTAGCACGAGCATAGTATATTCAGGAGGCAAGGGCTTAGAAGACCAACAGCCTTGGTACGTGTCCTGATAGACAGTAGCATCAGATTTATAGCTCAAACTCTTTTTCTGGAGAATAACAGAGGCACTATCTGTACTAGGGTTCTCCAGAGAAACAGAATCACTAGGACACACACACACACACACACACATACATACACACACACACTTTGATTGATTGATTGATTGATTGATTGATTTTATTATGAGGAACTGGCTCATACAGTTGTGATGGCTGAGAAGTCCCCTGATCTGCTGTCTGAAAGAGCAAACCATGAGGACCCAGGAAAGCCAGTGGTATAATTCACTTCGAGTCTGAAGTCCTATCAACTAGGGAGTCAGTGGCACAAATCCTAGTCTAAAGGCAGGAGATGCGATGTCCTAGCTCAGTGAGGTAGAAAATAAATAGGTAAATTCCGTCTTTCACTGCTTTTTTTATTCTGTTCAGGCCCTCAATGGATTAAATGCATTAGATGGTATCCACCTCCACCTTCTAACCCCCATCCTCAGCGCTGGGCATTGGGGAGGGCAATCCACTTTACTGAGTCCACCACTTCAAATGCTAATCTCATCTGCAAACATTCTCATAGACACACCTGGAAATAATTTTAATCTCAGCACCCTGTGGTCAGTCAAGTTGCCACATAAAATTAACCATCACGCCATTAAAGTTAGCTGAGGCAGAAGAAGGGTCAAAATGGTAGCATGAAAGGTTGATTTATGGCATATTCATTATATACTTCTTAGGAAATCTCAACTATGTGATACAATTTGAAGAAAACTGGCTTTAATAATGGGAGATAGGGAAAATCCAGGAAAATAGGTGTGGCCCAAGAAAGATCGCATTTCTTAAAGAATTACTGTATACGTCCGTTATTTTCAAGGGGAACTTTAGAGAGAGAAAGATAGAAAAGACCACTCAAGGGATGTGTAATTTAGGGAGAAAAAGGTATTTCTTTTTGATTTGCTGCTGTTGGGGTAATTTTAGACCATTTCACAAGATTGGCTGGTAAGGTCTCCTAATTCTTTTTTTCTGCAGACATTGTTAAATGGGTAGAAAAATGTATTGCATTATCTGAACTGTGGCTTGAATCCTATACTCCAGAGACACATACACAAGAAAATTATATTTTTATTTAGTTCCTTAAAGACCAAATGACTACCTCTTCTACTCTCCCAAGGGAGCATTCACTGGGGAGTCTAATTGACATGACATAAATGTGTATGTGCTTTTCTTTATGTAATAAAACTTCCTTAGGTAGTTTAAATGTTTACCACTTTGGGGCAGAAAAAAATTAGAATGAAGCAAATGCACTAAAAATGAAGCAGTTCCGGGGGGTGCTTGGGTGGCTCAGTGGGTTAAGCCTCTGCCTTAATTCAGCTCAGGTCATGGTCTCCGGTTCCTAGAATCAAGCTCCGCATCGGGCTCTCTGCTCAGCAGGAAGCCTGCTTTCTCCTCTCTCTCCCTGCCTCTCTGCCTACTTACGATCTCTGTCAAATAAATAAGTAAAATTTTAAAAACGAAGCAGTTCCATTTGGAAACATACTACCAATAGGCTTTTTGTAGCATGAGAGTTGTACACAATATCTTAGTGAATTTCTCTCCTTGACTGCATGAATCCCCCAACTCGGTCCTACAGAGAGCTTGAGCAGATCCTCCTGTCTATTGAAGAGCAAAGATGAAGATAAAACATCTCAGAACCAATAAAATCAATAAAGATTTTATTTACAGTCCATATTGAACTTTCTTTGACACATCTAGATGAGACGTCCCCACTTGCATGATTTCCTTCAGGGTTTGTTAAACTGCTCCTCTAAACTAGGATGCATTCAGAGTCTTGTTCTGTCTTTGAAGGAGCCATATTAGATACTGAATTGTCATCATTTTTGTTATATGTCAACTGAACACAAATAAAGTGGTTTTTATTTGGAAAGTATGAGTGTTTTAATTAGTTTCATCCAGCCTCTGAAACCATGACAGTCACCAAGCTTGTGGGAATTTTATGGAAAATAAAACAAAACAAAACAAAAAGAACTCCACAGCAGTCTAAAAAATATAGACTAGTCCAGAAAAAAAGACACACGTATATACAAACACTGTATAAATGTATGTGTAGGACGGTTAGGTAGGTAGATAGATAAAATGAGACTCAGATACACACACAGAAACACACACACAAATATTAGGGACCCAATAATTGCAAAACTCACAGAAATCTTTGCTTTGCTGTATTAAAAAATACCAAACTATTCACTTACAATCAAAGAGAGATTATGTATATTTTTAAGGGGACCCAGAAAATGTACCCCATTTTCCCATAGGAGTTCACTTGGTAAGAGACATGAGTGAAGCAAATAGGTAGAAAAACACCATCACCTTAACACTTTCAAAGAGGCTGTTGGGTGAGGCTCACATGTGAAGTGCCCTTGTACATCTTAAAAATGAACCCCAGTGTTAGATCTTTTTTATCCAGCCATAAACAATGCTGTGCACTTCAGACCTCCCTGAGGGAGAGTTCTCAGAACCCAGAGTACTGGATAAGAAATGTTCTGTCCAACTATGAATGTGTAACTGTATTTGCTCGAAGGTTTGCTATATGCCAGAGCCTATGCTAAGTACCCTATATAAATCAATTAGTTCTTAAAATATATAGTAGATACTGATACTGTCTTGATTTACTCATGAAGAAACTGTGGCATCAGAAAGTTAAGTAACTTGCTTAAAGTCAGAGTTTATTCTAGATAAGCAAACTAAGGCTCAGAGTTTAGGTAACTTGCTCAAGGTCACAAAGCTCAAAATCAAATGCAGGGCTGCTAAATCAAAAACCCAATCTGTCCCACTGTTTGACATTGCCTTACAAAGAAAAGCAATAGGCATAGTTTAAATGTTTATTGCCCAAAACACCCCTGAGGAAACAGCCCTTATCAAAGCCTTCTGAAAGGCATCACTTACACTTTCTATCTAAGACTCTGAGCTGATGGCCAAGAATCAGGAGTGGCCCTTGATAACAATGGTGACCATCCACTGACTGCCTGGTTAACTATGATTTGTGAGGCTTGGATCAAGAAAACGGAGAGGAGTTCATTGGAGTTCTCTGAAGAATTCAAACAAAGAATTTAGGTGTGGTGAACAAAACTGAACCCAATGCCTAACACCAAACAAAACTCCTGAAGATATGATAATTATCAAGAAACTTCAAAAGTGAAGGTGAACTTCGGAAAAATGAGTGATTCTGTTTTCCGTATACAGATTGGATTTAAATATAGAGCTTTATGTTCACCCAGAAAGTTGTACTTTCTCAAAGAAATAAGTTAGCAAGTGAATGAATATAATACTAAAAATATATAACTAAAATTAGCAAGATATTTTAGAAGATGGATTTTTAATTTTACATTATGGTTAATTAAGTGATTTAATAAAATAGTATTTAAAACCTACCACTCTTCATTGGCCATGAAATTTAGTTAAATATTTGCCTCACATTCTTTAAAATGTAAAGACCAAAATAGTACTTTTTTTCTCCATGAAAGTATGGATGTTACTTAACAGGCATTGCTAAGGAATCAGTTGTAAACTAGAATAATTTAACTTCTTTTTTCAGACACTGAATTGCCCTTTAAAAAATGATAATTGGATAGTAAGTTAAATAAAAATTCATATGAGCTTGCCCTTTGCATGGCTGTCTATCAATATTTGTCAGATTTTTATATAATGAAATGATCTTGGCATTTCTCTAGCAGATCATATGCCAATGATTGTCAAAATTTGATAACTTTTTGCATAGAGATTTTTAAAAGAAAAGTATTTCTTGAACAGTCTTCATCATCAACAATAATTGGGAGGATTGGAAAGCAAAAAGTTATTTCAAAATTCAGTAAAACAATAGTGAATAGGTAGGGTGAGAAAATTAGTTTTAGTGTATTAGAATTTCAGAAAGATATATATAATAGCTTTGATGTTGGGAACATTCCGTAAATACTCATGATTTTAATAAGCTTATTTTTCAGAAACTCTAAAGCTCATGTATTAACAATTTGTATTTTAGGTCTGTAAATGGAAATGTATGTGAGAAAATACACTTTGTTATAATTTCATTGACTGTGAACCGTTAGAAGAGCTTTTAAAAATACCAAAGATTTCTGGCTCTTGGGTCTGCCAATAATGGGTCCCCCAATAATGGATCCGTGATTAAAGGCGTGAGACTAATATCAAAGGTCAAGCAAAGCTTTATTTCACGCCAAGCATCAAGAATCAAACCGACTGTCAAACAGACTGGTCAGGGTGACCCCTTACAGAGAGGATGACCCTTCTCTGTTTCACAGACTAGCTTTTATAGAAAAAGGCCATGTGGTTGGGCCTGGCCATGCACAGGTGGCCAATGAAGTTGTAACACACAGAGAAAGCTGCACAGTCATGCTAGGTCACCAGTTGATTTACAATTTACCCTAGTAGACATTTGAACCAGCCTATTACACCTTGACTGGGATTGGCACCCGAAAGGTGGGGCCCATACTTCTTGGTAGCTAGGAGACAGTATGCGCCCCCACTGAGTGAATACCTCCACCTGGCCTGACCCACACTTGTATTTGGACTTGGTTACCTGGGACTGGTTTCCAGGACTTTTTTGTGTGTGTTTTTTTTTAAAGAATTTATTTATTTATTTATTTGACAGATGGAGATCACAAGTAGGCAGAGAGGCAGGCAGAGAGAGAGGAGGAAGCAGGCTCCCTGCTGAGCAGAGAGCCTGACGTGGGGCTCCATCCTTGAACCCTGAGACCTTGACCTGAGCTGAAGGGAGAGGCTTAACCCACTGAGCCACCCAGGTGCCCCAGGACTTGTTTTTAAGTAAGTTCCCCTGGGGGGTGGGGAGGGGCAGGGTCAATTCAAGTTTTACTGCATAAACAACAAAATAGCAGTTCAACCAGGGTGGGGCCGCTCTGGCTGAATAGGCCCTTACATGGCTACTTTGGTTCACATGTTACCGTTTTATTTTTCTGTATGTAGCTTCAAATAGACATTTGGTTTTCTCTCCTTTTCGGTTAGTGGATATCAAACAAGGATATTCAGAGACCTTTAAAAATAAACAACCCCCTGAAAGCATACTTATCTAAAAGCAACAAAAACACAATGAGACACACACAAATGGGAGATTTAGTTAGTTACAGGAAAGTGTTTTATTAAATAAGTTATTTAGGAACTTTGACTATTTTAGAGAAGTAATAAATCCATGTTTTATAACCAAGGGGTCTTTAAGGAAAATATTTTAAGATTTTTATTTATTTATTTATTTGACAGAGAGTTAGAGAGCACAAGTAGGCAGAGCGGTAGGCAGAGGGAGAGGGAGGAGGAGGTTCTCCACGGAGCAGGGAGCCCAAAGCAGGCCTTGATACCAGGACCCTGGGATCACTACCTGAGCCAAAGGCAGACACATAACTGACTGAGCTACCCAGGTGCCCAAAAATACGGTTTTTAAAGAGTCAATAGGACAGTAAGTACAACTATTACCCAAATTCCACTTGTAGAATATACTAAAAACTTTCAACCTAAAGCTATAGTTGCTAATGACAGAATTATAAAATACAGTCTACATTTTAAGAAATTTAAAAATACAATTGGATAGAATAAAAACACATTATAAATTTGTGCATCTACATGGATGAGTACATCGAGTAGAAATAGAGCTATTGATACCTAAGAACACAGGTAATCACAGTTTTCCATTTACTTAACTTTAATTTTTATGGTACTTCTTTCATGTATATTAATGATCAAAATCTTAATGATATTTTAATCCATACTTTAATTTGTATCTGCTATTATATTGCCATTGTAAAAAATTACCATTTTGTCATGCCTGATTTTTAGTCTAATCTTGTCCAATTTGATTTTGATGTTGACCTTATGGTCACTGGAGAATGGGATTAGAATATACATTTAGAATATCTCAAATAAGGTATTTTTATGATTCTTAATAAAATACCATTTAAATATGAATATTTTTTTCCTTATACAAACTGAACAGTCTCAATTCCTAATAAGGTTTTAAAAAATAATTGATAAAAACAAGAATGGTATTTGGAATAGTCATAATAATAGGATGTCATGAATAATGACAGATAATACTCAATATAATTTAATTGGTAAAGCATGCAACGTTAAAAAGACTAAAGGCTTTTAACTTCATTCGCATTAAGGATAAATTCCTTTTAGGAGATGCATTGGAAATAACATACCTGATTTGGTAGACTGTTTAAATAAATAGCTGGTGCCTATTTTTATAAGCAGTGACAAAGTGACAATGAGTGAGACAGCCACTTACTTAGAACTGCTACCCTCCTGCATGTTAGGGAGTACTGTTCGCTTTGCTTACACAGATGTTTCCATTCACTTGAATAGGATAATTAAGTATGCACACTATTTCTGAGGTTCCAAAATGTACTGATTACTAGACCAAGCCCTTTTAATAATGTCCAATTAAATAAATGAGCAAATCACAGAAGATATCATGTGTATAGATTTTAGCCTAGTAAATAAATTGCAATTACTTGAGTTAGGAAATTCTTCAATTGAAGGATCCAATCCTTCAGTCCCGGTTTTCATTTAAACATCAACAAGAAGAAACAATCTTAAAGTAAAATGACAATTTTTGGTATTCTAAATTCAAATGACTGAAAATCCAGTTGTCTGTCCAGGCAAAGAAAATTATTTTTGTGCAGATAACTGGACATTATCAGTGCCTAATAGCCTAATGTAGACCAGAAGAATAATTAGAAAAAAGTCACTTAAATCACATTGGTAGTGTTTCCTGGCCTGATATTTTTTTTTTTTAAGATACTCCAGTCCATAGATTGGAAGTGTTGGTATTTTTTGTTTTTAAAGATTTTATTTATTTATGTGAGAGAGAGAGAGTGAGAGCAGGGGAAGGGAGAAGGTCAGAGGGAGAAACAGACTGCCTGTGGAGCTGGGAGCCTGATGCGGGACTCGATCCTGGGAGTCCAGGATCATGACCTGAGCTGAAGGCAGTCGCTTAACCAACTGAGCCACCCGAGTGCCCCTAGCCTGAGATTTTTATCAACACCCATGCATATTTGACTCACGTCTTGCTCTCTTGTTTTACTGTATCTTGTGCTTAACACATGGTGACCTGGGTTTGCACATCTGACCAATGGCGTATTCAGTCTCTGCTGTTTTTAATTATCTTTTAGTTAAGTTTTTGTTTTAATTCCAGTTAGTTAACATACAGTACTATGTTACTTTCAGGTGTGCAATATCATGATTCAAGTCTCTGCTTTCTGTGATTCAGCTTCTTCAGGTTCTTCTGCATAGGTAATGCAGGAACTTAGTGGAAGAGGGTTGTCTTTAATCGAGGGAAAGGGAAGGAGATGATTCTTCACTTTGGCTTCAAGTCCAAAATTTTTTTCTAATTTATCAATTATGGAACTTATATTTTGATCCCTGTTTTTCATCTTACATTCATTGTTAGTGGTTTAGCACCTGGAAGGGAAGAGTCATGCATGACTGACAATAATCTCCAACAATTTACAGTCGACTAGTCACCCACTTGGTGCAAAAGGTGGAAAAGATTGAAGCAGAAAAATAATAGTTCCATAGCCAACAGATTCAACATTTTTTTTTTTTTAACTCTGGGATCTCATTTCCTCTTCTATGTGTTGATATGTAAGCCATTCCTAAGTCTCACCAGTCTTCTGCTTGCTTTCATTTAATCTGATATTTTACTTAATTATATCTATAATAAGAAGAAAGTTAGGTAAGAGTAGAGACTAGCCATTTTAAAATGCCTATTTTTGGGAATTATAAATAGAGTTGCTATAAACAATCATGTGCAGGATTTTGTGTAGACGTTAGGCTTCAACTCATTTGGGTGAATAACAGCATGAGTCCTGGATTATACAGGAAGACTGTGCTTAGCTTTGTAAAATGAAGATGTATCTAAGCCATTAGCTCTTAGAGGAGTGTTTCATGATAAAGTGGAATATTTTTGAGGACAATAAATAACCCTATGATTATTAGGTTAATAATATGATTATTAGTGCTTTAAGATAGTTATTCTTTTGGCCCGAGAGGTCATTTTAATTCTAGCTTCTGAGTTTGTATTGTTGATAGCTAATGAAACTCAATTGTCCTTTGAAATTAACTATGTTTTGGTTGTCCCAACCCAGTTTTGTTGCTATTTTAATGCTCTATGCAATTATGCAATCTATGCAATGTTAATTTCTAGGAGTCTCTCATTTTTAGAATTAGCTCTGCTTCTGAGATTTTGTTACTTCTCAACTATCCATTTTTTCTTGTATCTGACAGTCCTTGGTTATCATTTTCCCATTATTCTTTTGTGAACATAGAGTTCAACCTTATTTTATGAGGTTATCTCCACACGCACACATGCACACACACATAGGCACATTCACAAACACAATAAAACACTTGTGGGAAGAGCCTATCTCTCTAAAGGACTGAGGAAAGCAAAGTGATTTTTTTTTTTTTCAATCATGGACTTGCTTTTCCCCATTTCCTCTTAAGACTCTGATTAGAATTCACCTTTTCCTTTTCATTGCCCCCCCCCCCTTTAGGTTCCCTCACAGATGCTCAAATCACCTTCTTATGCAGAACAATTTAGTTCTCTAAATTATGCTTGGCAAGACTCCAGGCATAATTTTGTGTATCCAAAGACTCAAAGCCTTTACTAGAACAATGGGCTGTTTATGCTCATTCTTCCCTTTCAGTGCCATGGACAGGCTGGCAGAGGCTTTGACATTTCATTTTTTTCCTATTCTCTCATCCCTGTCAGTCTTTGAATAAGGGAGTAGTGTAGAGATTTATTTTTCCTTTAATATGAAATATGTTATCCCTTTAGGGGGATTAAGTGATGATAATCAGTTTGATTCTTAAGTAATACTTTCTTCTATTGTCCAAATACCTGAAGGTTTTTCCAAATTGCTTTACATAATTGCAGCCTAACTTTTTCATAGATGTTTACATACTTTACCATGGGGGGACTCTATTCCGAAATAACATTTCATTAAGTGAAGGAGTGAGTAAGGAAGCAACTATAGGGTTATAGTGTGTTGAGCAGTAATAATGACTCTTCCTCTGTGAATTACACATTTTCCCTTACTTAATCCCACCGTACACACACACACACACACACACACACACACACATCCACTCAGTGCAGAGTGCTTTCAAACTATTTCAGGAAAGTCGAATATTCATGTGATTTGTCATTAAAATTATCAATGAACTTCCTTAGTTTTCATTAGCATGTTGACTACTGTAAGGAAACTACTGTGCTCACCTAGACACACATATTTCATGATGGGGATTTTACAGGGGAGGAATGGCCTGCCAAAGCAGAAGGAACTCACTGGGCATTGTATGACTGTGGAAGTTGTGAGGAACAGAAAATGAGTATCGTATGTGGAAGAGAGAATGTACTGGGGCACTTAGCTGGTTGTAATTGACCTGCATCCTATAGCTGTATCCCCTTCCCACCCTCATTCCATATTATGACTTACCTTCCTTGCTACACTGTCTTTCTTCAGGTGTGTCCTATTTATTCCTACAACTGAATATTGGCACATGCTGATCTTTCTTCCTGGACCACTCCATTTCCTTTCTGCCAACACTTCACTTTCATTTCCAATGACTAACTTTTATTTATTTATTTTTCCAATCTCCGTTACTCTCTTATTCAGAGATCTTTTTCTTACTTTCTATCTACATTATCTCCTATCTTGTGTTTCCTGAAGCCCTTATTTGTCTTCTTCATACCTCTTATAGTTTTAAATTATCTGTTAATCAATTTACTTCTTTAATTCTGTATTTCTCACTAGATGCTATGGTCCATGAAGACAGACTCCATGATCACCACTGTTGCTCTAAGTCCCACCACATTAGTTGTCCGTGTAAATATTTACTGAATGAATGAACACAGAAGAAAAAAGAACCTGAGAATAGGCTGCAAATGATAATATCCATCATGTTATGCTTAAGAAATATGTTCTATTTGCATAGTGTCCAATAAGGCTTGTGTTATTCTTAAGTACATTATATTTGTTCAAAGGGGTCTGACTTCAATAGTAAGTTCTACATTAAGAGATGGCTTGCTAAAGCTGAGACTGTTGTTCATTATTTTGGAAAGTATCAATTTGGATTTATTTCTGGCTGTACAAATTTCTACTCTACTACATCTTGGTCAGAATGTATATACCGGTCGTGGAGTGGACATATAGGCTCTTAATGCTCTCACACAGCATTAATTCATGCCCTTGGATAGTTGTTTTGCAATCTCTGCCAGGGGATAGGCCATAACACATTTTTGTAATATTCCTCAGAATCTGAATCCCAAGGCTGTAATGTTAAGGAATGTTGTAAGGAAAAAAAAAAAAAAAGTCTCCATGTAAAAGAAAGATGTTGAGTTATTTTAAATAGACTTGTTACTCAAAAGCGATTGTTTTATATGAAGCGTTAAGGTAGTAACAGAAGCTTTGCACATATTTGATTATGGGTCATCTGTCTGCATGTTTGGCATAACTCAATGCTTGTAATTTGACAGTGCTACAGTCATTATTTTAAGTAGATAATGAGAATATGCACAATTCTAGAGATACTTTGGTGGTTTTATGCTTACTCCATGCAGTAACAACTAAATGTTTTTCATTTACAGTGAATTGATTTTCTGTCTCTGGAGAGCTCTAATTACCTTCAAGGTAAGACACAAGCAGACCTACCTCCACACTGAATGCGTACCTCTTCACAGTTTGTGCTGCTTTCAAGCTGCTTCTTAAGCCAATATCTTCATTTTAACTCCAGAAGATTTAAATCAGACACATAACATCAAGCAGTTGTAAGTTAATGAGTTACCTCCATGAAAAAACCCCATTTTGAAATTCAGGCAATGACATTGACAATGACTTAGACATTTACAAAGCAATTCAGTGAAAAAATATCAGATAAAAGGAAGGGGTCTTGAAATACATTTTTTCCATATCTTTTCAGAGGTAACTTTTTAAAAGATTTTATTTATTTATTTGACAGAGAGAGAGCACCCAAGCACAAGCTGGGGGAGCAGCAGGCAGAGGGAGAGGGAGAAACAGGCTCCCTCACAGAGCAGGGTCTATTCCAGGACCCAGGGATCATGACCTGAGCCAAAAGACAGATACTTAACCCACTGAGCCACCCAGATGCCCCTGGAGGTAATTTTTTAAGCTGTCTTCTAGTGACACAAAAAGATGTCTCAGCCACAATCCTCTGATTCCATAAGGAGCTCTACAAACCCTTTTTTCTTTTAAGTTTCTAACTCCTGAATTCCTAAATCCTCTACCTTCATGCAAATTAACTAACAGGAACGTTCACACACCAAAAGAGCTCTGTGAGACATCCATCTTCCGATCTCAACTTCTGTACCCGTTTCTCTGAGTTAATGACTACTTTTAAACCTATGGCTTGGCCGCATTAAGCTTTTATTTCCTCAATTCCTGCTTATTGACCAGCCCATATGCCCCTCTGCTTCTGTTTATTTTGCTCACTTGTCTAGAGACCATAGTCTGTTTTGACAATAACTATTTCAAGAACCCCTAAAACTCTCCCCTCACTCGGCCTCTACAATCATGAGGCTGTAACTTAGAAACTTCCGCACCTACATTCTCCACTCACAGGATATGGGATAGCATTGGAGAAAGCTATGAACTTCTGATGGTTCTCTAAAAACATATCCTGTCTCAATCTCTTGCCACTTACTCATCTTTTCTTGAATCCTTATAATATTTCCATAATTCATTTTCCAAATCATACTCTTCGGCCTGTCAATAGCAATTCTCCCTTCCCTGGTAGGGACCAAAAGGTTTTCCTTCTTCCCTTCTAGATTCTTTGATTGGTTTAATAATTAAATTAATATAAGATAGATAAACAGGGAGAAAACATTTTAATTTACTTTGTTTAAGGTGACTTTTGATAATTGAAAGTTCTTAATTTTAGTAAAGTGAAATTTATTATTTTTTATTTTGTGGGGGATACTAATGTGTCTTGTTTAAGAAGCCATACTCCGTAACAAGTTAAGAAATATATACTTTTTTCTTGAAGTTTTAAATATCTGCCTTTGAAATATAAGCTACTAATTTAGAGTTGATTTTTGTGATGGGTTGATGTTGAGATTTTTTTTTTCTTTCCTTAATGAATAACCATTACTTCAAGCTGATTTATTGTATAATCCCACTCCTGAAGTTTACAATAATATATCTTCTCTCTCATTTGACACAACTCAGACAAATAAGACTTGATTCTGGGTTTTCTGTTTTGTTGCAGTTGTCAGTCTGTCTATCACTGTGCTCATAACACATGCTTTTTTATATTTTTTTAGATTTTATTTATTTATTTGACAGAGAGAGAGATCACAAGTAGGCAGAGAGGCAGGCAGAGATGGGGGGAGGAGCAGGGGGAAGCAGGCTCCCCGCCGAGCAGAGAGCCCAATGCAGGACTTGATCCCAGGACCCTAAGATCATGACCTGAGCCAAAGACAGAGGCTTAACCCACTGAGCCACCCAGGTGCCCCATAACACATGCTTTTAAGAACTATTATTTTCAGGGTGCATGGGTGGCTCAGTTAGTTAAGCCTCTGCCTTTGGCTCAGGTCCCAATCCCAGCATCTTGGGATCGACGAGCCATGTGTTGGGCTCCTTGTTCAGGGGTAGTCCGCTTCTCCTCCCACTCATGCTCTCTCTCTCAAATAAATAAATAAAATCTTTTAAAAAGACTATTACTTTCTAATAAGTCTTTATTTTAAAGAAAACTCATCATTTTTCCTCTTCATCCTTCTTTGCAAAAGTCTTGGCTAATTTTAAGCACCATGCTTTTTAATAGAAATGTTAAAGTCAATTTATGAAGTCCCATGAGAAACCCTACTAGAATTTAGGTTATAATTTTATCAATTTAATAGATAAATTTGAGGAAAGTGGCATTGAAAAAATATTCTCTCCTTATCAATACGTGTGGACTACCTCTCTATTTTCTTAATGTACCCTAGTGAAGAAAATCATCAGCTTGGTCTGAAGCAGTAAAGATTCTGAATAGTCAGTCAGTTGGTATAGAACATGTGTGACCTGGAAGAGACTTTTACTTTGTGATAAATTGTAAACAGCCAGAAGATAAATGAAAAACATTGGGGAAACTTCAAAGTGTTACTTAGAGAACAAAAGCAAACTTATTCTGAATGCTCAGGAATACTGCAAATTTTTTCTTTAAAGCAGAGTCTGTTTGGGGAACATAAAGATTTAAAAATAGCTCTCACTTATAACATCATAAGGCAGGACAGTTGCAGCATAGATAATTAAAATACACAGATGTGTGCATGGACTCCTTAACCCATGGAGCTCACATAAGGCTATTTTTGATATAGAAATATAATCTTGGAGTCCCAGAAACAGCCACAGATGAAACATTCTGCTGTTAGATGCAGCATTCTGCCACTTACCATTACCCATAGACATTTACTGAAGATCATTATTTCCTATCACCTTCTGCACCAGAACATTTACTAGAGCTAACAAATAACAAAACTGACTAAATTGAAGTTATCCTTCTGTTCCTCTCCTAACCTTCCTAATTTGGGACAATTAAATAGTCTCAATATAGGCAACAAAAAAGGAGATGATGAGACTTGGATTGGAAAGTCATTAGGTAACTATTTGGTTTGAAGTATTAAAGTTTTCTTAACTGAACCACTCTAAAACATCAGTAATTTAGACAATAGACTCCATCATTTCTCCAAATAGTAGGAATGTTTGGTAAACTGTAACAGAACCACATCCTCTCTTTATCCAGAGACAAACAGGAAATACAATAAATCATCATTTGTCATGAGATTATTCAGCTACCTAATCAGTACCTCCATATATGAGTTACAAGTTACTTCCATAAACTATGCCTTCTGAAGTTCCCGTCTGTAAATTCTACTCAAACTTTAAGGCCCAACTAAATGTAGTAGTATGCCTCTCTGGTAATCAAAATAAAATGTGATGTTTCTCCCTTAGTCCACATGCCACCTTATGCTTATTGTAATACCACAGCATTTTGCTTCTTTCTATAATAATTTTGGGGTTGTCTCATTTCACACATGTACTATTAAGGACAGAGAAACTATTGGTAATTTTTTTAATGGCAATTTCATAATCAATGAGATGTAATATGTATCTCATAGCACAACACTCAATAAATATTTGGTCAGTCCAGGGCCATCTGGGTGGCTCAGTCAGTTAAGCATGGATGTTGATTTCATCTCAGGTCAGGATCTCAGATTCTCTCTCTCCCCTGTCACTCTCTGCCCCTCCCTGTCTCCCACACATGGTTGGCACAAACTAATTAATTAATTAATTAATTAATAAAATTTGGTTGGGCTGTTAAATACTAGTGCATGATGAGAGAGCAATCAGTTGTGTCATGTGGCTAAATGTGATGATTTGTATATGTACACTTAATATTTAGACCATTAAAATGTGAATTATCAACACTGATGGGAAAGGACAAGCCAAGATTACCAGTGACTTATGAAAGTCCGTCAGAACTGGACACTGTGCTATAATAAACTCAGCCTACTTAGGTTGACCTCATGCTGCCTCCTTAGGAGAGCTATAGGCAGCTGTCTGACCCTAATTTTCATTGCATAGAGAGCAATACTTTACCTAAATCTTAATTTTTTTTATATCATGAAACTTTACCAATAACATAGTAGTGTTTTTATCTAGATGTAGAAAACATAACATCTCCAAGATAACAATGGAGAACCACTAAATAACCTAGTTTATTAGGATTAGGATAGAAGTGCTTCTTTAAAATAATTAATTTTAAAAATTAGAATAATTCATTTTCATTATGTTTTTAATAAAAACAAACACTTAGGATATCCAGAAAATGATATATTGCTGATATAGAAAGAATAGGTATCCAGGATATTAAACCCATTG
This sequence comes from Mustela erminea, assembly GCF_009829155.1. NCBI lineage: Eukaryota > Metazoa > Chordata > Mammalia > Carnivora > Mustelidae > Mustela > Mustela erminea. The sequence goes on from NC_045619.1 coordinate 95,427,067, forward strand.
TAGTAAATCTGAGGAAAGAATGCATATGCTAGGCCTAATAGATTCCCTTAGATCTTGCTACTCATCCTCCTTAAAAATCCATGGCCTTAGGATGCCTGGGTGGCTCAGCTGGTTAAGCTGCTGCCTTCAGCCCAGGTCATGGTCAAGTCCTACATTGGGCTCCTTGCTTGGCAGGGAGCCTGCTTCTCTCTCTGCTTCTGCCTGCCACTCTGCTTGCTTGTGCGCTCGCTCTCTCTCTGACAGATAAATAAAATCTTAAAAAAAAAATCCATTGGTCACAATCATCATCAATCAAATTTTATATATCTATATAGATTAAAATTTATTCTTTCAACAAAAATGACTTCTTTGTGCTTGGCACTGTAGTGCCAGGTTTTATCAATAGAAGATTAAGAAAAACTTGCATTCGTGAATCTCAAATTTAGGTTAACGAGAAAAAGGAACATTCCATTAATACAGGCTAAAACCCAGGACTAAATCAGAACTTCAATTTTTAGTGCAGTAATTTCACAAACATTTTTTTCTCCTACAATAGAAGTGGGCAAATATATCTAATTATAAACAGTTGGTGTCTTTGCTCCATATTTAATGATGGCTTCATGAAATTCAAGAAATAAAGGCCAGCAATATAAACAGTTATTTAAATAAATGATCAGTTATTGGAGTCACTGAGGCTTTCACTTAAAAATATACTAGCAGCAAATTTGTTTTACTTTTACAACATTAGCTTTGCGTTACCCCTTGAGTCAGTACACCAAATATAATCCACAAATTAATAGCATAATCTGTTAGATGGGTGCTGTAAATGCAACTTTCATTACGGATTGCTCAAATTAGTGCATTTAATTATTGCAGGCAACTGTTAGCAACCTGACAAGAGAACTCTGCTTTTTAAAGTTCTGTTTAAAGTTAAAATGGTAAAAAGACTAGGCTATTTATCATTTACATTTGAATCAAAATACAACTATTAATTAGGGCTGTCTGGGTGACTTAGTTGAGTGTCAGACTCTGGGGTTGGCTCAGGACATGATCGGGTTCAATCACCCTGTGTGGGAGTCCCTACTCAGCAAAGAGTCTGCTTATCTCCAACTCTCTCTGCCCCTCCACCCTGCTCATGCTCTCTCTCTCTTTCAAATAAATGAAGAAATAAATCCTTAAAAAAATAAAACTATCAATTAAAAGATACTTTAGGTGAGACAGTATGTTATTCAATGCATGTGGGGCTGGAACTTACGAGGAGTGATCAGGTCTGCACCATTATTTACAGGTAAATAGCCCCATGGAATGAGACCGCTGGGACACATAGTTTTTGAAACTTAATTCTCTTGTCTGTAGTAAATTTGGAATGCATGTGACAGTCCTTTAGTGGTCAGACTAAGTTTGGTATGACTTATTTATATCATGTACTTTTGTTTTATTTTCAATTTTCCTAAATCTAGTCATGAGCCTGTTTCCTGACTCCTGGTTTTATAATCTGGAGTGAGGAACTGTGTCTAATTAAGTCTTATTAAATGTTTCCTTTCTTACTTGGATAAAAGTTACTTTCTTTAAGGTTTATGTAACTTCCCAAAGGCAAAAATTACTGAACTTTCTAGGAAAACCTCACCTAGGAAACTGTCATTTATTTCCATATATATATATATACATATACATACACACACATGCATACATACATCATATATATACATGCACATATACATATATGTGCACATATACATATATGTGCGTGCGCGCACACATACACACACACACATGTGAAGGGACTTGTCAAAGCATCTAGTCTTCAGAACATTCACATTCCTGGTCATTCTCCACTTAAAAGGAGACAGGGATAAAATAGTGGTGATTTTGTCTCTGATGATGGGTTCTCTTGGTCCAGAAACAAGTTAGAGAACAACATTAAGAGTGTGTGAAGTAGGTAATGATATGAAGTTAAGTGGATAATGTTCATTTCCAGCAGATGATAGAGTATGAGATTTGGAGCTAGACAGATCTCCTAACTGTGCCATCTGCTACCTGGAAGGCTTTGTGAGTTTTACTCATCTCCCCAGCACAGAATTTATATAGGAGAAGCAGTAATTGAATGTGTACTAAAAGGTACTGGAAGGTAAGAGAAAGCAAAACTGAGGAGCTGATACCTGAGCTGGATTTACCACATATCATGTTATATGTGCTTTTTGGAACTTACTAAATTCTCAAAGCAAAATTATGAGATAATTTCTGATTTTTAAAACTCAATTGTTTTAAAATCAGTTTTTAAAAATCATTCTGACGGGGTATAGCATATATGATGTAAGAAAAAATATATATTTAAAAATGATGTAAAAGTTGAAGGAGCCAGATCACCTTGAATGGAAAACTAAGTAATACTAGTATTAGGTTTTAGGCAATAAAGATAGTGATAGAGAATCATTTCTGTAAACAAAAAGACAAGTTCTTTCAAGTGGGGTGAACCAATACTTGGTTCCTTACATCATGGAGTTACTCGGAGCAAATTACAGAGGGGATATGGTACCAGTTCTCAAGGTTGTGACTTCTTGTTGGTATATATTCCAGAGAGTCTTCTAAGTGACTGCTTTCTTGGAAAAAGGCTAAACAACTTCCTGCTAGAGATATGATATCTCCATTTAACTTGATGTTACTTCTTTCTGCTCTTCATCTAAGGTATTAGAGCAATATTTAAAGTGCACCTGCACACAGTGGGTTTACTATCTGTTCCTTGAAGGAATTTCTTGACTCTGCTTCCAGACAGCTGCATGGTTGGTCCACCTCTGACTTTATTGGATCCATCAGTTTCTTTGGTTGGATATGCTTCTTCCCTACCCCTGAACATTGGGGATTTGGGGCTCCAGCCCACTTCTCTTCTGCTCTTTAAATTCACATCTAGGTGACCTTATCCATTGGTCCCAGCCTTCCTCCTGATCTCAACTCCTATATTCTACTGCCTGCTCAGTGTCTCCCCCTGAATTTCCAATAGACACCTCAAACCTAAGAGACCCCAGAATTACTCATTTCTACTTCCTCTATCTCCAAACATGTTCCTCCCCAGTCTGTCTTAGCTTAGAAATGAAACACTAACCATTGTTTAGAAAACAACAGCTCTTTTTCAGTCATATTCCACATATTTCATGTCCTTTTAAATGTCATGTATATTTCTTTAAAATATATTTTTCATAAAGCTCATTTCTGTCTATCTCCACTACTACCATCCTACTCTAAGTCAAACCATCTGTTGCTAGAATATTTAACATCCAAATGTCCCCAGTTTCCAATCTTGCTCTACTATAAGAGGTCTCCAAACAGCATCCTGAGCAATGTTATTAACATACACAACTAATTATATCAGTCCCTGCTCCAAAACCTCCCAAACACTCTTAAGATAATCCAAATTCCTTATCATTACCTACAAAGCCCTGTAAAATAAGGTTTCCTGGCTCCCTCTCTGTCCTTATTTTGTCCTCCTTCTCACTTGCTTATTCCGCTCTAGCAAACCAGCCTAACTTTGCTTCACAAAGTTACTCATTTCCATCTCTGGGCCTTTGAACTTGCTTCCTGAAAATCTCTTACTACAGACAATCACATGGCTTTTCCTCACTTCATTGTTCTCAAATCAAACATTCCCTCCAAAAAGAGTATCTTTTCGTTGATTATATTTAAAATGGCCTGTGCTCTCATATTCAGCTTAAATTCGTATATATTATCTATCACTGTTTAATATGATATTATGCATTTATTTGTTAATTATCTGATTGTTTCATAGAATGTAAGCTTCTTAAGGAAAATTTGCCTTAGTCATTGACAGACTTTCGATAGTACTTGAGCTATTTTCAGGCATGTAGTAAGTGCTTATTATTTGCTGAACTATTGAAGGAAATGGAATGATAAGCATTTGGAGATCCTTAAAAGCAACAGTGGAAGCTAGAAGACTGTTTTAAACCAGTGTGAACTTTGTGCAGTGATGAATAATTAGGTCAGTAGAATATATGCAAGAGCCAGAACTAAAGCCAAGGATATATGCGACTTGAATTATTGGAGACAGCATCACTGATCACTGTGAAAAGAATGTACTATTCAGTAAATGGCATAAGGATAATTGGTTATCAGTGGGAAAAAAATTAAAATTGAATCTCTGCCTCTCATCCTATACAAAAAATTTTAAATAAATAAGTAAACAAATAAGTAAATCCCAAAAAGAGTTTATGTAAGGCTTATTTAAAAATATATCAGGGAATATAGAAACATATTATAACCTAAGAGTAGAAGCAGATTTCTTTGACAAATGCAAAGAACAAAATCCATAAAAAATGTTGAAATATTTGTCTAAGAGCATAACATAAACCTAAACCATAACCTTTCATTAAAACCATACCACAGGTTATAAAATAACCAATTACAGATGGAGAGATGCTGTTTGCAACACTTCCAACTGACAGTAGTAACCTAGAAAAAGAAGTTTTATATTCTATAGACAAATAGTAGGGGGGAAATGGGCAAGAGACACATATAAGCAATTCATAGAAGAGAAAACCTGAGTAACCAGCTAACAGCTATGCTCAATCACATTTGCAAGCAAGAGAATTAAAAAAACAAAACATGAGAGAGTTTCCTTTCCATTTCCATCATTTTCTCTTAAATTTCTCCTTCCCTCCTTCTCTTTCCTTTCCCCTTTTTCCCAGCTTTCATTGTTGTTCTTAGTGAGTTCATCTGATACAGAGTCATCAGTGGAAGTGGAATTCTCTTTTTCATTTTTCATCTCTTAATTTCAATATTTTGACAAAAGCTAATATTTTACGTTAATTTTCTTTAACGTAATGGGCATATTGGGTTTAATAGATATTTTATACTCTATTTCCATGCCTAATAATAATAACAAATAAAGGGAAATAATCATTAATCCAAAATAGAGCTGCTAAATCCAATATAATGTACAAAAATATATGACCAGTTGCAGGAAGTAATGGGGGATCAGAAATCATTAGTGAAATAAAGGCAACAAAACGAGAAGAAACACTTATCTGAAACACTCAGAGGCATAAGACACAGACTTGATAAATCAAAATGAAATGACAATGAAAAGCTAGATATGATCAGAGAAAATAAATGATATAGAATAAACATATATATGTGTATATATATATATAAAATGAATGCCTAACTTGCATACAAGAACAGAATAGACTGAAATAAAATCACTCATAATATGATTTTAGAAAAAAAGTTTCATCTTCTTTCTGAAATAAAGTATGACATTATAAGCAAGCTTAAAAGTCATGCTGTTTCATAGGAAGAATTGACACAATTATCAGTATTGAGATGTATTCTAGAAGTGCTTCTGTCTTCCAGTATCCTTTGGACATTCTGGTAAACTACTCAGTTACATAAGACAGGGGCAAGCTAATCTCAGACTCCTTCACCTCAATATTGAATGGTAGGTGATAGTGATAAAAGGTCGACAAAGCCTTCGAAGTACTAAATTTTGTAAGACTTGTCTTCAAGTGAAAGAGCAAGGAAAAGCATCTAAACATGCTAAAATTCAAAAACTGTCACATATTTAAGCTCCTTTTACATGACTGAGTAAATGATGAAATTTTGCTGAGAAATATATAAAACTGAAGAGTTTAGGAATGGAGAAGTACTAAATCTATCTAAATATGTAAATGTGTCCTGAAAAATTAATATGAGTTAAGATAACAGAAAATAATTAAAAACTTTAACTATATGAGAACCTAAAAATACAAAAATCAGGAAGTCAATGCATGAAGAAATAAGTAGAAGTAAAAAAAATATCCTGTTTACTTAATCTATTTATAGATATTTAAATATATTTTATTAAAATATATTTTATAAATATATTTATAGATATTTAAATATATTTATAAAATATATTTTATTAAATATAGATATTTAAATATATTTTATTAAAAAGTTTTTCTTCAATAAATGGTGCTGGATAAACAGGACAACCACATGCAGAAGAACGAAACTAGACCAGCTCTTGCACCAAACACAAAGATAAAATCAAAATGGATGAAAGACCTCAGTGTGAGATAGGAACCCATCAAAATCCTAGAGGAGAATATAGGCAGTATCCTCTTCGACATTGTCGAAATCAGGACATATCTCTAAAGGCAAGGGAAACAAAAGCAAAAATAAACTTTTGGGACTTCATCAAGATAAAAAGCTTTTGCACAGCAAAAGAAACAGTCAACAAAACTAAGGGCAATCCATAGAATGGGAGAATATATTTGAAAATGACAATTCAATTAAAGAATTAAATTAAATTGAATTAAATAAATCAAAGAGCTGGGATCCAAGAGCTATAAAGAACTTATCAAACTCAACACCCAAGAAACAAATAATCCAGTTAAGAAGTAGGCAGAAGAATGACCAGACACTTCTCCAAGGAAGACATAAATAGGTAACAGACACATGAAAGAATGTTCAACATACTAGCCATCGGGGAAATACAAATCAAAACCACATTGAGATACCACCTTATATTAGTTAGGATGGCAAAAATTAGCAATACAGGAAACAACAGATGTTAGCTAGGATGTGGAGATAGGGGAACCCTCTCACACTATTGTTGGGAATGCAAGTTGGTACAGCCACTCTGGAAAAGAGTATGGAGCTTCCTCAAAACATTAAAAATAGAGCTACCCTATGACCCAGCAATTGCATTACTAGGTATATACCCCAAAGATACAAGATGTAGTGAAAAGAAGGGGCACATGCACCCCAATATTCATAGCAGCAATGTCCACAATAACCAAACAGTAGAAGGTGCCAAGATGCCCTTCAACAGATGAATGGATAAGAAGATGTGGTCCATACATACAATGGAATATTACTCAGCCATCAGAAAGGATGAATACAGGGGCGCCTGGGTGGCTCAGTGGGTTAGCGCCTCTGCCTTCAGCTCAGGGTCCCAGGGTCCTGGGATCAAGCCCTGCATCAGGCTCTCTGCTCCACAGGGAGCCTGCTTCCTCCTCTCTCTCTGCCTGCCTCTCTGCCTAGCTGTGATTTCTCTCTGTCAAATAAATAAAATATTAAAAAAAAAAAAAAGGATGAATACCCACCATTTGCATCGACATGGATAAAACTGGAGGGGATTATGCTAAGTGATATAAGTCAAGCAGAGAAAGACAATTATCATATGGTTGCACTTACTTGTGGAACATAAGGAATAGCACGGAGGACCACAGGGCAAGGGAGGGAAAACTGAATGGGAAGAAATCAGAGAGGGAGATAGACTATGAGAGACTCTGGACTCTGGGAAACAAAATGAGGGTTACAGAATAAGGGGAGTGGGGGAATGAGGTAACCAGGTGATGGGTATTAAGAAGGGTATGTGTTGTGATGAGCACTCGGTGTTATATGCAACTAATGAATTGGACAGTCCATCAAAAACTAATGGTGTACTATATGATGGCTAACTGAACATAATAAAGGAAAAAATGTTTTTCACAAGGAAAAACTACTGTTATAAACCATCAAAGTATGAAAAGGAAAATATGTATAAACTAAAAGCAAAGAATATATGGATGATATGACAAGTAATAGAAACGAGTATTAATCAAAACAGAAAAAATCTAACTTGCATTTTATATGATTAAGACAAAATGTAATATGTTTGTCATATTACTAATGTAATATATCTATTATTATACCTGAGATAAAGTAATTTAGCAAATAAAAAGTATGATCAGATTTTCTATATATGTATATGAAATACATATTTCTTACCATGTGTGAAAGTCAACCATAGTTACATAACATAAATCTAAAATAAATTTGTATTGTGATCCCCATTTAAAACTGAAAATATAACTAAAGACAATGAAGCAAATGTCAAAAATAAACAAGAAAGCAGTGATTTGGCTATGAATATATATATATAGGTTGAATTTATGGTATAATACAAAAATAAAGTTCCAAGTTTTTTGACATAAATATTTTATACAGAATAACATTGAATCAAAACTAATAAAACAAAACCTGCAGGAAACATGTATAAAAATAGGCAGATCTGCATAGAAGGGTATTTGTCTTTTAACTGTTTTGGCTCTTCTCAATGCAAGACAAGTCAAGTAAACAAAGGAAGTTAAGGATACACATACTATTAACAATAAAATAAACCTAGTACGCACATTAAACTGTATCCTAAGAGGGAAAAAAAAGTGTCTTTACAAGTTCCCATGAGACATTGAACAATGCTAGACCTGAAGGACACTTTCTTAAATTCCAAGTTGTTGAAATAGAATAGACCATGTTCTCTGACCAATGTGCAGGAAAGCTAGGCATAGATAACCAAAATGGAACCACTCCAAATCCAACCCCATCAATTTGAAAAGAGAAATCGTTCTTTTTCTTCCTTCCCATAAATGGAGTCAAAGGAGAAATCAGAAATTAAAGCATTTCTGGGGAAAAAATGGTAAGGAAAAGGTGACATATTTTCATTGAAGGATTTAAGTAAAATCTGTGCAAAAAATAAAATTGTAAACAGAAAAGAATAGGGAGGCATTAATTAGATATTCTAATCTTAATTAGGAGAAAGATTAATTAAAGTAAGGAAACCAAAAGGAAGAAATAAAATAAGTACATAGAATTGATGAACAAGAAAACCATCAAACTAACCGACACAGAAGTCTGCTTCTTTGAAAATAAAAGGAAAAACTAAGTAATACAATCTAGAATAAAGGGGAAAATCCCAAAGGTACAAAACATACAATGAGAAAAGAAATCAAGCATTTGCAAAACATTAGATAAGTAGTAGAGAATACCTAGCTTAAATTTATGCACATCTTAATTTTTCATTTCCTAGGAAAATATAAATTAGGTACTGACTGGAATAGGTAAATTCCAGTTACCTATGGTAACTGAATTTGGGGCTTAAAAAATGACAAAAGTTGTCAAACAGCTACCCCTTGCCCTCCCCAAATATAAACACATATGGAGCACTAGGGCACTTTCTCAGGTGAATTCTACTAAGCCTTCAAAAACATATAATTCCTATGTTACTCACATTAGTGTTCTCAAACTTAAAAAACATCTGGAGATGTTATTAAAATGCAGATTCTCCTTCCATTTGAGCAAGATCTAAGAGTCTACCAAGCTCCCAGGTGATGCTGATACTGTTACTGAAGCCAGATATCAAGTTGCAGAGGTTTTAACTGTTACATAACCTAGAGGAAGAAAGCCTCCAGACACTTCTTATAAGGTGTATTTTAAAATTGATACTAAACTTGATAAATACATTTATTATAAATACAAAAAGCGACTGTCGACCAATTTCTGCTGTAAACATTGATGGTATTGATGCCAAGGCAAAATAAAATATTTACAAGTAGAATCAAGTAGTTTAAGAAACACAGAACACAACTAAGGTGATTCTACAAATGCTCAGATGGTTTGGTGTTAGCAAAAGTAATATACTTCACCATATTAATAGATCAAATGAGAAGAATTGGTAATTTCCACAGATGTTGAAAAAAATTATGAAATTTACAACACACTATTTGTTTTTTTAAATCTAAATAAAATTTAAAATATGGATATAAAACCTAACGATGAAATCAGAATCATTAAAATTAGGAACAAAGGGTGCTTGAGTGGCACAGTAGGTTAGGCATCTATCTGACTCTTGATTTTGGCTCAGGTCAAGATCTCAGGGTCATGGGATCAAGCCCCACATAGGGCTCCGAACTCAAAGGAGAGTCTGATTAGGAGTATCTATATCTCTCTCTCTCCCTCTGCCCCTCCCCAACCCCTCTGTTTTTGTCTCCCCCCCCCACCTTAAATAAACAAATAAATCTTCTTAAAAAATAGAAACAAGACAAGGATTTCCACTGTCACCTTATTTATTACTGTATTCTGGGTGTAGACAACAGTGAAATTAAGCAATAACCAGAGTGAGATATTTTAGAAAGAGAAGGGAAAATGTGTTATTTGTAATCAACATAAGTGTGTAAGAGGAAAATTCAAGAAAATTGGGAATCACTAGAAATTCTTTATCATAAAGAATTCTATTTTTATTAAATAATTTTTATAATTTATTTTAAAGGGTATATTTCTAGTCTGTGAAGACAATATTTTCAATATACTGCCTTGTGTCTCCTTAGAGAAGGATGGGGGGAGAGCATACTCTCTGCCTTAGATAAGAACAAATTCTAGATGGAGCAAAGGTTTAAATGTAAAATAAACTAATGATAAAAAAAAGCAAACAATAACTATAATAAAAATGAATATATAAAACCTAATATATACACATAAGCAGAGGACATAAATATAGAAGAAGATAGAGATATTTCTTCATCATCTTGTGTAATAACTCTTTATGCATATCAGAAAACAAGACACCGAGAAAAAAAAATGTGACCAATTAGAAAGTCCAAACTCTTGAATGGCAAAAATATACTTTTAAAAATCAAAAGTCACAAAAACTGGGAAGTATTTATAACATATATCAAAGTATCCAATTTTTCTAATGCCATATTGGCAAGGATTAAAAAGTTAGATAATACAAAGGATAGACACATTACAAAGAAAGTGTTCTGTATTCATATAATGTTATGCTATCATTTGCATTATAAAATGCAACATATTTATATGTGTTATAATGAAAATATCTCCAAAGGACATTATTGTGTTTGTCTTAGCAGGTAGAAATAAAGACCTGAGTTAGATGAAAAATAGTTGTAGTAGGAAAAAAAAAGAAGAAGAATAGAGAGAAGAGATGTTATGGAAATAGAATCAGCAAAATAGAGGAAGAAGCAAAATCTCAGAGTTTGAGCCTAAGTAGCCAAGATTTATTATTATTACTATTACCAGTATCATTGTTATTATTAAAATCTGAAAGAGGAGCTTATTGTTGTTAAAGGTAGTACAGAGTGCAGTACAAGGAGGTGGCTAAATGCAAGGAGTCTGGAGCCAGACTTTAATTTCCACTCTGCTATTTACCAGCTGTGAGAACTTAGCAAATTATTTTTCTCTGTGTTCCTCATTTTCTCATCTTCGAAGGAGAATAAGTACTCACAAGACTGTTCTGGAACTCTAAGCATTAAAGAAGTCAGTATTATCAAAGCATTAATAATAGTGCTTGGCTTATAGTGTATGCCAAATATCTGCTAACTATTATTGTTCTAATAATTGTGGATTTTTTAGTATGAAATGCTGCTTGAGAAGTTAGGCACAAGGTAACAAAAGATAGTTGGAAATGCAGGGCTAGAATTTAGCATACAGGTCAGGGTTGATAGGCACATTTATCTAGACTGGGGAGTTTCCTAGGATTTGGGCCCTCAGAACTAAAACTGGGAGTTACTCTCCATTACCTAGATGAGACAGACAGAGCTCAGCACCAGGGTAAATTTCTAGGCTGGAGGCTCTTGTTCTCATAAACTGATGTCATTCCAATATACTGTGCGGAAACGTACTAAAATGACACAATGCACTCTACCTCTGTCCGAATCAACCTCTAGAGAGAAGGAAGTAGTGAGCAACGGCAGTGGTGGGCTGAGAGTCCAGAACCTAGCTGTGCAGTGTCTTTGTGGTACACCTGTGTGACCTGATGGAATGCTCAGACTAGTGCCTAGATAGAGAATTGTCCCTTTTATTTCTTTGTTACTTGGCCTAAATGTGTTCTGGAGAATTACTAAACATACGGATTCTTTTTTTCTATTGCCATAGTCTGTAAGCTCAGAGACTATTCTAGTAAGAAGCAACTCAATTAAAAAATCAGTAAATCAATGTTGATGCTTAGCAATGTGGTATTTCTCCTGTCTGTAGAGGGGTTTTTTGTTTGTTTTTTATTTTCATTTTTTAAAAATTTTATTTAAATTCAACTTAGTTAACATACTGTATTATTAGTTTCAGAGGTAGAATTTAGTGATTCATCAGTTGTATGTAACACCCAATGTCTTTATATCAAGTGCCATTCTATCACCGAGTTAGCCCATCCCCCACCCACCGCCCTCCAGCAACCCTGTTTCCTATAGTGAAGAGTCTCTTATGGTTTGTCTCCTCTGTTTTTATCTTATTTTTCCTTCCCTTTCCCTATGTTCATCTATTTTGTTTCTTAAATCTCCTGTCCAGTTTTAAGAGAGTTTTAAGAGAGTGTATCTTTCTTCAGCCAAAGTCACATGAGCCTCAGTTCCTTGGAATCTATCAAAAGTTTTTATTTATCTCTTTGAGGTATCCCTCCACCAGAATCCCACAAGGCAAAATTTATGCCTATTCAACACGCCGTAACAATTGACTGAAGCCAATATTCCATAATGGGTCATCAGATAAATGGGAAAGGGTACATATAGATACATATGACAGATATATGTATTTTTTCTTGACCAAGCTTATATGAAATTTTCCACCTCCAGGAAAGCTCTTTTTTTCCCATCAGTTGGGAAGATTATCACTTGCCCTCTATGTCTGAATATACACTGAACTTTGGTGGGGAAAACTAGAGAAAATTAGTAGTTTACCAAAATATTAGAGCTAGGAGGTGGAAGGTCAGGTAATCTTTCCCAACTTAGCTTGTATTTTATGTTACCTCAGGAACGTCATAGATTATTTTTCCATTCAAAGCTCAAGGTGACTTTATACTACAGGTGATTATATTTTATTCTCCAGATCAGATCCTTGAATCTAATACACTCTCAAAGAAATCTATATAAAATGTTTAAAAGAAGTTGATAAAGAAAGCTTATGTTTAGGTGAAGCTGGAAAAGGTCAACAGAAATGTGTTAGTTTTCTAAAATATATGGATATGCACACAACAGTGACAACAGAAAGATACTTTTTCCTACAAAAATTTTTACTTATATACTCATTTACTTTCAGGAAAAAGTTCTAAGTTCAGAACTATCAACAGATTTACACCATATTCAGATTAATTTTTGAAGATACTTTCTGACAATTGGAGGTTGCTACTGATGGCCCAGTTTCAGTGTCAAATAGCTGCCATTCAGACTTCCCAAGAAAGATCAAAAAAATTCATATTTACAAATACAGAATTTCTCAATATACTCTAAGGTGTTTGTGGAGTCATGTAAATTATCACCATCTAACATCAGAAAGATTGCTGTCGAATACACCCTGAGAGACACGGATCTCTTAATAAAATTTGAGTCACCAGTACTGTATTCACATTGTAGCATTATCAAAGCACATGAAATATGCCAGGCACTGGAGGTAACATATCCCAATTTATATAGCAAACATTAACATAGAATAGCTTGGTGTAAAAGGGACTGACTTGGGACAAAATGTCAAACAGTTCTTTTTAAAGAAGCAAATGCGAGAGGAAGAAGGCGAAACAATAAAAGTTGACAATTCTATATCAGGCAATTTAATGTGATAATAAGAATTGGTATATTTTTTTCTTGGCCAAAAAAAGTCTATAAGAAGTACTAATTGTGGGAGCATGAGAATTGACTACAATAAGCTAAACAGAATGCTTAAAATTCAAAATGCAGTTCACCCTAAAGAACTTGAGATTAAAAATGAAATATAACTCAGAATATACATATTTACATTTATCTCTTGTATAGCATATGTTCCTTCTGAGCTGGGCAAGGATTTGCCATTTGCCATGTTTTTACAGATTAAATATTGTTAAATGCTCCAAGGCACAGTTCATAGCTACTTTCAAGATTTAAACTAACAAAAATCTGTTTTAAATACATTCTTGTTATTTGATGCTTTACTGGTCCTAAATCATATAAAGACAGCCTATTTTATTCCTCTAAAATTCTGTACTGCAGTTGTCAGCATATTGAATAATAATATGATCAATAGCAAAGCATCTAATCCAATTGTTTTTTAAATTCTATGAATTAATGTATTGGAAGTTTTGCAAAGCTGGGAGGGATATCCAAGTCTTGAATATTCTTTTTCCTTCACTTTTACTTCTATGTACAACTATGGGTTTATGTTTTTATCACTTTTTGCTTTCTTGCACTTTTTGTAATCTGAGTAGTTTTTTGAATTAATTACAGAAAAAGGCTACCTGCCTCCGGTTGAACCTTTTCTTCTGTTCAGTTTCTAGATGGGTTCAGTTTCTTGTCTTAAAGGGAGTGTACCTTAAGTACTTAACCTCATAGGATGATTTTGTTGATTAAAAAAAATAATAAAGTACTGTATGCCATTGTATAATATTCAGTAAATTCTTAATTAATATTAGCTATTTTTATTAATGCATATTAACTGTTAAAGGCTCTAAGAAATCCTTAAGAAAAGATGCTTGCTTTGCTTAACTTTACCTCAATATTTCTGGATCTTATTAGGGCCTATTAATACTCTACTACTTAGTTAGGAGAAAAGATTTTTTAACAACTGTTTTGCCTGCCTATCCACATTGTTTTGGTTCTCTTTAAAAGGGAGTGTGTGTGTGTGTGTGTGTGTGTGTGTGAGAGAGAGAGAGAGAGAGAGAGAGAGTTGTTATTTGCCATTGTACCCCTGGCCTATTTGAAATATTTTACAAAACAAGTATATAAGACTTTCTGTTTTAGGTAGTGAACAATTTAATTTGGTGACATTGTCCTCTAAATCACAATTATAGGGATCCTCTGCATGAAGTGTTTCTATGTTTCAGGACCAGGAAAGAGATGGTTTCCTTATAATGTGATTTGTTTTAATTATATTTGTAAAGGACTGTAAACTCTAATCAAAATAATTAAGTCTAAGTAGCAAAATTATATTGTCATGATATCTTCAACATACCACTAAGAATCTAAATAACATTTTATTCCAATATAGAAAACCAGTAAGTGCTTTTTAAGTGACTATATTTATTTCATCTAGATCATTAGTTTTATAATTATAATGTAAATCATTCCAGAAAACTCTATTATTTTAAAACAGTAGATAATATACACTTGAGGTGGCCTATGAAAACACAACTCTCTATCCCTGACAACTTTCCAAGAGTTGATATTGTTCAGATTTTCACCCTACTTCGAACTCAGAGAGTCTGACCCATCTCTTAACCAACAAGTGAATCCTAATTTGTCTAAACCAGTCATGGGATTTAATTCTAGCCAAAGTTTGTATGAAAGGAAGTTTTTTGAGGGAAGAGTTGGAAAAGATTTGGGGTTACAGAAGAGTTTCTCTCTTTTGATGATGATTATCATTACCAAGCCTTGGTGGGCTATCTGAGACTTTGGGTAAGCCAAAGAGAAAAGCCAAAAACTGTGGGCACTGGGGGGGGGGGGTACAGCAGATACGGGAATAAACTGAGTCATTAATTTTCTTATCATGTCACTGAACAAAAGAACCCAGAAAGTGTTCTTTCCTATCCATCTCTGAGTTTCCTGTAGAGATTCTTAATAACTAAATAAGTAAGTTTTCAAATAATGTCCAATTAAGGCTATTTAAATCTCAATTTTCTGTTATTTCTAGTCAAAGCATCCGAATTGCCATACTCATCTAGCTGCTAACACTTTTACTTAGAATTTTTAATCACAAAAGCCAGTTTTTATGTCTTACGTTTATTAGATGTAAGAATTTTGTGTCACTGGACTTTATTTTTTCTTATTTTACTAAGATGAAGATGCTAAATTGTTCTA
The DNA here is from genome assembly GCF_009829155.1 of Mustela erminea. Lineage (NCBI taxonomy): Eukaryota > Metazoa > Chordata > Mammalia > Carnivora > Mustelidae > Mustela > Mustela erminea. The sequence goes on from NC_045619.1 coordinate 95,442,627, forward strand.
GATTCAATGGATCACGTTCTCATTGAGGTTTTCTCTCTTGAGGAGTATCAGTGTAAATAGAAATGGTCCGTGTTTAAACACAAACACATTGAACTTAAGTTTCTGCAATAAGTAAGTGTGTTGCAAGTTTATAAATTATGAACAGTTTTTCTGGTAGATTTTTAACTATTTTTGACTCAAAGTGATTTTTTTTTCCTTAAACATACATTCAAAGTATTAAGCATTTGGTCCTATACTTTTAAAGCAGAATTAAAAAAAAAAAATCCCAGGGTTGACTGACTGAAATTGAGACTTTATTTATTTATTTGTTTATTTATTTATTTATTTAGAGAGAACAAAGCAGAGGGGAAGAAGGAGAGAGAGAGAATCTCAACCTCCCTCATGAGGGTGGAGACCAAGGCAGAGCTTGATCTCAGGACCCTGAGATCAATCCACCCAGGCACCCCAAGACTTTCTTAATTAATGTCTTTAATGGCAACTTTATAAAAACTGTGTTCTTCTAACTTGAAATTTTCCATCCTTACAGTGGTATTTCTTTTGATAGAATTTATTATGTGGAATTTAGGGCAGGTACATGGCATTGCTCTCTATTTCTCATCCTAGTATTTGTATTTTGAATTGTGAACATCCTGCTTGAATCTGCCCTTACTTTTTTGTTTGTAAAACGTAATGAGCCAAAAAAAAAAAAAAAAAAGTCTATTTCTCTGGGGAAGAAAATAAGTCAAGGATAATGAATTGTGTCTTACTGAAATATGTCTCTCTCTTGAAGAAAAATCCATTTATCAAATATCAAAGAGACTAAGAACTAAAATAAGTTTTTTACTGGTTAAGTTTGTGACCTTGTGAAAAAAAAAAGAAAAGAAAAGAAATAAAAGGACCCAATAGAAAGTTCAAAAGTGGTAACATTTTCATTCAATTCTGACATGATTAACTTTTTACCCATGCTACTTCTTCTCTTGTTTTTGTTTTGTTTAGTTTTGTTTTGTTTAGGATGACATCAATTTTATTTCCTTTCGTTACCTGCTCTTATTATTTAATGTCTTTTTTGCTTTCTTTCTCTTTCTTTCTTTCACCTTCCTTGCATAAGTTTGACAGTTTATTTAATATTTTTATGATTTTTAATTTAATTCAGTTATTAACATGTATTATTGGCTTAAGGGGTAGAGTTTAGTGATTCATCAGTCTTATATAACATCCAGTGTTCCTTACATCATGTACCCTCCTTAATATCAATCACCCAGCCCATCCCTGCCCTCCCCCTTCACTCTAGCAACCCTCAATTTGTTTCCTATGATTAAGAGTCTCTTACTGTTTGTCTCCATCTCTGATTTTGTCTTCTTTTATTTTTCCCTCTCTTACCCTATGATCCTTTTTGTTTCTTAAATTTTAAGTGAAATCATATAAATGTCTTTCTCTGATAGACCTATTTCCACTTAGCATAATACCCTTTAGTTCCATCCACATTGTTACAAAAGGCAAGATTTCATATTTTTTTATGTCTAAGTAGTACTCTGGGGTGTGTGTGTGTGTGTGTGTGTGACATCTTCTTTATCCATTCATGCATTGATAGATATCTGGGCTCCTTCCACAGTTTAGCTATTGTGAACATACTTCTATAAATATTGGGGTGCCGGTACCCCTTCGGACCACTATTTTTGTATCTTTGGGATAAATGCCCCATACTGTAGTTGGCTGGGTCATAAGCTAGCTCTATTTTCAACTATTTGAGGAACCTCCATACCGTTTTCCGATTGTCTGCACCAGCTTGCATTCCAAACAAGACTGGAAGAAGTTTCACCTTTCGCTGTATCCTCACCAACATCTGTGGTTTCCTGACTTACTAATTTTAGCCATTCTGACTGGTGTGAGGTGATATTTCATTGTGGTTTTGATTTGTACTTCCCTGATACTGAGTAATGGTGAGCATTTTTTCATCTCTGTTGGTCATTTGTATGTCTTCTTTAGAGAAATGTCTGTTCATGTCTTCTGCCCATTTCTTTTTTTTTTTTTTTTTTTTTATTTCCAGCATAACAGTATTCATTATTTTTGCACCACACCCCGTGCTCCATGCAATCCGTGCCCTCTATAATACCCACCACCTGGTACCCCAACCTCCCACCCCCCGTCCCTTCAAAACCCTCAGATTGTTTTTCAGAGTCCATAGTCTCTCATGGTTCACCTCCCCTTCCAGTTTCCCCCAACTCCCTTCTCCACTCTAAGTCCCCATGTCCTCCATGCTATTTGTTATGCTCCACAAATAAGTGAAACCATATGATAATTGACTCTCTCTGCTTGACTTATTTCACTCATAATAATCTCTTCCAGTCCCGTCCATGTTGCTACAAAAGTTGGGTATTCATCCTTTCTGATGGAGGCATAATACTCTATCCCCAGGGGTACAGGTCTGTGAATCACCAGGTTTTCACACTTCACAGCACTCACCAAAGCACATACCCTCCCCAATGTCTATAATCCCACCCCCTTCTCCCAAACCCCCTCCCCCCAGCAACCCTCAGTTTGTTTTGTGAGATTAAGAGTCACTTATGGTTTGTCTCCCTCCCAATCCCATCTTGTTTCATTTATTCTTCTCCTACCCACTTAAGCCCCCATGTTGCATCACCACTTCCTCATATCAGGGAGATCATATGATAGTTGTCTTTCTCTGCTTGACTTATTTCGCTAAGCATGATACGCTCTAGTTCCATCCATGTTGTCGCAAATGGCAAGATTTCATTTCTTTTGATGGCTGCATAGTATTCCATTGTGTATATATACCACATCTTCTTGATCCATTCATCTGTTGATGGACATCTAGGTTCTTTCCATAGTTTGGCTATTGTGGACATTGTTGCTATAAACATTCGGGTGCATGTGCCCCTTTGGATCACTACGTTTGTATCCTTAGGGTAAATACCCAATAGTGCAATTGCTGGGTCATAGGGCAGTTCTATTTTCAACATTTTGAGGAACCTCCATGCTGTTTTCCAGAGTGGCTGCACCAGCTTGCATTCCCACCAACAGTGTAGGAGGGTTCCCCTTTCTCCGCATCCTCGCCAGCATCTGTCATTTCCTGACTTGTTTATTTTAGTCATTCTGACTGGTGTGAGGTGATATCTCATTGTGGTTTTGATTTGTATTTCCCTGATGCCGAGTGATATGGAGCACTTTTTCATGTGTCTGTTGGCCATCTGGATGTCTTCTTTGCAGAAATGTCTGTTCATGTCCTCTGCCCATTTCTTGATTGGATTATTTGTTCTTTGGGTGTTGAGTTTGCTAAGTTCTTTATAGATTCTGGACACTAGTCCTTTATCTGATATGTCATTTGCAAATATCTTCTCCCATTCTGTCAGTTGTCTTTTGATTTTGTTAACTGTTTCCTTTGCTGTGCAAAAGCTTTTGATCTTGATGAAATCCCAATAGTTCATTTTTGCCCTTGCTTCCCTTGCCTTTTGCGTTGTTCCTAGGAAGATGTTGCTGCTGTTGAGGTCAAAGAGGTTGCTGCCTGTGTTCTCCTCAAGGATTTTGATGGATTCCTTTCGCACATTGAGGTCCTTCATCCATTTTGAGTCTATTTTTGTGTGTGGTGTAAGGAAATGGTCCAATTTCATTTTTCTGCATGTGGCTGTCCAATTTTCCCAGCACCATTTATTGAAGAGGCTGTCTTTTTGCCATTGGACATTTTTTCCTGCCTTGTCGAAGATTAGTTGACCATAGAGTTGAGGGTCTATTTCTGGGCTCTCTATTCTGTTCCATTGATCTATGTGTCTGTTTTTGTGCCAGTACCATGCTGTCTTGATGACGACAGCTTTGTAATAGAGCTTGAAGTCCGGAATTGTGATGCCACCAACGTTGGCTTTCTTTTTCAATATCCCTTTGGCTATTCGAGGTCTTTTCTGGTTCCATATAAATTTTAGCATTATTTGTTCCATTTCTTTGAAAAAGATGGATGGTACTTTGATAGGAATTGCATTAAGTGTGTAGATTGCTTTAGGTAGCATAGACATTTTCACAATATTTATTCTTCCAATCCAGGAGCATGGAACATTTTTCCATTTCTTTGTGTCTTCCTCAATTTCTTTCATGAGTACTTTATAGTTTTCTGAGTATAGATTCTGTGTCTCTTTGGTTAGGTTTATTCCTAGGTATCTTATGGTTTTGGGTGCAATTGTAAATGGGATTGGCTCCTTAATTTCTCTTTCTTCTGTCTTGCTGTTGGTGTAGAGAAATGCAACTGATTTCTGTGCATTGATTTTATATCCTGACACTTTACTGAATTCCTGTATAAGTTCTAGCAGTTTTGGAGTGGAGTCTTTTGGGTTTTCCACATATAGTATCATATCATCTGCGAAGAGTGATAATTTGATTTCTTCCTTGCCGATTTGGATGCCTTTAATTTCCTTTTGTTGTCTGATTGCTGAGGCTAGGACCTCTAGTACTATGTTGAATAGCAGTGGTGATAATGGACATCCCTGCCGTGTTCCTGACCTTAGCGGAAAAGCTTTCAGTTTTTCTCCATTGAGAATGATATTTGCGGTGGGTTTTTCATAGATGGCTTTGATGATATTGAGGTATGTGCCCTCTATCCCTACACTTTGAAGAGTTTTGATCAGGAAGGGATGCTGTACTTTGTCAAATGCTTTTTCAGCATCTATTGAGAGTATCATATGGTTCTTGTTCTTTCTTTTATTGATGTGTTGTATCACATTGACTGATTTGCGGATGTTGAACCAACCTTGCAGCCCTGGAATAAATCCCACTTGGTCGTGGTGAATAATCCTTTTAATGTACTGTTGAATCCTATTGGCTAGTATTTTGTTGAATATTTTCGCATCTGTGTTCATCAAGGATATCGGTCTATAGCTCTCTTTTTTGGTGGGATCCTTGTCTGGTTTTAGGATCAAGGTGATGCTGGCCTCATAAAATGAGTTTGGAAGTTTTCCTTCCATTTCTATTTTTTGGAACAGTTTCAGGAGAATAGGAATTAGTTCTTCTTTAAATGTTTGGTAGAATTTCCCCGGGAAGCCGTCTGGCCCTGGGCTTTTGTTTGTTTGGAGATTTTTAATGACTGTTTCAATCTCCTTACTGGTTATGGGTCTGTTCAGGCTTTCTATTTCTTCCTGGTTCAGTTGTGGTAGTTTATATGTTTCTAGGAATGCATCCATTTCTTCCAGATTGTCAAATTTATTGGCGTAGAGTTGCTCATAGTATGTTCTTATAATAGTTTGTATTTCTTTGGTGTTAGTTGTGATCTCTCCTCTTTCATTCATGATTTTATTTATTTGGGTCCTTTCTCTTTTTTTTTTGATAAGTCGGGCCAGGGGTTTATCAATTTTATTAATTCTTTCAAAGAACCAGCTCCTAGTTTCGTTGATTTGTTCTATTGTTTTTTTGGTTTCTATTTCATTGATTTCTGCTCTGATCTTTATGATTTCTCTTCTCCTGCTGGGCTTAGGGTTTCTTTCTTGTTCTTTCTCCAGCTCCTTTAGGTGTAGGGTTAGGTTGTGTACCTGAGACCTTTCTTGTTTCTTGAGAAAGGCTTGTACCGCTATATATTTTCCTCTCAGGACTGCCTTTGTTGTGTCCCACAGATTTTGAACCGTTGTATTTTCATTATCATTTGTTTCCATGATTTTTTTCAATTCTTCTTTAATTTCCCGGTTGACCCATTCATTCTTTAGAAGGATGCTGTTTAGTCTCCAAGTATTTGGGTTCTTTCCAAACTTCCTTTTGTGGTTGAGTTCTAGCTTTAGAGCATTGTGGTCTGAAAATATGCAGGAAATGATCCCAATCTTTTGATACCGGTTGAGTCCTGATTTAGGACCGAGGATGTGATCTATTCTGGAGAATGTTCCATGTGCACTAGAGAAGAATGTGTATTCTGTTGCTTTGGGATGAAATATTCTGAATATATCTGTGATGTCCATCTGGTCCAGTGTGTCGTTTAAGGCCTTTATTTCCTTGCTGATCTTTTGCTTGGATGATCTGTCCATTTCAGTGAGGGGAGTGTTAAAGTCCCCTACTATTATTGTATTATTGTTGATGTGTTTCTTTGATTTTGTTATTAATTGGTTTATATAGTTGGCTGCTCCCACGTTGGGGGCATAGATATTTAAAATTGTTAAATCTTCTTGTTGGACAGACCCTTTGAGTATGATATAGTGTCCTTCCTCATCTCTTATTATAGTCTTTGGCTTAAAATCTAATTGATCTGATATAAGGATTGCCACTCCTGCTTTCTTCTGATGTCCATTAGCATGGTAAATTCTTTTCCACCCCCTCACTTTAAATCTGGAGGTGTCTTCGGGCTTAAAATGAGTTTCTTGGAGGCAACATATAGATGGGTTTTGTTTTTTTATCCATTCTGATACCCTGTGTCTTTTGACAGGGGCATTTAGCCCATTAACATTCAGGGTAACTATTGAGAGATATGAATTTAGTGCCATTGTATTGCCTGTAAGTTGACTGTTACTGTATATGGTCTCTGTTCCTTTCTGATCTCCCACTTGTAGGCTCTCTCTTTGCTTAGAGGACCCCTTTCAATATTTCCTGTAGAGCTGGTTTGGTATTTGCAAATTCTTTCAGTTTTTGTTTGTCCTGGAAGCTTTTAATCTCTCCTATTTTCAATGATAGCCTAGCTGGATATAGTATTCTTGGCTGCATGTTTTCCTCGTTTAGTGCTCTGAAAATATCATGCCAGCTCTTTCTGGCCTGCCAGGTCTCTGTGGATAAGTCAGCTGCCAATCTAATATTTTTACCATTGTATGTTACAGACTTCTTTCCCCGGGCTGCTTTCAGGATTTTCTCTTTGTCACTGAGACTTGTCAATTTTACTATTAGGTGACGGGGTGTGGGCCTATTACTATTGATTTTGAGGGGCGTTCTCTGAACCTCCTGAATTTTGATGCTCGTTCCCTTTGCCATATTGGGGAAATTCTCCCCAATAATTCTCTCCAGTATACCTTCTGCTCCCCTCTCTCTTTCTTCTTCTTCTGGAATCCCAATTATTCTAATGTTGTTTCGTCTTATGGTGTCACTTATCTCTCGAATTCTCCCCTCGTGGTCCAGTAGCTGTTTGTCCCTCTTTTGCTCAGCTTCTTTATTCTCTGTCATTTGGTCTTCTATATCACTAATTCTTTCTTCTGCCTCATTTATCCTAGCAGTGAGAGCCTCCATTTTTGATTGCACTTCATTAATAGCTTTTTTTATTTCAACTTGGTTAGATTTTAGTTCTTTTATTTCTCCAGAAAGGGCTTTTATATCTCTCGAGAGGGTTTCTCTAATATCTTCCATGCCTTTTTCGAGCCCGGCTAGAACCTTGAGAATTGTCATTCTGAACTCTAGATCTGACATATTACCAATGTCTGTATTGATTAGGTCCCTAGCCTTCGGTACTGCCTCTTGTTCTTTTTTTTGTGTTGAATTTTTCCGTCTTGTCATTTTGTCCAGATAAGAGTATATGAAGGGGCAAGTAAAATACTAAAAGGGTGGCAACAACCCCAGGAAAAAATGCTTTAACCAAATTAAAAGAGATCCAAAATCGTGAGGGGGGAGAAAGGGGATAAAAAGAGGTTCAAAAAAGAAGAAAGAAAAAAAAAGAAAAAAGAAAAAAAAAAAAGAAAAAAGAAAAGAAAAGAATAAAAAAAAAAGGAAAACACCTGAGAAAAATGTAAAAAAGAAAAAATATATATATTAGATAAACTAGTAAAAAATCGTTAAAAAAGAAAAAGGTAACAGTTAAAAAAAAAAAATTTTACCCGAAGGTGAGAAAAAAACAATAACAAAAAATGAAAAAGAAAAAAATTAAATTAACTGCAAGACTAAAAAAAAAATCACAGGGAAAAAGCCATGCGTTCCGTGCTTGGCTTTCTCCTCCTCTGGAATTCTGCTGCTCTCCTTGGTATTGAAACCGCACTCCTTGGTAGGTGAACTTGGTCTCGGCTGGATTTCTTGTTGATCTTCTGGGGGAGGGGCCTGTTGTAGTGATTCTCAAGTGTCTTTGCCCCAGGCGGAATTACACCGCCCTTACCCGGGGCCGGGGTGAGTAATCCGTTCGGGTTTGCTTTCAGGAGCTTTTGTTCCCTGAGCGCTTTCCGTAGAGTTCCGGAGGACGGGAATACAAATGGCGGCCTCCTGGTCTCCGGCCCGGAGGAGCCGAGAGCCCAGGGCCGCACTCCTCAGTGCGCCCTCAGAGAACAGCGCCCAGTTACTCCCGTCTGCCTGACCTCCGGCCGCGCTCCGAGCTCTCCGACCCTGTGACCAGTTCAAGGTAACACCGAGCTGTGAGCTTACTGTCGGCTCTGTCTCTGTAGCCGGCTTTCCCGTTCCAATACCCGCAAGGTCTGCGACACTCAGACACCCCTGATCCTTCTGTGACCCTGCGGGACCTGAGGCCACGCTGAACCCGCGTGGGCTTCGCCCCGGTTTAGCCTCTGGAGCGATGTCCCTCAGTGGAACAGACTTTTAAAAGTCCTGATTTTGTGCACCGTTGCTCCGCCGCTTGCCGGGAGCCGGCCCCTCCCCCCGGGGTCTATCTTCCCGTCGCTTTGGATTCACTTCTCCGCCGGTCCTACCTTTCAGAAAGTGGTTGTTTTTCTGTTTCCAGAATTGCTGTTCTTCTCTTCGATCTGCCGATGGGTTTTCAGGTGTTTGCAATCTTTAAATAAGCTATCTAGCTGATCTCCGGCTAGCTGAAGCAGTCTCAGCCTGCTACTTTTCCGCCATCTTTGTGCCTTCTTTCTCTTCTGCCCATTTCTTGATTGGATTATTTTTGGGGTGTTGCATTTGTTTAGTTCTTTGTAGATATTGGATACTAGCCCTTGATCTGATAAGAAATTTGCAAATATCCGCTGCCATTCTATACATTATCTTTTGGTTTTGTCAACTATTTCCTTTGTTGTGCAAGAGGTTTTTATCTTAATGAAGTCACAGTAGTTCATCATGCCTTTGTTTCCCCTGTCTTTGGAGATGTGTCTAGCCAGAAGCTGCAGTGGCAAAGCTCAAAGAGGATTTTGTTGGATTCTTGTGTCACACGTGATGGATTCCTGTCTCAGGTATTTTTCATTTATTTTAAGTGTATTTTTGTGTATGCTATAAGGAAATGGGCCAGTTTCATTCTTCTACATATGGCTGTCCAATTCTCCCAACACCATCTGTGGAAGAGACTATCTTTTTCCACTGGATATTCTTTCTTGCTTTGTCAAAGATTAGCTGACCATAGAGTTGAGGGTCATTTTTGGGTTCGCTATTCTGTTCCATTGATTTATATGTCTGTTTTTGTGCCAGGACCATACTGTCTTGATGATTACAGCTTTGTAATAGAGCTTGAAGTCTTGGAATTGTGATGCCACCAACTTTGGTTTTCTTTTTCAACATTCCTCTGGCTATTTGGGGTCTTTTCTGGTTCCATATAAATTTTAGGATTATTTGTTCCATTTCTTTGGGGAAAATTTGATGATATTTTGATAAGGATAACATTGAATATATAGATTGTTCCGGGAAGGATAAACATTTTAACAATATTTGTTCTTCCAATCCATGAACATGGAATGTTTTTCATTTCTTTGTGTCTTCCTTAATTGCTTTCATGAGTGTTCTGTGGTTTTCTGAGTATAGAACCTTTGCCTCTTTGGTTAGAACTATTCCTGGGTATCTTACGGGTTTTGGTGCAGTTTTAATGGGATCAACTCTTTAATTTCTCTTTCTTCTGCCTCATTGTTAGTATATAGAAATGCAACTGATTTCTGTGATTTGATTTTATATCCTGCCATTTTGTATGAATTCTAACAATTTTGGGGTGGAGGCTTTTGGGTTTTTCATGTACAATCATCTGTGAAGAGTGAGAGTTTGACTTTCTTCTTTGCCAATTCAGATACATTTATTTCTTTTTGTTGTCTGGTTGCTGAGGTTAGGACTTCCAGTACTGTGTTGAACAACAGTGGTGATAGTGAACATCCCTGTCATGTTTCTGACCTAGGGGGAAAGCTCTCAGTTTTTCAGCCATTGAGAATGACAGTCACTGTGGGCTTTTTGTGTAGGCTTTTATGATATTGAGGTGTGTTCTTTCCATCCCTACACTATGCAGAGTTTTAATCAAGAAAGGATGCTGTATTTTCTCAAATGCTTTTTCTGCATTTATTGAGAGGATCATATGATTCTTCTCCTTTTTTTATTTCTTTATTTCTTTTATTAATATAGTGTATCACATTGATTGATTTGCAGATGTCAAACCATCCTTGCAGACTGGGAATAAATCCCAGTTGGTCATAGTGAATAATCTTTTTCATGTACTGTTGGATCCTATTGGCTAGGATCTTGTTGAGAAATTTGGCATCTGTGTTCATCAGGGATATTGGTCTTTTTGATGGGGTCTTTGTTTATGGGATCAAGGTAATGCTGGCCTCATAAAATGAGTTTGGATGTTTTCCTTCCATTTCTATTTTTTGGACAGTTTCAGAAGAATAGGTATTAATTATTCTTTAAATGTTTTGTAGAATTCCCTTGGGAAGCCATCTGGCCCTGGATTCTTGTTTGTTGAGAGATTTTTTGATGACTGCTTCAATTTCCCTAACGGTTATAGGTCTGTTCTGGTTTTCTATTTCTTCCTGTTTCAGTTTTGGTAGTTAATGTGTTTCTAGGAATGCATCCTTTTTTTCCAGATTGCCTAATTTGTTGGCATAATATGTTGCTCATAATATGTTCTTATAATTGTGCTTCTTCAGTGTTGGTTGTGCTCTCTCCTCTTTCACTTATGATTTTGTTTATCTGGGTCCTTTCTCTTTTCTTCTTTTTTTTTTAATATTTTATTTATTTATTTTGACAGACAGAGATCACAAGTAGGCAGAGAGGCAGGCAGGGGGGAGGGTAGCAGGCTCCCTGCCGAGCAGAGAGCCCGATGTGGGGCTCAATCCTAGGACCCTGGGATCATGACCTGAGCTGAAGGCAGAAGCACCCACTAAGCCACCCAGGTGCCCCTCTCTTTTCTTTTTGATAAGTCTGGTCAGGGGGTTGACAATCTTACTAATTCTTTCCAAGAACCAGCTCCTAGTTTCATTGATCTGTTCCACTGTTCTTTTGATTTCTATATTTCATTGATTTCTGCTCTAGACTTTATTATTTCTCATCTCCTGCTTAGGCTTTATTTGCTGTTCTCTCTCCAACTCCTTTAGGTATAATGTTAGCTTGTATATTTGAGACTTTCTAGTTTCTTGAGAAAGTCTTGTATTGCTATGTACTTCCCTCTTAGGATCATCTTTGTTGCATCCCAAAGGTTTTGAATAGTTTCATTTTCATTATCATTTATTCCATGAACTTTTTAAATTATTCTTTAATTTTCTGGTTGACCCATACATTCTTAAGTAGGATGCTCTTTAACTTCCTAGTATTTGAGGTCTTCCCAAATTTCCTCTTGTAATTGAGTTCATTTCAAAACATTGTGATCTGAAAATATGTAGGGAATGATCCCAGTCTTTTGGGCCACTTGAGACCTGATTTGTGACCCAGTATGTGATCTATTCTGGAAGATGCTTCATGTTCACTTGAAAATAACGTCTGTTCTGTTGCTTTAGAATGGAACACTCTGAATATATATGTGAAGTCCATCTGGTCCAGTTTGTCATTCAAAGCCCTTTATCCTTGTTGATCTTCTGCTTAGATGCTCTGTTCATTAAAGTGAAAGAGATGTTAAAGTCACTTATTATTAATGTATTATTATCAATGTGTTTCTTTAATTTTATTATTAATTTTTTATATATGTGGCTGTTCCCATGTTAGGGGCATAAATATTTACAATTGTTACGTCTTCTTGCTGGGTAGTGCTTTTAATTATGCTATGGTGTCCTTCCTCATCTCTTATTATAGACTTTGGTTTAAGATCTTTATGTCAGATATAAGGATTGCTGTTCCAGCTTTCTTTTGATGTCCATTTGCATGATAAATTATTTCCCACCCACCCAACCCCACTTTCAATCTGGAGGTATCTTTGGGTCTGAAATTAGTCTCTTATTGATAACCTATCAACAGGTCTTGCTTTTTTATCCAATCTGATTCCCTGTGTCTTTTTATTGGTGCGTTAATCCCTTTACATTCAGAATAACTATTGAAAGATATGAATTTAGGGCCATTGTATTGTCTGTAAAGTGACTGTTTCTGTATTTTGTGTCTCTTACTTTCTGGTCTGTGTTACTTTTGGACTCTCCCTTTGCTTGAAGGTTCCCCTTTAATATGTCTTGCAGGATTCACAAATTCTTTTAGTTTCTGTTTGTTCTGGAAGCTCTTTATCTCTCCTTCTTTTCTCAATGATTGCCTTGCTGGATAAAGTATTCTTGGCTGCATATTTTTCTCCTTACCACCCTGAATATATCATGCCAGTCCTTCCTGTACTGCCAGGTCTCTGTGGATAGGTCTGCTGTCAGTCTACTGTTTTTACCTCTGTAAGTTACAGACCTCTTGTCCCAATCTGCTTTCAAAATGTTCTTTGTCTTTGAGATTTTCAGGGTTCACTATTACATGTTGCAGTGTTCACCTATTTTTACTGATTTTGAGGAGGGGTTCTCTGTGCTTCCTGTACCTGAATACTTGTTTCCTTCCCCAGATTAGGGAAGTTCTCAGCTATAATTTGCTCCACTATATCTTGTTACCCTCTCTCTTGTTCTTTCTTTTCTTCTGGGACCCTAGTTATTGTAATATTGTTTCACTTTATTGTATCCCTTATCTTTTAAGTTCTCCCCTCATAATCCAGTAGTTGTTTATCTCTCTTTTTCTTAGTTCCCTTATTTTCCATCATTTTGTCTTCTGTATAATTTATTCTCTCTTCTTTCTCATTTATCCTAGCAGTTAGAGCCTCCATCATTTTATTGCATCTCATTAATAGCTTTTTTTATTTTGACTTGACTAGATTTAAGTTCTTTTATTTCTCCACAAAGGGATTCTCTAGTGTCTTCTCTGCTTTTTTCAAGCCCAGCTAATAAATTTATTTTATTTTATTTATTTATTTAAAAGATTTTATTTATTTGTCAGAGAGAGAGATTGAGCACAGGCAGACAGAGTGGCAGGCAGAGGCAGAGGGAGAAGCAGGCTCCCTGCCGAGCAAGGAGCCCGATACAGGACTCGATCCCAGAACGCCGGGATCATGACCTGAGCTGAAGGCAGCTGCCTGACCAACTGAGCCACCCAGGTGTCCCAACAGCTAATAAATTTATAATCATTATTCTGAACTCTATTTCTGACATCTTGCCAAATACATATTGACGAGGTCCCTAGCAGTCAGTACTGCCTCTTGTTCTCTTTATTGAGGTGAGTTTTCCATGTTGTCATCCTTGCAGAACATGGTTGATTTCCTATTTATAGAATTGTATTAATTCTTTTCTTAGAGCTCAGGTTGAGTTTCAGGTGTTCAGAATGATTTGATAGCCAGATATCTAGCAATTCCTAGGGCCAGAAAAACTAAGATTTCCTACTCCTCTGCCATCTTGGAAAGTCATTCTATCCTAAGTACTTCTTTCCAACATTTTCTGTGCTGTGAGTCAGATGAGTATCTAAGGACAATGAAACTTACTAATATGACCTCCTTTAATTACCAGTTTCACACATATATAGGAAGTTGATGAAAACAGCTGCTTGTAAAGCAGATAAATTGTCTTCAGATGAAAGCAGATGAAAATAGTCTTAACTCAGTTCATGCTACTATAACAAAATATCATAGACTGGGAGGCTTAAACAGACATGTATTTCTCACTATTGGGAGGGTATATAGTCAAAGATGAGGGTGACAGCATGATAATATTCTGGCAAGGAACTTCTTTCTGGTTTGCAAATGTCTGCCTTCTTAATGAACACTCAAAATGCCACACAGGAAAGAGGTCAAGCTCCCCGTTTCCTTCCTCTAAGGATACTAATCCCATCATGAGGACCCTACTTTTCATGAGCTCATCTAAACCTAATAATTCCTAAAGGTCCCACCTCCTAATATCATTACATTGGAGGTTAGGGCTTCAACATATGAATTTGAGGGGAAAGGGATGCAAACATTTAGTCCATAATGAACACATAAAAATTAACATTAGAAATTACTGATTCCCAAATAAGATAAAATTTTAGTCACTTTCATGATCTGCTGTGATTTTTTTCCTACATATGTATGTATGTATTTAGTGCCAAACCTGGAGTCTATAGAAACTAGTCAGCTACTTTAGGAAGCAGTTTTGTGCCATTTTAAGTCTTTGCCATGTAGAAGATGTCAATTATATTTTTCTCCCAATAAATTCTAGAAAAAAAGCCATTTTTGAAAATGTTTTAACTATATTCTTTTTGAAGCTTAAACTTCAGGAAGTGTGCAAATGGACTTTTGTTTCACTAATTATCTTCGAAAATTCATTAATATCATGCAAAATGTAAATGTGTGCTAGTGACAAAGGGTCTGCATTCAAAATAATTTGGTAACTGATAATCTAAACAAAGTTATAACACAAGACTTCTATAATAGAACTTCTTTGATCTGTTACATTGATAATTTTTACTGTGAGTATCAAGAAGGGGATAACGTATATACCAGTTTCCACAGTTGTTTTAATGTGAAATCATACTGCATACATGCATACCTGTGTGCATGAGTGTGTGGTATTCATTTAAATATTCTTCAATATATTGTAACTTAGGAACATAAAAAATGTCAGAATGAATTTCTTGATTTTATTCTCAGATCTTTGGAAATACCTGTTAATTAAATTATGATTAAATATGTAAAGTTTAATAGGTTACCTATGTATTTTCATTCATTTAAATATTGCTTATAAAAGATTATCTTGTAAAACAACTTACCAACGCTTAGCAAATTTTGTCCTTATTGAAATTCTACACGGCCTCATCTGATAAATTTAGAAAGCAATTAAACTAACATATTTTGGTGTATTTTCCTAGTGTTTTTAAGGAAATGTCTTAGTTTTGTGTTCTATTTACTAAATTACATCTTAATGTAATAAAAGGGTTAATTTTTAAAATAAATTATTTTGTTCATTTTATTCTATATTTCTTGCTTTTATAGCCATAGAATACTTATAGTCCTTACCCACCTCCCCTAATACATCTTTTGCTTAGCAAGAGGTTTTTTTTTACTATGTCACTCTAAATCAGATACATTTAATTGCTATTTAATAAAATCATTTTAGTCCTCTTATTTCTGAACCAACTATATCTTCGATAGAAGAGAAGCTCCTCACTTACTGCAAAGGACCAACCCACTGGAAACATACTACCTCTCTAGAAAAACTTCAGCTTGCTCATTTGGATGGCACAATTAGCTAGTTTGTTGTCTATTTTTGACACATTTCACTAGTCTGTTAGGATATGCTTTAACAGACTTAGCTTTCTCTTCCCTTTTGACCCCAGAAGTTTGTTTAACACAATCATTGGGACATGACTAACCATAATAGCACACTAGGAAATAATAAAATCACGCCATCTGTTATCAGACACTACTTTGAAAACTTTTTCTCCACATCATTATAAGCCCAGTAACCTTGACTATACATCAAATTATAATTTTTGGTTTGGGGACACCGGGCTCACTTAGTCAGTCAAATGTGTGGCTTTTGGTCTCTGGGTTGTGAGTTTGAGCCATACACTGGGTGTAGAGATTACTTAAAAAAATCTTAAATTTTTTTTTTGGTTTTTCTCTTTTGTAACATTGGAATTATATCCTGTGTGAAATCTGCTGGGGCTATTTGGAACTTATCAATATGTAAAAACTTTAATATGGATGATGGGAGTATTTTCAGAATACTGAAATTAGTGACTGATTAAGGGGAAAACCGAGCTGCTCTCCTCTTCCAGATGGTTGTGAAGGGAAAGCGGCAGGGAGAACAAAACCTTCGGCATAGAAACATATGGTAAACCTATGCCTCAAGATGAGTAAAACTGCCTTTTTAAAAAAAAAAAAATTTTTTTAATTTTTAAAAAGATTATTTATTTATTAATTTTTAAAAAGATTGATTTATTGGGGGGTAGCAAGAGAGCGTGAGCACACAAATTGGGGGAGGGGCAGCAGAGGAAGGAAAGGGACAAGCAGACTCCACACTGAGCACAAGTCCAATGCAGGGCTCAATCTCATGACCTGAAGATCATGTCCTGAGCCAATATCAGCAGTCAGGTGTTTAACTGACTGAGCCATCCAGGCACCTCAAGACTGGACTTTTAAGTTCACAACAAGACTGAGAGGAAGGAGCAGAGATTTTCCATATACCTCCTGTCCTCATGCTGTCACAGCTTCCCTATTATCAACATCCCCACCAGACTGAAATATTTGTTACACCGGATGAACCTACACTGACACATCATGACTTTCAATAATTAATGTCCATAGTTTACATTAGGGTTCACTCTGCTTTTGTATATTTTATGGGTTTGTACAAATACATGATCATATATGTATGTATAGTATCATACAGAGTATTTTCACAAACTTAAACATCTGCTGTGTTTTGCCTGTTCATCTGTTTCCGCGACCCATGTCCTCACCCTACTGTCTTTATAATTTTGCCCTTTCTAGAATGTCATATACTTGGAATCACAGTATGTGGCCTTTTCAGATGACTTCTTTTACATAGTAATGTAAGTTTGAGGTTCTTCCATATCTTTTCTTGGCCTGATAGATTCTTTCTTTCTTTCTTTCTTTTTTTTTTTTTTTTTTTTTGTGCTAATAATATTCCATTGCCTGGATATACTATGGTTTATCCATTCATGTAAAGAAGAACATCTTGGCTGATGCAGGTTTTGGCAATTTGAGTTAAGTTGCTAGAAACAGCAGATCACTTGGTTAAATATTAAGAAGCATGATTACTAGATCATATGATAGGAGTATGTTTAGTTTTGTAAGAAACCACCAAACTGTCTTCCACAGTGGCTGTACCATTTTGTATTCCCACCAGGAATGAATGAGAGTAGTGTCTTGGTTGCTGCACATTCTCATCAGTGTTTGGTATTGTTAGTGTTCTGGCTTTTGCCATTCTGACAGTTGTATAGTGGTTAAAAGGAGAGTTTCCATTGAAAAAAAAAGATAAGTTTTATTATATGTATCTGTTCTTTCTTTCATTATTCTTGGCTCACAGCCTTCTCTCTTATTTCTCCTTGTCAATCTTTTCCAAGGTTTGATCTTACCTCCTATCCCTCTCTTCTTACCATACTAATTTCTTATTTTGTTACTGTTGTTTTACCAGCAATAGTTAATAAGATACTAATATTTATTAAGATATTTTTGTTTCACATGTTCCCCATCCTAGATCAAGCCACATGGCTATTCCTAGAGGTAAATGCTAGAAAGACTGGGTAAAGATAAGAAGGAAATTACCAGAGCATGACCAAAATTATATTCTGTGGGTCCAGTTATAATATCCAGGGACTCAGATTGGAATAGGTTTGTCCAAGGTATGAGGTTGGAGAGAAAATAGTATATGTGGGCCTAGTCTATTAGGATAAAGATTATAAGGCAGTAAATCATGGAATCCATGGAATAAACATGACAGAGAACCAGAATGATGTCTGGAGCTGGGATATTAATTTTTTTGTCCTCTGCATATAGAAGATAATTGAACTCTGGTCTGTGGTATGAGAGAGTCAATAAAGAATAATGAGGGCGTGAGGGTTTTCAAGAGGACAATCATGGGACAGTAACTGTCTAGAAATGAAAGACTAAGACATTTTTGTAAATATTGAGCATATTGATGAGAGAGAATATAGTCCAAAACAATGGTGGAAGCATCAGACTTAGGGAAGAAGAGAGGTGGGTTCTCTACTTAATAGCATAATGTGAAAAAAGTAGATGTACAGATAAGGGTAGGTTGGAATGTTTTATAAAAGGAAAATTAGGAAGTTTCCATTTGATGGTTTTAATTTCTTTAAAATAGAAGTCAAGTTCACTTAGCATAAACAGGATAAAGTTAGTCCAGTGTTCGAAAAAGTAGTAGAGAAGTTTCATGGTAATTGTGGGGAATCTAAAAGTAAGTTATTAGAGAATCAGAGAGATGTGGCAGTGCTGTGGGCTCATTTGAAATTATCACCTCTCAATTCACAGTGGAATTAATATATTGTCTAATGAGATATTTTCCAGTGGTTTTTGAATAATCAGTGCAGGCTCAGAGCAAACAGATGGTTAGGTTCATTCAGGGTAGGGATTTGGATAGATTGTTCAATTCAAAATTAAGGCAAATTCATTTAGTTTTGCAAGAGGGTTACTGAAATGTTGTACCATGAAATCTAAGTAGGGAAGCAGCAAAGAGACCACCAAAATAGGTGGTGTTCTTGTTGAAGAAAAAAATAAATAAGCAAGTTGAAAAGAGAGTACTTGGTATTCAGAGTGAAATATTTGATTATTAGCTTTCTAGTTGTTAATACATGTTTACAAGAGCCAAAGTGTGATGGTAAGAGTTGCTGAAATAGAGGAGAAGACAAGCATTGGAGGTGAATGGTTTGAATCACTTGGAAGCCATTGGGTTGAACGTATTCATGGGCACATGGAAGTCACCAATTTATGAAGAAAAATAGTGTATCAATTTATGACACTATTTATGAAGAATCAGCTTGTAAAGAAAAAAGTAAAATGAATTATTTCAGAATATGATTTTTATTAAATAATATTATCATTTATTCATCACATATTCATGAAACTAATTTGTAGAAATTAAATATCTTGGTTAAGCATAATATTTGTATCAGAATGTCATTATATATGTATATATATATGTTTGCATATATATAACATAAATATATGTAATAATGTAAAGTCACATTCAAAGCATAAGTGATGCCTTTATTCGTTTTATTGCCATTCAAATATCACTGAGAGAAATCAGCCTTCTTACAACCTTGAACTGCTTCACTAGAATCTGACAAAACCTGTGTTATACACATTATTATGGAAAGATTTAAGTACGTAAGTATTGACTTTTCTTGGTGATTATGAGTCCTGAAAACCTAAGATAGTTTAAGACTTACCTTTCATAATGAGATCCATTTAGTTTAATGTTAAGTGAAGAAACTCAATTACAAATTAGTATAGACAGCAAAAATACGTGCTTTGGTTTGGTATTTTTCCTTTATTTCCTCCTTAGATATTATGTGGTGTGAATATATGTCTTTCTAATTCTTTTTTTTTTAAATATTTTATTTATTTGACACAGAAATCACAAGTAGGCAGAGAGGCAGGCAGAGAGAGGCGAGAAAGCAGGTTCCCTGCGGGGCAGAGAGCCGGACGTGGGGCTCGATCCCAGGACCCTGGGATCATGACCTGAGCTGAAGGCAGAGGCTTTAACCCACTGAGCCACCCAGGTTCCCCTCTTTTTTTTTTTTTTTTAAGATTTTATTTATTTATTTGACAGGCAGAGATCACAAGTAGGCAGAAAGGCAGGCAGAGAGAGAGGAGGAAGCAGGCTCCCCGCTGAGCAGAGAGCCCAATGTGGGGCTCGATCCCAGGACCCTGAGATCATGACCTGAGCCAAAGGCAGAGGATTTAACCACTGAGACACCCAGGCACCCCATGTCTTTCTAATTCTTAAAGAAGTAAAATTTGGAGCCTATATGAGAAAAATGATAGTTAAGTGTATAATAGAATAGAATAAGAATAATTAGAATTTCATAATGTCCTGAAAAAACTGATTTATGCCCTCAAATTATCTATATTTAGATACTTAATTAGTTGTGTATTATCATTTCTAGTGCCATCTGTAGACTCATAAATATGAGCTAAATTTATTTTTTAAATAGTATAGATCCTTATTTACAATATTTTGTTTTAAAAAAGGACAAGTATTTTTAGAGCATAATAAATATACTTTGCTTTATTCAGTCACTGGTATGCTAGTATCTCACATGCTTTCGGCTCAAAGTTTAATTTCGCAAGTGACTTGGCTTTGATTCTGACACTTGAGCAAGTTTTTTCTGCCGGTCTCCTCACTTGAAAAATGGGGAAAATAACATTGACCTCATGGAGACCGAAAAAGCCAGTGAAAGCAGTAGCTATTCTCCATTGCAGTGGCAAGAAAAGCTCTTGATCTAAAGTGTTTTTAAGATCAGAACATCTGGGTCATGATCTGTATGATGTGTTAATGCCAAACAACAATAGGTTATAATCAAAGACTTTTTTTTTTGACCTAATAGAAAACAGAACTCTTCCATGAACTGTGGAAGGAAAGATATGATCTGTTTAAACAACCTGTGCAAATAAAAGGTGACATTTTATATTACAGAGAAATTTTACTAAGCCTTGGCCACATCTTTCATTTAGAGTAATTATTAATGCCCCTCAGATACATGATGTAAATGGCCTCTTTTCACTGTAACATGGAATACAGTTTGTTACATATGTTATAGCTCATTGTTCAATGTCTTTTCTTTCAGATCTGTATCATAATTGGTTTATCTATATGATTAATAATCAGTTAATTTTGTGAGGTACAGAGACAACAGATGAATTAAGCACTTAAGGTATTGTGGGAATCATCATTGGCTAATAGCAGAACAAACTGTTTGATAAATATTTTTATCAATATTATATTTTAACATTTTTAAAGAGAATATGGCATAGGACACCTGGGTGGCTCAGTTGGTTCAGTGTCCAGCACTTGGTCTCAGCTCAGGTGTTGATCGTAGGGTCATGAGTTCAAGCCCCACATTGGGCTCCATGCTGGACCTAGAGCCTACCTAAAGAAAAACAAAATGGAATATGGGAAAATGATATAATATTAAGATGGGGTGGTCATACCTATTTAAGTCACAAATAAAGGGAATAAAACCTAAAAACAAAAATAATAACTAAGTAAAATTGTCATAAATAAATGATTCTAAGTCTTGTCCATTTTCCTAATTTGCAAGAGCTTGTCCTTGAATGAGTTGCTTTGCCCTCATCTTGTAAGGCATTTTATGAGAATTGCATTAGATATTCTAACACTTAATACATTATCTAATATATTATAACTAGTGTGTATATTATTTTAGGTAATATTTTATAATAAATAATGCAGAAATGTGATTAACATGAATTTGGAGTATAATAGTCACTCACTAATGTGAGTCTACAAATGAAGTCTACATTTGTTTTCCTTAGAGAGCTGGGGAACAAATGACCTTGAAGAAATAAAATACAAACCTGTATCATGTTCATCCTGTGACATTAATTGACTAGGTCCCACACTTTTCAACCTTACTTCTGTTTCTGGAATTCACTTCTTCTGTACACCTTAACATTTTCCCCTCAGTTTGTCTAAAACCTTTTTTGTTTACTGACGTCTTCTATTTACAATCTAGCCCTAATTGTGCAACTCTTCCTAGGCAGCTTAAATGCCTTAGCTTCTTGGGTAGGCCATTACTGACATTGAATTTTACTCAACCTCACCCCAGTCCTTCCTTAACATGGTGGCACCCAGTACTGTGGTTTAGATACCTTAGAAACTTTACTCGAGGTTCCATGAAGCCATTCTCTGGTTTCACTGAACCAACTTACTGAGTCTCGTTCTTATAATATTAAATTGCATATAACTATACAGTTGTTGGGCTCCCCGCCAAGGGGAGGAGGCGCCCAGGCCAGCCGGTGGCCTCTCCTTGGGGCTGAGCGGGATGGCGAGTGCCGCGAACCCAGAACGCACCCACAGAAGACACCGGGCTCGGGAGGTCTGTCGAAGCAGGATCTCGCTTTATTGAGCAGGGCAGCGGCTTATATGGGGTGAGGGAAGCAAAGTGGGGGCCAATGGGGATGTGCCGTGTCGGCGGGAGTTGGGAGAGACACGGCCCTGCAGGGGGTGGAGACTCGCGGGAAACGAAACTGATGGGAAACCGAAACCGCCACTTTGGCGCCGTTGTGGTCGGCCATGTGGGTTGCCGATCTGGAAGAGAAGGCCACCCGGCGCCATCTTAGCCACTTGGGGCCCAACATCTCCCCCTTTTGTTTTTGTATGCATGACTTCTGTCTTAGGTCGCCGGCGGCGGGCCTTCAGGCTTACCCGTCATTGGGGAATCACACTGCTTTGGTGTACCCCCTGTCTTAGGTTGCTCTGCGTCCCCCGCCGGTCTTACCCGTCATTGAATATCATGCCTGTATAGGGGTTTGGTCCCTGACCTGGCGTGGGTTGTTCCTGCAAGGAATCCCATCCGCCATAGGTCGTGAGACTATTGATGGGGCCCCTCGTAGGACTCGTCGTCACGGGTGGCCAGTCTCTGGTATTGAACATGGACGTTCATGAGTTGAATGGCCTCCACTCTTTTTTGGACGAATTGGGCAATCTTATTGATAATACAGGAGCCAAAGGTCAGCAGGAGAAGTAGGGTTAGGATGGGCCCCAGGAGGGGGAGGAGAAAGGGAAGTAAGCCATTAAAGCTTGTCCAGAAGGGGGAGGTCATCAGGGCGTGGCGGCGCTTCTCTAGGTCCTCCTGTAGCTTCTTGATTTTGTCTCGTACAATACCCGACCGGTTGGCAAAGAAACAACATTCCTCCTGTAAAAACAAACATATGCCTCCCTTTTCGGCTGTTAATAGATCTAAGCCTCGCCGGTTTTGGAGTACCACAGTGGCTAAGGAGTCAAATTGTTCCTGGAGGTTTAAGATAGTTCCCGCTATTGTTTGGAGATCATCAATCATTTGTTGGGAGAGTGTTTTATAAAAATGGAGAGAGGTGCCCAAACCGGCCAACCCAGTGGCTACCCCGGCAGTGATGTCGAGCCCCAATAAGAGAGGGATGGCGGGATTGGCTCGAGCATTTCTCTCTGCAATTTGTTGTCATTCCTCCTTGTATAGGGCTGTCCACTTTATATATAAGGCCCCTGGAAGAACGGCCCTAGCTAGCGACCGCCAGTCAGCTGCTGTACATGGGGCATGGGCCAGACCTCGGAGGATGGTTTCTGTCCATGGGGCATTGGGCCCGTCCTCTAATACTGCCTTTTTGAGCTCCTTAAGGTCCCCAGGTTCCCATGGGTACCAAGGAGCCGGACGGTTGCCTCCTGGGTTAACGTAAACAAAGTGCTGCCAGGAGGCAGAGAAAAGATTCCCGGTTTTAGAGCTCATAAGGCCCAACAGAGGAGCAGACACCATGCTTTCCCATCAGCCAGGGGGGAGGGGTTAGGCAGTCCAAGTCAGGCCAGAGAACACAGGGAAACTTCCCTGAAACAAAGAGAGTTTCGGCAGCTGCTTGGGAATATTCCCTATAGTCTCTGTCTCGAGTTAGACCAACCCCAATTGGCTCCAGTTATAGCCATTAACACGGGAAGTGAGTGAGGGAGAAGCCCCCACATCTATTAGGAGAAACAGAGAGAAATACAGCAAGAGTCCCCTTTGTTAGGGATGGCCCAGCAACCTGGGTTTACTAGAAGAAAGCACTAGAAGAAGGCTTATTTGCATAATTATTATCCAATATGTCAGGAGGAAATTTACTAGTTGACTCACCGAATCTGGTTTTAGCTCTTAATACCTATCTCTTATATTCCCTCCCGACATGTACGATGTCCTCAGATTCAAACGGGGCAGACATCCTCCCCTTAAACAGAATGTAACCTTAATCAAGGGAAACACAAAGGGCAATGAGAAAGACACACAAAACAATTAACGAGCCGGCAAAGAAAGACGCTGCGCGATTTCGGTACAGAACCGAAAGTACAAATTCAAATCGGTACAGAACCGAAAGTACAAATTCAAACAGCCAAGGGGAACCGCGAGTTTCCCCTGTGGCCCACAAACGAATGGGGCCCCGAAAAAGCGGGCCCCTCTAATCCCTGGGGTGTCCCCCAGGGTGGCAGGGGAGAAGTCCGAGTTCGTCAACTCCTTCTCAAGCTGCCCAAAATACGAAGCAACAACGTTGTTGTACGAAACAGAAAACAGAGCACCGATAACTGACAGACGAGATAGACGAACAGGGGAACAGGAACATCGATATCGAAACACAAGTGCTGGCCAGCTTACCTCCCGGTGGGAGTCTGTTGGGTCCTTGGGCAGGAGTCCGATGATCTTTATTGTATCGCAGGCGCCTGCGGGTGGTCAGCAGCTCCTGCTAGCTGAGCACCCCAGGCTGGGGTGGTGCAGGATTTTTATAGACAGGTACAAACAAGTTTTGGGTGGGGCGGAGCTGATTGGCTGACAATTTACTTGGTGTTAGTGGATTGGCTTTGGAGGACCCGCGCGTGCGAAGAAAAAGGCGGGAAGGGGGAGTGAGGAGGGGGAGTTGGACCTTATTACTCAGCAGAGAAGCATCCTGCCTACGTGACTATGCCTCGGCTATTAGCAGAAGGTATTTTGTTCAAACAGGAGACAAATGTCACACCCTAAAAGCCAAGCGGTTACAGAAAGGCAAAAGAGCGGTTAAATTGGTCAACAACTGGGGGAAGGGTCTTTCATTGCAAGGGGAGGAGGGGTATTCTTGCACAAGCGGTTACAAGAAGGCAAAAGAGCAGTTAATTAGTTAACAACTGGGGGAAGGGTCTTTCATTCCCCCCCCCCTTTTTCTTTATCATGGATAGAATCTTATATCCATTTGTCCTGTTCAGTCTGGGGCTCGGTTTGTTTAAGGAGTTGATATTGCTGCGTCAGTACCATGGTCTGGATTACTGACAAGTGGTCTTTTATAAACTGTACGAGTTTATTTAAGATACAAGGGCCAATGGAGAGGTTTAGTAGAAGTATAATAAGGGGCCCTAAGATGGTGGATAGTAAGGTGGTGAGCCAAGGAGATCGATTAAACCAATTTTCAAACCAGCCCTGGTGGGATTCAAAATCCTTTTTTCTTTGGGCTAGTCTTTCTCTGAGTTTATCCATGGTTTCCCTAACAACCCCTGTATGGTCCGCATAAAAACAACATTCTTCCTTGAGGGCTACGCATAATCCCCCCTCTCTCAAGAACAATAGGTCCAGCCCTCTCCTGTTTTGTAGGACCACCTCGGAGAGGGAGGTTAGGGATTTTTCTAAGGCAGTGATATTGAAGGCCTGATTACAATTGGGAGTCTCCTGGTGGAATGTTACATTCCTGCTATCAAACATCCTTGTTAATGAGATTTAGGTTTAGAAGAAATTTAACTTTATTTACCTTTCCTTCTACCTCCGCCTCCTTCAGTTTTTCATGGAGGGTAGGGTGACATTAGGGCTATTGATAAGGTGTAAATCTCATGGAGGGTAGGGTGACATTAGGGCTATTGATAAGGTAACTTCTTTGTTGTAAATCTCAAGGACATTTGCAAACCAAGGGAGACTCCTACCCTGCAGGACTGTGATTTCTGCAAGTTAGCTATTTATCGTTTTATGGCAGTCAGGGGTGCCTGAGGAATGCTACACATATGGAGGGGAGCGGGTGAAGGGGGGGTGCAAGGCGCCAGCTTTTGCTTTGTCCTCAGCCAGCCTCCTGCTCCCTCATCATTCCCCCCTGAACAATTTTGACCCTTAAATCTCTAAGGTGGTTGAAGGTGGAAGGTCTCATCTTCTGTAACTTCTTCATGCTGAATAGGGGCGTAGAGCTGTCCCTACCTGCTCCGGTCAATATTGGTCAGGGTAGGGACGTATAAGGGAGTTACGAAAGGTGGAGGCAGCTGAATCCAGCGCTGACAGTGAAGAGGCGTCCTCGCGTGCGATAAGGATAAAACATTGTCCTATGCTCCGGAGGCGGGGGGCAATAAGGAGGCGGAGGAGTGGGCCCTGATGGTTGGAGGAAGGGGTTAGTAGAAGGGGGGCGCGTAGGAGGGCCTTCAGCCCGAGATTTGGATTGGAGATCCGGGGGCCAAGGAGCTGCATCAAAGGGATCTAGCGAGGGATAGAGCCTCTTTGGTTTAACAGGGGGGTCTCCAGTGGTGTTTGAGATGGTGGAGGCGGGCTCCTTTGAGGGCTGGTGGGATTCATTTGGGGCAGCTGCTTCGGGAGGGTTGACATGGGCTTTGCGAACTAATTGTTCGATACGGTCC
Organism: Mustela erminea; assembly: GCF_009829155.1. Classification (NCBI taxonomy): domain Eukaryota; kingdom Metazoa; phylum Chordata; class Mammalia; order Carnivora; family Mustelidae; genus Mustela; species Mustela erminea. The sequence goes on from NC_045619.1 coordinate 95,468,537, forward strand.
CAGGTGTCCCAGTCAAAGAGATTACTTTCAGGCAGCCAAGGGGCGGCTTTAATAAGGGTTTCCCATGTTTTGAGAGCCTGGGAGTCGGTGAGGGAAAGACCGCGGCTCTTCAGAAGGAAGCGTAGGGATTCTAAGGAAGGGTCATTTTTAGAAAAGGACTGCCCCATAGCTTATGGGGGTACACTCACCCGTAGACCGATTGGCCTGTCAGCGAGAAGAGCGAGGTTCTTCACATGGGACACCAGTTGTTGGGCTCCCCCCCGAGGGGAGGAGGCGCCCGGGCCAGCCGGAGGCCTCTCCTTGGGGCTGAGCGGGATGGCGAGTGTCGCGAACCCGGAACGCACCCACAGAAGACACCGGCTCGGGAGGTCTGTCGAAGCAGGATCTCGCTTTATTGAGCAGGGCAGCGGCTTATATGGGGTGAGGGAAGGGAAGTGAGGTCAGCAAAGTGGGGGCCAATGGGGATGTGCGGTGTCGGCGGGAGTTGGGAGAGACACGCCCTGCAGGGGGTGGAGACTCGCGGGAAACGAAACTGATGGGAAACCGAAACCGCCACTTTGGCGCCTTTGTGGTCGGCCATGTGGGTTCCCGATCCGGAAGAGAAGGCCACCCGGCGCCATCTTAGCCTCTTGGGGCCCAACATATAGTAAATTAGCAATAGTGTTTGAGCATTCACTTCTGAATGTTCTTCACCATTGCTACATATTTATAAAAATGCATAGTGGTATAAGTCCATAAACTAACATTTTCCATACTTTATTCTGCTGAACATAAGCTCTGGAAGGATATTAATCTCTACTCCTCTTCCTAAAGAGACTCCTATGGTCAAATTGTTTCAGAAATGCTCAGTGATGTAATCATTCCTCTTAGAGATTCACAAGGTAGTTTGGCATGCCAAAGAACAACCTAGAGAAGTTTTGCATCAAAAACACCTGATGAACTATGACTAACAAAAGATTACAGCTAAAAAACACAATGAATTTAACAGTTCCCTCTTTTAGACCTATATTAAAGTATCTTCCTACTATTTTCCTTTATTGTCATATCTCATAAAAATAACGAAAAATTGGGCTGAACCATTTGCTGCTTCTGGTGTAATGTGGATAGAAATAGCTCTATTTTTGGTAATTAATCAAGATCAGAGTCATAAATGGTCTCCTGCAGAACTCAGAGCCTCAAAAGCTACATGCTGCAGGAAACCAGAAGGGAAGAATTCTCAATCCAGACCTTTTTTGGAGAGCTCATTAAATGCAGATTTTAGCTTAACCTCCTATCTATTGAATCTATTCTCTTGAGAGCTGGGACCCAATAATCTACATTTTAAATCAACAATGTAATTGTTAAAGCACACCAACCAAGGTTCATTCTGAAGTAGCATATACTCCACCATACAAAATAAGAGAAATTCAAATTAAAAGAATAAGTTTGTGCCATAAAATTACATAATTCCAGGAGAAGAAGCTCTTTACAAAGGGACTATTGATACGGTGGGGGTGAGACTAGTTAAAATACACATTTTTTTCAATAAATATCAAATAGCTTAGTTCATTTCCTTTGGAAATTGCCTGTTTGTTGTCTCTGATGTTGACTTAATCCTTTTTCCACTTTGTTGCTTCCCACCCAAACTTGGGCTGATGAGAACATTTTCTTTTTATGTCCTATATGTAACCTCTTCCCATTTTTTTTCTGGGCTTATATATGTTTTCTAATAGATTCCTACTTGTATCTACCTAATTGAAACTCTACACAGCCTTCCATGAGATCTTTATATAATTTTGACATTAACTTATTTGAATCATCCCTGGTCACACTTTGCTAGAAATTTGTGGTCACTTTCTGCCTTCCTAGTGTATTTATGTCATTGGCTCAAACCCTGACCATGCCTGCATCTATATAACTTGTGGCAACTCTTTTTACCGTTAACTTATTTTAGTCCATCACACTTTGTTTTTAAAACCTAGTAAATATACAGGTAGGGGTCTCAGAAATAAAGACATTTCTTGGGTCCCATCTTAATCTTTTGTCTAATCTTTGGTTAAGAAATCTAAATACTGCCTTTGGTTTTTCATCTGTATGCTCATCAGCTTTCTGTTTAGCCAAGAAAATAGAGAAATATGCAGAAATTGTGAAAGTTGTTTTCATTTCACTGAAATATTTCTTTAGCTGAAGGGGATCAAATCAATAAAATATGATGAAACCATATGCTCATTATTTCAAAGGAGAACAGCTGCTTCAGAGAATATTGGGAGATTTATTAATTCTGCGATTACCTCTCATTAAGGCTAGATATCTCCAAACCTCATTTCCTAAATAAAAGGTACCTCAGTAGGAAAAGCACACTTGTGGAATTTATACTAATATTCTATTTTTCCATGATTACTTTTATGGCTGAGAAAGCATTGTACAATGTGAAATTATTAAGCAAAATGAAAAATACAATTCATTACATGAAAAGGGTTTATAGCATAGCCATGGTTTGGAAATGCCATAGAGAAATGCGTCTTGGCAAAGATGAATGCTTACTGCTCTGGGCCATATGTGCATTTAATTGAGTTTGCAACTTTCCAGGCAAGATGCCAAATGGACAGTCTACTGTCTGGTGAGAGAGGTAATGTTCCTGTCTTCTTGTTCTCACCAATTTTAGATGCCTATGAAGACTTGGATTTGTTCTTTGGGAGAGTTCTAGCCAAGTACAAAATCAAGTAAATGAGGAGACCACATCAAGTAACCAGTGCATTTGTTGTTGGGTTTAAACTCATGTTCACATACCAATGGGAGTTCAAAGTCCTGGAAAATCCTTGCCAACCCAAATGGTTAATCCTAATTATAAAATTTCAAATAAATAACACAAAGGAGACTAATCGAACCACCTGTGTCCCATTCTTTAAAACAAAGCATAAAAAAATAAAAATAAATAAAACAAAGCAGAAGGGACCAAACAAACAAAAATCCCAAAACCAAAATCCCTGGGAAGAAATTTCAGAATCTTTAGAGTTTAAAAGGGAGGTTTTAGTAGGGCATATTATTATATTATATTCTTTCATATTACTAAAGGTTAAGACAACTTATCTAAAATCATTAACCAAAAAATTATTAATAAAACTTGTTTTCATATAATATTGATGTATAATTGACATACAATGAACTTCACATATTTGGAGAGTATTATTTGATAAATTTGGACCTCAGCACAATCAGGATAATGAATATATCTATTAATTCCCCAAATTTCCTCATATGCATTTGGAGGCAATCACTAACTTGCTTTCTTTCACTATAACTCAAGTTTCTTTTTTCTAGAATTTTATAAGTGTATTTCTAGAGTAGACTGAGCCTCTTTTATCTGACTTCTTGTATACAGAATAATCTTTTGGGAATGATCAGTGTAGTTTCAATTATAACAAAAGCTCATTCTCATTTTATTAAGTAATATTTCATTGTCTGATTATATACCACAGTTTTTTATACACTTATCATTTATCATTGTTGGACATTGGTGTCCAGGTGCCCCGAATTCCTTTATATAAATTTTAGAACCAGCTTGTCAATTCTTCAAAATGAAGTCTGCTCAGATTTTGATTCAATTATAGATTAAACTAGAGATTAATTTGGGATTAGTTGTAAAGATATGGAGCAACAAGAATGTTCATATATTCTAGTAAGAATACAAAATGGTACAGCCACTTTGGAAACAATTTAGCTGTAGCTTATAAAATTAAACATACACATACTGTATGACTTGGCAATCCAACCCTGAGTGTCTATCCAAGAGAAATGGAAACATATGTACGAACCAATACTTTTACTTGGATGTTGATATCAGCTTTTTCATGATAGGTATATAATGGAAACTAGTCCAAATTTCTATCAGCTAGTGAATGCATGGACAAATAATGATATATTCATATAATGAAATACTACTTAGCCAAAAAAAGAGCAAACTATTAAAAAAACCAATATTTTGGATAAATCTGAAAATCAGTACACCAAGTGAAAGAAACCAAGCTCAAAAGACTATGTTTTCTGTGTTTTAAATTCTGTTCATATGAAATTCTAGAAAAGGCAAAACTGTAATGAGATAGTTTAGTAGTTATTAAGGGCTGGAGTGGCAATGGGAAAATTTATTGCAAATACCCATTAAGGAGCTTTTTAGGGTGATAAAAGTGTTCTATAGCATGACTGTGATGGGGGCTACATGACTATGTTTTGGTCAAAATTGCATAATTGTACACTTACAATTACTAGATTTTATTGTATATAAATTATAACCTAATACTGATGAAAATTATGTAGAACTATAAATATCTTGGAGATCTCTGGATATAATCAAAGTTGAGAAAATTCCATGTGATTCTGCTGCTACAATTTTAGGTGGATTACTTTTTGATGATATGCTTCCTAAGTATAGCATATTAGTATTTAACATAGTCTAAGCACTAAATAAGAAAATTCACTGACCAGTTAAAATTGCAGGAGATATTTGAAAAACTAGGAAGCAATGATACAACCTGTAATCTGGTACAAATATAATGTTATAAAATAAATTCTTCCTGTAACAACCAAAATTTTTTCATAATCTTATTATTATTCCTACGATAATCTTTTCCTGAAGACTTTGGGGCTTAAAGACATGATATCTTCAGCTAAAAGTGGTCACACCTGGATTTGAGTTGACACAAGTGAAGTCTAACGTCTAAGTATGTTTTCTTTCTACAACCCTGTTTTTCCCTGTTATTGTGAAAATGCTCCTTAATTTAAAAATGCTTAACATTTGGAGTGTTGTCATATAGTCTTTATTATGTAGCATCAACATTTGGTAATGATTCCAAAAATACTTTTGAAACGTTTACTCTGAGTTTTGTATTAAATGCTATGCATCAAGGGACCATATGGTCAGGCATTTTATAACTTTTCTCAACTGGTATTATGGCAAAACCACTACACTGAATGTAACTGAGACTATCTCAAGTCTTACTAAAATTAAAATGTTCAAACAAGAGACACATTGAGTAAGTGACGATACCAGCATACAATAAAAGCCCTTTAATTTACAAGCTACCAGAGGCAAACACTTTAAAGTTGGTATGAATCAAGAAAAAGAATTTGCTTTTGAAACAGAAGTTTCCTTGTTAACACAAAGGCAGAATTAACATTTAGATTCCCAGACTCTCCTATAGGTCATAGAAGAGAACACTATTTTTTTTTTCTTTTTACTCTCAATTAATTTTCAATTTGTTAAAGATAAGTAGGCAGAGCCTAATTCTAAAGCTGTCTATGTTCTAGAATCTATTGACATGGCCTAATTCCAATGTGTACCTTTGGGGCCAATGACAACAATTACTTTCAAGGGACATTGCTAATGAAACACTAATTGTACAGCTGACACAGCATGGTAACATGGATAGAAAATCATACAGAGAAAATGGCAAAAACAAAAGCAAATTTTTTTTTTAAAGATTTTATTTATTTATTTGACAGAGAGAAATCACAAGTAGATGGAGAGGCAGGCAGAGAGAGAGGGAAGCAGGCTCCCTGCTGAGCAGAGAGCCCGATGCGGGCCTCGATCCCAGGACCCTGAGATCATGACCTGAGCCGAAGGCAGCGGCTTAACCCACTGAGCCACCCAGGCGCCCACAAAAGCAAATTTTTAATTTTACCTTCCTTGTGATAGGAATACAAATGAATAGAGAAAATATTAAACATGGACAGAAGGAGAAAGTATTGAAAATACTATTGATGTATCACACTGAGTATCCAAGGAAATTTTGAAAAATTCAGTCTAATCAGATATTTTCTGATATCAAAATATTACATATGTAATCTATATAATATCACATGTAAACATTTTGACACACTGATATTAGATACATTTGTCTATCTACTTAACAATCATTTCTTGAATCTTTATAACACATATTGGTTAGTAGAGATACAGAAATGAATAAGACTTTTGGTCCTTAAGAAGTTAAGACAGGGAAGAAATTATACTGACATCAGATGCAATGGGAGTAGAGACTAGAGTTGCCAAACTGTCCTGAGTGACCAGTTGGATGGTTTGGAAAACAAAGGTAGACAAAATCAGAAAGGGGATTCTTGGCACAGGAAACAGATAAAATTATGAAAGTGTAGTCATTGTGTAAAGAGTTCTGTAGAACCTAAAATGTTCATATTTGGAAGGGTGGTGTCGTGCAACAGAAACAGGGCTGGTAAGCTAATATTAGCTAGATGGTTAAGGGCCTATTGTGCAAGCCAGGGGTCTTTTTAATGGAAAAGAAAGCCATTGCTGAATTTTTATCAGAAATCCCCCATGATCAGATCTTCATTCATGAAAGATTATTTGATGTCTAAAACTATTTTGATTCGCATTATTGTAGAACTCTTTAAAAAAAGACCATGGCCATCCCTTTGTAAGCTAACCCATCTATCTGGAGAACAGAGTAATGTTTAGTATATCCTTCAGACAGATCAATTTTTCTTCCCTGAACCTTGTAGACAGAAGAGAAATATGTTTATTTTTTGGATTAAAAAGTATAATAAATGTTTCCATTCATAAAATACTGGAAAGCAGAGATCATTTTGCACATCTATGAATCTACAATAGTAGTTCTCCAATAAATAGTTGAATACCTAAGTTTAAATGAACCAAAGAGTTATGGAGAGCATGAAAACAGACATGGTATACAAATTCAGTTTGGGAAACATAGATAGTGAAACATCTGGCAAAGAGCAAGTGTTATAAATGACTGTTATTTTGATGAAAAATTTTAATGGCAAGTAGGAACTTTTGGCATCTTAAAATTATATCCACTTTTTGTGCTACAGATTGTTACGTTAGATAGCTTAGCTTATGAATGTGAAATTTGAGAACATAGAAATGTAATTAATGTTTATACCTACAAAATCCAGTTCAAAGAATGTCATAATTGCTTTTACATTAACTGAAAGACTTGAGCAAAACCAAAATATTAACTGCTAACCAGGCTCTTAGATATGCAAAATTCTTCATTTAAGAATTTTAATAGGGAAATATTTTTTTGAAACCAGGGAAAAATGAATTATGTATCTTATTGAATATGTCAAAAAATATAAAATACCATTAACTCTTAAATGAAAAACTATTAAATGAAAAAATCCACTGAGGTGATCAAACAACCAATGAAAAGTGAGTCATATTGACTATATAGTAAGAATAGATGATACAATACATTAAAATAAACCATTGCTTTGCTTTTGCATTGTGAGATTGCAAAAGAAGCTTAACCAAGAATGGTAGCTGTTTGGTAATTCCAAATATACTATTTTATATTCACTATATATATATACACACTCATATATATAGTATTTTTAAAAATAAATTATTTTAAAGAAGTAAATTGTTGTGACTTATTTGTCAAAAGGCATACTGTAAGAAAATTATTCTGCATTTCAATAATATCTCAGAAAAAATTCTTGAGCAACTATAAGATGCTGGGGATTTCTTTTCTTTCTTTCTTTCTTTTTTTTTTTTTTTCCAATTCCAGTATAATCAACATACAGTGCTATATTAGTCTCAGGTATACAGTGTAGTGATTCAACGATTTTATGTATTACTCAGTGCTCATCACAATAAATGTACTCTTAATCCCCTTCACCTATTTCACTCATTCCCCATTAACCTCCCCTCTGGTAACCATCAGTTTTTTCTCTGTAGTTGAGTTTATTTCTTGGTTTGTCTCTTTCTTTTTCCTCTGCTCATTTATTTTATTTCTTAAATTCCACATGTGAGTGAAATCATATGATACTTGTCTTTCCCCAACTGACTGACTTCACTTAGCACAATACTCTCTATCTCCACCCACGTCTTTACATATGGCAAGATTTCATTCCTTTTTATGTCTGAGTAATATTCCACTGTATTTATATAACACCTCTTCTTTTTCTATTCATCTATCAATGGACACTTGGGGTACTGAGATAGCTTTAGAAAGGAAGTTTTTAAAATATTTTTTCTGGAGTATTCAAAAACTGTTGAAAAAATAACACATTGACGAATAATTATACTGTGGCAAATGATACAATACAAGTACAGGATTATAAAGTACCATGGATATGAATGAGAAAACAAGTATTTTTCTGGCTAGGTAAGAGAAGAACACAAATTGAAGTAGCGCCTGAGTTGGACATTGTTGTGGTAAAAGAACAAATGAGTAATAGTTTATTTTTGCCATATGGATAATAGTTTATTTTTGAAAATGCTTTCATTAGAGTAGAAGCTGTTTATTCAATTAAAAATACCGGGAAAGAGATGGTGGCAGTGAAAAGTAAATACAACATAGTATGAGGCATAAAATTCAGAGTATAATCAGAGTCTTTGTTCATTTGTACTTGCTAGCTGTTTCTGGAATCTAGCAATTCAGTGAGTACGGAGCTCACCATGTGCCAGGCATACCTCCTTGAGGGCAGACATCACTTTCAGAGCTAGTCTAGAGGCCCAAAGGTGAAAAAAGTCTTTGCTGTCAGGGAGCTGGCATTCTGTGAAGGACACAAACAATACATGAGATGAAATTTACCCAGACAAGTGAATGATGAGGAGTCTACTGTGGGACCCCAGGAGCAACTGCACTTGTCTATTAGAATTTCCTGGACAAAAAAAGGAGATCTTAAAAGTTTTAAGAAATCTTGATAGGTGTAAAAAAGAAAAAGGCCATATATATTTCTCATATAGACTTACCCTATATAGGAAAGTCTGGATATTGACGTTCCTTTCTGGATATAGACTTTTCTAGAAAATTGTACTTTCGTTTTAAGGAAATAAACCTTTCATTTATATAAGCACCTCCCATATTTCTAGAAAACAAAACCCAGTATTGGAATGCAAATGTTTCTCTTATGAACAGCACTCTTCTTGCAGATAAAGCTCAGTGCTCTCTGTATTTTTTTAGCTAAAGCTATGTCTCCAAACCTGTTGCCCTTTTGGAAGAAATCTTGCTTGGTTTTTTAAGAATTTAGAGTTCAGTGAACTGTAAACTGATCTTACACTTGTAGCATTTTGTGTGCTGGTTTTCAAATATTTGTGACAAAGCTGATGAGGGGAAGCAAGTATTTCCAGCTGAAGACAATTGGGGCCCAGCAGATTCAAGAAGCACTTTCTCCCTTCCCCCACCTCTTCAATGCCTGAAAGAATGTAGATAGGGGATCCCTACCAGAAAAGGAGCTACTACCAGAGATAACTTTTTATATCAGACTTATCTGCAGGGCGTGGCACATGTTTGTTTTCTAAACATTTGCTCAACTTACTTTCCTGTGAATTGTCTTCCTACCCTGTGAAACTGTAGACACTTACTCCCTTCTCCTTAGCTCAGGGTGTTACATAAGCCTCAATTATCCGACTCTCAGAAAATCTGATGGTTTTATGGTCTCCTACACATACAGAATTTTTCTCTTGCTAATCTGTTTTATGTCAATTTACTTATTAGACCAGCCAAAAAATCTGGAAGGGAGAAGGAAAAAGTTTTCTGTCCCTACATTAATATTACAAGAAAAATCTATAGGTATGCACTTCATGCCCCACAAGACAAACTGTGAATCATAATTTGACAACGTTTGTTTTATATTTATATAATTTATATGAATAATTTTAGATGAATGACGTAGGTATGCCATTTTTGAATTGTTATTTTCTAAATGATAAAACTATTGTGGCCATAGGAGGGTTTCACATCCTTTGGAAAAGAACATAGAATTTTTATTTCTAAATGCTGTGACATTTAGAAGCATCCTAAGAAGAGCTTTGTTGGAAACAAAAAGGAAACTATGAGATATGAGTCTAAACCTGGGACCCTCTGCAACTCAAATCAAATTATTTATTTATTTATTTATCTATTTTTAATTTGACAGACAGAGGCAAGTAGGCAGAGGGGCAAGCAGAGAGAGAGGGGGGAAGCAGGCTCCCTGCTGAGCAGAGAGCCCAATGTGGGGCTCGATCCCCAGGACCCTGGGACCATGACCTGAGCTGAAAGTAGATGCTTAACCCACCCAGGTGCCCCTCAAATCAATTAAATTTTAATTTAGAATCATAGATACGCACAGAGATGTGCATAGAATCAGTAGTTTCTCAAATGTGTGTGTGTGTGTGTGTGTGTGTATTCTGAACAGGAGTAGGCATCTCCCCGCAAGCCAGATAGGGTGATAAGGGGTGCTGAAGTTCACCCTGGACATGTGGATCCTGAGAACAGGCATGTTTAGGAAGTAGTTTTACATAACTCTTGGTGTTGATTTTTGTATTTTTGTCCTCACACTGTCATTGAAATACCAATTAAATGGTCACCATCATTAGAGTCTGCCTGTGGTGAATTATGAGACAGGCCTGCTTCATGTTAAGGATGGGGTGATTTTGGAGAAGTTGGTAAGGCCACCCTTCCAAGGGCTACAATAAGTGGCAGTCACCAAGAGAGGCTGAATTTGCCCAGCACAGTGGTTCTCTACATGAGGTATTATTACCAACATGATTGCTAATGAATTAAAGAATAAGCTAAGTGTAAATTTTGAGGAACCCCTTCATGCACACTCATAGGACAGTTCCTTGAAGGGCTTTTAGAAGTAAATGGAAGGTCTTGTGTAAGGGGATTTGATGTAGAATTTAACTGGGGTTCTTAATGAGAATAGAGATTAATTTTCCCCACTGTCACATGAGGCTAGGATGTATTGGTAATTGGGAGATAATGAGTAAGAAGAACTGGGTCAGTATTAGGAGAAGTGCAAGTTTATGTCACCTTGCGTATTGACGTTGAACTCAGGAAAGGAAAATCGGTGGTTCTAAAAGCCAAAGTAACTATAAAACTGGGGTGAGGGGACCAAACTCCATCTTCTGAGGCTATAGAAAAGGTGACACATTGCTTAAAGGAAGCTACTTTATTCTAATCAAAGTGTAACAAACTATTAAATTTTAAAGGAATAGGTTTTGTCTTATACTATCCCTGTATTTCCAATTGCTAGCAAAGCACTCTACACTGTAGGAAATTTCAAAAAAGTTGATAAATTTTCTTACTAAATAAAATCTCAGTTATTAACTTTAAAAATTGGTCTCTATTGCTAGAGGAATAAATCACAAACTCCAGTATAGAGCCTAGCTCCAATCTACTTACAAATTTCCCAGTCCTTCTCTGCATGCAGTCTATAATCATATTAACCCTCAGCCTTTCACCAATAACAATTTGCCTAATCCTGAGGTTCTGTTTTTGCTCAGTTTGTCCCTTAATTGGAGATGCATTTCTCCTAGTCACAGTGTTCATATGTATGTTTTTATTTGATCTCAAAGTGTCTACTAACTGCTTGTTCTTTTAATGTACTAAGTCTACAAAGATTGAATTAATCATGCCTTCCTTTACACACCTGTAACACCTTAGATTTTTTTTTTTTTTTGACAATGAGATGCTGCTTTATTCCTGCTAGGTTGTCTATAATCAAAAAAAGAGGGATTAACAAGTGTTGGCTGGCGAGGATATGAAGAAATTGGAGTCCTCATGTACTGCTGGTGGGAATATAAAATGGTGCAACCACTTGGGGAAAAGTTTGGCAGTTCCTGAAAAGGTAATGCAGAGAGAATTACAGCAAATGGCCCAACAACTCTGACTTTGATGTGGAGGCCCAGGATAAACAAAAACACTTGGCCACACAAAAACATCTATGCAAATGATCATAGCAGCATTCTTCCTATTAGTCAAAAGCTAGAAACAAGCCAGATGTCCAACAAGTGAGGAATGGATAAACAAAATGTGGTATAACACCTTAGATTTTTGATGGCTCTTTTGCTAGTTTCATAATGCCCTACAGTCTTTTTCTTAAAATTAGCCAGAGAGAGAGAGAGGTTCACGAATTTGTCTGTTTAATGTAGATTAGGTCATATTTCTCCATTGCTCAAAATCTTACCGTGGTTTGCCATCACACTTAGAATTCAAGTGCTCATCATGTCTTTCTAGGTCCACACTTCTGTGCATATGGCTGCTCTCCAAAGTCATCACCCTCTCACTCACCCCCTTCCCACCCTGTTGTTTCTTGCAGTTCCCTGAGCCTCCCAAGACCATTTTAGCTTCAGGGCTTTTTCATTTGCTTTCTCCTCTGCCAGGAAATAATCCTTTGCTAACATTTTTTGTGGCTCACATCTTTATTTTCTTCCTGTTTCTACTTAAATGTCACCTTCTGAGACAAATGTTCTCTAACTTACCTTATCTAAAATAGCCCCAACTAAAATCTTTATCCTTCCTTCAGCATCTACCCATTAACAAAGATCAGTTATTTTATGGTTTATAATGTAATTTCCAAAAGCTGATATATTTCTACAAAGAAAATCAAAATCCCCCCAAAATGGATTAGAAATAATTTGCTTAGTAATAAAAATATTGAGAGTGTTCTAACTCTCTAACCTGGGTAGGTGTTTTGCTCAACAGATTGAACCTATCTATATAGTAAAGCCTAAATAACATTTTACCTCTTAGAAAGGAATGGGATGTGTTTCCTTTTGATCAGTAAACCCTCAATTAAAGCTCTTGAGTGTTGCAGATAATCCAGTCTCTCTTCAGTGAAGCATACCAGTATGGGGTAAAGGTAGACCTAGACATATATGCTGTTTGATATATGCGATTGGTCTGCATGAGGTTGATTGACTAAGCAGAAATTTTGTTTTTACCAAACAAAACCTATTTCTCTTTTTTTACCCTTAAACTGTATAAGCCTTAGACTTTTTTTTTTTTTAAAGATTTTATTTATTTATTTGACAGAGAGATCACAAGTAGAGGCAGGCAGAGAGAGAGGGGGAAGCCGGCTTTCTGCTGAGCAGAGAGCCCAATATGGAGCTCGATCCCAGAACCCTGAGATCATGACCTGAGCCGAAGGCAGAGGCTTAGCCCACTGAGCCACCCAGGTGCCCCAAGCCTTAGCCTTTTAACCTTAATTTATCTTTGGTCAAAACCTTAGAAAGTCTCTGTCCGTGACATATTTTTAATTTATTTATTATATTTTGTGAGAGCATGAGTCGGGGGAGGGGCAGAGGGAGAAGGAAAGGCAGACACCCCATTAAGTGGGGGGCCTGATGATATGGGACTCAATCCCAGGACCCTGGGATCATGACCTGAGTGGAAGGCAGATGCTTAACTGACTAAGCCACCCCGGTGCCCCTGAGTGACTTTTCAACCATAAAATTCTGTTCTGAGCATAATGCTAATTTTAATTTTTTCAGTGTCCCTGGATTTTCAGTTTCTTCCAGTTACTCCTCTAAGTAGCTGCTAGAAGTATATGGCTAGTTTTAGGTTGAAACCACAAATTCTTAACTCCCTGCTTACATGAGTTACACATAGATAGGCTTCAGGGAGTTCACCTAGTTCTCTTCCCTCCCCAAAGATAATTATTTATACTTATATTACTGTGAAAATAATTTTGTGATACAAAATCATGCTAAATTTATGATGTGAAGTGTTTTTTGTCACTTCAGAACAATCATGAAGTAGGAAACTGTTGTTTATCTATAATTATTATGACTGCCATAGTTTATCATCTAAAATAGGCTGCCATTAATAGCAGTTAGAGAAATACTTCATTTATGAATATGTTTTTCACATTGGGTCAAGCTTAAGTTGAAAAGATAAAAAATAATGGAAGCTTCTGTATCCATTGGTTTTATGTTCTTCACCAGATACAATGCACAAGTATGGAAAGAGTCTTCCTAAAGGAAAGAGAAAATAAACTAAGCTAAAGGGACATCTGTGCTACGTCCTGCCTGCAGCAGTTGGGCATCCTTTAGCACCCTCTTCTATTTTCCTCTTTACAACTAAGGTTCTGAACAAAGTCTGTGTTTTGCCAAGGACACGTACCCCTGTGATATTTGGAATACATAAAGTAGGTAGAAGCTATTTTCTGTGGTGTTGTTGGCTGACACATTCTACTGTGTAGGCAGCATCTTAGGAGTGGGGGGGTAGCACAGTTATTGCAGTGGACAGATTAATGGCAACAACTTTCCGCTTCCTGCGTCATACCTGCTATGCTGTTATTTGAGGTAAAAAGCTTAAATCACCATCTCAATTTTACTTTTCCATCCCTTTCGGTGATTTTTAAGTACCTAATTCCCTGTGCTAAATTTTCTTCTGCTTCAAACACCCAAAGTGGTTTTTGTTTTCTGCATTCAATCCTACCTGACACAGCACTTACTATCTCTGCATCCCAAGAATATAATGGAGAGTAAGGTCCTTTACTAAAAGAAAAGACTGTTTATCAATGACTGGTATGTTACCAAATCAAGGGTTTGTTTCACTGAAAAAGCCAGAGAACTTGAAGCATCTTTTAAAGCTTCCTTCCTCACTCCTAAACAAAGCAAACCTCAAAGGACAACAAACACCTTGCTAAACTCCTACACCAGGGCAGTAGGTAAGCTGGTTTGAAAGAAAGGAGTAAAACTGAGGTATCATCAGTCAACTGGCATTATCTACCCCTGATGTCCTGACATTTTCTTTAATATTGTGAAACATAACTTGGAAGAATTGATAGCTAGTCCATTTCCCTCAAGCAGGCAACTGGACAAAATCCTGGAGTGTAACAGGTTCATACTCTATTGACAGTCTTAAAATAGTTTATATTTTACCAAGAAAACCTTAAATGGAAGAAAAAAAATCCGTATTCTGTCACAGATGGACTAACCCCTGTTGAGGCGATGATGAGAACACCTTAGATTCTGAGGCTTTGGTAAAGAAAGAAAGTCTGTGGGTTTTCTATGGCTCACTGTTTCTATCAGCATGCATCCAAAAGTCTCTTACAGATGAAAGAAATCTATTAGCGGAGATAAAAGTTGTCAACTTTGCCAGGTCCAGCACCATAAATTCTTGAGAAATGACGATGAGGGTTGAAGTTACTTTCAATTATATAGATGCTTACTGACTTAATAAAATGTTTTTAAGCTTTAGGCTAAATTTCAAGCCAATGATTAAGTCTGATTGAGGAAAAAAGAGAAACAAAATTTAAGTACAGTTTAATGAAGAGAAGTTCATTCATGACTTGTTCTTTCAGAATAGTTTTAGACTTAGAAAATGTCTAAAAATTTGGTTCATTGTAATGTCACCACTCTGCAAGTAATGTTGCCTTTGGACAGTTTTCATGCTGGATAAAGGTACTAGAATGGTATATGCAGATACATTTCTTAATAAAATGTTTCTGCAAATCAGAGTTCAGTGTTTTTATTCCACAGACATCAATTTATCCTTTTTTATTTTTTATTTTAACGTGTATTTATCAATATGTTGAAATGCAGATATTACATGTATGGTTTGATGAATTCTGACAAATGCATAAGACTATATAATCATTTCTAAAAGTATAGAAAATTATCCTGTGCACACTTAGAGTCAAATTTTCTACAACACAAACTTTCTGATTTCTTTCTCCATAGATGATTTTTTCCTTTTCTTGAATGTCATATAAATGGAATCCTGTACCATGTAATCTCTCATTTCTGGCTTCTTTTATTCTATATAATGCTCATATTCATTTAAGCTATGTGTAACAGTGTTTCTTCCTTTGTATTGATAAGTAGAATAAGAATTCTGCAGCTCCCCATATAAATCTGTATACTCCCTGCTCCTCTCTCCTAGTCTTTGGGCTATTGTAACTGTACATGTCACTTTTGTATATGTTATAAATAGAACATATATTTAGGTTGTTTTCTTTTTTCCCCATCAGACAGACTATCTATTGGACCAGTTAAGAATGATGAAATAGAAAGAAAGATTTATCTTTTTTGCTATTTCTCGTGTTCATTTTTTGTATGGATCCTAGTTTCTGTTTGATATAAGTCGAACCTGAAAAACTTTCATTTTCTTTTAGTTCATGTGTGTTGGGATGAATTCTCTCTGTTTTTGTTCTTACTAGAAGGTCTTTATGCCTCTTTCATTTTTAAAAGGTATTTTTGCTGGGTGGAAGTTTTGGTTGACTTTGTTTTTCTTTCATCACCTTAGAGATGCCACTGTAGTGTCTTTTGGCTTGCATAATTTGTTATAAGAAGTCCCTTATAACTCTTTGTTCATCTAGCTGCAAATTGTCCTTTTTCGCTGGCTGCTTTCAAGATTTACTTTTCACCTCTGATTTCCAGCAGTTTCAGTATGATGTGTTTACGTGTGGGTTTATTTTTTTGTTTGTTTGTTTGTGTTGTGTTGTGTTTAGTATGTACCCTTCTTAGGTCTCTCTGAGCCCTTCAGATATATGATTTTTATTATTTTTGGAAAACTTTTAGCCATTACCTCTTCACATATTCCTCCAACTCCATCCTCTCTCAATTAGCTTTCAGGGATTCTAATTACACATATGCTATATTGTTTGTAGTGTTCTATAAAATGCTTTTTCTCTTTTTTCCTGTTAATTTTTCTGTAATTTTTGTATTACATTGTGTGTAATTCCTATTGGCCAGATGTCAGCACCACTGATTCTTTTCTTAGCTCTGCCATGTCTACTGCTACGTCCATCAAAGCCATTCTTTAACTATGTCAAGCATTTCCATGTCATTCATGTCTCTGCTAAAATTTCCCATCTGTTCATGAGTGTTGTCTACCTTTTCTACTAGACCCTTTAACTTACTCATAATAGTCCTTTTAAATTTCCAGTCTGAAACTGATTCTGTTGATTATTTTGGCCTTTAATAGTGGGTTGTGGGGTGCCTGGGTGGCTCAGTGGGTTAAAGCCTCTGGCTTTGGCGCAGGTCATGATCCCAGGGTCCTGGGATCGAGCCCCGCTTCATCCTCTCTCTCTGCCTGCTTCTCTGCCTACTTGTGATCTCCATCTGTCAAATAAATAAAATCTTTAAAAAAAAAATGTGGGTTGTATTTCCTTTGATTGCCCCTTGATAGTCAGTTTTTTGTGTGTGTGTTTCTTAACTTCAAGAACAAAAGAGACTGAAATAATATTTTTGCCAAAAATTGGCAGGCTTCTCTTTCTGCTCTGCCTTAAGTGTGAGGGGTTGAGTTAATCTAGTTAGGAGTTTAGCTCGGCTTGGATTTTACTCTTTTGTTTAATGTTTGTTATTGCTGTTATTACTCTCGGTATATTACAAGCTTCAGATTTTTCTACTGTTATCTTATGTTTGTGTAGGACTAGATTGCTACAGTTTTTTTCTCAGTGTTTTTATTCTACCCTCAACTTCAGGTATTTCCTCTAAGCCTGTACTTCAGAAAGACTTTCTCCATGCTTTTGTCCATTTTCCAGTGGTAAACCACTATTCCTTGTTACTGAATGCTTATTCATCTGGTAGGGAGTGGGATGTAGTCTGTTGTCACAACTCAGCCTATTTTTCAGCAAGACCTATTCTTGGGTATTGGAGATGGGACTTTTTCAGTTATTCTACCTCTTGTACAATAGTAGAACACCTTCAGTGGTGTAAGTCTAGAATGGTTTTTCTTGAAGCCAGAAAAAGAGGGATTTTTATTTCTCTTCTCTCACCCAATTTGCTGTTCACTGAAATCTCTGTGAGTAACAAAGTTTGCTTCCCTTAGACTTTTATCTAGTGGAACTTTGTGCATTTCCTGTTACCCTCCCTCTAGTCCACACCTGAGGGTGGCTTTCCTCACTCTCCCACCCTACCCTCTGTCTTTTTCATGAGAATTTGCTGAGATCCATTGAGAAAAGCTTTCAAATGACTGCAAATTCTTATGTCAAACTATATTCAGCTTTTAATTGGTTAAGTTTTTAGCTGAATATTTCTTACCAGAATAATAGGAAGCCCATTTTCCTCCTGTGGTCCACCTTAGGTAAGCCAGTAGTAGCATTTCATTTCTCTTTGGAAATATCTGTCTGTCTTTACATGTCAGACTAGTTGGTTGTCCTATTTATTTGCTTTCTAATAGGTTTTAAAAGAGTTATGATTTGCAAAGTGTCTGGCTTTTTTATTTGTTAGATTGGGAGTAAACTATTTCCAACTTTAATATACCCTAAGTAGAGACAGAAAGACCACCTTCATTTTGAAAGACATCTTTTTTCCTGGATAAAGAATTCTGAGGTGATAGCTTTTATCTTTAAAAGAAGATACTGTTACTTTGTCTTTTATATAATTTCTTACGAGAAGTTTTTGATTCTTTTTTTTTATTCACCTATTTGGAATATGTCTTCTGGTTATTCTGGTTGTTTTAAAATTTTTCTTCACAATAGTTTTTAGTAATTTAATTGTATGCCTTTTATAGTTTTCCTTGTATTTATACTGATTTGGTGTATTAACTTTCTTGGATCTATGGATTTCATTTCCATAAAATTTGAAAAAATTTCAGCCATTATAATTTCAAATTTTCTTTTTGCTTTCTTTCCTTCCGATACTCCAATTACAATGATATTAAACAGTTTAAGTTTGTCCTGTAAATCCCTTAGTTTGTGTGTATTTGTTTAGTTTTTATCTCTCTGTGCTTTATTTTTTATAATTTCTATTGCAGTGTCATAATGTTCACTGATCTTTTTTCAACTGCATTGTATAACCTGCTGTTAATCCCATCCAGTGAATTTAAAAATATAGATATGTGCTTTTCATCTCTAGAAAATTATGTCTTCCATTTCTTCTCTCATTATTTTCAATTTTTTGTTTGTTACACCCTTGACCATAGTTAGAATGAATGTGTTGAAGTCCTTATGTTGACTTGCTTATCTGTTATTTCTGTATCTGTTTCAATGGAATTTCTCTCCCTGGTAATTGCATCAGTTTTTCTACTTTTTGTCTGTCATTTTTGGAATGGATGCTGGATATTGTTGAATGCTGCACTTTGAGTCCTTCCTCTTAAGATTGTTGCAGTTTTTTCTAGAAAGAGATAAATTATTTGGAGATTAACTCGATATCTTGCCAAGGCTTATTTTTAAGCACTGTTAGGACATTTATATTATAGCATGTTTAAGCTCAACCCTACTATGAAGACACTATGCTTCTAGAATGTCTCCTGACTGCTCTGACTGTTCAACATGGTTTCTCAACTTTTAATGGCCAATATTCAGACAGTCTCAGACCTATCTTAGTGCTGAGGAGTATTCTTAAAATTTCCTACCATGTATTTTTACTGCACAGATACTTGGCTTATTATTTAACCACAGACTTTAGGAAACTTCTATACAGATTTCTGAAACTTTTGTTTATTTCTCCCTCCTCTCTGGTCTTCAGCCCTCCAAATTCCAGCTGCTTCTATATCCCTCATCTCCACGCTTTATCTTTTCTATTGGGGTCGTCTTTCCTATACCACCATTTGAAAAGTTCTTTTAAGCAGGAGACTATGTCAACTATTGTCCTTATTTCGTTTGTTTATCTTCTCTACGGATCACTTCCAACTACTCAGAATCTGAAAACAATCTTTTCATGTATTTTTCTGTTTTCTAGTTTTTTAAGATGGGAAAGCAAATGCAGTATTCATTAATTATGGTTGCAAACAATTTTTGAGCAGTTTATGCATTTGGAGATTTTCTGGGTTTTAGTTAATTTCATTAACCTATCCTATAATCTAAGACCTGGGTGATTTTCCTTCATTCCTAAAGTATCTCTCTATATATGTGAGTCCCAACTCTATGCAGATAAGTTATTGACCCTCATCTTTAGAAGCTATTGACAGGCAATTTGCTCTTCTGGTGAGAACTTGCTTCTCTTTGAGAATTTAGTTTATCAAAGTTTTTTTTGCAGTCATCACTTGTCACTATCCCTGTACAACAGCAAGATTTTTATTTTGATTTAATATTTCCTTTTGTTGCCAAGCAGTGAAAATTTTCACATTTATCTACATCCCAACCCGGAGTGGAAGTTGTGTACTTTTCACAATATATTTCAGTAAATCTTACTAATATCACTCCTTTTTTGACATGCTGTAATAAATTAATTGGTAAATTTTTAAAAAGCAGTGAGGCAAGCTTTCAGATTTTTTAAAAACATGATTCAACCTACAGACTTTTTTTCAAACAAAATTCTTTATGACACAGGATCTATAAGCTCTCTTTTTGCTCAGCTTTGCAGAACTGCAGCTTTCGGTAAAGAGATACCTTACAATGTATTTTGGAGTTCCAAATGAGCATAGGCAAGAGTTCCTCTTCTTTCCCTTATTTTAACATGCCATCTCCTTCTTGGACTTCAGCACAGAGAAAGTAAGTTACATGTGTATTGCATGAATCCTCTACCTCCCTTGAGACAGGATTTTCCAGTCTCTTCTCCTCTGGTATAGAATTAATTTCTGGTCTTTCCAATACATACTCAAGTCACAGCCTTAACATTTGGAGTGAATGTAAAGAAACAAATCTGTAACAGTTTCAAAAATACTAACCTGAAAGTGAGAATACCTATGAAAAACCTTGTTTTGAAAGCAAACTGATATTTCAGAGATCAAGATCATAGATTATAGAACTTAAGTCTTGACAAAAATCACAAAGAATGTGGACTTCCTATATATCATCCAATACTGTTTTTTTTTTCTTTTTCTTTCTCATTCTGAAGCATTGATCTCTTGCCACCATCTTTTTTAGTGGTCTTCCATATTACATCAAATGATGCAAAGAAGATGATTAAAATTGTTGTCCTATTTTTAATTCTCCAAGTTAAAAATTATAGAGGTAACACCATTGATTTTCAGAAATGTTCTTCACTGAGTAAATTCCTTAAATATGAAGGGTGGGCATAGATGAAAGTGAAAAATTGATTTTTGTTGGGTCAGCTTCTTAGGAAATCCTTACTTCTGTTGAAGGCAACTCAGAGATTGAAACAATTTATATAACCAACAAATACATTTGTGATAATAGGGGTACAGATGTATAGGAATTATGTACACAATATTTTTGCTAGATATTAACTACTCCATTGCACAAATAGTTTTGAAAGCTAATATAATAGTGTCCAATGTGTAACCACTAAACACATGTGGTGATTTAAATTTATAGTAATCACAATTAAATAACAATTAAAATTCAGCTCCTCAATGGCACTAACTGATCTGAAGTACTCAATAGGCACATGTCTAGTGGCTGTCCTACTGGACTGCAAATACAGAACATTTTCATCATTGCAGAAAATCCTATTGGATAATGCTGGCCTAAAATGTACTATATTCTGTCTTCAGCAGTTGGTTATATAAATATACAGAATCTTTGCCTTCATGGAGCTAATTTATGTTGCTATATTCAGACAATAAGCATGCAAATTAATAATACTAATTCATGTTAAGAATAAAATAAAAGTTATGATGAGCACTGGATATTATACCCAACTAATGAATTGTTGAACGCTGCATCAAAAACGAATGGTGTACTATATGTTGACTAACTGAGCATTAAAAAAAAAAAGAATAAAATAAAAGAGGATCATAGGAATCAAAGAGAAATTTCTAAGTCAGGATAGAGTTGGCTACTTTTAGTCAAAATGCTTTCAGAAGATTTCTTAGAAGATGCGGCATAGAGGTTAACCATGCCAATACCTAAAATAAGAGCATTTGAATCAGAAAGAATAGAAAATAGAAGTGTAATAGAAGTTTTACAAGGTTATCTGAGACAGAAAAAGAAACAAAAACTAAAACAGTGTGACTGAAGCATAGTGGTCATTTGAGTGTTAAAAGATGAGGTCAGAGAATGAGGAAGTATCCAAATTATATGAAGTCACTATAGTAGAAAATATTAGTTGGCTTACTTGGCATCTTTTACAACTCCCTCAATTTTTACTTCCTCTATAATAAAAGTAGTGACAATAGTTTTTCCAGACACCTTTCCTACCACATTGCCATATGTGAGCTAAATTTACTAGCTAGTTGTGAGTCTGAAATGAGCAACTGAAATGATAGCTATACACTGGAAGACTGTATCTCCAGAGAAGAACAAAAGAGAAGGCTTTCGTTTGCCTGTGGCAACTGTTGCAGTACTCATCCTCTGCTGTGTACTCATCCTCTGCTGCCATAAGTATCTATAGATCCTATAGTATAGACAGTCATTTTCCTTGGCTTTTTTGGTCTTGACTGTGCAGGACCCCAAGCTAGTTCTCTCACCTTCCTGGATAGTGTATTTGAATAATTTTTTACTCAATCATTTAAAATACATCTTTATTTGGGGTACTTAGGTGGCTCAGTCAGTTAAGTGTTTGACTCTTGATTTCAGCTCAGGTCTTGATCTTAGGCTTATGAGTTCAAGCCTCATGTCGGGCTCCACACTGGACATGGAGCTTACTTAAAAAATAAACATGTAAATACATAAATAATATAAGATTATGTTACCTATAAATAAGGACCAAATGTATGATGCAGCTTTTGAAGTTGTAGAGGGAGGAGCTTAACAAAACTTCCCTCAACAAGCAATGATAAAAAGGACAAAAGACCAAAGTTACCAAATCAGAAAGAAGGAACATTGTTACTGAACCTACACAAATGAAAAGACTTACAAGGAAATACTATAAACAATGTTATATCAATAGACAATCCCAATGAAATGAGCAAATTCCTAGAAAAATGCAGTTATCAATATTGACTCATGAAAATAGAAAGTATGAATTTATCTGTAACAAAGATATTTATTAGTAAGTAAAAATCTTACTAGAGGGAAAATATAAGCCTAGGTATCTCCATTAATGAATACTATCAGATACTTAGGAAAGAAATACCAAGCCTCCACAAACTCTTCCAGAAATAGTGGACAGTGGAATACTTTCCATCTCATTTACTGTGGGGAGTCCTTACAAATGACTTACAAAGGCAAGAAAATCTGAGAAAGGGACTGATTCAAATAGTTGCTCTCTCAGGGTTATCTCAAGGGCCCCTAGAGTGGTGGTAATGGGAGGGTTAGAGGTACGGTATTATAGTGGCCACACTTATCTCAGGGATCAATTGCTTTTTACCCAAATTTAGATTCTTTTGGACACACATGTCCATCAATAGATCTATATCTTGGAAACCAAAGGTATGATGATGGTTGTTTCTTTGTTTTGTTTTTGCGAACTGCACGAAGGGCCAGAGCACATAAAGGGTTATGGAAGAGCGCCTGGTTTTCTTTCCTAGTTCGTTCCTAAGTTAGGAGTCAGCCGCACCTAAAAGTCCTCTAAAATGTGGTATTGCTTGACTCCAAATACCAAGTTTTGGCAGTCTTGGGTCTGAAAATTCAATCTTGGATCTGAAAAACACTATTGCAATAATTGTTAAGACAAAATTTTCCCAGCAGTTTCCTTGGGAATGGAAATAATTTAACACAGTTTGAAAGTTGTGCTTGGGAAAATTTCTGTAAAAAGATAATTTCCCTTAAACATGTGTAAGGATAAATGAAATACATGAGGTTAAAGTGTTCTTCCTTGCCCAGCTGCCTACATCATCTGTCATGTTCTCTTCACAAAATCAAGCTCTCTCCCAGTGATCCCATCAGTCTGTTCACCTTCTGTTCTGTCCAGGTAGCACTTACTCATCCTTCATATTTCATAAGTCTGTATTGGAGTCGTCTTGACCCTTTGTTCCCTGACCACACCTCTCTTAACCTCTAATGAGTGATGAACAAATGCTAGGAAAACAGAGGACGTGAAGGTGAAAGTAACAAAGGTAAAGAAGAAAATATTTTAATACATTTTTTATAATAATTATATATATTTCAGGTAACAAACTGGAAATGCCTGAGATTAATGCTTGAGACTAATATTAACAATAAGTGAATTTTTATGTCCTTCTGGGGCCAAAAGAACAAACATTGCTGGTATTAGTTATTTTACAATATTATATCTGTGATATTGGTGCTATGTGAGATGATAAAATCACATTTCAATTCTAGAATTTACCATAATGAGTTGTACTTTTTTGCACATATCACTCCTTTTAATAAATACTTGCTCAATTGAGTTTACCTAAGTTTGAGAGAGTAGAGAAATAATTTCCATCTCCGGGCATTTTGACAATTTTTAAAAGAAAAGTTGAGTTTGAGATAAAACCTACATGATAGGTAACATATTTTTAGGTAACAATGAAAGAAGAGTGTGTTGGTTGGAGGGAATAGAAGAAAGTAGAAATGTCATATGATAATGATAGCTGTCATTTATTTAGTACTTAGATTATATCAGGTAATTTATATACATTATCTCATGTAACTTTCACAATGACCTTAAATCCCCATTCTGTAAATGGGGAAACTCAGGTTCAGAGATTTTGAGTAATTTGCTGAAGGTCACACAGCTCCTAGGTAATAGAGGCTGAATTCATTCCTCAGAGCTCTCTGACTCTTAATCACCATATGCAAGACTCATCCACGTAAATCGCTTGTTACTGGATCAGAATTTATACTGGAAAGAATTAAATTTTAAGACTAGAAAACCACTCTAGGGAAGCCTGTAGGTGAACAACTACATCTGTCAGTAGCTAAGCAATGTCTTGTTTCAATGACAGACATGATATTTACAGTGAAACTGACCTTTTTTATACGTAAGAAATTCAACACAGGATTCCATTTACTATGGCAGGATATGAAATTGACTCATGAGATTTGACCTTCCTAGTACTTCCAAACCTAGACTTTAAAAAAAAAAAAAAAAACCTGAAATTGACAACAGGCATTTAACAACTAGTGAATAATGAGATACTGCGAGCAGCATAGCTGGAACATAGGGGTTTGGAAAACTTTTTATTATACTGGACTCTTTCCTGCCTTAGTTCAAGTTTCCAGTACTGGATTTCATTGTGAAAAAAATGAACTGAGATTACATCAAGATAAAGTAGCATATAATGAAAATTATGCATGGACTATCTCTATGAAATTAGATTTTCCCCATCACTTAAACTAGAGTTGTATTAGAAGTATAAAGACTTCTCATAAAATACATAAATTACAGTCTAATATAGGCTTGATTATATTTGCATCAGCTTTGAGTTAATCGGGAAGGTAAAATATAGGTGTGGTGTGTGCAAAACTCTGTATTTAATACTGTGATAATTACGGCAGCCTAAGAGTGCAGAGACCCCAATTTGGAAAATGACTGAGAAGTAAAGAAGCAAAGAAAATCGATGCTTTACTCTGACTCACATTTTCTACACAGGAAACTTCCATTCATCCTGTGTACACACACACACACACACACACACACACACACACACACACACACTGGTAGATGCCTGTTGGATTTACTTTAGTCAGCCAAAGACAGCACAAATAAACATTCTTAAATTACACCTTTCTATCACACACAAACGACCTACAATTTGTATTGTGATCTCTTTGTCTCTTTTTAGAGACACTATGATGAAATTCCATGTATAGTGATGGAATTGATTGCAATATTAGGAGAGCATATTTTCTCTTTTGGATATGAGTTATAAATTGACATTTTTGAGTTTCACTGGATTTACACATAACCAGCCAGGGAGGGGAAGATAGCTAAAAATGAAAAGTAGAATATAACAAGTTCAAAAAAGCTATCCTTGAGTTGACTGTGAAAAAAATTAATTTCCTTAGTTTTTAAAATTTAACTAGAAAATTCTCAGTAGGGCTCTTAATTTAATCAAGTGGTCATATATTTTTAAAAAAACTAAGGTGGAATATCTAAAGGCTAATTTTTAAACTAATCTGGGCAATATTTTCTTGAATCAAAGAAAATGATATCATTAAATATAACAACTCCTTTATCATGAAAATTAAAACTAATGTACCAACTGTAGTTATAATGGCTTATAGCCCAGGAAGATATTTTTCTTGGGTATGCATATTTTGTATACTGAGTGAATAAAAAATGATGTCTATACCTATGATCCTATCATTGTATGCAGGTATTTCTTCTAGTGTAATGGCTTTCTGATATAATTTACTTCATTGATATTTAAGCAGCACAAAGTTTGTAAAATAAAGTAGGTAGATTGGAGTGATCAAAGAACAGATACAGTTTGTGATTTCAGGGGATATACAGTCTCTTACTTTAAAATCAAATTCAGTAATTTTTCAGCTTTTGGTGAGTATCAGATTGATGTATACTCCAGTCTGGGATTTAATTTTACCTTTTTTAGAAGCTGTTATATTAGTGTGTTACTTTTTCATGAGTGCTAGTATAAGACACAAGACTCCAAAGTCAGAGACAAAGGACTTGACTACTCGCAATACTGCAAGCAGTATGTGAACATCAATAGATGCCTCATTCTCTTGTCCTCATCAGCATCCAGGGCTGATGTGGTGTGTGTAACTAGATTCCAGGTATCTGAATTAGAATTTACTACCTTCTCTTTGCCTAGGCTGCCACTCAGAGAGTTTACCAATTTGAATCTACTACCTTCTCTTTTGCCTACGCTGCCACTCAGAGACTCTGTTTACTGATCAGGCCCACTGGAGTTTACTAGTAGACAAACATCATGTCCAGGAATAGTCAAGGAATAATTATGAATTTTTAAGATAGTTTTATATATTTATCCTCCCCTTTTCTCTGATCATTACCCAGGAGGGAGCCAAGAGGGGATCAACTCATTCTGGGATGGTCACATTCAATAATTAAATCATCCAATGAAGAAGTATAGACCAAGAAGAGATAAAGTACATAGAATCAAAAATAGTTTTTAGGTGATTTCTAAAAAATCCATTCTACCTCTCAGTGATGTCAGCAGCTAAAAATGATAAGGGGTATGAATGTCTCTCAAATACCATAATCATTTCCCTGTTTTTCAGTGGCTTTTAAAGGGCAAACCTGTGCCATACTCTAGATGGTTTGGAAAGCAGAACATAGAGCATGGTCTAGATTTAGGCATCATATTTGGGTAGCCAGAGTTAGCTAATTAGACTGGAACAGCAGCACTAAGACCAGAAAAAAGTGTTGACAGTCATGAAATACCATAGATAGCCTAAAAAATAGGGATAAGAGATTCCATATAGTTAATTTGCCAAAGAAGACAGGAGCAATTACTTCTGCAATGTGCCCTTCAGCTGTGAGTCAAACGAGTCAAGTTTTAACAAGAGCCATGTTTTGGCATGAAATGGTTTCTGCACCAGAAATATACAGTACTTTATTTTATTCCCTGTCTACAAAATTAGATGTGTTGCCATGTCTAGTATGACGATGAATTTAGATAGTGATGGTTGCGATCTGAGCAGGCTTGATCAGCGGCTTGATTTTAGTTGGTCTTGTCAGAGAATGGGCCTTTACAGTCAACATCTACATGAGTGATGAAGTCTGTCTGAGTTCCAGCTGAGATTGGTTAACACAGTTCATGGCTCCAAAAGGGGGTATATTTAATCTGCTACTCTGTGGACTTTCAGGTGGCAGACAAGACACCTGGGACACTGGCAACAGCTCAAATGTTAATAAAATGTAAAAAGATTCATGAAGGGTAGTATTGGCCAACGTTATTAAGACTGTTTTGAGTTCTGCCCATTGACTGGAGTAAACCATCCACTTTCATTTAGAAGTAGCTGGCACAATGACTGAACATTAGTAATGGTTCAGTGGACACTACCATGTTTTAATTCAGCTGAGCCATCAGTATCAGGTCTAGAAATACAGAAGAACACCTGTGACTTAAAGACCCCCATTGAGCCCACAGTGTTGCTTCATGACGGCAGTGAAGTTAATGTTTCCTTCAAAGATCTAGCTGCCTCATAAAGGCAATATGATGTTCTGGCCAATCTAGCTGTGGTCTTGGCTGTATCATTTCCATTTTACTAGTGAGGCTTGCTAAATTTCCTTGTTAATGATCCTGGACATCTTTTTTTTATTTTATTGTTATTTCTATTTGTTGTTGGTGCGTGATCTGTTTCTGTTATCTGCCCAGTTTTTTATTTACTTGTTCATACCTATATTGCTTTGTTAAAAAGTTCTTTTTTGTCATTTATGGTATCTTTCAATATACAGACATCTGTAATTACTGTATATTACAAGTCTATCATGTTGTACCTACATATCTTCTGGGTTTGGTGAATTACCTCAAAGGTATTTTTCTACTCTAATATTACTAAAATGTTACTGTATGTTTTTTTCCAAGCATTATAATGTTTGGATTTTTAAACCATCTAGACTTCCTTTTTGTATTTGAAGATAAATGATCAAACTTTATGTCCTTTGAAATAATTAGTCAATAGCCTAAGAGCATTCATTGTATTATTATTCTTCCATTCACCATTGATTTACAATGCTTCCTTTTTCCATGCAAAAATTCCAAATATGCTAGGATATATATGTTGGGCTCTTTATCTGAGTTTAAAATACTAGCATAATGGTGCTGACAGAACAGGAAAACAATTATGTGATATTGTTTATAAATGAATAGTAATTTTTAGATATTGCCTAGTAGTTCATTATATCATTGTATTTTTCAGATCATGCTTAAATGTGCAATTTTTTCATTTTTTATAATGTTACAAGGAGAATTATTAATAGATCTTACATTACGTTTAGAAAAAGATAGAATGAAATTTAGTTTTTATAAGTAACTCTTCAGTGGCAAAAATAGATTTAATTTTAAAGCATCCCAATTATCTTTTTCAGTCAGGAAAACCATCACTTCATTCTATATCTATACCTACTCCATTGCCAGAAAACTAAAGTTGTGAGTGAGGTTAAAGGTTAAAGGGGATTAAGGATCTACATCTTCTTTTTGGCAATTTTCTCTATCTTTTCGTCAAGACCAAAATCTACTGAAGTCCATGTAAGTGACCTTTCAGTCTTTTGTGAGGGAAATTTTGAATCCTTAACTATATTTAATTATGGATTACAGAGGTCTCATCATCACCAAAGAAGTAAACTCTCTTACTCCTAAATCTTGGCATATGGAATCCCAAAAATAAACCCTACATTAACTGAGACATTGATATGGAATTCTATTTCAAGCTTAGTTACTGCTATTTGGTTCTTGGGTTTAGCCTTCAATCCCGTATATGGAGTGTAGTCATTCATAGTTTAATGTTGGATAAACTCACCATTTTAGGAAGATGGAGACTTGATTGCTTTTCTTTTAAGGCAGGTAAGGAATGCATGCCCAGCACTCTTTGCCTAATTATGCCATTTAATTTTTACTACAATCCAGTAAACTAGATTTTATTATGTTCACTTTACTGATGGGAGAAATTATACTCAGATTAAATGATCTGCCCAATGCTAAGAGCTAACAAAGAACAAATCTGGAATTTAAAACTTAGTAGGGTTTCAAAGTCCCTTGTCTTTTTACTATATTATTCAAATTAAGCTTCAAGGAGCTAATTGAAAGGTGCATGCTGATAGCCCTAGGTAGTGACCCTGCTGATCTGAATGCGTGGTGCTGGAAAGCTTACTGAGTCAGAAGGCATATTTTGGTTACTTCTGGGCTCCAACACCTATATTAAGAGAGTTAGGGATTTGTCATTATTTTGTTTTTAAATTTGAAACATGTGTTTAAAATGCAGTTTCAGCTGTTACTTAGATCCTTTCTCCCCACACTCCTTTTTTAAGGGTGGTTCTGTTACTTACTTGAATGCAGTTTGGATCCTTTGTTTCTGTTTGTGTTCATTTCTGAATATGTAGAAATCTCACAAGACAGTGTTACTACCTTCCCTCTTATAAATCCAAACTCTTATATGATCTTGCAGAATCTAAATTATCTGGTCTTGGCTAACTCTTTGACTTCATTTTCCAGCATTCTGTGCTTGGTCATTCCACTACATCTGCTTGAATATACACACACTGGTCCTTGCCTCATGGTCTTTTATCTTGCTAAACTGCCGGGAATGCCCTCTACAGAATTCACCCTCTTATGTTATTGCTTTTATCTGCTCAATGTCACCTTTTTTAGAGAGGCCATCTCTGGGAACCCCCTTATCATTCCTTCTCTTCCTCTTTTTTCTGATTGCTTCCATAGCATTCGATACTACCTGATACTATTTTATACATTCATTTGCTAATCAATTATTTTCAGTACCACTCACTATAATTTAACCCTTGTGAGGCAAGGACATTTTCCTGTTCACCATTCTATCACCAGTAACATGCCTTTAGATAGTGGGTGCTCAAGACATACTTGTTAAGTGAATTGATAAATTAATGAATCAATACTTCTCTATCCTTCTTTTTCTGAGTTTGTTTCCTATCCTTTTTTCTGAATTATGTTTTTAAAAAACTATTTTTTTCTAATTCATTATTCTAGTTGTCTGTAATATTCCCATTGATTTTTACTGTTTCTAGTACTTCTAAAAACTTTGCAATCATGTTTTCCCTTTCCAAGCAATTTTTCCATGATGTCATAATTTCCCTTTTTGTGCCTCTCTTCCTCAAGAAACATCTTCTGTCTCATTGAAAATAATATCTTAACCTCTATCTGGTAGAAATCTCATTTGAAAGAATAGGAATTTTTCATTCTTCAGATTGATTTCCTTCTTTTGAATTGCTGAAGCATTTTTTCATCCCAGTGATTTTCTTCTCTTTGTACATCTTTACAGAGGCAGATCTGTGCTCAAGCTATATTGTGATTTGAGGGGGAATTCTCTGAAAAGACTGTGTGTATCTCTGTGAGAGTCTGCTGGGGGGAGATAAAGAGAGTTTTTGATTTACTGTGATTTTACTTTGCAAGTTTTTGGAACATCAAGGTATCATTTGGGATAGAATATGGAAGGAGGAACTGTTCCTTCTACAGGCTTTCTCAGTAAGGGTTAGCATCTCTTTCAAAGAAGGTCTTACTAAGTTGTTGGGGTAGCTGGCTATGCCACTTTCTAAGTTAAATGGTCACCCTTATAACAAGGCTATCAAATAGGCCAACCATGGACTAAACATTTTTTTAAAGTACTTGCTCTTTTATCTATAGTTCTCCCAAGGTTGTCAGTAAAACAAAATTGTTCCCCAAATATAAATTAAACTATATGGACCATTTTCACCACATAGGTCTATACTTCTGACTAAGAGTGTATCATCAGGTTCCAGTTCAGATAGTGCAGGAGTTCCTTGCATGTACTTTTCACTTTCCTGATTGACAGACTAAAGTAAGTTTCCCTATTTTTTTTACATTTTTAAATTTTTTTTATTAACATATAATGAATTATTAACCTCAAGGGTACAGGTCTGTGAATCATCAGGCTTACACTTAACAGCACTCACCATAGCACATACCCTTCCCAATGTCCAGAACCCAACCACCCTCTCCATATGCCCCTCCCCCCAGCAACCCTCGGTTTGTTTTGTGGGATTAAGAGTCTCTTATGGTTTGTCTCCCTCCCGATCCCATCTTGTTTCATTTTTTCCTTTCTACTCCCCAAATCCCCCACTCTACCTCTCAAATTCCTCATACCAGGGAGATCTTATGATAATTGTTTTTCTCTGATTGACTTATTTCACTCAGAATAATACCCTCTAGTTCCATCCAAGTCATTACAAACGGCAAGATTTTCTTTCTTTTGATGGCTTCATAGTATTTCATTGTATATATATACCAGATCTTCTTTATCCATTCATCTGTTGATGGACATCTAGGTTCTTTCCATAGTTTGGCTATTGTGGACATTGCTGCTATAAACATTTGGGTGCACATGCCCCTTTGGATCACTACGTTTGTATCTATAGGGTAAATACCCCGTAGTGCAATTGCTGGGTCCTAGGGTAGCTCTATTTGCAACTTTTTGAGGAACCTCCATACTGTTTTCCAGAGTGGCTGCACCAGCTTGCATTCCCACCAACAGTGTAGGAGGGTTCCCCTTTCTCTGCATACTCGCCAACATCTGCCATTTCCTGACTTGTTAATTTTAGTCATACAGACTGGTGTGAGGTGGTATCTTACTGTGATTTTGATTTGTATTTCCCTGATGCTGAATTATGTGGAGCACTTTTCATGTGTCTATTGGCCATCTGGATGTCTTCTTTGCAGAGTTGTCTGTTCATGTCCTCTACCCATTTCTTGATTGGATTATTTGTTCTTTGGGTGTTGAGTTTGGTAAGTTCTTTATAGATTTTGGATACTAGCCCTTTACTGATAATGTCATTTGCAAATATCTTCTCCCATTCTACCACTTGTCTTTTGGTTTCATTGACTGTTTCTTTTGCTGTGCAAAAGCTTTTGATCTTGAAGTCCCAATCATTCATTTTTGCTCTTGCTTCCCTTGCCTTGGGCAATGTTTATAGGAAGAAGTTGCAGCGGCTGAGGTTGAAGAGGTTGTTGCCTGTGTTCTCCTCAAGGATTTTGATGGGTTCCTTTCTTACATTGAGGTCTTTCATCCATTTTGAGTCTATTTTTGTGTGTGGTATGAGGAAATGGTCCAGTTCCATTATTCTGCATGTAGCTGTCCAGTTTTCCCAACACCATTTGTTGAAGAGACTCTCTTTTTTCCATTGGACATTCTTTCCTGCTTTGTCAAAGATTAGTTGACCATAGAGTTGAGGGTCTATTTCTGGGTTCTCTGTTCTGTTCCATTGATCTATGTGTCTGTTTTTTGTGCCAGTAACATACTGTCTTAATGATGACGGCTTTGTAATGCCACCAACTTTGGCTTTCTTTTTCAACATTCTTCTGGCTATTCAAGGTCTCTCCTGGTTCTATTTAAATTTTAGGACTATTTGTTCCATTTCTTCGAAAAAAATGAATGGTATTTTGATAGGGATTGCATTAAACATATAGATTGCTTTAGGTAGCATAGACATTTTCACAATACTTGTTCTTCCAATCCATGAGCATGGAACATTTTTCCATTTCTTTGTGTCTTCCTCAATTTCTTTCATGAGTACTTTATAGTATTCGGAGTACAGATTCTTTGCCTCTTTGGTTAGGTTTATTCCTAGGTATCTTATGGTTTGGGGTGCAATTGTAAATGGGTTTGACTCCTTAATTCCTCTTTCTTCTCTCTTGTTGATGTATAAAAATGCAACTGATTTCTGTGCATTGATTTTATATCCTGACACTTTAGGAATTCCTGTACAATTTCTAGCAGATTTGGAGTGGAGTCTTTTGGGTTTTCCACATAAAGTATCATATCATCTGCAGTGAGAGTTTGACGACTTCTTTGCTGATTTGGATGTCTTTAATTTCTTTTTGTTGTCTGATTGCTGAGGGTAGGACTTCTAATACTTTGTTGAATAGCAGTGGTGATAATGGACATCCTTGCCATGTTCCTGATCTTAGTGGAAAAGCTCTCAGTTTTTCTCCATTGAGAATGATACTCGTTGTGGGGTTTTCATAGATGACTTTGATGATCTTGAGGTATGTACCCTCTATCCCTACCCTTTGATGAGTTTTGATCAAGAAATGATGCTCTACTTTGTCAAATGCTTTTTCATCATCAATTGAGAGTATCATATGGTTCTTGTTCTTTCTTTTATTAATGTCTTTATCACATCAATTGATTAGCAGATGTTGAACCAAGCTTGCAGCCCTGGAATAAATTCCACATGGTCATGATGAATAATATTTTTAATGTACTGTTGGATCCTATTGGCTAGTATTTTGGTGAGAATTTTTACATCTGTGTTCATTAAGGATACTGATCTGTAATTCTCTTTTTTGATGGGGTGTTTGTCTGGTTTTGGGATCAAGGTAAGGCTGGCCTCATAAAGTAAGTTTGGAAGTTTCCCTTGCATTTCTATTTTTTGGAACAGTTTCGGGAGAATAAGTATTAATTCTTCTTTAAATGTTTTTGTAGAATTCCCCTGTGAAGGTGTCAGGCCCTGGGCTCTTGTTTGTTGGGAGATTTTTTATGACAGCTTCGATCTCCTTATTGGTTATGGGTCTGTTCAGGTTTTCTATTTCTTCCTGGTTCAGTTTTGGTAGTTTGTCTCTGGGAATGCATCCATTTCTTCCAGATTGTCAAATTTGTTGTTGTAGAGTTGCTCATAGTATGTTCTTATAATTGTTTGTATTTCCTTGGTGTTGGTTGTGATCACTCCTCTTCCATTCATGATTTTATTTATTTGGGTCCTTTCTCTTTTCTTTTTGATAAGTCTGGCCAGGGGTTTTTCAGTCTTAGTAATTCTTTCAAAGAACCAGGTCCTGGTTTTGTTGATTTGTTCTACTGTTTGTTTGTTTTTTGTTTGGAGGGGTTTTTATTTCATTGATTTCTGATCTGACCTTTATGATTTCTCTTCTCCTGTTGGGTTTAGGCTTCCTTTGCTGTTCTTTCTCCAGCTCATTTAGCTGTAGGTTTAGGTTGTGTATTTGAGAACTTTCTTGTTTATTGAGAAAGTCTTGTCTCACTATATGTTTTCCTCTCAGGACTGCTTTGTTGTGTCCCACAGATTTGGAACAGTTGGTGTTTTCATTATCATTTGTTTCCATGAATTTTTTCAATTCTTCTTTAATTTCCTGTTGACCCATTCGTTCTTCAGTAGGATGCTCTTTAGCCTCCATGTATTTGGGTTCTTTCCAACTTTCCTCTTGTGATTGAGTTCTAGTTTCAGATAATTGTGGTTTGAAAATATGCAGGGAATGATCCCGGTCCTTTGCTACTGGTTGAGACCTGATTTGGGACCCAGGATGTGATCTATTCTGGAGAACTTTCCATGGGTTCTAGGGGAGGATGTGTATTCTATTGCTTTGGGATGTAATGTTCTGAATATATCTGTGATGTCCCCTTTGGTCCAGGGTGTCACTTAAGGCCTTTATTTCTTTGTTGATCTTTTGTTTGGATGATCTGTCCATTTCAGTGGGGGGTGGGGGTGGGTGTTAAAGTCACCTACAATTATTGTATTATTGTCGATGTATTTCTTTGATTTTGCTATTATTTGGTTTATATAGTTGGCCATATTGTTGGCTGCTCCCATGTTACGGGCATAGACATTTAAAATTGTTAGATCTTCCTGGACAGACACTTTGAGTATGATAGAGTGTCCTTCCTCATCTCTTATTATAGTCTTTGGCTTAAAATCTAATTGATCTGATATAAGGATTGCCACCCCATCTTTCTTTTGATGTCCATTAGCATGGTAAATTGTTTTTCAACCCCTCACTTTAAATCTGGAGGTGTCTTCAGTTCTAAAATGAGTTTCTTGGGGGCTCCTGGGTGGCTCAGTGGGTTAGGCCTCTGCCTTTGGCAGGTCGTGATCTCAGGGTCCTGGGATACAGCCCCCTATGGGGCTCTCTGCTCAGCAGGGAACCTGCTTCCCTTTCTCTCTCTGCCTGCTGCTCTGCCTACCTGTGATCTCTCTCTCTCCATCAAATAAATAAATAAAATCTTAAAAAAATAAATTTAATTTAAAAAAATAAAATGAGTTTCTTGTAGACAGCATATTGATGGGTTGTGTTTTTTAATCCGTTCTGATACCCTTTGTCTTTTGATTGGGGCATTTAGCCCATTTACATTCAGGGTAACTCTTGAACGAATTTAGTAACATTGTCTTGCCTGTAAGGTGACTGTTACTGTATATTGTCTCTGTTCCTTTCTCATCTACTACTTTTAGGCTCTCTCTTCACTTAGAAGACCCCTTTCAATAGTTCCTGTAGAGCTGGTTTGGTGTTTACATATTCTTTTAGTTTTTGTTTGTCCCGGAAGCTTTTTATCTCTCCTGTTTTCAGTGGTAGCCTAGCTGGATATAGTATTCTTGGCTGCATGTTTTTCTCATTTAGTGCTCTTAAAATATCATGCCCATTTTTTCTGACCTTCCAGGTCTCTCTGGATGAATCTGCTGCCAGTCTGATATTTTTACCATTGTATGTGACACACCTCTTGTCCTGGGCTGCTTTCAGGATTCTCTCTTTGTCACTAAGACTTATAAGTTTTACTGTTAGATGATGGGGTGTGGCCCTATTTTTATTGATTTTGAAGGGGGTTCTCTGTGCCTCCTAGATTTTGATGCTTGTTCTCTTTGCCGTATTAGGGAATTATTCTCTACAATAATTTGCTCCAATATACCTTCTTCCCTGCTCTCTCTATCTTTCTCTTCTGGAAGCCCAACTATTCTAATATTGTTTCATCTTATGGTATCACTTATCTCTCGTATTCTCCCCTTGTGGTCCAGTAGTTGTTTGTCTCTCTTTTATTCAGCTTCTTTATTCACTGTCATTTGGTCTTCTACATCACTAATTCTCTCTTCTGCCTCATTTATCCTAGCAGTAAGAGCCTCCATTTTTTATTGCATCTCATTAATAGATTTTTTAAATTTCAGCTTAGTTAGATTTTAGTTCTTTTATTTCTCCAGAAAGGGCTTTTATTTATCCAGTCAGGGTTTCTCTAATATCTTCCATTCCTTTTTCAAGCCCAACTAGCACTTTGAGAATTGTCATTCTGAACTCTAGTTCTGACATATTACCAATGTCAGTATTGATTAGATCTTTAGTCTTCAGTACTTCCTCTTGTTCTTTTTTTTTTTTTTTTTGTGGTGAGTTTTTCCACCTTGTCATTTTATCCAGATAAGAATATATGAAGGAGAGAATAAAATACTAAAAGTGTGGCAGAAGACCCCAGACAAATGTACGCTAACCAAATCAGAAGAGACCCCAAATTGGGGGGAGAAAAAAGGGGGTAAAAAGAAATTTTAAGAAATATTCTTTAAAAATTAAAAAATACATATTTTTAAAAACTACATATGTGTGTGTGTGTATGACTGGTGAATAGAACAGAGCCACCCACTTGATTTTGGGTATATTTTAGTCTCTTAGAAGAAACTACATCCCAAAATTTTAAAGAAAAACTTTTATATATACAAAAATAAGGGTAAACACAATGAAGGGATGGAATAGGACTGTAAAGATGAAAATTTTTTAAAAAATCCCCAAAAATTAATTGATTAAGATAAGTTGGTTGGAAAAAGAAAGAAAAAGAATGTGGAGAGAATTTACTCAGGCTGGAGACTAGAACAAAGCCCTGTGCTAGATTTAGGGTATATTTTGATCTATTAGAATAAATTGTATCCCAAAATTTCTTAGAAGAAAAAACCCTATATGTACACAAAAAATAAAGTTAGACACAATGAAGGATAAAATATGACTATAATAATGAAGGTTTAAAAGGTTTTGTTTAGGGGCGCCTGGGTGGCTCAGTGGGTTAAACCCTCTGCCCTCTGTCAAATAAATAAATAAATAAAATCTTTAAAAAAATAAAAATAAAAGGTTTTGTTTAGAAAGGTATTGTTAATATGAAGTAGTTAAAAAATGTTAAAGGAGGAAAGAAGAAATGTTTTAAAAAATAGAATAAGAAAAAATAAAATTATAAAAATTTAATTAGCTTTGCAAGACTAAATAATCATGGGGAAAAAGCCATGAATTCCATGCTGTGCTTTCCCCTCCTCTGGAATTCTGCTGTTCTTGATCAGTGAGCTTGGTCTTGGCTGGATGTTCTTGCTGATCTTCTGGGGGAGAGGCCTGTTGTAGTGATTTTCAAATGTCTTTGCCCGAGGTGGAATTGCTCTACCCTTGCCCTGGGCTGGGTTAAGTAATCTGCTCAGGTTCCCTCTCAGGAGCTTCTGTTCCCTGAACACTTTCCATAGAGCTCTGGAGGACAGGAATGAAAATGGCAGCCTCCCAATCTCCAGCCCAGAGGAGCTGAGAGCTTGGGGCTCAGTGTGCCTTGGAGAAAAAGCCTCAATCCCTCCCTTCTCCCTGGTCTCTGGCCATGCTCCGAGCTCACCCAGCCTGTGACTGAGCCTTTCTGTCTCTGGCACACAGCCCCATTTGGAGTCTCCAAACCTAGCAGATTCCTGCCTCCAGAGGAGGTGATTCTTCCCGGATCTGCCACTTGTGGGGTTCCTGCTCACAGAGCAGTGGTCTGACTGTGCCACAGATCACAGTCTAAGGTTAACCCAAGCTGAGAGCTCACTCTTCAGCTCTGTCTCTGTAGCCAGCTTCCCCACTCTGTTACCTGAGAGCTCTGCTACACTCAGACACCCCTGATCCTTCTGTGACCCTGTGGGACCTGAGAACACACTGTCCCTGTGAGGGCTCCATCCCCGCTTAGCCTCTGGAGCAGTGTCCCTAAGTGGAGCAGACTTTTAA
The DNA here is from genome assembly GCF_009829155.1 of Mustela erminea. Lineage (NCBI taxonomy): Eukaryota > Metazoa > Chordata > Mammalia > Carnivora > Mustelidae > Mustela > Mustela erminea. The sequence goes on from NC_045619.1 coordinate 95,506,342, forward strand.
AAGTTGGAATTTTGTGCTCAGCTGCTCTGCTGCTTACCTGGAGTTGTCCCCTCTATCTTCCCATTGCTTCGGATTCACTTCTCTGCACATCCTACCTTTCAGAAAGTGGTCGATTTTCTGTTTCTAGAATTGCTGCTCCTCTTCTCTTCGATCTCCTGTTGGGTTTGTAGGTGTTTGCAATGGTTTGATAAGTACCTAATTGAACTCTTGCAGTTAGCTACTCTGCCATCTTTGCTCCTCCCAGTTTCCCTATATTTTTAACTATCTTTGCCAGACTCAGAGAATCTGAAAAAGACGTGTCCATTAAAGACCATATTCAAGTTACCATTACAGAAAGTTAGTTGCCTGCCTTTTGATTTTTAATGTTACATAAAAGTACAGATACTAATATAATCTCCCTAGGTACCCACCTCCCAGTTCATTTGTGCATCAAATATAACTTCCTTGGTGATGATATTTTTGTCACTTAACATATTATAGGCACATTTTTAGATCTATTTTTCTATAACTTATGGGTGATAGGCATTATATTTTCATAGATCTCAATTTGTTTTCCACCTTCTATCCTGAAGGTATCAATATCTCAGATCCAAGATATGCCTTTATCAAATGAATAGTCATAGGACAATTAAAAGGAAGCAATTGCCAGTGAGAAGAGTGTACCAAGAATGAATAGTAATTTTTAAAATGTTAGAGGAAACATGTTAAGTTGATGCATTACATCTGTTTTCTCTCTTGTCCTGTTTCTTCACTGTGCTCTAAAAAGCTGAGGGAAGGGAAAGAGAGAAAATCACAGGAGGAAATTACACACACACACACACACACACACACACACACACACAATTTTTTATATATATATATACACACACACACACACTCTTTCTTGGCTATTCCTCTGGACTCCCTTACTTTACTACCATTTTATCTTCCAGTCCTGTCTGTTTCCTATCTCATTTCTTTTTAGGTTCTAGTCACATACCCTTGGCTCTCATGGTAAAATTGATTTTCCAGGTTTTGATCCCTTTGTGTGTCTAAGCACTCAAGACACCCTCATCCTCTGACTCCTGGTGCCAGAGTTGAGCTGCTTCTGTTACATTTTCAATTCTGATTGAGGCAGCAGAGTATAGTATGTAAGGGGATAGATTAAAGAGCCAGAATGTCTGTATTTGAAAGCTCAGTTCATTTTTAGTAAGCTGAGGGTCCTGGGTAAGCAACTTTACTTATCTAGTTTCCTTAATTTTTTTTTCTTTTTTAAATCAGGATTATAATAGTATGGACCTTGCAGGTTTATTTCAAGGAGGATACCCAAGTTGATCTTGGTAAAGTGCCTAGAATAGTGACTGATGCATGAAAATTGTTATGACCATCTTGTAAGTAAATAAAATAAAATAAAATGGTCCATTAGCCCAGCCTAACTCCCATGGGGTGAGAAGGAAATTAGATAAGTTTTGGTTTCCATTTTTCAATAGGAAGCCCTGGTTCTTAAAGCTAAATCATTCTCTGCTTTGGATTTATCCTCTTCTGAACCAGAATCTTGGGAAGCTGCTTCTTTTATTGGCTTTTTATGTCCTGCTTCCAGAAAGCCCTACATATGGCCCTGAACAGCAAAAGAATGAATGTTTGCAGAGTTTAGGGCCCTATTTAACATTAAAAAATGCTTAAAACCTATAGGAACTTTACATTTAAGAGGATATAAAATTTATAGGCAACATAGAAGCTGGACAATTTGTGGGTCATTTTCTTCAAGTGGACCTGAAAGCCTGGACAACAAGACTGTAAAATGCACTTCTAAATGAATAAGACCTGGTTCCAAGTTAAAAAATTAACTCTACTCTTCTCTTTTCTTTTTTGAGATTTTTGAAATTTTTATTGATCTTTTCACCTCCTGTGTTCATAGATGTGGCCTGCACTGTTGATAATATATACCTAATTTTTATTCTTTCTTCTTTTCCTTTTTAATTTTAACTCTGGTATAGTTAACATAGAGCATTATATTAGTTTCAGCTATACAATATAGTGATCAAGAATTCCATATATTATTCAGCGATCATCAAGATAAGTGTACTCTTAATCCCATCACCTATTTCACCCATCCCTCTTCCCATTTCTCCTCTGATAACTATCAGTTTATTCTCTATGGTTAAGAGTCTGTTTTGGGGGGCTGTCTCTCCCTCGTCCTCTCACTCTCTCTTTTCCTTTGTTCATTTTTTTCTTTTTCTTAAATTTCATATATGAATGAAATCATAAGGTATTTGCCTTTCTCTGACTGGCTTATTTTACTTAGAATAATACTGTCTAGATCCATCCATGTTGTTGCAAATAGCAAGAATTCATTCTTTTTATGGATAAATAATACTCATATGTATAATCTTACCTCTTCTTTATCTATTCACCTATTGATGGACACACAGGTTGATTCCATGATTTGGGTATTATAAGTAATGCTGCGATCAATATAGGGGTGCATGTATACTGTTGAATTAGTAGTTTTTGCATCCTTTGAGTAAATACCCAGTAGTGCAGTTACCAGATAATAGGGTATTTCTATTTTTAATTTTTTAAGGAAACTCCATATTGTCTTCCACACTGGCAGTACCAGTTTGCATTCCTACCAACAGAGCATGAGGTTTCTTTTTCTCCACATCTTCACCAAGATTTGTGTTTCCTGAATTTTTTATTTTAACCATTCTGACAGGTATGAAGTAATATCTCATTGTGATTTTGATTTGCATTTCCCTGATGATGAGTTATTTGAGTATCTTTTTACATGTCTGTTGGCCATCTGGATATCTTCTTTGGAAAAATGTCTGTCCATGTCTTCTGCCCATTTTTAAATTGGATTATTTGTTTTTTTGGTGTTGAGTTGTATAAGTTTTTATATAGTTTAGATATTAACACTTTATCAGATATGTCATTTGCAACTATTTCCTCCCATTAAGTAGGTTTTCTCTTAATTTTATTGGTTGTTTCCTTTTCTGTGCAGACAGTACAAAAATAGACATGTAGATCAATGGAACAGAATAGAAAGCCCAGAAGTAAACCCACAATTATATATGTGGTTAATTAATCTTTGACAGAGGAGGCAAGATTATGTAATGGAAAAAAGACAGTCTCTTCAACAAATGATGTTGAGAAAACTGGACAGCAATATGCAAACAAATGAACCTGGACCATTTTTTTACACCATCCACAAAAATAAATTCGAAATGGATTAAGGACCTAAATGTGAGAACTCAAACCATAAAAATCCTAGAAGAGAGCATAGGCAGCAATTTCTCTGACATTGGCCATAGCGATATCTTTCTTGATCTCTCTCCTGGCAACAGCAAGTAAAGTATTGGGACTATATGAAAATAAAAAGCTTTACTCTTTATACCCCAGATTCATCTGCTTTATTCAAGAAAATAACTTTCAGCATTCATTTGATTCATCTCTTATGCTCTTATCAAATAGGAACCTCCAAAACATTTTTCACATTCTCACCTCATTCTCAAATAGCCTAATTTCTTAACTGAATTTCAGTTTCTTCATATTTAGATTTTCTGATTGTTTCTGAATTGCTAGAATCTTATCCACCCAGATGATCTCATCAGTATTGCTAAGTTCTATTAGGAAGAAGTTGACATTTTGTTTTTCTCCAAGTTCAGATATTATCCAAAGATTGAAAATAGCTCCCCACATTTCAAATTAGCTTAATTAACATTTATTTACATGTAGTTCTCATTAATTCCTTTAAAGAGTCTGTCAAATATTTTAATTCTGGACGTTTTTTACTCTCATTTATCTTTGATGCGTTTCTATTTTCACTTGAGAACTTTTTTTTTTTTTTTAGGTTATTTCTTGAGTTATATTGATTCGAGGAAAGAACATCTGTCTTTTATCATTAGTTTGGAAGGGATTGTACAAATACCGGTTCTGTCTCCATGACAAGAAAGAACAAAAACATGTGAATCAAAAGATTCATCCTGAGTCCTGTATAATGTAACTATAGTCGAATGTTGTGTCTTCTTAGCTACAGGAAAGACAATGGTAGAAAGAATTAGAAATCCAAATCTGACCTTTGAAAAGACCTTGTATGAGAATGAACTTCTGAATGCAATGTAGGCCAACATGAAAAAATTAGAACAGATTCTTCCAAAATGTAATAAAGAGATTCATGGCACAGTGAAGTGATAAACATTGGAACTTACGTGTTCATTTGTAGTCCAAAAGAATCAACGATATTCTGTTTCGTAGGTAGTAAACAGATTTGTTAAGTTACAGTTCTCCCCAGTTTTTCATACATAATGTGGATTTTTTGGTATAAGAATTTATTTGAGGGTACCTGAGTGGCTCAGTTGGTTAAGTATCTGCAGTTGGCTCAGGTCATGATCCTGGGGTCCTGGGATCAAGTCCTGCATAGGGCTCCCTGATCAGCAGGGAGCCTGCTTCTCCCTCTCCCACTCCGCCTGCTTGTACTCTTTCTCCTTGTGTCAAATAAATAAAATCTTTATTTTTTAAAGAATTTATTTGAATCGTAATAGCTACTTTGTTCTCTTGCCTTATAAACTACCCCCCACACACACACCCAAAATGGTCCCCAGTCCATTTGGCAACATTTGCCAACATTTGTGGCTTTTACAACTGGGTGTGGTGGTGGCTACTGGTGTCTGGTGGGTGGAGGACAGGAAAACTGCCAAATATCCTCAAGGCACAGGACGCTCTCCCACAACAAAGAATCACCAGGGGGTCATAATGGCAAAGTTGAGACACCCTGGATTAAGTGTTTAAAAATATAGATAGCGAAGGTCATTCATCACCAAAAACTCACGCCATTTCAAGAAACTTGGAGAAATGTTCCTCAGATTCCAACAACAAAATGAGACAGAAATTTCAAAATGCCTTTCTGGAAATAAGACATTTGTAGCCACAGTTATGTTTCCCTTTCACTTGCCTCCTTGATTTTCCTGACGTAGGATTTTAAGGAATGAAAATGTGGTGGTCGCAGTAATATGTTTGAAGTGTTCTGTAATCTGTAGAGAGCTATATAGTTATAAGGAGCTATTGTAAAGATAAAAGCCCAGGGCATCCTTGAACGGGGTTCTTTCTTGTCAGATGCTATTGCTAACATTGTAGAGCCACTACTCCTGGATATTTTATTTCCCCTATAGGTCATTCCCTTTGAGCATACTCTTTATCCTTACTCTTTTCACCTAGTATTGCCTTGTGGTGTTTTCAGCACAAAACATACTGATGCAGTTTTAGTATTAAGCTCTATTTTTCTGAAATGTCAGAGGTTGAGTTTCAAATTCTATACAGATGACCAAAACCCAGTTATTCTCCAGTTAAAAAAAAAAAAAAATCTGCAGATGTATTTCCTGGCAGCTGTAGGGCAGAGAGCCGTTGTTGCTGCAATCTGATCAAGTCTTTTGAAAGGCTTTAGTACCACCCAGTTGTCTCTGGGCCTCTGAATCATGATTTATTACAGTAATACTTCCCATTGCTCACCCTAGGAGCTTTCAGAAATAGCTTCCTTGGAAGTTCCAAATACATTTAGAAGATCAAATGGAGGAGCAAGGGTTAGAAGGAATCTGAACCTTTGCTTTACTGATGAGAGGGAAACAGAATATATTATCATTGCAGCCGAAACAACAACAACAAACAAACAAACAAAAAAATCCATACTGTTTAGAAGCTGGAGTATTTTTAAGATAGAAGGAAAGCCCCTACAGCCTGTATAAACAAGTAATTTTATAATACTGACCCTTAACCTCCTAGATACAAAGAAGATTTCTCTCCTGTCTACATGTTACTTCATATACAGAAGATGACCTCTATCCTTGGTTGGTAGCTAAGTCAAAACATTAACTCAGTGTTGCTAAATCTGGGAAAGAAATATTTCATATATAGGCCAGAATTTGAATAATTATACTTCCTGGCTCTAGATTTTGACAAGAAATTGTGACTTAGAGATGAATCATCTAGATGAAAAACATTAAGACTGATTTGTTTTTAAATACTTTCTCCAAAGCATTCTCTGGTAAAAAGTTACTATTTGTCATTTCTTAAAAGCTAAGGCAGTACCTCTGGTATTCCCTTCATAGAGCTGTCTCTGACTTTTCACAGAGCCAATTCATGAGGATTTGCAAGAAAACACTCCAGATGGTTCCATCTTCTAGGTCTGGAAAAAACCGCTTTTCTGTTTTTTAAATTCTTGGCCTCCTTAAGGCCCACCATTTGAAGAGGAAATCGATTGATCTCTTTCTTTTTCTTTTTTTTGGGGCATTGGGTAATGGATATAGTAAATAGATATTTAATTCAAATTAAATGAAGATTTCTTTATGTTTTATAGATTCCAAGTAAATGATTATGGAGATCCTATCATTTTGGTACATTAGTATAAATCACTGTATCTTGATAATACCGAGAAAATGCATCAGAACGGGTCACAAGATTAATATTAGCTGCCAAAAGGCCATTGTGAGGTGTTGGTCCGAAATTGGGAAGTGATTTTTTTTTTAATATCTTTGATGTGGGTATGGCTTTCCAGGCTAGTCTTGAATCTTAGGGACATAGAGTTGAGGGCAGAAATGAAGGGAGGAATAATTGTCAAAAAGTGAAGCAAAATAAAATGGAAATTTAAAGTAGCTGATGAGAATGCTGTGGCATCACGTGACTTCCATGCTTTGACCATAACTAGTACCAGACTAGTGCTGGAGGTGGCTAAATCTGTGCCAGTAACCTCTTGGGGCCATAGGGTTTTTTTCTGATTCATAGTTTGAATTCCTTACATCTCCACTCCTTGTCACTTAAAACAAAAATCCCCCAAAACTGATATTCAGATTCATGGTTATCTCTTCCTTAAAATCTCAGAAAAAGTAGTAGCATTCCTCCTCCTCTAACCCGCTGAGCCACCCAGGCACCCCTAGCATTCCTCCTCCTCAATGCTAATCCACCAGTTGTACTTTTAATCCCATTGCCTTCAGCTGCCTCCAGGGTCTTGTTCTAATTATTCCCTATCTCCTCGATTTTATTTTATTTCCATTTTCTTTCTATTGCTCTATAATGACATATAGTAAGGTATCACCTTGATCATAGCTGTACAACTTGACATTTTTCATAAACATATATATCCATTTATTCAACACATTATATATACATGTATTATACACATACATTAATATATACATATATATGTGTGTGTGTGCATGTAATCAACATTTCCAGCACTCTAGCAGGCTTCCTTATGCTCTAACCAGTCTTTATTGTTATTTTAGAGAGAGACAGAGTATGCATGCATAAGTCAGGAGGAGGGGCAGAGGAGGGAGAGGGAGAGAGAGAATCTCAAGCAGCCTCCACACCCAGCATGGATCCCAATGTGGGGGTCAGTCTTACACCCTGAGATCATGAGCTGAGCACAAGTCAAGAGTCACTTGCTTAACCGATTGAACCAACCAGGCATCCTTAATTTTATAATTTAATTTCAGTGGAATCCTAGATTATGTACTCTCACATATGCCGCCTTTTGCGCAGCATTATGTTTGTGTGAATCACTTATATTAGGGTGTGTGAGAGTGGTCTGTTGTTTTTGCACTGCTCTGCATAACTGCACTGTATGGATATCTTGTGATTGATTTATCTGTCCTGCTGTTCATGGACACTACTAGTGTTTTCAGCATGAGGCTTTTATAAGAATGTTGTCAGGAACATTGTAATTTTCTTTCTTTTTTTTTGTGGACATAATCATTCATTTCTTTTGCAAATCTCAGAATAGAATCAAAGGTTCAGAGGTCTATGGGATATGTGTGTGTGTGTGTGTGTGTGTGTGTGAGGGAGCTTTGGTATATACTCTAAACATTTTTTTAAAGTTGTATCATTTTTACTACTGTGTGAAAGTTCTAATTGCTTCATATCCTTTGTATTATTAATTCTTCATTTCAACCATTCAGGTGAAATACAGTAGTATCACACTGTGGTTTTAATTTGAGTTTCCTGATGACTTTTTATGTTGAGTGTTTTTCTGTAGACTTTTGACTGTCTGGATCTTCTTTTATAAAATGTCTATGCAGATTTTTGCTCACTAAAGTATATGATTGTCAGTGGTTTTTTTTCTGATAGTTCTTAATATATTTTGGAATTAAATTTGTTTCAGATACATCTATTATAAATATCTTCTCTCAGAATGAAACCTGCTCTATCATTTGAATTTTATCTTTATTTTAAGTGTTGTCCAGCTTATAAAATTTTTCTCTTATGAATTGCGCTTTTGTGATTCATTTATGAAAACTTTACCCCAGTTCGTAAAGATAAATCTTTATAATCTTTATTTTTTTCTTTTCTTTCTTTCTAAATAAATCTAGAAGCTGTAATGTTCTACTTTCTCATTTCAAGTCTATAATATATTTTGAACTGTTTTACATATGTTGTGAAGGTGGAGGTCATGATTTAGTTTTGAATATGAATATGTATGTCCAATTAGTCCAGTAAATGGGTATCTAAAAATCATTTATTGTAAAGCTGAGTTTCATGTTACAGAATTACACTGATGTCCTAGTTTTATGTAAAGTGAACATGTATGTTTGGTCTGGTTCTGGAAACTCTATTCTTTGTTCCCTTACTATATTTGTTTATCTTTTAAGCAATACCATCCTGCCCTTACTACTTCGGCTATGGTAATTTTTGATACTTGCTAATGTATATCCTCCAACATTACTGTTCTTGAAGATTCCTTGGATAATCTAGGCTCTTTAATTTCTATAAAAATTTTAGAATCAGCATTTCAGTCTTACATGTAGCAGTTAACATGTATCAAGCTAGAAAGAGTGGGCATTTGTAAATCAGTGAGCTTACCAATACATGTATATGATATGTTCCCCATTTATCGAGATCATCTTTGATTTCTCATAATAGTAATATGTTGGTTGAAGTCACATACATCTTTTTTTCAAGTAATTCCTGAGTATTTGATGGTTTTGGTATCTTACAAACAATATTGGTTTTTTGAATTATTTATGTCTAGTTTCTAAAATATATTTGATTTTTATATATGACCTTGTATCTAGTAACATTGCTAATTGTCTTCATTAATTCTGTAGTTTTGGGGCCCTTTTAAGAAAATTACACTTTTTCTAAATATAACCAAGTCATCTTTGGGAAAAAAAAAAACAGTTTTACTTCTTCCTTCTCAATCTTCATACATTTATTTCTTTTCATTATCTTACCTCACTGGACAGAACCTCACTAATGCTTATCAAAGTTAGGTTTCTGTCCTCCCACAGAGATGGGAGACATGGACCTCATCTTCCAGTGTTGCCTATAACAAAAAACAAATTATTTTTGGCATCCTTGATCTTTACCAGGCAGGCATTTTTTAAAAAGATTTTATTTATTTATCATTCATTCAATCATTCATTTTAGAGAGAGAGAGAACTAGTGTGGAGGGGGGAAAGGCTGGTAGGAGCAGATGAAGAGGGATAGGCAGCCTCCATGCTAAGCAAGGACCCCAAAGTAGGACTCAATCCCAGGACACTGAGATCATGACCTGAGGCAACTAAGCCACCTAGTTTCCCCTCCCAGGCAGGAATTTCAAAGGCACCAGGGTAAACAAGGCATTAAGCTGCTAGAAGCCATGCTGGAATTTGGAGAGGGGCTTGATCATTTCCAAGAACAGTTCATGCTTGCTTGCTCTTTACTTTTTTGAAAAATTTTTTTCCCTCAAATGACCAAAATACAGTTTGGATTTCCATTAACCATTCAGATTATTTTTGTTATGTTGTGATTTCTAAAAATTAACATAATTTTGTTTTAATATTGTGACCTCTCTGCAGACATTGTCTTGCTTAGTTACCACTTTGTTCTTGAAGATTTCTTTTTCTTGCTTGCTTACAGAAACAAATTATTCTTATAATTATTTTAATTATTCAAATGCTTCTTTTCTTTTCCCATGGTTAGTCCTCTGCTTCCTTCCATCCCTTAAAGATTAGTGTTTAGTCTTCAGTACTTGCAGAGCTCCTGATCACTATACTATGGCCTTAACTTTCCCAAATCTAAATCTTGAATCCCTCCCAAAATCCAGACATATTTCTAGGCACCTGGTCAAGATCTTCTAGCTGGGGGGAATCTCTGTAAGATGATAACTGATAACACCAATTTCTCAATGCTGCTATGTTGTAATTACTATACCTGCCTCTTAAACCTTTTCTGTTCCATCATTCATGCCTGACTTCCTTATTTAACATTCCACATTTAACTCAAATGTCATCTCTTGTGAGAAGTCTTTCTTAACCTTGTTTTAGTCTTTTCTCCTTTTGTCTTAAATTTTTTCATATTTCAATTATATGATTTATTATAGGTACTGAAATTACTGGCTTTATTTTGCCCTAACAAAAATTTGTGGTAGCTTGCCTTTATTAAGCATGTCTCTTTTAGAGTAGATTTCAATCTTTGGATATTGTATTAGACTATAATTTTCTCCCAATTCCATGAGTGTTAGGACTTTGTTCATATTTCTCTCTCTGGCACCAATACAATTGGAAGATAACCAATACAATTTCTTTTTTTAAATAGATGACCACTATGTGGCCTATGAATAAGGGAATGTATGTAAGGTTATCTTCTCATACTACAATCTTGTCTGATTTTTATCATACTGGAATAGAGAGAAACAAAAGAGAAAGTCATGGTGTAGCTTTCCTTAACATCACTGAGTAGTAAGACTCTCTCTTTTGGGGAAGGGTTAGGTAAGCATAGATTAATGCTATTGAGATCTTCCTGAAGACTCTGGTTTTCAGGTGGTTAACTATCATTTATTGGAAAAGATAGGAACGTATTTTATATATTCGGAGAATCCACACATTTTTAAGTCACTAATTTCAATGTTTCTAAGTTCAGTTTTTCTTTAACATACTCTTTTTAGAACAGAATTTAAGCACTGGGTATTTAATTATATTAGTGTTCCCTTTCAAGTCTGAATTTTGCATTTCATTCATAAGGCCACAGTAAGGAAAATAAATGCATTCACTCACACATGAATGATCAATTAAAGAGTTATTCACTGATCTTAGTTAATTTGCAAGTGTTGCTGATTTATCTTCAAGTTCCATTTTTACTTCCAATTTTAATAACACCTAGATTTTCTTTCAGAGATGTTGTCAGTAACATGAAAATTTAAAAGTCTTTTGTTGGTGGTGGTTTTTTAGGAGTAGAGTACCATATTCCTCGTATTTCTAGCTCAAAACTTTCTTTTTCAAAATCAGCAAACATTTCATTTCCAACTACTGTCCTGACTTCATCTCCATTCTGGAATTAATAATTAAGCATTTTCTTTCTTTTCCTAAGCATTTTCTTTCTTTTCCATCATCCAACTCCTTCTGTCCTACATAAACTTGGCCACTCCTTCTCTTTGAAATATTTTATGGCTGACATATCCTAAACAGAAAATGCACTAATATATCCCTCTTTCACTTTGAGTTGAATCAAATTCATTTTTAATTTGCTTCATTACAGATTTTCTTCTTTTTTGTCATTATTGTGTTCTATTCACTTAGCAAACTTATTAGCATATTTAAGATTAGTCTTTATATTTTAAAACTGCATCTACAGGAAACAACTTAGGAAATAATGTAATTTTCTCTCGGCAGATGAATTTTTAAAAAAATTTTTTTTAAAGTTTAAAATGTCAAATATCTTCTAAACCTACAATGTGGAGAATAAATTATTCATAAAAATACAAAATTGTAACAATAATACTGTCTTGATATCTATGAAGTGATTAAGACGTACCTAGAACTCTGTTAAATGCTCCCAAGGCATTCTTTCATTTAGTCTTCAAATAGATTTTATGAAGTTAGTCCTTCTGTTTTTCCAAATTTACAGGTGAGGTTACTGAGACTTAGAAAAATTGAGGAATGTGCCCAATGACCCACAAAATGTAGGAGGAAAAGCTATAGACCAAATATTGCTCATCATATGACCCTTGCCTATTTTTCTAGTTAAATAAATGTGAAATTTAAACAGGCTGTAGAAGGCCATCTTAATACTGAATGAGGATGGAACTATCACTAACAGTTTTCATTTTATTGTTTTCCATTATTTGACTGTCATATGAGATATGGATGTCCTAGAATTTTTTAAACTAAGTACATTCCCCAGTTTCCTTAATTTTCCTTAGGAGAAAGTGGACAGTCTATCAAATAAAGTGTCAGCAAGATGACCTCAAGATATGTGCTCATCAAAAGAATAGCCTGCCACTTCAACAAGAAAATAACGGACCCTCTCTAAAGGGCCCGCTGGTAGTAGAGTACTCGGACATATGGGAAACAACTTTGACTGAAAGGAAGGAAATTTTTTCATGCAATATAAAATGTTTTCACTTCTGTATAAGTTTACCCCATAGCATATCTTCTTTTATAAATTTATATGACTGTATTATATCAGAAAATATGTCATGTTAAAATCTTCATTTATTCCAAAATTAACCATCTTTTTAGTCTTTCTCAGAGTTCCTTGAAAGTTAACATTTACATATCTCAACTGTGATGCTCTTCTTTAATCTTTATTAGCATCTTCATAGCCAGGATTTTTGAGTGCTTTTTTTGTTTCTTTTCAAGTTACAGAGTATTTCTAACTGTATGATTGCTAGTTGAAGTAATCAAATATTATCAGTGATGAAAGTAGGATCAGGTTGATTTAATTCCATGGGAACGGAATTAATGAGACTGTGTTTTGAATCGATATTCCATTTATTTGCCTGATCGAATCAATAATTTGATAGGCAGCTTTGGGAAGACTCTAAAAAGAGTAAAAGGGTTATTAGCAAACTTTACTCCGATACTGTTGCAAAACTTGCTTTTGTCTGGGGAGGCAGGTCTTAATTGGTTATCATGAAGTAATTCATAAGGATATGAACACCTAACAGTGGTGATAAGGGAAAGGGGATTATAAAGGTCTTCCTGCCTTTATGTATACTGTTTTCCTCATAGGAAGATGCACTGCCTCTTTCTGTTTGCTAAACTCTTACTGCTGATGAGATGCTTCTCTGGCAATTGGTTCAGAATGTGCACTCTGACCTGTAAGTCCTCTGAGGTTTCTGTAACCACCCAGGAATATAGGGATCCCAGCAATCTAGGCCTAGGTCATCACAGAGACCACTGGCAGTGTCCAAATCCACAGTTCCTTATTTTTACCATTTTTCTTGCAACCTAGAGAGTTACCTCTTATTTTTAAAACTAACTCTGAAGTTGAGGAAAAAAATTAGATCAGGCAGTCTTCTAAAATACCGCATTTTATATCTCAGTATGAATTTAATGCCTATTTTCTGATACGACAACTACCTCTTGGATCAGTGGATGTTTTACAGTTAGCTGTCCATATGGAAGAGGTCCTCAGGATCAAAGAAAGTACAGCGCCATGTTCAAAATACTTATTCTAGTTTGGGGTTAGTACATGTTGATCTGATAAGCATTTATTTACACTAATTATGAAGAGCTGAGCTAATTAATAAGATGTTATCAAACTTAGTGCTAAATAGAATTCTGTATGGTAATTTTTGCCCTCTCCTAAGGCCACATTTAACCTTTACAAGGCAGACAGTTATGTTTTCTGCTTCTAATTTTATAGCTTCTGTTTATTATTCAGCATAGGCAGACATTCCTTATGCATTACTTACTATATGACCATCCCAAAGTTGGTTGGAGTGGAAAAGGTAGAAAATAGAATTCTTGATTCATCTCTTTTGATAACTACATACTAGTCCAACTTGATTTTTTTGTTGCAAATCTTTTATGATCCCAGTGTGTCTTCCAAACTACTCATGTTGTCTTGTTTTAAAAAACCTAATGTTAATAGCAGTAATTGGCATGAAACTCAAAAATTTTTGAGCACTTACAGTCTAGCTGTTATGCTAGTTGCTAAGGATAATTGGTGAGAAGGACAGACCCAGACTCTAAGTACATAAAATTTAAAGTCTTAGTAATAAATCTTTAGAAAGTCAATTCTCATGCAAAAAAATTTAAATAATATGCCAACTATAAAAGCATTTTGGGATTATATGAAGTTTTGGAATATATTAATCAGTCTACTCATCTGAGCATAATTAATGAAAGGTTTTTATTTACTAAAAAACAAATAAACATGCAAACCATGATATGTTAGAGTTCTCTAAAGAAACAGCACCAATATGATTGATATATATATATATATATATATATACACACACACACACACACACATATGTATATGTGTTTAATTACTTGGGGATTGATTATGGGGATTGGCTTAAGCAGTTTATGGAAGCCAAGAAGTACCACAAACTGCCATCTGCAAGCTGGCAAACCAGGAAAGCCTGTGGTGTAATTCAGTCTGAGTACAAAGGCCAAAATCCACAGGAGCTGAATATGTGATTCCCAGTTTGAAGCCTAAGGCCTGATTATAGGGGTTGCTGGTATAAGTCTCAGAGGAGGAAGGCTTGAGAACCAGGAACTCCAATGTCTGGGAACAGAAAGATGAGTCCTAAGTCAAGGGGAGAGATAATTCACCATCTCTCTGCCTTTTGTCTTATTTGAACCCTCAGTTGAGCAGATGATTCCTATCCACACTCGTGAGGGGTGGATCTTCTTTATTCAGTCTACTGAGTCAGATGCTAATCTCTTTCAGAAATATGTTCACAGACACACCTAGAAATAATGTTTTACCAGCTCTCTGGGCATCCCTTTGTCCAGTCAAAATGACAGATAAAATTATCCATCACACATGATAAATACAATGTAGTAAATGGCAGTGTAATTCTGTATCAGGGGTAACTAATAAAAGTCATAGTACCCCTTCTGGTAAATGAGAATCATTTATTCCTGATGCCATAGCTCTGTCCAGCAAACAGGGCTGTGGGCCAGGGCCTTGAGGCCATGACTCTGGAGTCAAGCTGCCTGCGATGGAATTCTAGCTTCACTCCTGTACTAACTGTGGGAAAGATTGTGTGATACAATCTTTGTCAGTTGTTTGAGTTTCTTCGTTTCTATAGTGACAATAATAGAATCTATTTCATGGTTTGCCGCAAGGATTACCTGAGTAATATAAGAAAAGTGCGTAGCAAATAAGCATTCGTGTTCTAGCCATTAGCCATTATAAAGATTCTTACTCACTTAACAGTTATTTACTGAGTAGAAGTTACCTAGCCTGGTTTGAGGATGTCAGAGGTAAATGAGACTAGGCTCCTGTGTCAGTGAGCTTACTTTCCAATGAGGATAGTGAAGATGAATCAGTGGTACTTCACATTAAGTGGATAGTAGCGATGAGCCAGTCATGCTATGGAGACAAAGGAATAATATTCATGGGGCAGAATTGATAAAGATGTGAACACAAAAGTTGAGACTGTTTTTCTGAAACAAGATAGCTCTTTGGTTCTCTTTAAATACAATAATTTAACATTTCATGGGACTCCAATCTGAGTTTTACATTGGAGTAAATTAAATGATGCTGTAAAACCAAGTTTATTGGTGTATCATAGATTAAGAATGGGAATGAAGAACTTAAAATTTTGTAACACTATCTCATCTAAGGACAAGAGCAAGGCATTATGGAGAATATTATGAGACCGTGTTTGCTGAAAAATGTGTTTTCCAAATAGAAAATTACCTGAAAATCATAAGCAAGAAATAATTTCAGGAACAGCACTGACGAGAATGATTTTCCCTCAATACCAGCGTTATTTCAAGTAACTGACAAGTCTAAACCCATGTATGCAATAGAAATGGAAAAATCACTTTTTTGGTTGTTTATTTTTTTAGATTGAGGTCTTTAGCAGGCAATGAACAATGTTTAATACCATATGGAAGTAATTTAATACAAATTTTGCAATACTTGAGCAAGCATCATCACCAAATCTGCTAAATGGAGTTACTGATTTTGTTTCTTGCTAGCGTGATGATTTAGTTGTGCAATGGTAGTCACTAGATGAGATTAATCACAATAATGATGCGTCTTTTTGCTAAGGACATTATCATAAATCATTTGAATACAGCCCAGGAGAAAAGGTTTCTAGTTAAACTTTCTAAATGTTATAAAATGGTTATAAAGCATGAGCTGTTGGAAATAGACATTATTTTTATTTCACTTTGAGAGCATATGGCAAAATGATTATTCATTGATGCTAAAGTAATTTAGCAAACACATACGCATGGCACCCTACAATACCGATTTCAGGTTATTCCGTTTCATGTCAGCTGCATTTATATGACCTTGGGTAATTCATTTAAAAATTGGGCCTCATGTTCCTTGTGTGTGAAAGAGAAATAATACCCATTTCATAGGATTTTGACAAGGTCACATACCTTATCAATGCTCTACGATCTAAAAATAATTCTCCCTTTATCTCCCCTCCCCTTGTTTGCTCATTCTTTCCCTTTCCTATTATTAATTAGCCATAGTTTACCAGGGCAGATATATATGGTGTATGCCCTCAGGAATATGTGATAGATTCATTTCAGCATCAAAGAACTAAAGCTACACTCAAGGAAAGTCTTACTGTGTTAAAGTTTTAGGTTACAGTTTATTCTATTTTTATATCATGAGATTGTTTATCCTAAAAATCTACATACCAATCATAACAATATAGTCTCAAGTTGACAGGATAATCTTTTAGTTGGAGCTTAGATCATGAACTTTAATTTCCTTATCTTTTAATAATAACCAGTTTTAAACTACTGTGCATACAATGTGGTTTAAAATATTCAGCTGGCACCTAATTGTAATCACACAATACATAACACCTACTTTCTTCATAACAGTATTATGGAAATTAACTTTAAAAAATTGCAAATCTCATTTCTAATTCTAAATCTTATTGAGATACTATATAATAGAAAAGCATTGAAAATACTTTTTTCAAAATTTCAATTCCACAACAGTTTAGTATTCAAGTTTGGGTTTTTGTTTTGTTTTGTTTTGTTTTTTCACCAGTGCTTTTCAGTTGAGCATTAATCACTAATGACAGGTATAATGCTTAAAGTAGCTGCACATAGAGACTATCAGAAAGGTGGAGAGAGGATGAGGTTGGCCTGAAAAATGACAAGGTTAAATTTTTCAATATTCCTTAGAAAAACAGTATTTTAAAAATCTTGTAATCATAGAAACCCTACATCTCCTGCCTCCTAATCAAAATAGAAAGAATGACGGTAATTTCAGTACTCTAAGAAACATTCTAAATATCCAGAAGCTGCATTTTTTAAGTAAGATGAGACCTATGAATCAATTGAGACTGAGAGGTTGATCAAGCTACAAAATACCAGAACTGAAGAATGTGGTTTTCTGAGGCACTTTGCATATAAAGTTTAATAGTGAAGGAAGGACTTAAATGGGAGAGGTCGGGGTTCCTTCAATGGGATAAAACCTCTTGAGGGGGACTTGCCTTGATTATCCATGAGGAAAGGGGAGGTGCCACTGTGTGCTTCTTCACTTGCTTATTATTTCTAAGCCTGACTTTCCTTGTCCGTAAGTATGGTAATCACAGTAGTACCTACCCACCTCACACTGTTACTGTAAAGAATAAGGAAGTTGAAACAATTAAAGACTACGACATGAAAGCAGGAATAAGAAATAAATGTACTGTCTCGGCATGGCTTCCTGTGGTTTCCAGAAAAAGCTTCTTCTCAGCACCTGCATTCCATCTGTCCTCTCTTCCCTACTCTCGAGTTTCTTCTCTCTTCTCCCTTCGTGCTCTCGCTGTCGTGTACTTATGACCATTTTGGTTTTTTCTCTCTCATTCACTCTGACACCATATTTCAGATTTTCTCTCTGAATTCCTATCCTCCCGAATTCGTTTTCTCTCTTGGTCTCTTTCTTTCTGTTCTTCTCTATTTTTGCCATTCAAAGATTTCTTTTTTTTTTTTAATAAAGTAAAATTCTCGATGATCCATGCTTTGGTGTAACTTGGAATTTGATAGTCACTAGGGGGTTGACTTTGGGATATGAATGTTGTCAGAAGAGGGTCTTCCAGAGACATGCCCTCGGTGTTGTAAGGGATGCCCTTCACTATTGTGGGTAAAGGGATGACAGTTGGAGCCCCAAGGGCTGCCCCAAAAGAAAAAGCACTGATTTCATAGGTTTCTATCACCCAGAGCACCTGTACATTCAGTAAATGTCTATATCCTGGCCACTTAGGGTGCTGATGAGAAGTTTAATGCCAGCTATGTTCATTACTGCACTACTCATTATAGTTGGTAAGGAGCCAAAATACAAACAAGTTTGTGTCTTTCTCAGTTTAGAGTCACAAAGCTGAGTTGAGAGCTTTTTGCAGGCTAAGATCTAGTTGTTTGTTTCCCATTCTATTTTCTCATCATAGTTTCTTTTTTTATTTTTTAACCAAATAAGTTTGAGTCTTACAATTTAATCTTAATAAATGGCTAAAACTTGTTAAATATGTACTTTGTGTACCAGATTCTGTAACAAGTATTTTAAAGACACCAAATGTGATCTTCCCAGTGCTAGAAGGTATTCTTTTTATGTTGCATATAAGGAAAGTGAGGGTTAGAGAATCTATGTCATTTTTCCAAGTTTATACAAGAGCTAAGTATCAGATTAGGGATTTAAACCCAAGTAGTCTGCTCCCAGAGCTCAGATTCTTAATCATTATGGATTGATGTAGGGAGTGAGGTTTGGCTGCAGCTACTTGGTTCCCTGCAGGACATACAGAGTTACATCTTCAATAGGATTTCTATTTAGCTGGAAAATATAGACATTGATATACTGAGTAGCTCTGCGTTGTGAGCTGTGAAATGCACATATGTTTGCACATATATCTCCTTTCTCATTTGAGAAAAAAAAATTCTTTAACTAGATTCTCCCTCTCTCTCTTCATTTTCTTATCTAAATTGTTCCCAGCATACATACATAGTTTCTTGTCAAGATGTGTATACAGGGACACCTGGGTGACTCAGTGGGTTAAGCTTCTGCCTTCGGCTCAGGTCATGATCTCAGGGTCCTGGGATGGAGCCCAGAGTCCATCTCTCTGCTCAGCAGGGAGCCTGCTTCCCTTCCTTTCTGCCTGCCTCTCTGCCTACCTGTGATCTATCCCTCTGTGCCAAATAAATTTAAAAAATCTTAAAAAAAAAAAAAGATGTGTATACAAATAGCACTTAAATAGCAATCCATTGATGAGAACTACCATTATATTCTAAGCTGTATTAATTTTTAATGAGCCAAATACAAACAAGTTCCTAGATATTGCTGAGTCATCTCAAATCCTGAGGTTCATCTTCAAGGATGTCATGGTCTTAACCAGGCAGTAAACCAGTTCTCTGAAGAATGACTGTCTTTGAGGGTTAGTGTAAATCATGACCAATAAAATTGTTATAGAAAAAGAAAGCATTACTCTAAGATAGGAACAGCTTCTTGTGTGTTTGTTTTGGGGTTTGATTTTAACTATTCTCTTTGTTTTCAAGCACAAACTAGAATACTTTTATTCACATATTATCTGAATATAGAGGACACTGTAAAATCAAAAAGACCTTTGGTCATGTAAAAGATATTCTTGGAGGGAAACAGAATGAGAATCAGTCACAACATCTCTAAATTATAGACAAGACTCAAGTACCTATACACTTTTTACAGTCATTTTTGTATGTTTCATCATCTAGCTAACCCTCCTGAGGAAATTGGTGGCATCGACAATGCAAAGTACTGTTTTATCTGTCTTCCCCATGTGAAAGCAATCTATTTGAATAGCAGAAATATTGGAAAATGGGTCTCCATTTTTTAATAGACTTAGAGCTACATAAGTCACGTCACCCAGGAAATCCTTTGGATGCTGTGAGGACTTCATTATTTCTTTGGTGAAACTGAAGTATCACCATTGAAATTAAAAAAAAAAAAAAAACAGAAAACTATTAATAGCTCACACTTTAGAAAAATAAACATTAAATCTCTCTTTGCCTATGACTTCAAATGCATATTTCACCTCACTGAAAAACCTTGTAAAGTTTCATAATATATAAGTCCACAGTTCATTAATATGGCAGAAACAAGTAGAAAATGTACATTATAGTGATGTGTTATATAAAAATACAATATTAAAAACTACAGATCAAACCAAAAGGGAGATAGATTGGAGCTCAAAAAGGGAGAAGTTTTAGGGGTGCCTGGGTGGCTCAGTCGGTTAAGCATCGAACTCTTGATTTTGGCTCAAGTCATGAACTCAGGGTCATGATCTCAGGTTTGTGAGATCAAGCCCCGCATCAGGCTCTGTACTGGGTGTGGAGCCTGCTTGAGTTTCTTCCCCCTCCCTCTGCCCCCCTGTCCTCCCCCCACTCCCCCTCTAAAAGAAAGGGGAGAGAAATTTTAACTCACTCTACCATGAAAAAACAGTATTATTTCTGGTACATCATGATCACCAATTATCCCAATATGTCTCTCTTCCCTTCCTTTCCTTCTCCCTCTCTCTCCCTCTCTGCCTTCCCCCTACACCCTCCCTTCCCCTTCAAACTTAGCCTCTCTCAATGAGGACATTTATAGATCATAAATGTATGAAAGTATTCATTATGAGAAGCAGAACGAGAGGGACAGATTTTAAAAGGGTGGCTTTCTTGTTCTAGGCTTAAGTCTTCATTATTCAATTAGCTATGCTTGCAAAACTGAATGAGAAAATAATTTTACCTGAAACGAATTAATTGCATGTCCTTTAATTTGAATGTTCAAATTATCTAATTCAACAATTGTAATACACATGTAAAAAGGGAGCTCTAGAAAAGATGTCTTTAAAAATCTAGTTCATAGTCTTTTCTCTGTTCATTTCTGATCTGTGCACCAAGAGAAAATGCTATTAATTGAGCCATTTTTGTGACACGAAATAGCTTCCTTTATGCTTACAATGACAAAAAAGAAGATTAACATTGCATTTGTAAAAGCTACAAGGCTTTTAGAAAATTACTCATTTTATAAGGAAGAGTCATTAGTTTTATTTTCTTTGTGACAAGTAAAATATTCTATGGTTGGTATTAAACAATCTATTTGGATCCTTGGGAGTCTACAGTTAGTACTTAAAATATGTGTATCTCTGTTTATTCCTTATGATATTATCTGATTTAAAATATTACATATGAGAATCCTAAGGCACATTATGATATTTATAAGCCTTCAAACATCAAACCAGATACATTTTTATCTTAAATGTGTGAAATGTCTTCTTCTGTACCTAAGAGTAACTAGATGTCTTGGGTTAGCATTGAAACAACAAATTTAACAGCCAATAGATGGCACTGGAAGTATTCAAAACATATTCTTTACCTTTTCCATTCCACTGAACGATGGTCTCTGAAAGTAAATGATAATTTGTATAGTTAAATTAAAATTAAAAACAAAAGCATATCCAGAATGTTCATTGTTGAAAAAATTCAAATATTTAGTTGTTGCATTCCTGTTGAAAATTTGAGCACCTGATTTTAGTCGTCTTTGTCTATCATAATGTAACTTATTAGTGTGTCATTCAAAGATATTTTATCACCACCTGCTAGGATTTCTGAGGAAGTCTGTAAGCTCACTTGGTATGTGTGATGTCTGCAGAGATTTCATTTTTGGTACTATTTCCCAGCTTACATGATCCTGGTAGGGTAAGGATTACTGAGAGATATAATTAAGTCTTTTTATTACTGGTCCTCACCTGGATTTCTATAACACCAACTTCACAAGTAACCTTTTCATTCTTTGTAGTAAACAAGCCCATAATAGGTTCAATGAATCACACAGAGTAAAATAGGAAATGCGTGCTAGCACTTCAACACAGACAGCAGTGAACAGAGAGTAATCCATTTATAGGATAGGACTAATTTCCCTCTAAAACTGGCTAACAATGGGCTTGATTATGTAGACTTGGTACGGACAGAGCCCATATGGAGTTCAGATGGAATACCACACACATAGGAAGCCAAATTAGCAACATAACTGTTTTAAGTGAGATCTGGTGCCTAGTTTTTTTTTGTTGTTGTTGAGGGGGGGGGGTTGGGTTTGTGGGGTTTTTTTTCAGTTGTATTGAGCATCTCACAAAGCCAGGTGATATTTTCAGAAAAATATTATCAGCATGTTGTAGCATCAAACATTATACCTACTCCATCTTCAGATTATATCCCACCATTTTTTCAAAGTTCTGTCTTAAAACTACTGAAGAAAGCAGTGCTTTCATCTAAAATAGTGTAAATCAGTGCTTTATGAAAATTCACCAAGTGAAACTTTCACATAGCTAGAGGACCACATTTCAACCTATTCACTTATGCATGGAATAATAAAAAAAAAGATGTAAATGTGTTGATATTTTGTCAAAACTCCTTCTTTTATATGGGGCATTGTCATGATATAAATAAATGTGTAATATGTTTGTTTGTATGTACATTTCATGATGATGGCTCTTATTATGTACACATGAAATAAGGCAGCATATGTGGAGGGTCTAATATAGTGCCTGGTTATTTTTTGAGTATCTACTAAAATAGGTTTCAAGACAATTAGTTGAAATAATCTGTTGCCTGCTCAAATACTAAACATGTATTTATAGCAATAATGTTCATACAGCTCTCTGCACCTCACTTCACTAAAATCATTCTTCTTTAATATCTGGCTCTAAGAAATTCTCTGTATATTATTTCTCATAGGAATACTCAATGCCCTAGAAATCATTGTGTAATGTGATAATTTTCCCCTAGTTTCCTATAACCACACTAGTTTTATATATTATACAAGGAGTAAGACAACTTTTGAATTCTTTCCAACAGGATTAGATGTATTTTCATTAGCTCTGTGACACAACAATAGAACTAAGGCAATTCCCTACTGTACCTAAGGATGTTTGAAGTTCATATATAAAGGGGGTGGGGAGGCACATAAAAGAAGTGTCCACAAGTGATACTTAGAAACTTCCAGAATTCTAGGAGGGGAAATTCATATAGAGTACTGCACTGTGGCCTGCAGATACTCTTAATACAGCATTGTGACTTTGATATCTGGGAGTCTAGAATGACAACATTCATCTTGATGTCTGCATTTGAGTTTTAATGACATTTCTTCCCCTCTAAAATTGGTAAGTTCTCTTCTCCAGCAAAGAAACAAATGGGCCACAACTTCTCTTAGGTTACAAAATTAAGCAAACTTGGTACAATGTTTAGAGCAAAACCAGTGGAATTGTATTAAAGCTTAACAGTGAATATTCAGCTATTATGCTGCAAGGTTGTCAAATAAGTGTTTGTTGCAAATGAATGAAAGAATTAATAGGTGCAGTATATAATCCGAACAACTTTAAACCATGTGAAAGTTGATAAGAAGAAGTAACTCAAAATAAGGGGAAATAGGAAATTTGATCTGGACTATTTAATTCAGTTTACAACAATGAAATACATGTCAAAGTAAAGCTGTAAGTGGTCTTCATAATCCAGGGAAAAAACATTAGTATCAGAGATGTTTCCTGTCTGTGTTTAGGAACTCAGCCTCATGGCTGATGAGCTCCAAGTTTAGTCAGGTAACCAACAAATTACAGGTGATGACCTGGGGTAAGTTAGCTAACTTCACAAGCTCTCAGCCAGCTTATCAACGTAATAATTTTACCTACCTTATAAGGGTGTTTTGAGAACTATATTTAAAACATACATGAGGAATATAAAGTGATACAACTGCTGTTGATTGACAGTTTGCCAGTATCTGAGTAAGTTAAACATGTCTAGACATGTGTTTCAAAAACTCTATTCTTAAGTATTTATCCAAAATAATTGGAAACTTGTATATGTGTTCATAGCAGCATTATTTGCAATAGTCAAAAAAACAGAAGCTAACCCAAATGTCCATCAACTGATGAGTGGATAAACAAACATGGTATATATATACAATGGAATATTATTCAGGCACAAAAAGAATGAAGTATTGATACATGCTATAACATAGATTAACCTTGGAAACTTGCTAAGTGAAAGAAGCCAGGTACAAAAAGCAAAAAATCATATGATCTCATTTATAGGAAATATCCATAATAGACAAACTCATAGAGACAGAAAGCAGATTAGTGATTGGTAGGGACTGATATAGGGAGTAACTGCTAATGGTTATAGGGTTTCCATGTGTGATAATGAAAAAGTTCTAGAATTAGATCATGGTTATAGTTGTGCAACACCATGGATGTTTTAATGCCTGTGAACTGTACATCTTAAAATGGTAAAATGGTAAATTTCATGTTATGTGTATCTTGTTGCAATTATAAAGTAATAAAAACAAAACTAACAACAAAAAAAGTATGTGCTAAAAGTTCTGAGCTCTCAACATGGACCAATGGATGCAGTTTTGAGCTTGCCAAGATTCTTTATGATAGGCTGCATATGCAAAGATTAAGAATCACTCAAAGAAATACTGATAAAAGACTCTAGCTTCGGTAAGCTACAATGATACTATAGCTTCAAATCTTAATAATACATCAACTAGTCAAAAGTTGATATATTAATACATCAGTAGTCAAAGCTTCATTATAGAGAGTTTAAGCTCTAGTCTGTGAGAGTTTTGGTAGCCGTTGATATTGCTAAAAAATAATAACAAATATCGTGTGGAAGAAAAGGTATTTTATCCATTGTGATTGGTCACATAAAAAGTGGACTTTAAGGATCATACTAAGGGGGGCACCTGGGTGACTCAGTGGGTTAAAGCCTCTGCCTTTGGCTCAAGTCGTGATCTCAGGGTCCTGGGATCGAGCCCCACGTCCAGCTCTCTGCTCAGCGGGGAACCTGCTTCCCTTCCTCTCTCTCTGCCTGCCTCTCTGCCTACTTGTGATCTCTGTCAAATAAATAAATAAAATCTTTTTTTTAAAAAAGGATCATACTAAGGATCCAATTACATTTTATTTACCTTAAACAATTACTATTCTATAGTCTTTTAGAACCAAAGATAACTTAGAGATAATTTAACCTAACTATTGCAATAATTAGATGAGAAAACCAAGACAAAGAATAGACAACTAGCTTGCTTAAGATTAGTAAATGAGGATGTGTGACATTTAGATACTACTAGAATCTTTCATTGTAAAAAATACGGTAAAGTAACGCATACATTTCTGATTGTTCCTGATCCCCACAACTCCATTTTTCAATAAGGCTTACAGAGAATGAGGCTGATTGGAGAGTTCTGTTATACATATATTACTTGGAAATATATTCCAGTATTTTTATACTCTGATGCCCAAATAACATTTTGTGCTGATAATTAGTAGCAGATTGAATAAGAAATATGTCTGCTAATTCTTAAATGGCTTTCCCATATTCCCAAAACTGGTATAAACCTAGCTTTATAATTAGAGTATGCTATTTGTCCTTCTGCCGGATCCTTTTCCTTTGTAACCCCGCCACAAAGCCCTGTGTTTAAATGGTACATAGTTAAAAGGACTGAATTAATCTTGTCAGAGCTGGCTCATTTGGAAAAACAGTCTTGCTTTACATCATTCCTTAATAGAGAAACTTCTCAGGGGCGCCTGGGTGGCTCAGTGGGTTAAGCCTCTGCCTTTGGCTCGGGTCATGATCTCAGGGTCCTGGGATTGATCCCTGCATCAGTCTCACTGCTCAGCAGGGAGTCTGCTTCCCCCCAACCCCCTGCCTGCCTCTCTGCCTACTTGTGATCTCTCTTTCTGTTAAATAAATGGAGAAACTTCTCAGCTAGCAACTCAAGGACATCCAACTCTGATTTTTACTACCTTGTGGCTATTGATAGACATGTCTAATAACTGATTGTGATCTGCTCTCAGATGGTCAGATATTAATAATTGGTTGATTCAAAGTACTGTGGATTCTGCCCTTATCATTAACTAAGGCAGTTAATTATTTCTGAATATAACAGGTTATGGAGTAGGGATATTCCTACATTCCCACCTCTGTCCCTTCTGCTGATAATCTTTCTTAGTGCCTGACATCTTGCCTTGTTGCCTTGTGCATAGCTGTCCCTCAGGAAGGTTTGCATAATGTACCTTTGAACTCCAGATAGAGATCTCCTCTCTAAGAATATAGCCTGTGATCATATCTCTCATCTCTAAGTCATGTTCCAATTTCCAGTGGGTTTATAGTGTTCAGAACTGCACACTCTTCTGACTCTGTCTTGAAAGATATTCTTTAGCTACAACATTAATAATAATATGTGACTAGTATCCATTTCAACTACTGCCATATTTCTGGTGTCAGTATATGTGAAGTTGAAAAATTCATTCTCATCTTTACCTCCTGACTAAAAACTATTGGCTTAATTCTACTTGATGTTTTCACTGTTACCTCCTAGAGGCTAGGTTAAGCATACTTTGGGTATATACTGGTTGATAGTTTGGGGAATGATTACAATTATCTCAGGAACCATGATCACAAATATTTCTTCTGAATCATTTTGCTTCTAAAGAAAATCTAAATATTTTCCAATAGAAGATTAGAAAAATTTGACTATACCATGTGAATAGCAGATAAACATTTTCTTGGCTTAACTTAATACCACCTCTACTGTTAAAGACAGAAAACAAATGAACAAAGATAAAGAAAAATACATATGTACATATCAGTCAAATTTTCCAGGTATCTTTGACATATTTTGGCATATATACTTCTGGTTTTCAAAAAAAAATTAACTGCAGAAACCATATTTCATAGAGCCTCACCTAGGATGGCTTCAGAAAAGTAAATGCATACTGAATTCAAGCTTAAGGAAAACATGTGCCTGACTTACCGTCTTAGTCCACTGGGATTGCTATAACAAAATACCATTGACTGTGTGGCTTACAAACAACAGAAATTTATTGTTCATAATTCTGTAAGCTAGGAAGTCCAAGATCAAGTTACCAGCATTGTCGCCTACTGTTAAATACCTTTTTCCTGGTTGATAACTGGTACCTTCATGCTGTTTCCTCATATGGTAGAAAGAGCTAGAGGCCTCTATGGAGCCACTTTTTTAAGGCATTAATCCCATTCATGGTTTAAGCATCTCCCCAAAGGTCCCAGCTATTAATATCATGACATCGAGCATTAGTATCTCAACAAATGAATTTTGGGGGGGGGGAGACAAACATTCACATCATAGCATCTACCAAAATTACATGGTGGAACTAGGACTAAAACCTAGGATTTAACCAACCAACACTCTTTATATGTATTCTTGTATTAAGTTAATTACAATTTATTAAGGTAAGAATTTCCTCTCCTCATTAGGAAAATCACTAGTGCCAGTTGATATATTATGTTAGATTTTGTGTGTGTGTACACACAAATGTATGATATATGTAATGTATGATATCTGTAAAGACACGTGTGAATAAGACTGAACAAAACTACCATTTTGGCTCTCAAAACTCTTTTTTGCCTTAGAAACAGTTAAGAAAAAAAGACTTACTTTTGCTTCTGTATATGTGGTTTTGATTAATATTTGCTTAAACACTGAAATAGAAAAACTGTCATCATATGAAAAATTCAGTTGCCTTCAGTGCAACTCAGCAGTTCTTTACCCATACCTAATTGACTTCCTACTAAATTTCTTACCAAGTAATTTCAAATTTCCTCTAATCTTCTCACATGGCCTGATCTACCTGTTTTTCTTCCCTCCTAGCAGACAGCCCTGCATTGACTTTCTTGAGAGTAGGGTCACTAGGTAAGAGCTCTCTTAACTATCTTTCCTTTCCACCAAAATTGTCTTTGAATTATTACCCATGAGTTTCTGTAATTCCTCTGGCCTAAGGAGAAGTGTCCTTTCTGAACCAAGCTTTCTCTGTTAGTAACAGGCCCGTGCTGATTATTCCACACCTGTTCCTCCCCATCCCTCCCTGATGTCTCTGACTTCCTCTGTTCTGCTGAGTCTTGGAAGACCAGCCTTTCCAGACCACATCACTCAGCCACTCATGCCCACTCATGGTTTTCTGCTGGGTTTGGTCAGTGACAACAAGTAGAAGGAAATCAGAGGATGGGAATGCTTCAAGGTAATGTTGGCAGGTGTTGCATATGAACTCTGGCTCTCGGGGTAACCCCTCTTCTTCAGCTTTAACTCTCACTTGGACCTGACAGAGCCATTCATTTTTTCCCTTCCCCCTTCAGGCCAAGGGGTTGTAAAGACTCCCTGCTGTTACAAGTCCCTGGGTACCTCAACAGTCCTTTATTCTTTAGTCCTGTTCCCTCCTCCGTAGATACTCTATCTCTTTCAAGTGAACCATTTTGGACAGGCCATTTTCATCCAGATGGCACCCTGTTTGCCCCAAGCTGCTTTCATCTTCTCTTAAGTCCAAGATGCAATTCTCTTTCTCTTTTTACCTCGCTCACAACTTTACAGTTTTTGCTTTCATGGATTTGTAAATACATTCAAATCTTACCAGTACTAGGGTATCCCCGTCTCATCTTTCTTTTTCTTTCAAAGTGTTACGTTGTGGTAATCTTTCAACCCTTTTGTCAAAGAGTTGTCTACAGATATTAAAATGTGGTATTTGCTGGGTTGCCGGTGTTGCTCAGTCAGTTGAGCATCTGACTCTTGGTTTCATTCAGTTCAGGTCTTGATGTGAGTTGTGAGATCAAGCCCTGCATCAGGCTCCAATTCAGTGAGGAGTCTGCTTGAGATTCTCTCTCCCTCTGCCCCTTCCCCCACTCATGCACTCTCTCTCTAAAATAAATAAACAAATAAATAAACAAATTCTTAAAATATAAATAAATAAATAAATAAAATCTTCGGTAAAAATTTTGTATCTGCTTCCATAACTTTTAATACAATGACATCTTACTTTTTATTAATGTGTAAGAGTTAAGAAAACATGCCTAACTTAAGAAATTGATGAAAGAGAGATTCTCTGTATCCTCTGCTCAGATCAGAACATGAGGCATAGCAGGTCCCCAGAAGCTTCCTACACAGGCCTTCCTGATAATAACTCTCCCTACTTCCTACATGTATAACTATACAAATTTTATAGTTTTCCTTTCCTTCTTTACTTTAGAACTTTACTAAAGACACATCAGTTAAAAAAAAAGATTAATTTTGTTGTATTTGAATTTTATATAATGAAATCATATAGTACTTTTCTTAACTGTGTTGGCTTCTTTCTTTTAATATGTTTTTAAAATCCATAATGTTTTTGTATACAATCTATAGTTTTTATCACTGATCGTTAGTATTCTCTCATGTAAATACACTAATTCGTTTATCTGCTTTACAGTTCGTGGGCGCTTGAGTTATTTGTAGTTTCGAACTATACATTATGAACTTGAAGTACATGTATTCTAGTGAACATAAGGAAGCCTTTCCATGGGGTTCGTGCCTATGTCATATGTCTGCCTTCCAGATTTACTAGATATGGCCAGTTGTGGCCCAAAGTAATGTACACAGTTTACACTCCAGCCAGCAAGGTATGAAAATCTCTGTCCTAACCAACACTTGGTATTATCACACTATTGGTTTTTGCCATTCCATTCACTGGTGAGTTGTATCTTGTGATTTTAGGTTACATTTATTTACCTGATTACTAGTAAAACTGAACATTTTCTGAAGTGCCATTTTTTAAGATTTTTGCCCATTTTTCCATTTTTACTTTTTTCTCGTTGCATTTTTAAGAATTTTTAACCTATTCTAAATATAAGATTTTATTGGTTACGTGTAAATGTTTATTTCTTATGTGTAGGGTTTTTTTTTTTTTTTACTCTTTAAGTCCTCTGCTTTGATGAACACTGTTCTTAATTTTAATGTAGTCCATTCATCAGTCTTTCTGTTTTTTTTTCTAACTAAACCATTCCCTACCCCCTAAAAATTATATCAAGAGATGACTGCATAATACTATAGAACTTTTATTTGGTGCTTTTCATAGTTAGGTCACGAATTCATCTGGAATTGATTGATTGATTGTGTGTGTGTGTGTGTGTGTGTGTGTTTCTGTATTAACTGAAATAGGGATTCATTTAATTTTGTGTTTTACTTGTGGACATACAGTTTTTGCAACAGTATTTTTTGAAAAGACTATTTCCCTCAGTGTTTCACAGACCTACCATTGCTAAAAATCAAATTTTTAAATTTGTGAGTCTATTTCTAAGCTTTTATTCTGTTCCATTCATATGTTTGTCTGTACTTTAATTAATACTACCTCCTTTTAATTATGGTATCTTTTTTCTTGTTTTTTTTAATGTTTCAAATTTTTATTTAAATTCTAGGTACTGAACATACAGTGTAATACTAGTTTCAGGAGTAAAATTTAGTAATCCATCACTTACATATAACATCCAGTGCTTATCACAAGTGTCCTCCTTAATACCCATGAACATTCAATCCCCCCACCTACAACCCCTCCAGAAATCTTCACATAGTATCTTTATAATTTTTCTTGCTATTTGTAGAGCAAGTCCTATAACCTTCATCTCTTTTTTAAAGATGTCTTAAATATTTTTTACCCTTTGCATTTACACAAATTTTAGTATTTGCTTTCAAGTTCCTCAAAAGGTAAAGTAATTATTTGGTATTTTGATTATAATTGCAGTAAATTTATATTTCAATTTGGAGAAAGTTTATACAAGTCCAATAATAAGTTTTCTGACCTATGAGCATAAAAATATGAAACACTTTGTGAATTCTGCATTAGCCTTGCAAAGGACATGCTAATCTCGATACTTTTCTAATTCAGACTTAATTATGAAATGGGAGTAAGTTAGAATTAGATAGAGATGGTTGTCAAAGCATGAGATACTTGAATTTGAGCCTTTGAAGGTGATTGGTGATGAAAAGGTCAGGGGTAAAACCAGGGGAATGGGTAGCTGAAGGACAGTGGAAAAAAAATAATTGTTAGAGATAAAAGGTCCGAACAGTTCAGAGTACAAAATCTATACTCCAGGAATCCTTTTTTTGAGTTGTAGTGAGGATAATAGGAGTACTTATTGCTAAGTATCATGGTAAGATTTAAATGAAATAATCCATATGAAGCACTAAAAATGTGTGTGGTATATTGTAAGTGCTCACAAAATACCAGCTTCTTTATTTTTTTTAATTTTATTAATTTCCTCTTCTCTTATAAAGGTGGATTTGTTTCTCAGAAAGCTTCATGAGCCTGTGCACTACTTATATTTACATTTCCTCCTTTGACCCTGAGTTGGATGGCTATTTGAAAAGGGCAAATGAGATACATACATATGAACTATATATTTTTAAATATATACTTAATCAATAAAATTAGGGATAGAGCTGTTATAGCTTCTAAAGTTATGTGTTAGACAAATACACATTTTATGTATGTTCCACTTCAGTTAACCATAAATAATAAGTCAAAAATATTAAAAACTATAAAATATGACATAGTGAATCATTTACTTTTTAATGTATTGCAAAATACCTCTTTAGATACTGTTCTAGTATTACCATAATCTGTGTAAACAGGACACTACTAGTGTTTACTCTCTAGGTGAGTCAGTTCTTTTTGAGAAACAAAGCAGGGAATCAGAGGGGAAGAGAGGAAAAAAATGAAACAAGAAGAAACCAGAGAGAGAGAGAAACCATAAGAGTCTCTTAATCTAAGGAAACAAACTGAGGGTTGCTGGAGTAGAGCAGGGTGGGAAGGATGGGGTGGCTGGGTGGTGGACACTGGGAGGGTATAATGAGTTTTGGTGAGTGCTGTATATTGTGTAAGACTGATGAATCACAGACCCATACCCCTGAAACAAATAATGTGTTTTATGTTAATAATAAGAGAATTAAAATAAAATAAGGGAAACATAATAGCTACTGAATCTCATATGCAGTATGTGATTGATCTTTTATTAATGCCCAGAAAAAAATAGTTTCTGGTTTGAGATTATTGAGTGACTCTGCTTACATGTTAAAATAATGATTTACTGGGGCGCCTGGGTGGCTCAGTGGGTTAAGCCGCTGCCTTCGGCTCAGGTCATGATCTCAGAGTCCTGGGATCGAGTCCCGCATCGGGCTCTCTGCTCAGCAGAGAGC
The DNA here is from genome assembly GCF_009829155.1 of Mustela erminea. NCBI lineage: Eukaryota > Metazoa > Chordata > Mammalia > Carnivora > Mustelidae > Mustela > Mustela erminea. Next base: position 95,538,247 of record NC_045619.1, read on the forward strand.
CTGCTTCCCTCTCTCTCTCTCTCTGGCTGCCTCTCCGTCTACTTGTGATTTCTCTCTGTCAAATTAATAAATAAAATCTTTAAAAAAAAAAAAATGATTTACTTGCTGTTCCACTCTTAAACTAAAGCTGCTACTTAACAAGTATTATTATCTAAAACTTTGGAGAGAGGTTTGTTAAAATTTGTAAATGTTTTAAAATCAAAAAAATTCCAAAGTCCTCAAATGAAGAAATTAGGGCATATGTTGAAAATTGATCACAAATTTATAACATTTCACTCTGACAAAAAAAATTAAAAGTTATTTATTTCCATTAAAAAAGTTATAAAACAAAAAGACAAAAATCAAAATTCCCAACATCTCTAAATACCTCAACAGAGGTAATTATAAACAGCTGATGTGATTTCACTTCACAGAAACTGTATTCTAAACATTCTGATTCCAGGTAAGATTAATGGAGAATTCATGCAGTGTACTTCTTAAAATGATGATCTAAGAACAGATGTGCTGATTAAGTGTGTACCACCATAGCAGCCTACAGCCACCTTCTAAGCACCCATTCATTGTGTAAATTTAGTGAAGACTCAGAAAAGCCCCTAAGAACTATAAAGCTAGATTGTAAGCTATAGCAGTACAAATCTAAAAACAAAAATCAGAAGAGGCAAGGATATAAAAATATTATCTATAATCTATCTAAAAGAAATACAAGTAAGTTAAATGGGGGCCACCAATTTGAAATCCTCTCCACTGTACAAATAGCAAACTCTTTTTTTTTTTTTTTAAGATTTTATTTGTTTGTTTGACAGACAGACAGAGATCACAAGTAGACAGAGTGGCAGGCAGAGAGAGAGGGGAAGGGAAGCAGGCTCCCTGCCAAGCGGAGAGCCCGATGCTGGGCTCTATCCCAGGACCCTGGGATCATGACCTGGGCCGAAGACAGATGCTTTAACCCACTGAGCCACCCAGGAGCCCCAAATAGCAAACTCTTAAGAGTAGCATGTCTCAAACTACCTAACTAAAACCTCCCAGTCACTCCTTAGATCAGCAGGGGCAAAAATAACCACTGTGAAAATTCTTAAATCAGGAACAAATTTGTGAAAATTAGCAAATATTTTGGGACTAAATTCTCTAGGAGGGTGCAGACATGATAATTTCGGTAGTAACAATTTACCAGTGTGCATGCTTATTAGCCTGGATTTTCTCTCCTGACGACTTTCAGAAGACCACCTCTGAAGAAAACAACAGTTCTGCCTGTGGCATATGCTAGGACCTTTCCTGGTACCTGCAAGGAAAGGACTTTGTAAATGTCCTTCTCACCCACAAAAATGTTAATGTTAGACTGCCAGCTACATTGCCCTCAATTCACTGGCAAGGGCATGTTTGAGCCTTATTTAAATATGTAATTGCTTTCTTTGTTACTTATTTATTAGAGCTTTCAGATTGGTGAGTAGCATGTGACTAAGCACTTGACTCTCTTCTGGGTTATCCAGACTTTTTCAGTCCCTTCTGACATTGTTTCTTATTTATTCATTCAATCAGAAAATCTTTATTAGACACCACCAATCTGGGTAGAAACTAAGCTGAACGTTATATATGTCGATGAATGAAACAGACATTCTCCATGATTTTACAGAATTAATAGTTTGGAGATAATTATTCAGTTCCTGTAGTTTACCTCCTATCTTACTCTCCTTAGTAGTATACCCCATAGCACTTATCACTTTTGTTAACTTTGTAAACAATAAATATTTCAATAAATATGTGTTAAATCAAGGAAATAAAAATAAGAAATTGAAAGGATCTATGGAGCTCAGAAATTCGTTACTGGAAGAAAGTTTAAATTATTTTCTATAGCTAGTGTTTATCCCTTCTTGCTTTTGCTTTTCTTCTTTCTTTCTTTCTTTTTTTAAAATCACTCTCTGAGGCTTGGAAATTGTTGTGACTGTAAGAAAACTCCCAAAGGATGGTCATCTATTCTGTATTAGGGATGTTATTGTCTTCTCCATTAGTGTGGAGACCCATATGCTGACTCTGTGCATGATTAGGAGTTATTAATTTATTATTAGGACAAAATAGTCTCATTATTTTTGCTGCCTGCTGCAATTGTTAGCAAGAATCTAAGACCCTATCATTTATTCTTCCAATAATCCTTAATTTGACTTTGGGTTTGTTAAACTTTTAACATTTATTGATTGCATTTTAAAACAAATTAATTTTGGTTATGGAAGAAACTTGCATGAATAGAAAAAATTGCAGAATAGTGATTTTATCTATGGAGTATATGAATTACTTTGCCTTTGGAATGAGTTTATTGATATGGTCCTCTGACTATACTACTATATATTAACACTCAGGTCTAATAAGCTTTTAAAAATGAAAAATAATTTGAATGGTTGTCCTCTAATTTTCTGTCTGAATATATATAAACATAAAATGAGCTGATTTCATTTTAGATCTGTTAAGTAATCTACTTTTGTTAGAAAAAATGCAGTTTATATCCAATTGAATCAGAAGACATAATCTCCAAATGGCAATGATTTTTTAAAAGATTTTATTTATTTGACAGAGAGACACAGAAAGAGAAAAAATACAAGCAGGGGAAGCGGAAAAGGGAGAAGCAGGCTCTCCATTGATAGGAATCCTGATGTGGGACTCAATTCCAGGACCCTGGGATCATGACCTGAGCCAAAGGCAAATGCTTAACCTACAGATCCACCCATGAGACTCTGAAGATGATTTTTTGTTTTTAAGTAGATGTAGGAAGGTAATAGGATGCTAAGAAAATGGTGATTCTAAACCCAAAGACTTTCCCCTGTGATTTGTGACCTATCCCTGCATGAACATTCTATACCTTGTGTTGTTACAGAGCAAGGGTAGTCCTGAAATTTAAGTCAAGTTCATTATGCTTAGAGAAGAAGAGAACATGCTCTGGAGAATTTGGAAATGTAGGGTAGTTTATTTGCTATGCAAAGAATGTCTAGTGCATGTGGGGAAAGAGTAGGAATATAAGGAAGAAGAGAAATAGAGTAAATTAATTTGTGGGTAAGAATTTGTGAAAGATTGAGAAAGCAGCTTGTATTTTTGCAGAACCAAAAATAACTAGATTGTGAGACACAGAAGGAATATCTAGCTTCAACTTTCTAAGTAGAAGTCTGACACCTATTAGGCCCTCTATAAATATTCATTTCATGAATGAATGAATACTGTCCATTCAATTGTAAAGTCAGCCTGGACAATAGCAGACCACAACTTTTGACTGGTGGCCCAAATGCAGTATAAATAAGATGATGTAAAATGCTAAGAAGAGTGTCTCACATGGGAAATTCTATAAAAATGTTGGCTATTAGTATTATATCTATTTTTATATCATTATTAATATTACTAGGATCCTTTCCTTGGTTTGGAAAAAATAACATCCTCTGGTGGAAAATATGATCTCTCTGAAAGAAGCTAGGCTTGATCTTGAAGGGTGGCATACGGAAAGAACACTGGACTATTTTGGCAATATTACCCAATTCGCAGGACCCTTTCCAACATTGTAATAGCACCCTAAATTTCAACACTTAGAAAAACTGAACTTGACTTTTCTACCGATACAATTACCCTATAAGATACTAGAAAGAGGTATTTTCTACAATATTCTCTCCAATGCCACTTTGTGATCATTTTGAGAAAAATAATATATGTTATCAATTCAAGTAATAGAACACCATCTTACATGTGTATGTATTAAAATTAAGTTTGTGAAAGCTCTCAAATATCTACATATAACTAAGGTCTTAATTGTCCCTGTTTTAGAGATGTGAAAACTAAGGCCCAGAGAGGTTCCCTTGTTTGAATGATGAAAGTAATAAATCTGGGGGTGCTAAGACTAAAACCAAGATCCTTTGCCACCTAGCCTTTTATTCTTAGTGAGCAACAGTCCTTTAAGGAATCTCCTTTAGGGAATTTACTCGCATTTGAGAAACAGTATTTTTCTTCTTTTTCCCTAACTCAGCAATGTGAAGTGGAAAGGGCACACAAGAGGACAGTACATTTGCTATAAATCAATTTTCTGCAAAATGACTGTTTTAGTCCAGTCAGGCTGCTATAACAAGAATACCATAGACTGGATAGCTTATTAAAAAATAATAATTATATATATATATCTACATATATATATGTAGATATATATATATACATCTCACAGTTCTGGAGATTGAGACTGGAGACTGAGAAGCCCAGGGTACCAGCAGACTGGTGAAACCATTCCTTGGTTCATAAATAGCCATCTTCTCAGTGTCCTTACATGGAGGAAGGGGCAAGTCTGGCATCTCTTTGATCAGAGCACTAAACCCATTTATAAGGGCTGTGCCCTCACAACCTAATCACCTCCCCAAAGTGGTAAATGGCCTCCTAAAACTATCATATCAGGGATTAGGTTTCAACATAAAAGTTTTGTAGGGACACAAACATTCAGTCTGTGGAAGTGACAGAAGCTTCATCTTGTATTAAAAATGATAATAACGTCAGTTAACCATATAACAATTACCAAGTGCTAGGCACTGTTTTCACATGTACATTTATTTAATCTTCATAGGAATCCTTTAACACTATAACTAGCATTATCTCAACTTTATATGTGAAGAGACAGAAAGGGGGCCTGACTTTTCCCCTGTCACACGGATAGAAAATGAAAGAGCCAGTATTCTAACCAAAGATAGTCAACTCCAGAGTGAATGCTCCTAGCCATGAATATGAGAAACCAATTCCACAGACCCGGACATTGGTTTAACATAATCGGAAACCGATCCTGGCTTCCAGAACATTATTTTACTTTAAGAAAGCCAAGTTGTGTCTTTTGTTAATTCATCTTAATCATTTTGTTTCCTTTGAATGTAATTGAATATTGCATTTAAACTCTCCTAAGTTGGCTACAATGTTATATTGCTACAAATAGATCCAAAAATTATTTCAAAACATAATATTTAAAAAAAATTAATGTTGAGAAAAGATACACTTTTATTAGATTATCTTCAGATATGGATGTCTATGGATTGAATAAATAATCATACATTTTATCATATGGGAGTCCACACTGTTCTCTATTATAAAGATAAGACATGCTTAAAATACTGAAAGACCACTCATGGAGGTCAACATTTTAATCTCTTATTTACTGTTTCTCTTATTTACTGTTAATTAATTATTTACTGTTTAACTTAACATCTTTGAAGTATGAATTGGGGTTCATTCCTCTACTTCAGAGATGCAAGGAACTACAAGTTGACTAAATCCCTTATCAACTGTTCATAAAACAGTAATCATATGGCTCAACTTAATAAAATCATGTGTACTAAAATATAAAAAGGGTGGACAGGGTGGGTTTTTTTTTCACTTTGTTTTTTATTACATACTTAGCAACATCTAAAACAAGGATTTGATGTAATATATAATAATTTCCTTCATTTGTGGAATAAATGTTAATAGCAAGTAGAAAGAGAAAATGAAAATCAAAGTTAATGAACAAATTTAGTTAGCAGAGAAGCAGTGGCTTAGTCTTTTTAGGCTTTTTTAGAGCAGTTTTAGGTTTGCAATAAAATTGAAAGTAAGGTACAGAGCTTTCCCATATACCCACTGTCCTAAAACATCCATAGATTCCTAGTTATCAACATCTACCACTAGAATGGAACATTTGTTACAACTATGAACCTATATTGACACATCACAATTACCTAAAGTCCTTAGTTTGCATTAGGGTTCACCCTTGCTTCTGTACATTTGTGGGTTTGGATAAATATATAAATGACATGTATCCATTATTATATTACCATACAGAATATTTTCACTGCCCTAAAAATCCTCTGTGCAATTCTTCTTTGTCTCTCCTTACCCCCAAGCCTCTAGCAACCACTGATCTATTTTATTGTCTCTATAGTTTTGCTTTTACAGCATGTTATACAGCTGGAATTATACAATATATATCCTTTTTAGATTGGCTTCTTTCACTTAGTAATCTGTACTTCAGGTTCCTCTATGTCTTTTTATGGTTTGATTGCTCCTTATTCTAGTGACAAATAATACTTCAATGTCTGAGTGTACCACAGTTTATGCATATTCACCCTTACTGAAGGACCTCTTGATTGTGTTTTGTTTTGTTTTGTTTTGTTCTGTTTTTAAGGACCTCTTGTTTCCAAGTTTGGTCAGTTATGAATAAAGGTACAATAGACATTATATGCAAGTTTTTGTATCGAAATAAGTTTTCAGTTCTTTGGGGTAAATACCAAGGAAGACATTTTCCAGAACATGTGGTAAGAGTATGTTTCATTTGTAAAAAAAAAAAAAAATACTACAGTACCTTTCAAAGTAACTGTACCATTTTGCATTCCCACCAGCAATAAATAGACGTTCTTGTTGCTCTATCCCTCACAAGCATTTAGTGACATCACAGTTCTAAATTTTAACCATTCAAATAAGTATGTAGTAGGATCTCACTATTAAATAAATTTGCATTTCTCTAATGACTTATGTGGAACCTTTTTTTAATATGCCTACTTGTCACCTGTATATGTTTTGTTTGTGGAGTGTCTGTTAAGAATTTTGGCCAGTTTTTGAATCAGATTTTTTTTTTCTTATTGTTGAGTTTGACTTGTGTACTTTGGGTAACAGTCTATTATTAGATGTGTCTTTTGCAAGTATTTTTTCCCAGAGTGTGCCAGGTCTTTTCATTCTCTTGATACTGTCTTTCACAGGGAAGTGTTCAATTTTAATGAAGCCAACTTACCAGTTAATTCTTTCATGTCTTTCATGTTGTGTCATTGGTGTTGTATCTAAAAAGACACCACCATAACCAAGGTCATCTAGATTTTCTGTTGTTATCTTTGGGAGTTTTAGAATTCTATCTTTTACATTTAGGTCTATGATATATTTTGACTGAAAGATGTAATGTCTATGTCTAGATTCATTTTTTTGCATGTGGATGTCCAGTTGTTCTAGCACCATTTGTTGTGGAAACTATCTTTGTTCCATCGTGTTGCTTTTGCTACTTTGTCAAAGATCAGCTGACTAAATTTATGGGCTCTAATTCTGGGCTCTCTGTTCTGTTCCATTTACCCAGTTCTCTATTCTTTTGCCATTGCCACACTGTCTTGATTAGTATCGTTTCATAGTAAGTCTTCTAACTTTGTAATTTAATATTTTTGGCTGTTTTGGCTTTTTTACCTATCCATATAAACTTCAGAATTAATTTGTCAATATCCATAAAATAATTTCCTGGGTTTTGACTGAGGTTTTATTGAATCTATAGAATAAATTGGGAAGAACTGATATCTTGACAGTATTGAGTCTTCCTAACCATGTGCATGAACTATGTCTCCAATTATTTAGTTTTTAATTCATTTCATCAGTTCCGTAGTATTCCTCACATAGACCTCGTATATATTTTGTTAGATTTATACTGATGTATTTCACTTTTGAATGTGCTAAAGTAAATGGTATTGTGTTTTTAATTTCAAATGTCACTTGTTCATTGTTGGTATACAGGAAAGCATTTGACTTTTGTGTATTAATCTTGTATTCTGCAATCTGCTATAATTGCTTTTTATTTCCAGGTGCTTTTTGATAGATTCTTCTGAATTTCCTATATAGATATTCATGTCATCTGCAAACAAAAATAGTTTTCATGACTTCCTATACAGTCTTGAAAAGGAATGGTAAGAGGGGACATCCTTGCCTTGTATCTGATCTTAGTGGGAAAGCTTTGAGCTCCTCATCATTAAGTATAATGTTAGGTGTAAGCATTTTATAGATTGCCTTTGTCAAGTTGAGAAAGTTACCCTTTATTAGCTTACATTTTTTTTGAGCCCTTCTATTTACCAGCCAGAGTTTAGCACTTTTTGTGTAGTTTCGCTTCAGCCCTATGAATTTGGTAATATTATCTATCTTTTACAGTTACTCAGAGATATTCAATCACTTTCCAAAGATAACAGAACTGGAAAATTAATCTAGTAAACTGGCAAACAATATCTTCTCTACATTATAGTAATCACTGTCTGTTCTTATTTTATCATTATCTTCCACTTTTTCCTGTGTCCTCTCACTAGAATATATATATATATATATATATATATATATATATATGGGCAGAGACTGCTCTGTTTTGCTAACTATTTAATCCTCACTATTTAATCCTTTAAAATTGTGTCTGGCCTATACATAATTTTGAATGAATAAATGAATTAGCAAATTATATCTGAGCTCAGGTATTTAATTCTGGTGCCTAAGCTCACTTTTATTGTATGCTGCCTGAGAAACAGAACCATGAGAGTTTCACTGAGTACCCTCATCCTCTGGACCACAGTGATCAGGTAATGGTGGCCTTTTTTAAGTTCCTTTGGTGAAAGGTACAAAAGGAGGTAGATGGTTCCTACTCTGAAACCATAATCCTGAGTTTGACAATATATAATTATACCTACCTCCTGGTATCCTTGATCAAACCAGATTGTAAGAGTCAAAACATAGAAGGGAAATCTGAAATTTAAAAAAAAAATCCTTTATATATTTACAAACTAGTTCAATTTAAACCAAAGAACAAAGAGACTTTTGCTATTACACTAAACTTGTTGGTTGCTGTATATCATTATTACTCTTGAGATCTTCCTATTATTTCAAAATTGTGAGCTATATGAAGTTAAAATTAGTAAAGGGATTTGAGTGTCTATATTTCCCAGCAGGATTTCTTTTAACCTGAATAATTTGCATGTACACACTGAGGGTTTTCATTCTGTAATTTTAATGCCAGCTGCAAAACGGTCAGGTTACGGCACTGAGTTAATAAGTAGAGACCACAGTAGTGTTATAACAACAGGGCCTTGGTGGCATTCCAAAGAAATCAAAAGCAAAGGTAATAACGTTTGGTTAGTTTCAACTGTGTGACTGTTTACAGGGAGTTCATTTTATAGTCCTTGTCTAAGGTCAGTCCAAGTATTTCCCCATTTGTATGTTCCTGGATGACACCTTACAGTCATAATTAACTATGTACTCATGCAGTTGCTGTTACACAGTTTCCTTCCAGCTGATACTGTACAGAAAAGTTTGTTTAGAGCTTCTTCCATAGCAAAGAGATTCAAGTAACCCTATTAGTTTTGCTAGGTAATGTAGGGCCCGGAAAGACATATGTGGGAGGAAAAAAGCATTACTAAAACTGGAAAATATAACTCATATCATGTGATTCCCCAGGCAGTTATCCATGGAAACATCTTGACAAACTTAAAGTCTCATCGTGTAATTCAAATGTATCTTCTTTTTAAAAACTCAGCGTTCTCACAGAGCCAGCCAAAGAGGACACCTCCTTTGTTTTCCACCATAGTAAATGCCAATTACTGAGGACTTATTTGCCGATAACTTAGTGATACTATTTCTAATCCTTATTATAAACACAAAAGTAACAGTAATTTTGCCCATTCTTAGGAGGAAGCTAAAGGATTTGCCTAGGGTTACATTACCACATTTAGAAGGCCGATGTGTCTGACTCTAAGCCATATACTCTATTTAACATTCACTTAAAATGGGGAGTGAATAGGTTATGATTAGTAAAGTGCACGTGTGTGCATATGTGTGTGTGTGTGTGTGTGCCTCTTCCCCCTGCTCGCTCGCTCGCTCTCCTCTCAAATAAATAAATAAATCTTTTTAAAAAATCGTGTGGAGATGGTATGCCCCTAACTAGGGCCAGTTTCTGCTTTCTTCCTCTCTCCCTCCCTGACATCTCTCCCCTATCCCCCTAATAGCATTACTCAGCAAATTGAATATTATACCAGAAAATATCAAGATAATGTTGGTGTTAGAATGACTTTTTCATTGACAAACTAATGAATGACTCACAGAGAAGTAGCTGGAATTAGCCTGTCTCTAAAGTTGGTAACCCCTGCTTTTCTATCTGCCTTCTCCATCTCATATTAACAAGAACAGGCTGGATCAGAACACCATTAGCTGCAGAAGTAATTCATAACCACGCATTATCACTTAGATCTTTCTTCTACTTCACAATCTAGGAATGGCAGTCAGGTGATGTTAAAAGACTCTGAACCATTTGGAAATGTCTACATAACCTTGATCTCTCCTATCTCAGGGAGCTATTACCACTCCATTGTCTCTGAATTTACACTCAGTTTCTGAGACAGTTTGACTCCTTAGGAACGGGGGTGGTCATGGCATTGGAGGAGTCATTCTTTCAGAACTAAAACTTCTTATCCTCAGACCTTTTGCTTCTATCATTAAGAAGCAGAAACCCTGACATTTCTATAGTGGAGTCTATTAGGTGCTGCCTTTTCTGTAAATGTCATTAAATACATCCTTTCCTTTTTGGATTTTCTTTTGATAATCCTGATCCATATCTTATTTATTGTAATTATTCATCTCAAAGATTAAAGCCAGACTTACCATGCCATGATACATTTTGTTGCAACATGATGTGATGAAAGGTGATGTTCCAAAATTCTGAATCAATATTCTGCATCCAGACTTGATTGTTAAAGTTGAATTGGATGCTAAGGCTAATTTTTCATCTGAAATGCTAATATAACTGGAAGATCCAATGAATATTAATGTTGCCAGATCAGAAAATTGTTTCTGGATATAATACTCCCTTTTGGTATTTATTTATTTATTTATTTATTATGGATGAATATCAAAATATAACTAAGACCCATATTTCAGACATGTCCTAGTCCTTCAGTCTATTCATTTTTTTAAAAATATGATAAGGAGACATTAATATAGGCTGGTTCATAGTGTATTGCTATTGAGAACAATGAAGTAAATTTTTTTAATACACTTTTTGAAATTTTGGAAAAAATACACTCCAGTGCTTCAAAGGAAAAATTGGAAAGAGGAAAATAATTTTAAGAAACTTACATTGTATTTAGATGGATGGCATACCATGGTTACAAAGCAAAGAGAATTCACTTTTACACTTATCCTGATACTCATATACAAGTGATTTGGTACCCCACATAAAAACCAGAGGCCACCCATCTGCAAAATACATTTCTCCATTTTATCTGGAAACTCTGTCCCATTGTGTCTGATACAGAACTATAAAACTATTTCTTATGGAAACTCTTTAGTTTGAGTTCAGTAACACATCCAGTGTGTGAAAAAGTCATGAGAGAGTAATCACATTGTATTCTCAGCAGAATAAAAAAAAAAGTGTTTTATCTGTTGACATAATAGAATGCTGTACTAGAGGTAGCATAGTAAATGGAAAGGAGCTTGGATTTTAAAACTCAACTCTGCCACTAAGAATTCTGTGACCTTAAAAAGAAATATTGAACACCTCTCAATATCATTTTTTTATCTTTAAAAAATGCAGAAATCAGTAATCACTGTTATCTGAAACTATATTATACTATGTGCTTTCAGGGTATACCATTAAGAAAAGAAGTCAAATCTATTTCTTAGGATTTGGAGCAGCCAAACTGAGGACTTCAGCAGCCATCCTTTGAATTTGCAATGTAAGAGTCCCACATCCTCCTCTAAATTCAGCTCTGTGTACAAGCAGTGATTATAGGGTACTGCCAACATGGCAAGGTTCCATTTCCTTACCATGTCACCTTGTTTCATTATGCCCTTTTATTTTTATTTTTCCCTCTCTTATTAGTACCCTCACCTTTCAAGGATTTATCTTATAGAAGGAAGACATTTAAACTACTTTATCTATCTTACTGAGCAGAGAATTCAGTAGCTATACAAGACAAAGACATTATAGAATTAGTTCAGGAAAGTCACTAAACAATGGCAAGAGCAACACCCCCCCCCAAAAAAAAAAAATTGCACAGAAAGCCCTGGGGTGATATCTGATTACCAAAGTTGCCAGAGTTGCCACATCACCGCATCATTATATTTAAAATGTCTGATTTTCAACAACAGTAAAAAACAAAACAAAACAAACAAACAAAAACAACCCACAAAGTATGGTCTGTACCTAGGACAAAAAGCAGTCAAGGAAACTGTTCATAAAGAAACAGAGACATTGGACTTAATAGACAAATAATTCAAATCACCCATTGAAGAATGTTTAAAGAACAAAGGAAAATGTGTCTAATGAATTAAAGGAAAATATGAGAATTATATCTCAGCAAATGAAGAATATCAACAAAGATGTAGAGATTACTTTTTAAAAAAGAACCAAACAAATTCTGAATAACTGAAACACTATAGGCATTCAAAATCAGCTTTGAACTGGCAGAAGAAAGGATCAGTGAATTTGAATATAGGTTTTAATTGTCCAATCTGAGGGAACCAAAAGATAAAAGAATGAGGAAAATTAACAAGACCTCGGAGACCTATGGGACAATATTCACTGTATCAACATACACATAATGGGAGTCTTCAAAGAGGAGGAAAGGAATGGCAAAAATAGTATTTAAATGAATAATGTCTGAAAATTTTCTAAATTTGGTAAAAATTATTAATAAACAAATCCAAGCAGCTCAACAAACTTCAGTAGCATACTTAGAAACATTATAGTCAAACTGTTGAGTCAGAGAGACTCTTGAAAGTAGTACGAGCAAAGCTAGTCATCATGTACAAAGAACCTCGATAGGAATAACAACTGACTTCACAACAGGAATCATGCAGAGTATGAGCCAGCAGGATGACATATTCTAAGTACTAAAAGAAAAAGACTGGAAAACAAGAGTTCTATATCCAGCAAAACTATCTTTGAAACAAATGAAGGAGATATTAAGACACTTCCAGAAAACTCCAGGCCCTGATACCTTTACGGTGAATTCTACCACAGTTAAAGGAAAATTTAAAAAAAAAAAACAAACCTTCATAACCTCTTCCAAACAGAAGAGCAAGAAACACATTTCAACTCATGTGGAGTCCAGTATTACCCTGATATGAAGCAGAACAAAGCATTAAAAAAGAAAACTATAGACCAAATTCAATACCTATTTAAGATAAAAACACACAAGACTAAGTGGAACTTTTTAAAACTGATACAGGTTATGTACAAAAAGCCACAGCTATCCTCATACTTAATGGTGAAAGACTGAATGTTTTCCCCTTAAGATAAGGAAGAGGAGTATTTCCACTTTCCACTTATTTCCACTTATTATTATTTCCACTCTATTCAACATTTTACTAGAGGTTCTAACCAGATCAGTGAGTCAAGGAAAAGAAATAAAAATACATTTGAAAAGGAAGAATTTGAAGATGATATCATCTTGAAGTAGAAAATCATAAGTAATAAAAAGTTTAAAAGTTCAGCAACTTTATAAGACACAAGTTGAATATACAGAAATCATTGTATTTCTAAGTAGCAGTAAGTTCATTATGAAGATAAAATTAAGAAAACCATTTTATTCATAATAGTATCAAAAAGAGTAAAATACTTACGATAAATGTAACAAAACTCAGATGCTGAAACTACAAAACAATCTATCAGAACCTCTTCTGTGTTTTTATAGACATTGACAAGCTGAACTTAAAATTCATATGGAAATACAAATGACATAGAATAGCCAAAATTTTCTTGGAAAGAAGAATAAAGTTGCAAGATTTACACTTTCAGGTCTCAAAATTTTCCTACAATATTACAGTAGTCAAGACACTGTGATAATGGCGTAGGATAAACATATAGATAAATGGAATAGACTTGGAGGTCAAGAAATAAGCCCTTACATTTATTATCAATTATTTTTTAACAAGAATTCCAAGACAGTATGCAGAAAAAAAGTATTCTTTTCAACAAAAGTTTCCGGACTAGATTTTCACATGGAAAAAAAGTGAAATTGAGCCCCTATTTCACACCATGTATGGCAGTTAATTCAAAATGATCATAGATATAAGTGTAGGAACTGAAAGTATAACACTCATAAGAAATCATAGGTGTAAATCTTTATGACTTCTAATTAAGTAACAGTTTCTTTAAAATGATACCAAAGCAGGGACGCTTGGGTGGTTAAGGTGGTTAAGATGCAGCCTTTGGCTCAGGCCATGATCCCAGGATCCTGGGATTGAGTCCCACATTGGGCTCCTTGCTCCACAGGGAACCTGCTCTCTCTGCCTCTGCCTGCTTGTTCATTCTCTCTCTCTCTCTCTCTGAAAATAAATAAGTAAAATCTTTTTTTAAAAAATGGAACCAAAGCACAAGCAACCAAATAAAAAATAGACAAATTGGACTTTATCGTAATTAAAAATTTTTATTCTTCAAAGGACGCCACAAAGAAAATGAAAAGACTGTCCAGGAATAAGAACATACTTTTAAGACATCTGAACGGGTCTTATATCTAGGATACATAAAGGTCACTACAATAAAAAACAAATAATCCAGTTAAAAGGGGGCAAAGGATATTTCTCCACAGAAGATCCATAAGTGCCTGATAAACACATAAAAAGATGCTTAATATCATTCCTGTTAATAAAATGTAAGTTACAATCATGGTGAGATTTCACTTCACACTCACTAGGATTACTATAATGAAAAAGGCACATAACTGCCAGTGTTGGCAAGGCTATGGAGAAGTTAGAACCCTCATACATTACTGGCGGGGATTTACAATAGTACAACCACTGTGGGAAGCAATTTGACTTAACATATTAAACATTAGAATTACCATATTACCTAGTAATTCCACTCCTAGATATATACTCAGGAGAACTGAAAACATATGTACACAGAAAAGCATGTACATACATGTTCAGAGCATCGTATTAGTCGAAAGGTGGAAACCACCCCAACAGTCCTTGACCTGATGACTAAAAATACAAAAGCAGCCTATTCATACAATGTAGTATTACCCAGCCATAAAAAGCAATAAGGTACTGAGACATGCTGCAACATGGATAAACCTTGAAAAAAGTATGCTAAGTAAAATAGCTCAGATAGAAAAGGCTACCAGCAAATCCATACCAACAGAAAGTAGTTTATTGGTTCCAGGGAGCGGGGTGAGAGGGGTCACGGCTAATAATGGATCTTTTCGAGGTAGTGAAATGGGTAATGGGTCTTTTTTTTTTTTTTTTTAGTGTTTCTTTTTGAGGTGATGAAAATGTCCCCAAATTAAATATTTTTGACTACACAACTTCTCGAGTATACTAAAAAAAACAACAACACTGTATTGTACTCTTCAATAAAAACGAATTTTATACTGTGTATATTATGTCTCTATAAAGCTGGTTTTTTTTAATCATGGGCACAAATAATAACAACCTACCAGTCGTGTCTTTTTATAAAGTACTATATGTCTTCTTAGTATAGGTTGTTCAGGAAATACAGTGGATAAGAAACATGAACAGAAATCAATAGAGCTTTTAATAGAACAGCAACTTCTTTTAAAATGAAATTTTAATAAACTACAAGTTCCATCTGTGCTTCCTATTAGTACAATAGTCTTAATTTTGTTATTTGGCCTGCAATGCCAATAGAAGTTGACAGCAGCAATATTCTCAATAAACCTAGTAACTGATTCTGTTGGATTTTAGTTAAATATATTCCTGCATATAGCTACTTTCATTTTCCTACTTCATAAGTAATTATGACCTCAGACAGGAATGCTTCTCACAAACATAATTCCGATCTCCCTCAATCTGTTTGTCATCTGACACCTCACAATAATCCCATTGCTGCTTAAGCCACACTAAAACTTACATTCAAAACTAAGTTTTATTTATGGTGTGTCTTTATCCAAAGGTTATTGTGGTTTATCTAGAAGAAATAGAAGACATAAGTCCTGCACACTTTTATTATAACTCTTGTTTCTTTTATGTCTACATTAAAATTTAAGTACTTTAAATCTTAGGAAAGAAAAACTATTTCATACCATGTATCAGGTAAGACTGAGAAACCCAGCTTAAGCAAAAAATAATTCTGTTTTTCTCTCACGTAAAAGAAGTCCCTGACAGGCACAGTGAGTCCGTGGTGTATATACTCATAGTTTTTGGTATTCCATCCCTGATATGGCCCTTACCTTCTCAGTCCAAGATGGGTGCATGCACTCCAGCCATCTCATTTCCCTCCCTGTTCTAAGCAGCAGGACAAAAAAAAAAAAAAAAAAAAAAAAAAAAAAAAGGACAAGGAAGATCTATACAGCTGCCAGCTGAAGTTTATAGCATCCCCCTCCTCCAAGTAACAGACCAAATTAGGATTCTCATTACTAAAAAGAAGAGGGACAGGTCACTGGCTTAAACTAACAGTCTGTACCATACATTTGTTCAGTCCTTTGCTATTGTTTGTATGACAGTTCTTCAAATATTGTGCCTGTTTACTCACATTTCTGTCCAAAGGGTGCATAAAGGAATGAATATTCAATTTATAAACATTGGAGTAGATTGCCTTAAATTCAGTTTGATCACAAAATAAAAGGAAAGGCTTTTTACCTAAAGTTAACTTCACAATTAAAATCCTTAATTGTCTTCCTTTCAGTTCACAATTTTACACACCTTTGTAATTCGAAGAATCAAAATGCTTTATAAAGAGCCAACTGTACCAAAATTACTACCATCTTCTGTAGACAATAATTGAAATAATGCTCCTGGTTATATATGCAAGAGACATAAATAATTGCTCTCAAAAATTAATTTTTAAATGAAAATCTATCTACCCGAGTATAAAAATCAAAGATTATTAATATGTTTATAATACAAATAGTAATAAAGTATTGATGTTAAAAATTGTCTTCTGGAATGTTCCTTTCTATTTACCTATATTATTACCCAGAGGTAACCACTTTCAAGTCTTTTTTAGGTATTTTTTCTGGTACTTATATCCATTTATCTTAATAAAATATTTGTACTATTTCTTCTTAACTTAATTATTTTCTCATTATGTATTACCTTCCTCTTATGGTCATTGAGAAGAGTTCTCTATTATACTTCTCCAACTTCACTTTCCCCGTTCCCTCAAAATATTTGTATTAGGGTGTTTTGGTTTATGGTTTTCTTGTTGTTTTGGTTTTTTGGGAGGGCATTTTGCTAAAGCGGTAGTCAGAGTTGATGTTATTAAAGACCATGTTTAATCTGCTCTCTCCTTTCTCCTTTCTTGTCCAACTTTATTTCTTCTATAGTTAATTATTTTCTCATTGGTTTAGTATTCTACGTAATCATTAGAATTTTTTATGCTCCTATAAATTTGTAAAATATCTATTGATAATTTTCTCCAAATATTCAAACACAGGAAATAATCTATCATCTGTACTTATGTCCTGGAGACCTCCCTGCCTTCTTGATGCAGCTTTCTGCTCACATTTACAGAGGTTGCTCCTAGACTGAGCAATCAATTCCTTCCAAAGGACTTCCTTTTTCTGATCCCTCTCATGCATCCTTCTTTTCTGGACCCTATACCTTCCTTTCTTTGGATTTTAAACCCTCATTTTGACCAATGAAGAACATCCTCTACTGACTTCCTAAGAAAAGACACTTGGGTGGTTTCTGTTGATGTTATTCTTGGATATCTAAAAGCTTTTATTTTACCCCTTACATGTGATTGAGGTTTTTTTGCCTGGATATGGAATTCTAGGTAAACACACACACACACACACACACACACACACACACACACACACACCAAAAAACAAAAACAAATGAAAAACTTGGCAGTTTGAAGGCTTTTATTTCTAGTATCTAGTGATATTGACATCCTGGATCCCATATTTTGCTGCTTCATCTAGCCTACACTTTGGAAACGGTTAGTCACTTCTCTATCTGTGTGTTTGTCTTGGTGTTGTGACCTCGGAGATCTTTTTATTCATGTTCCTGAAACCATTGAGATGCCCTTTCAATGTGATGAATGATACACTTTCTGCGGCATATGTCTTTGATAATTTTGTCTGTTCTGTTTTTTCTGTTCTTTTTATTGGACTTGCACCTACTCTTAGTTAGCTATTGGACCTCCTACATCAAAGTACTCATTTTCTTACCATCTCTAAACTCTTTTCCATCTCTTTGTCTTTGTGTCTCCCTTTGGATGATTACCCTATTTTCCGTGTTTTCAGTAACCTAACCTCACACCATCCTGTTTCTGCACCTATTCAAACTAGGCTTGTGCCTAGTTTTGTATGTGATACACACACACACACACACGTTAATTTACATTAAAATGTAAATGTGTATAAACACATGTAATATGCACACTCATATGTAATCTGTGTAATTTATATATGTAAATTAACTGAGGGAGTGGCTCATGTGATTGTGGTTGCTTGGTAAGTCTGAAATTCACAGAGCAAACCAACAGGTTTGTAGGCTGCATATCTGGGCAGGATTTAATGCTGTATTTTGAGTCTGAAAGCAGTTTGGAGGCAGAAAAAAAGACTCAGTTTCTTCTCCTATGGCCCTCAACTGATTAGATGAGGCCCACCCACATTGTGGAGAGTGACATGCTTCACTCAAAAGTTGATTAAAATATCAATTGTATTTAAAAATGCCTTCATAGTCACATCTGTGCTGGGCACAGAAGCATAGCCCAATTGGCACATAAAATTAATCATCACAGAGTGAATTCAGGAAAATCATCTCTATAGAGAATTATCCCCCCTTCCAAGGGTCAGACCTGTCAGGTTTCTCCACGGATTTCATAGGACCTTCAGCAATTCTCTTGTTAGTATCTTATGCATGTTCAGGTTTAACTTCTACATTTAGCTGAGTTATACACTTTCTTTTCTTCCAAAATGAATTTAAATTTCTTTCCTGCTCTTTTCTCACCTCTTGTTATTACAGCCTGTAATAACAAAACTCTCTTGTTATTACAGCCTGGTTGTAAGAGAAGGAAGAGATTACCTCATGTTATCATTGTTTCATGTTTAATTTGAATTCTTTCTCACTCTTGATTCAATGGCTTTCTCATTAATCTCTCATATGCAAAGGGAAAAATCTTTTTCAAAGATCTCCATTTCTCCCCCATGCAAGTATTAGTTATATGAATCCCAAATCAGTCTGGTTCTACTTTTTTCTGACTTCAGCTTAAATAAAGCTTTCTGCATATCCCCTTATCCTTTAATATGATCTTAGAAACATCTCATTTATTTTAGTATTCTTGTGGAGTGATGTTCTAAGCATTTTTAAAGAATATCTAGCTTTACCATATTAAACAGGAGCTCCACAAAATCACTTTTATTTGGAAATAATTTCAAACTTACAAAAAGTTACAAAAATAATATACAAAACTTTTTACAATTTCACCAGATTCACGTATTGTTAACATTTTGTTCCATTTGCTTTCTCATTTGTTCTTTCTTTATGCATTCTATTTCTGTTTAAAACTTTTAAGAGAAAGTTAAATACATTGTGGCCCTTTATCTCTAAATACTTCAGTGTACTTCCACAGAATAAAAATATTGTCATAATCATAATAGAATCATCAGCTTTACTCATTTATTATTGATACAATATTTTTATTCAAAAATGTCATTTCTAAAGTTTTTTTTTTATTCTCCAGTGCCAGATTTAGTCCAGGATGATGTATTTCATTTAATTACCAGATCCTTTAATCTATACAATTCTTCAGTCTTTCTTTGGCTTTTATGATGTTCACATTTTTATATTTTTAATTTTTTCAAATTTTTATTTAAATTCTAGTTAGTTAACATATAGTATAATATTGATCATAGGAGTAGAATTTATTGATTCATTTACTTACGTATTACAACCAGTACTCATCATACCAAGTGCCCCCCTTAATACCCATCACCCATCTAGCCATTCCCCACCTACCTCCCTCCATCAACTCTAAGTTTGTTTTCTATTCTTAGGGGACCCTTTTATTTCCCGCTCTCTTTTTTTTCTCCTTCCCATTTGTTCATCTGTTTTGTTTCTTAAATTCCACATATGAATTAAATCATATGGTATTTGTATTTCTCTGACTGACTTATTTCACTAGCATAATACACTTAGCTCTACCCACATTGTTGTAAATGGCAATATTTCATTCTTTTTGAAGGCTGAGTAATAGTCCAGCATGTGTGTGTGTGTGTGTGTGTGTGTACACAATACCGCTTCTTCATCCATTCATCAGTCAGTGGACATTTGGGCTCTTTCCATAGTTGGCTATGGTTGATAATGCTGTTGTAAACACCAGGGCGCATGTACCCCTTCAAATATGTATTTTTGTATCTTTTGGGTAAATACCTAGTAGTGCAACTTTTGGGTCACAGGGTAGTTCTATTTTTAATGTTTTGAGGACCCTCCATACTGTTTCCCAGAGTAGCTTCACCAGTTTGCATTCCCACCAACATTGTAAAAGGGTTCCCCTTTCTCCACATCCTTACCAACATTTTTTGTTGCTTGTGTTGTTGATTTTAGCCATTCTGACCAGTGTGAAGTGATATCTCATTATGGTTTTGATTTGTATTTCCCATCTTTTCATATGTCTGTTAGCCATCTGATGTCTTCTTTGGAAAAATGTGTATTTATGTCTTCAGGCCATTTTTAAACTGGATTGTTTATTTTTGTGGGTGTTCAGTGATAAATTCTTTATATTTTGGATACTAACCAATTATCAGATATGTCATCTGCAAATATCTTCTCCCATTCCACAGGCTGCCTTTTAGTTTTGTTGATTCTTCCTTTGCTGTGCAAAAGCTTTTTATCTTGATGAAGTCTCAGAAGTTCATTTTTGCTTTTGTTTCCCTTGTCTCCAGTGAAATGTCTATTAAAAAGTTGCTATGTCAAAGAGGTTTCTGCCTATGTTCTTATTTTGGTAGTTTTCCATCTCACATTTGGGTCTTTCATTCATTTTGAATTTATTTTTGTGTATGGTGTAAGAAAGTAGTCCAGCTTTATTCTTTTGCATGTTGCTGTCCAGTTTTCCCAATACCATTTGTTGAAAAGAATGGCTTTTTTCCATTGAATATTCTTTCCTGCTTTGTCGAAGATTAGTTGACCATATAGTTGTTGGTCCATTTCTGGGTTTTCTATTCTATTCCATTGATCTATGTGTCTGGTTTTGACCAGTACCATACTTTCTTGACTATATTGATGTTCACATTTTGAAAAAATACTTCTCTTATCTTGGTAATAAGGTGCCCCTAATTTTTTTTTTAATAAATTTTTCTAATGTTGCCCCATGATTAGACTTTGGTAAAGCATTTTGACCCGGAAAACTACAAAAGTGATGTTATGTCCTTTTCAGGGTATCCAATTTGGAGGCTAGTGGTGTTATTGGTTTTCATTACCCGTTCAAGATATGATCCAATTTTATCACTTCATTTTTCCCTGTAATAAATAAACAGTCTGTTGAGAAACATTTTAAGATCATCCACAGATCCCACTCCTCATCAAATTCCCTCCCTGTATATTTTTAACATCCATTGGTATCTCTTGGATGAAGCAATCCAAACTATGATGGTTTGTCACAATGGTTTCCCAACACCAGCACTTCCTCCAAATTTTCCAGGTGACCTTCTCCCCAATTTATTTTTTTAGTTATTTATCTAATATTGATATGGGTGTATAAATTCTCATTCCTTCAATAATTTATAATCATTTATAATCCAGGGTTATTTCAGTGTCCAAATACCAGACTTGACCAGTGAAAGACATTTTGGGCCCTTGTATTCTTGTGACATAACCCTATGATATTTTTGGACAGTTTTTTCTTACATAACAATTGGTTTCCAGATCTTGTTCCTTCCCTGCCCGAGCCCTGGAATCTGTCATTTATCTGAGAAGCCCTAGATCCTTTTAGTGATAAATGTTTTATTAGAAACCAAGTTCTGGGTACAAGGTGTGCTCATTGTCAATATGTCTTCAGTGGAAACAGCAAGAAGTTGTGTGCGTATATATATATATATATACACACACACACACACACACACACACACACAGCCACAAAATACATGTGTGTATACACACATAAATATGTGAAAATGTATGTGTAATTTCATATACATGCAGATTTTATTTATATATAACACATTTATATATATAAATAATTCCTCCAATCCTGCTTCATTGTCAAAGGTTTTTTCTTGTTTTCCCTTTCCATATTTCTGTCTTCCCTTTTCTACAATAGAAACCTAGCTCCTAATAACATCAATATCTGTATTCATTTGCTTATACTCCTATAATATATCTAAAATAGGTTCTGAATATATGGCTACATAGA
Organism: Mustela erminea; assembly: GCF_009829155.1. NCBI lineage: Eukaryota > Metazoa > Chordata > Mammalia > Carnivora > Mustelidae > Mustela > Mustela erminea. The sequence goes on from NC_045619.1 coordinate 95,560,325, forward strand.
CGTTCTCTTGTTACACTGTAAGTCAAACTTCAAAACTAACACATTTTTTTTTTCAAGACACTAAAAGTGGTTTTATTAGTTAGTATGCTTTCAGCTACAATTAAGAGAACTCCTGATTCAAGCTGTCTTTAAAGCAGCAGAGTTTTTTTATTTTCTAAATAATGTGATGAATATTGGTACTTACTATGTACCTGTCACCGATCTAGGCTCCAAAGATACAGCTGTGAACAAATTAATATCTTTGCTTCATAAAGCTTATGTTCTAGTAGGGATGGAGGCAATAAGCAAATAAGCACATGAGTATAATACTATTTATGTAATTAGAAGTCCAATGTGGGATATGTTCTACAGAATTAGTATTTGAGATGTCAGCTATGCTTCCATTTTCCTTGATCTGTAATCCTTGGTATTGGCTTCATATTCAGGTAGTTAGAAAGATGGTTGCAAATGATAAACTATTTCTTCTTGTTGCTCCCATTTAAGGGATAGAAAACTTTTCCAGAACTCTCAATGAACTTTTCTTTACTTTTAACCCACAATATTTGGATCATACATCTATTTCTTTACTAATTGTCAGCAGAAAAAATAGAAAGGAATTACCAAGACTGGCTCAGAAAAAAATAATCTGAGATGAATGGATGTTGATGACTCATAGATTTTAAATGTAAAGATTGTTATTAGTAAATAGCTTTTTCTAATAGGTGCATTTTTTTATTATTAACAAAATATATTACTTGTTTCAGTGGTACAGGTCTGTGATTCATCAGTCTTACATAATATACTGTCCTTATCACAACACATACCCCCCCCAATGTCCATCACCCAGCCATGCTCCCCCTCTATTCCAGCAACCCTCAATTTCTCTCCTGAAATTAAGAGTCTCTCATGGTTTCTCTCCCTCTCTGGTTTCTTCTTATTTCATTTCTTTCTTGCTTCCCATATAATCCTCTGCCTTGTTTCTCAAATTTCACATATCAGAGAGATCATATGCTAATTGACTTTCTGTGATTGACTTATTTTGCTTAGCATAATACTCTCTAGTTCCATCTACATCGTGGCAAATGGCAAGATTTTTTGATGGTTGCATAGTATTCCATTATATATATAGATAGATACCTATTTCTATCTATCTATCTATCTATCTATCTATCTATCTATCTATCTATATACCACATCATCTTTATCCATTCATCTGTTGATGGACATCTGGCTTCTTTTCATAGTTTGGATATTGTGGACAGTGCTGCTGTAAACATTTGAGTGCACTTGCTCCTTCAGATCACTACATTTGTATCTTTAAATACCTAGTGGAAGTTCAGTTGTTGGGTCATAGGGTAATTCTATTTTCAACTTTTTGAGGAACCTCCATACTTTTTTCCACAGTGGCTTCACCAGCTTGCATTCCCACCAATAGTGTAGGAGGGTTCTCCTTTCTCTGCATTCTTGCCAACACCTATCATTTCCTGACTGGTTTATTTTAGTCATTCTGACTGGTGTGAGGTGATATCTCACTATGGTTTTGATTTGCATTTCCCTGATGCCAAGTGATATGGAGCACATCTTCTTTGCAGAAGTGTCTGTTCATGCCTTCTGCCCATTTCTTGATTGGATTATTTGTTCTTTGAATGTTAAGTTCCATAAGTTCTTTATAAATTTTGGGTACTACCCCTATATATTCTCCCATTCTTTCAGTTGTCTTTTGGTTTTGTTTGCTGTTTCCTTTCCTGTGTGAAAGCTTTTTATCTTGATAAAGTCCCAATAGATCATTTTTGCCTTTGCTTCTCTTGCCTTTGATGATGTTTCTAGGAAGAAGTTGCTGCAGCTGAGGTGGAAGCAGTTGCTCCCTGTGTTCTCCTCAAGGATTTTGATGGATTCCTATCTCAGATTTAGGTCTTTCATCCATTTTCAGTCTATTTTTGTGTATAGTGTAAAAAAAAAAAATGGTTCAGTTTCATTCGTCTGCATGTGGCTGTCCAATTTACCCAACACCATTTGTTTACTCTTTGGATACTCTTTCCTGCTTTGTTGAAGATTAGTTTACCATAGAATGAGGGTCGATTTCTGGGCCCACTATTCTGTTTTATTGATCTATGTCTGTTTTTGTGCCAGTACCATACAGTCTTGATGATTACAGCTTTGTAACAGAGCTTGAAGTCCAGAATTGTGATGCCAACAGCTTTGGTTTTCTTTTTCAAAATTCCTTTGGCTATTCAGGGTCTTTCTGGTTCCTAAAATACAAATTTTAGGATTATTTGTTCCATTTCTGTGGAGAAAGTTGATGGTATTTTGATAGGGATTGTATTGAATGCATAGATTCCTCTAGGTAGCATGGACCTTTTCACAATATTTATTTATTTCAATCCATGAGCATGGAACATTTTTCCATTTCTTTATGTCTTCCTCAATTTCTTTCATGAGTATTCTATAGTTTCTGAGTACAGATCCTTCCTCTTTGGTTAGATTTATTCCTAGGTATCTTAGGGTGTTTGGTGCAGTTGTAAATGGGATTGACTCCTTAATTTCTTTTTCTTCTGTCTCATTGCTGGTGTATAGAAATTCAACTGATTTCTATGCATTGATTGTATAAGCAAATGGCTTTTTAAATATTTTCTCTATTTTAGAAGTTCCTGGGAGATTAAAAAAAAAAGTGTCAGAGAATTTCATTACCTCTCTTTTATTCGCAATGAACAAATATCAAATAGCTCTTTCTGAGAAGCCTATTTGTTTCTTATTTTATTACAATTTTCCTGGATAATTTTCCCTTCCAATTTCAATTAATTTTAAAGCAATCTAGTCATAAATTTATTATAAGAAATCACAGGTTCAGCTAACTTTTGTAATATATTTCAAATATTAGAAATTATGTGGAAAATACATTCACAGAAGGGAAGTCATTTAATTTCTAACATGTAGACCATAAGGCAAACTAATTAAATTCAGTCTGATAAACCTGAAATATAGCTGTTTTATAGGAGAAATGGGTAAGTTTTTTATATTTGGTGCTGAGGATTCATCATTTCTTCTGTGTTTATTTATTAGAGCCCATGCCAATTGAAATAGTTGAAAACTTCAGTTGTTTTTCTTGAGCCCACTTTTCATAAATCTTAAGACTGGTTTCTAAGAAATACTTATTACCAAAAATAGTGAGTATTTTTATAATACCCTTTTTTAAGATTTAATTTATTTATTTGATGGGATGAGAGAGATCACAAGTAGTCAGAGAGGCAGGCAGAGAGAGGGGGGGGGTAGGTAGACTCCCTGCTGAGCACAGAGCATGATGTGGGGCTCAATCCTAGGACCCTGAGATCATGACCTGAGCCAAAGGCAAAGGCTTAACCACTGAGCCACCCAGGCACCCCAGTGAGTATTTTTAAGTAGCACTACATTGGATGCATCTAAGTTATATTACACTGCTGTTCATTTTGGGAGAGGACAAAGAAAACATTAATAATGTTGTGTAAAAGCAAACTGATTTCTCACTTTTTTTTTTTTTAAGATTTTATTTATTTATTTGACAGAGAGAGATCACAAGTAGACAGACAGGCAGGCAGAGAGAGAGAGAGAGGGAAGCAGGCTCCCTGCTGAGCAGAGAGCCCGATGCGGGACTCGATCCCAGAACCCTGAGATCATGACCCGAGCCGAAGGCAGTGGCTTAACCCACTGAGCCACTCAGGCGCCCCAGTGATTTCTCACTTTTTGAGTGTCTAGTATAGGTATTTAACATTTAACAAAAATGTCACTCATCTTTATTTCTGGATTTAACATTTATGAAATATGCTACTAGGTTTAATCTGAGTGACGTATATATTAAAGATTGTAAGAAAAGAAGTACAGTAGAGAATATTTCTGATTTTCTGAATAATCTAAATTTTCATCTAATTATTATATGCCTTTTGAGTACTGTACTGAGTGAGAGCCAGAAATAGCATATGAGTTCTGAGGAATTGAATCACATATGGATTTCTTTCTAAAATCAAGGCACAATTGAAAACCAAGATGAGAATACTGTAAGTATAAAGCTTTCGATGCCAGAAGTATTCAGATATCTTTGTTTTAGTTTTTCATGTGTTACATCTGAACTGAGAAGATAAATAATTTGATCTTATCAGAAATTTCTATCTATGTTAGTGATATGTTCTACGAAGTAGTTACCCTGAAAGGCAATGCTTCTCCTTTGATGATGCTGTTCTTTCTGTATTACTATTTGTTATGCCTCTTTTTAGAATCCTTTTGGTATACTGGGGCGCCTGGGTGGCTCAGTGAGTTAAGCCGCTGCCTTCGGCTCAGGTCATGATCTCAGGGTCCTGGGATCGAGTCCCGCATCGGGCTCTCTGCTCAGCAGGGAGCCTGCTTCCCCCTCTCTCTCTCTGCCTGCTTCTCTGCCTACTTGTGATCTCTGTCTGTCAAATAAATAAATAAAATCTTAAAAAAAAAAAAAGAATCCTTTTGGTGTAGATGAAAAACCAGTTTCATCACATTACAGTCATATCTTTGATTTTCCCCCACAAATGTTATTTTCCAGTTCAATTACCACATACTTCCCAAATTATTTGATTTCAAACCATTCATCAGATTTAGAACCAAGTGACATTCAGTCATTCAAAAAACAGATGAAATATTTCCTCAATAGGGGAGTTATGTTGGTAATTATTATGAAGAGAAAATATTCATTTGAATCTAATAATATTGAAAGTTGCGGCAAAAAGACTCATTCTTAAGAACTCAAACACAAGGTCATGTAAAAATCAGTGCCTTAAGTAAATAATTATATCATTTGGAATGTTAAATATACATACCTCATTCTCAACAGCATCAGTTATGCTGATAAAGAGGGTTCAGTATAGTTTTAGTACTTAAAACAAATACTAAATCCATATGACAGAAATAATGGCATTTGCATTCTCCCATTTGGTACCTTAGGGGACAGTCTCTCAGACTTTCCAGGAGCTGAGTTTTGTTTGTTAATTCATTTGTTTGTTTGACACTTTTCTATATTTGTGGCATGGATAGTTGGAGAGATATTTTATCTCAGGACTTTTTATTCTATTACACATTATGTTGTGTCTTGAGAAGATAGTGTAACAAGATGCATAATTGAAAGATTTCTGTTTTTGGCTAACTCCCCAAGTCAGAGTTTCTACTTACTTGGCAAGAAGACCGCCTGTGCAGGACCTAGAAAGGAGATAGTGGAACACTAGTTTTTGACCCTTGGTTCTTCACTCACTCATGGTTTAAATTATGGAAGCTAAAACTTTGGATATTAGAAGTTTTGTCCAGAGTAACTTACAGGTTATGAATTCCATCATACCCCCATTACAGGACAGTAAAGTCATTTGAAATCTCATTCTAAGCCCGGAAACTCATGTGTCAAGAGACCATATTTCTCTCAGACCTCTAGTTATGTATTCATTGGTACTGAACTCAAATCTGAAAAATCTAAAACTTGAGAATTATATCTGCTCTAAGAACTGAGTGAGATATTGAAGATGGCCTGTATTCCCAGAGTTTGTTGGGTTAAAGGGTATATGACTACTTCCTGTGGAGTGAAAGTGGGCCCCTGGGGCAGGCAAGGAAAACTGGAACTGTCTGAAATCTTGTCCAAGATGCCCATGTGGAAGTGGAGGGGACCCTGATGGAGAGCAGCTGGGACCATTCTGCTGGGTGCTGCAGGGATGAGCAGAACATGAAATTGAAACAGATAAAGTAATTAATATCCAGGGATCTGCAAGAAGAACATTCCAAGTATTGTAGACTCTTTGGAGAATTCCAAAATCCCCGCAAGAAAAAGTGTCCATTTTTTTTTTAGAAAGTCATTTTTTTTTAAAAGATTTTATTTATTTATGTGACAGAGAGAGAGATCACAAGTAGGCAGAGCAGCAGCTGTTGGGGGAAGGGGTGAAGCAGGCTCCCTCCTGAGCAGAGAGCCCGATGCGGGGCTCGATTCCAGAACACTGAGTCTGTGACCTGAGCCACCCAAGTGCCCCAAAAGTGTCCATTTTAAACCTCTATCAGACCCAGAGAACACTAATGCCAACTGACAACAATCTCCATTAAAAAAGAACTTAAGAGGGGTGCCTGGGTAGCTCAGTGGGTTGAGCCTCTGCCTTTGGCACAGGTCATGATCCCAGGATCCTGGGATCGAGGCCCACATCAGGCTCTCTGCTCAGCAGGGAGTCTGCCTCCCCATCTCACTCTCTGCCTGCCTCTCTGCCTACTTGTGATCTCTGTCAAATAAATAAATAAAATCTTAAAAGAATTTATGAGCCACACCCCTCTCCTGGCCATCAGTAGTGGGTAGTGGGGGGAGGGTGGACACCATAGGCAAGAAAACAATGGCAAGGCCATCATGTTCCTCCATTCCATTGCACTTAGACCATGTGACAGAGGAGTGTACTAAAAGTGGCCAGAAAAGGCCTAGAATTTTCTCCAGGTTTTATTCAGTGGGAAATGGGAGCAGGGCATGGGGAATGTTCCATGCAACCGGTTTGAATGTGCAGTGGAAAAAAATTTTAAATACTTTTTATTTTTTTTTTTTTAAAGATTTTATTTATTTATTTGACAGACAGAGATCACAGGCAAGCAGAGAGGCAGTCAGAGAGAGGAGAAAGCAGGCTCCCTGCTGAGCAGAGAGCCCGATGCGGGACTCGATCCCAGGACCCCGGGATCATGACCTGAGCCGAAGGCAGAGGCTTTAACTCACTGAGCCACCCAGGCGCCCCTAAATACTTTTTATAAAATTATTATCTTTTAGCTTACTATCTTATTATCTCTGTGAGTCCAGCTTATTCTACATAATTGTTTCAGTAGTCTTTTGGTCTTTTACTCAAATCCCAAAGTTATTTCCTTGAAAGGTAATAATGTCTGAGCTGAAATCAGTGACACGAGTGCTGGGCTGCCAAAATAGACAAGTGAAGAAGACAGCTTGTCATAAAGCCTACCTTACACTGTGTCCTGAACCCAACACTTTACATACAGGATCTGATCCTAGTGGTAATTCTAGGTAAAGGTGTCAGAGTGTTCATTTGAAGAGATCAAGGTCTGGAAAAGTTAAGTCACATTTTTTAGGTCAGATAGTTTGTTAGTGACAGAGACAGGATTTAGTCCAGATCTGTCCAACCATGTCTTTTCTTCACACTCTCTCAGGGAACCTGTGGCCATTAACGCACAGTCCGATCCTACTACCTACCCATCCTGTAGAATCAGACTTCTACTTCTTTCCCCTCCCCTTCCGTTTGTGAATTCAGCCTACCACACTAGTCCATTCCTTTTAGAACTAAGGGAAGGGAGAGTCACAGAAAAGAACATGAACAGTATAGGGAAGAATCAGCCACAAAGAGATAGCCCTTCCAGTCCCTCTCTGACCCTGTGTCCACATTCCTCTCCTTGAGTCACTTTACTCCAGACACTCAGCCTTTCCTACAAGAAAGCCAGGCATGGCCTCCTTTAGAGCCTTTGTACTGACAGCTTTCTCTTCCTCCAAGTATCTATATGGCTAATTCTCTCATTCCCCAAGGTTTTGCCTTGAAGGAGACAGTATCACCTTCATATCACCTTCTCTTTTAAATGTGTACGAACCATCCCACTTAAATTGTAACCTGCTTCCACACTTAAGGCAGCGCTGATTCCTCTTGCCCCACCCTGTTTCTTTGTTTGGTTTTATTTTCCCCATAGCAGGTATCACTTTCCAACAGTTATGTATTTGTTATGCTTATTATTTATTATCTCTTCCCTTCACTATGATATAAGGTCCGTATGGACCTCTACCTCAAGCGTCTAAAAGATTGGCTGGTACACGGTAGTCATGCATCATATATTGAGTAAAAGAATTACTGAATACTGACTCAGATTCCCGACAGGAACTATCACATACCACTTTGACTTCCTGGCACCTTATGTTCTGGTTTTTGCTCTGCTTTACTTGTTGAGCTTCCATTAATCATCTTGGAAGGGCCCCTTCTTCAGTCTCCACTTTACCTCATCAGGTCTGTCTGGGTTTCTGTTGTAGAACTTCTTGATTTTCATCCATCCCAATACCAACTGAGCTCTTGCCCTCATTCTGATCAGTCTTTTCAAAGTCAAGTAACATGGAAAAGATCTTCATTCTTTATGGTACTTACCTTGTCAGCGCATATCGGGGTTTATAAATTATAACCACTGCCTCTGATACACATGTAAATTTCATTTAAAAATACTGGTTTTCACCATAGTGAATTTTGATCTGTGAGTATATTCCAGTATTTACTAGGTAGGCTCTTTTCAAAATTTTATATATTGATTTCTGATTCTACTTCATAATTAAGCATGAACCAACATTTGCACATAATATATGGTAGCTGATTTTGCATAAAGCTCAGAAATAAATATGTGTATCTGAGATTGGAATAAAATAAATTTAACATTGTCTATGGCCGTGAAATTCATAATCTTTGATTCTACAATGAAAGATTTGTAGAGAAAATTATCTATTCACAGCCATTCCCATGTGGATCCATTTAGTGAAACTTGACTTGCAAGAATCTGTAAAAATGCTAATAAACCACATTTCTCACCAGCTTAGGCCTAGGTTTTTATTTGTTTCTGGCTTTGAGATAACTTTGAATAGGCAATATAGTGTCACCATGGGTAATGAATGATGCATGCATGAAATAGTGACCTTAAAACTGCACATTTCTCTTAAAGGAATCAATTTATACACCATTGCTGCTTAAATTTTATGAGCAATTATGTATCATGTCTTTCCTATATAAATGATAGAAAATCTATTTTAATCAACATTAATGTTCATGAAATTGTAACTTTGCTAGTGTCCATTAACAAGGATGAAATAGATATGGGAAATTGTTTAAGAAAACAAAGAATTTAAGGGAAAATATAACAAAATGTAGCAAAAAATAGCAAATACAGGAAAAATGCACTTCAAAAGTTAAATGTTTTGGAAAAAAATACAGGAAATCTCAGTCATGTGCTTAGGGCATAATATTACTAGCAATCCTGGAAGATTCTCCAAATGTAGGTACATTTTTGTTCCCTCTTAATGAATACTTTCTTTCTTCCTGTTTTAATCTTACAGAATCGCAGTTTGATGCATTATTATTAATTTTTTGCTTACTCATAGTAATTCAGTAATTCCTAGTAGCAATGCAGTGGGGGGTGGATAAAAAACCAATGTTTATACTCTTGGTTTGCTATTCTTTTGCAAACATTGTCAACTTCCAACTTCTTCCCCAAACAAAATAAAATCCAAAACACTGTAGCCACCCTGATGAAGCCAACTTTTGAATTTCTTTTACCTAGATTCATACAGCATATTATGGAAAGGATTCAATCACAAAAATCGGGCTGACTGGTATCACTATAAATGAGTCCTCACAAAACTTTCAAGTAAGTACTGACCACCACATGAGACTCTCACCACGCTGCTGTAAGCTTGACCTCTCCCACGTTCTCTAGTCAGTATTTCGTACACTTTGAAATTTCCCTTTTTCTCTTTCATCACTACCACTGTAGCCTTCACTTGATGACTTTGTTTTCTGCATCATGCAAGAAGAAGTACTCAAGACAAGAAGGGATTCACTTTCCTACCAGCACGTTTGCAGTTCTCAGCTTAGGGCCCCAGGTCACATCCCATTTCATCATTCCCTAGCTGTGGGATATGGGCAAATTGCTTACACTTCTTGTGCCCCATACATATAACAGTGAGAAAAAAATACCAATCTTACAAAGTTACTAGAAAGGTTAATATATTGATTGAATTAATATATATTAAGATAATATTTATATAACACACATATATATTCATATAACACATCTATATATACATCAGAAAACGAGATAGCATATACCAAAACAGTTAGTGTTGGCCATCGTCATCATTGCCCTTTATTATTCCTATTAGAACTGAGAGTGCCCCTCTTCTGCCAAAGGTCCTCCACATGCCCTTGTTGCTGCTTCCTGACAGCGCACGGGAGAAGAATGAGGCACAAACAAGTCAGCTGCAAGAGAAAGGGAGGGGGGACAACAGTAGAAAAGACCGTTGCCCACAGCAACTTCTCAGTCCTGCTTTTATTAGATAAAAACAGTAGTCAACAGAAGAGCCAAAGAAGGCCAAACATGGGTCATATGCCTTGTAGATAAATAAGAAGGAAGGCAAAATATGTCTGGTCAAGTAGTATAAAGTGTATAGTTGAGTAAGCACATTCAAAGGACTTATCTCATTAGCCACAGGTGCTCTTGGGTGGTGGGGGAGATATGGAAAAATGAAGCAGGCGGCGTTCTGCCCTGAGCAGGCCGGGCGTTCCCAGCTGCTCAGCGTCAAGGCTGTATATCGTCCTCTCCCCCAGAGGCCTGTTGCCAGTATGTGTTTTTCTTAAGACTATATCTAAACATGCTTGGTAACTAGTAAAATTTCCCATGGGTTATATTTTAAGTAATACATTGTTCTAAGGGATAGTTGCACTTGTCTTCCCCCAAAGTTTTATCCTTCCTTTATTATTTCTGCAGATCACTAATCTTCCTCTGTTTGTACCCTTCCCATTAATAAATGAATAGGCTTTACTATAGAGCTCTAGAAAGTATCCTCTCCTAACTCCAAATCTTCAGAATTTACCCTGATTCCCTATGCATTTTTACTGCCAACCTATTTTAAAGTCAGATAGCCCTGAAACTGTGTCTGGGATTCAACCCTCTAGAGAACACTTTTCATTCCTCACCTTGTCAGTCCTTGCTGAAACTCTCCACAACTGACCATCCCATCCTTGAAATTCTCTTTCCTTGGTTTCCATGACACCACCACGATCCTGATTTCCTGTCTGTCTCTGGCTTCTGCTCAGTCTCATCTCCTGGCTCCTTTTCTGCTTACCCTCTTGTGCTGTCTTTGTTTCTCATTCTAGACTGTCTCCTTAGGTGAGCTCAATTATTGTCATGGATTAAAATACCATCTTTGTGCTCAGAAAGCCCACACATATATATTTCCATCCAAGCCCTCCATTCTATATTTCAAACTGTTCCTCTATAATTTTCCTTACCTCAGCACATGGCCCTCTATTCTCTCTTCATCCAGTTGCTAAAGACAAAAAACTTGAAATTTTCAGCATAGCTTTGTCCTTATGTCTTTGCCCTATATGAAGCTCAGATAATTCTAAATCCAAACTTATTTTTACAAACCATAAGTGACTCTTAATCTTACAAAACAAACTGAGGGTTGCTGGGGGGAGGGGAGTTGGGAGAAGGGGGGGTGGGGTTATGGACATTGGGGAGGGTATGTGCTTTGGTGAGAGCTGTGAAGTGTGTAAACCTGGCAATTCACAGACCTGTACCCCTGGGGATAAAAATACATGTTTATAAAAAAAATTAAAAAATTAATTAAAAAAAAAAAATCTCTCTCCATGGGGAACCTGGGTGGCTCAGAGGGTTAAGCCTCTGCCTTCGGCTCAGGTCATGATCTCAGGGTCCTGGGATCGAGACCCGCATCAGGCTCTCTGCTCAGCAGGGAGCCTGCTTCCTCCTCTCTCTCTGCCTGCCTCTCTGCCTACTTGTGATGTCTGTCTGTCAAATAAATAAATAAAATCTTAAAAAAAAAAAAACCTCTCTCCATTTACACATCTCTTTTGCCATGCTCAATTAATTTTATTCATCTTTCTCATTTGAACTATACCATAACCAAGCTGGTCTATCTATAGAACACTCAGAATGATGTTTTAAAATGCAAAATGGATTTCTTTCTCTGTCTCTGTTTTGACATAGAATAGCCAAGAATCTTTGATTTTACCGTCAGAGACCTCAGTTATCTGGTCACTGATTCCAACATCACACTAGACCACTCACCCTTTTCCTCCATGTTGACCACACTGTCTTTTCAATTTTCAAGGACCAAGTTTTTTCTGCTTCATAGACTTTTCACATGATATTCCCTCTGCCTGGAATGCTTTTCCTCTCACTCTTTACATTGCTAATTTTACTCAGACCTTGTATCTTAGCACTTAGTCACTTCTCTAGATAAACTCTCTTTGGGTTCCAATCTTAAATTAGGTTTCTCCATTACTTTTGTCCTGACAGCATTTATCACAAGTTATGGTATAGATCAACTTACCTATTTGTCTCATAAACTAGTCTACAATCTCCATGAGGGCAGACACAAGACATACTTTGTTCAACCTCATATGCGATTCTTTGTAGCCTTTTAATATGTAAATAAATAAATTCATGAATAAATGTGTGTTTATCAGAAAGTTACCAAACTTCTGTGTCTTATCTGTAAGTTGTATAAGAATTTCTCCCTTACCAGTTTGTTCTATTAACTGACAGAGCAAATACTTATTGGTTAGCATGAGCTTTTTAAATTTTTTTAATTTTTTTTAAAAGATTTTATTTATTTATTTGACAGAGATCACAAGTAGGGAAAGAGGCAGGCAGAGAGAGATGGAGAAGCAGGCTCCCTGCCGAGCAGAGAGCCTGATGTGGGGCTCAATCCCAGGACCCTGGGATCATGACCCCAGCCGAAGGCAGAGGCTTTTAACCCACTGAGCCACCCAGGCGCCCCATCATGAGCTTTTTTTAAAGAAAGAATTGGTTCCTCTACCCTATCCAAGCCAGCAACCTAATATAGTAGAAAAAGCTTTAAAGTTTGATGTAACTAGATTTTTTTTTTTCCAGTTATTATCTCTGTAACTCAGGTAAAGTTATTTAACATTTCCAAGCTTGTTCTCTCATCCATAAAACTGATACAATAATACTGATTCCCATAAGATTGTGGTTAGGATTGTATGAAATAATATGTATAAAGCATCCAGCATGTGGGCATCCTATAGATGTAGATTCCTAGTTCCTAAATACCCAAGATACCATATAGAGTACAATTTCCCAACATTTTTATCCAAAACACATCTGGTTTTCACACTTTAAAACTAAAATGTTACTTTAGAAGACAAATAAAGCTGAGAAGTGTCCCAAATCTCTGTCCTCAGAAGGCTTTGAAACACCTGAGGAACTTAATCAAAATGCAAATTCTGGGGCCCCCACTCATTGATATTTGCTTTACTAGATCTGGAGTGAACCCAGGAATTTGCATCTTGATAAAGGCACAGAGTGAATCAGATGCTTCACTAAGTTCATTCTGAAACCCAGGTGGGACATAGAAATATTTTTCACCCTCCAAGTATTTGAGTGAACTACAAGTGACAAATGGGCCTATGCTTCCTCGAAAGGCACATTTATTTCATTAAGCATTGAAGGCTTATTCATGCTGCTTTATGAAACGAACTTAATGTTGAACTTAGGAGGGATAGAGCAATTCCCTTCCCAAAGGCACTGTTTGTAGACTATAAGTGTAGTTGTTCTAAGTTATGCATAAATCTTAACTTCTATACCCGTGCTTACTCTCTAGGAAATCTATCCAACAATGAAAAGAGTGATATCATAGATTTACATATGTTTCAGAAATAATGCATTTCCTCAACAAAAATTCACTATTTTTATAAGCCTGAAATGTAAGTTTATATTTTATAAAGGACACACATTAGAAGCGGCATTGCTATATAGTAGTAGTCACGGGATATAAAAAGATCAAGAACAAACAATGGAATAGGGATGTTAACAAGCATTTCATGTAATATTTCAAAAAAAAATTCAAGAAAGTCTCAAACATCTCTTAGTACCAAATACACCACCTTATTTTTCTTTTAAAATGATTTATATTAAATATCTTAAATCTCAGTGGCTTCATACGTAAAAGCTGTTTAGTTGTCTCTCTTCAAAACTAAAATAAAAAAAAGAAAATTGAATGTCAAGTTACTAAGACACTCAAGGTATAAAAGCCTATAAAAACTGTAAGAAATATCCCACAGGTGCCATATGCATACACAAACATCCCAGAGTTCTTTTAGCTTTTGTATAAATATATGATTGATTTTTGCTTGCTCTATAAAATATTTTTTCAAGATGATTAGGACGCATAAAGGTATACTACTTATACTGATAAGTATAAATTCAGTTCATAAGATGTGAATGACGATATTTATATTCTTCCACTTTACTAAATCGATATGTTTTCCTCCGGATAGGAGAAAAGAGTTTTCTGAATTTTGCATTTCTAATTAAGATGACTCAAAGACACATTTTTGGTTAAGTGTCAGAATGAATATTTGAACTTTGAGAGGCTATCTTGGATTTTTACTTCTTGAACTGACACTGGGACAGATTTTCTCTCTTAGAGGAATTGAATAATTGGACTGAAAAGAACCTCAGTCCCGTTCCATGACTTTTGACTTGAGAAATCCATCTCTTCTTCTGTAATTAAAAACAAACAAACAAACAAAAAAACAAAACAGAAAAAGTAATCCACTTGTCTTTTAAAGATTTTTTATTTATTTGACAGAGAGAGAGAAATCACAAGTAGGCAGAGAGGCAGGCAGAGAGAGGGGAGAAAGCAGGTTCCCCGCGGAGCAGAGAGCCCGATGTGGGGCTCGATCCCAGGACCCTGGGATCATGACCTGAGCTGAAGGCAGAGGCTTTAACCCACTGAGCCACCCAGGTGCCCTACCACTTGTCTTTTAGGATCCAGTGTAAAGTCCTCTATTCTATGAGATCAAACCAGTCAAAGTATCTCCAAACACATTTGACAATTTTTTTAACACAAATGTCAGTACGTGGTTTTGAATATCCTATATCGCCCTGTCCCCATCACGTACTGTATCTAATTGTTCATTAAGTTCCAAATCTTAAAAACATCTCATTTATCCATTCTCCACCTACCATTCTTACTTGTGTGACCTTTGCACCAACACTCTCCATTGACCTTCTGAAATTTGACATCAGTCTATTACATGATCCCTAGGTTTTGGCCTCTCATATTGTCTATTCATACTTCAGAGTCATCTTAACACCATACTGAAATACAAAAATTGCACAATGTGATCTTAATGGTCCAACCCATAAGTTGTCCATGTTTTAATGTGCTCATATACACTAATCTGCTTTCTCAACTCAAAAATTTCTTCCCCCCAGGACACCCAAGATTTTTTGTTTATTCTTTTTTTTTATGAATGACCTTGCATATTATATTTTTTCTTCTGAGAATGTCCTTATTTACTTCATCATGTGTCCCTAAATTTTCCTTGTGAATTTTCAACTAATCTTTCAAGACCAACTTCAGAATTAATCACTGCCTTCTGAGAGAAGGCAGGGGACTTTGATCAGTGAGGCTTATAAACCAATAGTATATACATTTATGAAATTATGTTGGAGTTTGCCTATTTCCTCAAAAAAAGATCATACACCCTTCCAAAATAGGGAAATATTTGATTCATGTTTATATCTTTACATCCTACATAGGTAGGAGGGACCCAATATTAATAACAATAATAGTAATAATGACACTTTTATAATACTATGTGAAGCACTGTTCCACTTAATCTATAGAGAGATAATTAGAATTACAACACCACTGTGGTGTAGACAGTTTTATTATGCCAATTTTATAGAGGTAAACTGAGGCAAGGTGGTTAAGTAACTTCTCTAAAGTCACACAGCTACTAGCTGTGGAGAGCCCATCTTTGGATTCAGGTAGTCTGACTCCACAGTTCATACTCTTGTGCTCTAGATGAATAAAATATGCTGACTTGCTCAATAGATGAGAACTATTTTTTTTTTTTTAAATCTTTCTCATCCTCCAGTCCTCTGGCTATGGTAAAATCAGACTCTAGTCTTTCTAGAGTGAACCTCAAAGATAAATTCTTATAATGAGAGGCACAAAATATTTGAAGTTACTAATGAAAAAAAATAAATTGAAAAGAAGACACTTATTTGAAAATATAATAGAAAGGTCACAGAAGAGACAACGCTGATAAGTTTTGGATTAATGAGTCATCAAAAATATTAACAGCACATACTCTCATGAAATAAAAAAACCAGAAAAATTGTGTCTATGAAATTTAAACACATGAGAAAATGTGTTTGCACCAAGATAATCAAGGAAAAGGAATCATAGCAGAAGAATGTAAGCACATAGTCACTCATAAGTATAACATGCAATCTTCTGAGTAGCATGCTCATTCAGGATCCTTCATCATTTCTAGAACGAGGCTTTAGATAAGTACTACAGATGTACCCATGAAAACCAATGTGGAAGAAACTAACATTATTGTCCTCAATAATGTTACTCTCTGTAAACAGAAAAAGCTACTGAAAATATACAAGTAGTTTTACTTCTAGTTACGATTTAATAGTCATTACATATTTGTATTTGCACTGTGACCTTTAGAAAATCTTAATAAATTAAAAATCATAGATAAGAGATTGTAACAATCATATATATAAACACTATAAATATGTTAAAGAAATTACAAAAAATCTAGATGAAATGGATGGAAAGAAAAAGAATTTAAACAGAGAAATGAAATTTCTAACCAAAAAATTGACATGACAAAACTGAAAGATACAATATTCAAATTAAGAATTTATGGGTAGTTTCAGAGCTCAATAAAAAATGAGCAAAATCCTTGATGAAGCATATATCAAGACTACTAAATGGCCAATAAATGTATCAAGAAATACTTAAAATGATTACTCAACAGAAATGCAAATTAAAACCATGAGATATGAGAGACCAGCAATAACAGGTATTGCCGAGGTTATAGAGCACTGAGACTTTCATATTATGTTATGGACATGAAAAGCAGTACAACTCCTTTGGAAAACCCTCTTGCAGTTTCTAATAAAGTCAAGCATCCACTTAATCAGGAATACAACTCTTAGTTATGTGTCCATGAGAAACATATTCCTATTTTCATAAAAAGCCTTCTAATGATAGATGCATAGCAGTTTAATTTAATAGCAGTATAATTTGGTCATAATGGACAGAACTGTTAACCCCAAATGTTCATCCAGGACAATCAATTAAAAAAATTTGTGATATATGTATAAAGTAGAATACTGTAAGCAAAAAGGAGAAGAAAAACAAATGGCTTATATATTCAACAAAATGGGTGAATATCAGAAGCTCTGTGTTATGCAGAAGAAATGACATAAATGGATACAAACAGTCCAATTGATTTCAGGTTCAAAAACAGACAAACCTAATTAGCGGGGCTAGAAGTTAGAATAGTGGTTATGGAGGGCTTGTATTGTTAATCAAGGGTCATGAGAAAACTCTGGAGGAGGGATAGAAATGCTCTCAATTTTGATCTATGTGGGTTTTATGCAGATATATGCATACATAAAATTCGTCAAATAATAATGCTAAAATTTATGTTTTATTTTATGTACAGTATGTCTCAATTCAAGATAGATTTTTTTAAAGATTTTATTTATTTGTTTATTTATTTGAGAGAGAGAGCAGGGGGAGAAGGGATAAGCAGACTCTGTGATGAGGGCATCGCCCAATGTGGGGCACGATCTCACAACCCTGAGATCATGACCTGAGCCAAAATTAAGTCAGATGTTTAACCAACTGAGCCACCCAGGTGCCTCATTTTAAGATACATTTTTAAATACATACTTTATATTTTTAAATTATTCCTATTTATTTCTGAGGGAAAAATATTTAAATTGATTAAACCTCTTTTCTTAAAAAAAAGATTCGTCTCTTTAACTTAAAAGAAAATAGCAAGTCCATTCATTTTGATATCAAGTTTAAATTCTAATCTCTTATTTTCCCATGGGAGGTTTTAGTGCTTTTGGTTCCTGTCATGCAAAATACTTTGTTTATTAACACAGCCATTAAATGATTATTTAGTACAAGCCTATTAAATGTGTTCAGAGCTCTTCTATAAATAAGACAGATCCCTGCCTTGAAGGAACTTAATGTCTTATTTATTTATTTAAATTCATTTAATTAACAAATTAATATAGAGTGTATTATTAGTTTCAGAGATAGAGTTCAGTGATTCAGCAGTTGTATATAATACCCAGTGCTCATTACATCAATGCCCACTTTAATGTCCATCACCCAATTACCCCATTCCCCCAGCAACCCTCAGTTTGTTTTCTATGCTTAAATGACTTTTACGGTTTCTCTCCCTCGCTGATTTCATCTTGTTTTATTTTTACCTTCCTTCCTCTATGCTCCTCTGTTTTGTTTTTTCACATTCCACATATGAATGAAATCATATGATAAATATCTTTCTCTGATTGACTTATTTTGCTTAGCATAATACCTTCTAGGTTTGTCCATATCATTGCAAATGTCGAGATTTCATTTTTTTAATGGCTGGGTAATATTCCATTGTGTATATATATATATATATATATATATATATATACACAACATCTTCTTTATCCATTAATCTGTCAGTTGACATCTGGGCTCTTCCCATAGTTTGGCTATTGTAGACATTATTCTATAAACATTGGGGTGTAGGTGCCCCTTCAGATCACTACATTTGTATCTTTGGGGTATATACCCAGGAGTGCAATTGCTGGGTCACAGGGTAGCTCTATTTTCTACTTTTTGAGGAACTTCAGTACTATTTGCCAGAGTGGCTATACCAGCTTGCATTCCCACCAGGAGTGTAAGTGCTCCCCTTTCTCCACATCCTTGCCACATTTGTTGATTCCTGACTTCTTAATTTTAACCATTCTGATTGGTGTGAGGCACTCTCTCATTGTGGTTTTGATTTGTATTTTCCTGATGCTGAATGATGTGGAGCACTTTTTCATGTGTCTCTTGGCCACTTGTATGTCTTCTTTGGAGAAAAATGTCTGTTGATGTGTTCTGCCCATTTCTTGACTGGATTATTTGTTGTTTGGATGTTCAGTTTGATAAGTTCCTTAGAGATTTTGGATACTAACCCTTTATCTGATCAAACATTTTCAAAAATCTTCTCCCATTCTGTAGGTTGTCTTTTGTTTGGGCAACTGTTTCCTTTGCTGTGCAAAAACCATTTATCTTAATGATAAAGTAGTTCATTTTTGCCTGTTTCCTTTCCCTTTGGAGACATATCTAGCCAGAAGTTGCTGGGGGCAAGGTCAAAGATATTATTACTGCCTGTGTTCATGTCTAAGATTTTGATGGATTCCTGTCTTAGATTTAGGTCTTTCATCCCTTTTCAGTCTATTTTTGTATCTGGCGTAAGGTCCAGTTTCATTCTTCTGCATGTGGCTGTCCAATTTTCCCAACACCATTTGTTGGAGACACTGACTTTTTTCCAGTGGACATTCTTTCCCACTTTGTCAAAGATGAGTTCATCATAGAGTTGAGGGTCCATTTGGGCTTTCTATTCTGTTCCATTGATCTATGTGTCTGTTTTTGTGCCAGAACCATATGTCTTGATGAGTACAGCTTTGTAATAGAGTTGGAAGTCCAGAATTGTGATGCCACCACCTTTGTCTTTCTTTTTCAACATTGCCTTTAGCTATTTGGGGTCTTTTCTGGTTAGTACTGGAGTTTTTCAGTACTGTGTGATCAGTGAACCTGGTATTAGCTAGATGTTCCAGCTCGTCTTCTGGGGAGGGGCCTATTGCACTGATTCTCAGGTGTCTTTGTCTTGGTGGAGTTGCACCAGCTTTCTATGGGGCAAGGCTAAGTAAGAAGCTGTGGATTGCTCTATGTGGCTTTTGTTCCTTGAAACCTTTTAACACTGCTTTATAGTATGAAAATAAAAATGTGATGCCCAGATATGCAGCCCTAGAATGGAAAGATTGTAGTGTCTACTCTTCAGTGCACCATCAGGGGAAAGCAATCAATCACTTTTGTTTCCTTGGTCTCTGTTCACCCAACCTGTGACCAAGCATTTTTGTCTCAGACACATGACCCCTTTCAAGTCTTCAAACATTGCAGACTCCTATGGTGCGCACCCACACTGCCCAAGCCTACGAACTCCACACATTCCTATGGCATGTGCCTGAACCTCTTCCCCCAGAGGAGGGAGGGGGGGGGTCTCATGCAAGTTTTGTTCCTTGCTGGGCCCCTGCTTGGAGAGCGGTCACCCGACCTTGCTGGGGTTCATGGTTTATGGCAACCCTGAGCTGAAAAGCCTCTTCCAGGCTTGTTAGTTGTAGCAAACTTCCTGGCTCCAAAGCTTGGTATCTCTGCTGTATTCAGGCACCCTGTTCCTTCTATGACCCTAAGGATCCTGACACTGTCCCATGTAGGATTCTGCCCCACTTAACCACCTGAGTACCTTTTAGGCAGGGATGTTTCTTACTGGAGCAGACTTCTTAAAGTCCTGATTTTGTGCTGCCTTGTTATATCACATTCTGGTAACAGGCTTTTGGAGGCTCCCTCCTCCCACAGTTTATCTTCCCATATATAGCTTCAGATTCACTTCTACACAATCCCTACCTTGCAAAAAGTGGTTCCTTTCCTCTTGTAGAATTGCAGCAATTCTTTTCTTAGATCTCAGGTTGAGTTCACATGTGTTCAGAATGATTTGATAGGTTTCTAGCTGAATACCTGGGACCAGAGAAACTAGGGTCCCCTACTCCACCACCTTCCTCCAACATGGAAAAATTTATTTCTAATATCAGGAGCTTATTTTTTAGTAGATGTTCAATCTAATAGAAAACCCAGCCACAAATAAACTAATATGAAACAAATAAGTCTATATGTAAGCTAACATAAAAATTCAGTTAAAAGGGGTGTCTGGGTGGCTCAATGGGTTAAGCCTCTGCCTTCGGCTCAGGTCATGATCCCAGGGTCCAGGATCAAGCCCCACATTGGGTTCTCTGCTCAGCAGGGAGCCTGCTTCCCCTTCTCTCTCTGCCTACTGCTCTGCCTATTTGTGATCTCCTTTTCTCTGTCAAATAAATAAATAAATACATCTAAAAAATTTTTCAGATAAAAGTGTTATCTAATAATGAAGGAGATGGAAACAGGGTTATGTGATAGAAAATTACTCTAGGGCTACACTTTAAATACACTTTGAAGACAGAGCAGGTTTTTGGATAAATATAAATAATGAGAAAGAGCCAGACTTGGGGAAGATAAAAAAGAATATTACAGCATAAGGGATAGCAGAAAAAGGCCTTTAAAACAACAAATTTTGTCCCTTCGGAAGTACAAAAAGAAAGTTGGTGAAGCTGAGGGATCGTGCTTATTGAATGAGAAGAGAAAGAAGTGTGGAGCTCAAGTGATATTTCAAGGGATGACAGATCTGAAGATACAGAGTTTTGGAAATCATCATTTTATTTTTCTATAATGTGGAAAATGTTATTATTATTCTAGGAGCAAGAAGGAGTTGGAAGTTTTAAAGCAGGGGAGTGATGTGACCTAACTTATACATTTAAAAATCACTTAAATGCTACAGGGAGAATATTGTAGGAAACAGGGAATCGTCAGTGTAGAAAAGAGAGAAATCAGCAAAAACTGTATTTTTTGTTGTTCATCAGTATCACACTGCAGAGGGACATCTGCAGACAGGAGTCAGTCAGTTACTCAACACAACATTTTCAAAAGCCTGCAATGCATTTGATTCTGTAGTTGAGGAAAGAGCATTTATACTGGAATCAGAGTATGGGGTTCAACTCCTGGCTCTATCACTTGGAAGCTTTGTGATCCTGAGAAAATTATATAATCTATGAAAACCTGAATGTCACCATCTACAAAGTAGATGGAGACTTGATAAGGATTAAATGAACAAATGTAGCACATTGCCTGGCACATAGTAATTGCTTTGCTAGTTCTAGTAGTAATATTACTAGTACTAGTACTACCACTACGCTAAATCAGTGGTAGCTGGACATTTTCTCAATTTTTAGGAACACTTCAAGGTATAACAAACTCAATGAAATCATTACAGCTCTTAACAGTTAAGGTACATTTAATCTCCGTAGTTCTATAGACACAGTTGAAAAATGTAACTTGATGTTCATTTTATTTTCATTACGGATTTAGTAATTTTTAAAATAATTATGACACACTAAAACAAAAGAAAGATATTCTTCTGTTTTATATCTGCAAATAGAATTGAATTTGATACACCTACTTTCCACTAGATTTCTATTTTACCATAAGATTGTTTTCTGATTTGGTAGAATTGGGGCAATTGGAAAAAAAAATGAATAATACTTTATAAACACCACAAATGTTATTTTATTATATTTTAATACAGCTCAGTAGTAGAACTTGTCCAGAAAAATACATAATTATTCATATAAAACATAACCAGGAATACTCCAGAAAGATACCATTTCCTCTTATTGGTAAAAGTGTACTTGATGTGGATGGAACTAGAGTGTATCATGCTTAGCGAAATAAGTCAAGTGGAGAAAGGCAGCTATCATATGATCTCCCTGATATGAGGAAGTGGAGATGCAACAGGGGGTTTAAGGGTATAGGAGAAGAATAAATGAAACAAGATGGGATTGGGAGGGAGACAAACCATAAGTCACTCTTAATCTCACAAAACAAACTGAGGGTTGCTGCGGGGAGGGGGGTTGGGAGAAGGGGGGTGGGGTTATGGACATTGGGGAGAGTATGTGCTATGGTGAGTGCTGTGAGTGTGTAAACCTGGTGATTCACATACCTGTACCCCGGGGGATAAAAATATATGTTTATAAAAAATTATAAAATTTTTTTTAAAAATGTAAAGAAAAAAAAGTGTACTTGAAATAAAAACATGTTTTAGAAATGTAAACTTTATTATAGTAGTTAGATTTTGTGTATTAATTTACACGTTAGAAGAGTTGTCCTTTCTGGAAGAGAAAAGAGATGATTTTATCATAGTAACTGATAATTTTTGAATAAAGGTTATACCCATAAATAAATGCCTATTTTTTAAGACCAAGAAACAGTTTGGTCTTTATAGTTGTAATCTTTGAGAGAAATTAACTAAAAATGATGGAAAGACTGCATTGTTCCATTAGCCTGTCTCTAACTCCACCCCATGCACCGTGCTTGGGGGCCCAGGCTCTGGTCTGGGTACACACACTCCATGCCCTGATAGCCATGTTTTCACCTGGACTGCAGATAGGGCAGTGATGACAGGATTGTGGACAAACAATTGCACATTGAAGCTGAAAGTGTATGGACCACTAAAGAAAATGAACCTGTCCATATTTGTAACCCTGAAAAGGAATGGGAAAGATTTGACTTAAGGGGAACTTTAGCTTCATTGATCACCTAAGAAGAATGCAGCTAGAAGAAGGTATGACAGAAATAATTTGTGGAATAACAGAGGAAGATTTTGTTAAGAGGCAGTTAGTTAGGTTCTAACAGGATGCCTGGAGGCCAACAAAGAGGAAGTCATGCCCCACTATCAGGAAAGTCAGACAAGGCAGTCCTCCAAAAAAAAGCCACAAGAAGCCAGATCAAACAAGACAGGCCCAAGATAGCAGAGAAAGTAGGCCGGAAACAACTGACCAAATAAGGAAGAAAAGGCTTAAAACCTTGCTTCCAAGAAATTAGTATCAAAAGCAAAGAATGTTGTACCCCCTAGTTAACAACTGCTAATAAAAGAGAGACTATGGACTCTGAAAAACAATCTGAGGGTTTTGAAGGGACGGGGGGTAGGAGGTTGGGGTACCAGGTGGTGGGTATTATAGAGGGCACGGATTGCATGGAGCACGGGGTGTGGTGCAAAAATAATGAATACTGTTATGCTGGGAAAAAAAAAAAATTAAAAAAAAAAAAAAAAAAAGAAACCCAGACCCCAGGTCACCCAGCTCTCCCCTTTGAGCCCACATGCTCTTGCATCTCAAAAGTGAGTTTTTTCTTTAACAAATTTTCCTATTTGCATTGCTTGTCTACTATATTGTGTGTGTCTTTGAGTTCTTTCTCTTGAGAGGAACCTTTGGTGACATCTTTGGGATAGGCTGGGTAGAGGTCTCAGGGCCTAGGGTCTCCCTGGTTCACCCAGCAACAATTTGAATGGCTAAGTCAAGAAGAGGTTTAACAGTGCAGTGCACAGCCAAGAACAGAGGACCCAAAAGTTGGAAGATTTCTTGTCTTTTCCTGGCAACTCTGAGGTGAAACTCATTCTCAGACTTAAAGAGGCTATGTGATCCAGTAGGACTATATGTCACTTTCTAAAGACAGTAACAGGAGTGCCAAGGTGGTGCAGTCAGTTGAATGGCAGACTTGGTTTTGGCTCAAGTCATGAACTCAGGGTTGTGAGTCAAGCCCACCATCGGGCTCTGCACTCAATACAGAGTCTGCTTCAGATACGCTCCCCTCTCTCCTGCCCACCCTCCCACTCATGTTCTCTGTTTCTCTAAAATAAATAAATAATTTTTAAAAAAAAATTTAAGAAGTAAAAACAGTAACAGATACAATGGTAACTATTCATTATTCCTTGGCAAACATATGAAGAATCCCTGCAAGTATAATTCTCTCAATCAAGGTGCCCAATAGAATGTATTTTCATTCCATTGTGTCTATCCTCCTAATATGTGCAAAAGTTCCCGAATGTAAGCGACATCTCCAATGGAAAGAAAGAGACTGTAATTGAGACACATATTTCTTCCAGAAACATTTCCAAACACCAATCCCCAACTATCTGTTATCAATGGCAAGAGAATTTGAGGATCAAAATAATTTTTTCCAGGATCCTTTTAATCTCTTAATAAGTTAGAGATAAAATGCAAAAATATTCTTGGCTTTATGTTGAAAGCCATTCAGATTTATTATAGGAAAGTTTCTGAAATATACATGATCTAGTGGTTTGTGTGCTTCCCCACACACTAAGGCACATATGCCTGAAACTTCTTCAGATTATTTTCTGATTCTGTTCCATATTCCACAATTATTAGGATCTAATCTATATCACCACATCTACACATAAATTTGGGTTAGGCAGGTTTTGAAAGACTAAATTTTACCTTAGATAATGAAGGAAGCCAACTGTGGCCAAAAAGAATTGAAGAATGCTAGACAATAAGAAATCTTCTATGAATATGACCAACATAGGAAGGAAGAATTTCCTGTACCCTTCTAGGCTGACTAAGGACTAAATTGACATGAGACAGATTAATAGGAGAAAATCAAATTTAAGTGTATGCATATAGGGAATGTATATCACTGCCCTACCCACACACATTTTGAAATTCCAGATACAAGTCAGGCATAATGAGGTTTATAGATCATTCTGAACTAAGGAGAAGAGAGTGGGGGTCTGGAGTTTCAAAGAGAGTGTAATTCACAGGATGATGGGAAAAAAGTTAATGTTTAGTAAACAATGGGTCACTCAGAAACAGTGGGGGCATAAAGGGCTTTGATCAAATATGTCTTGGTAGGTTCCTTCCTGTCTACCATACCTAGTTTATAATGTAATGGAATCATTGATGGTGCTATCTCTTTTCCTGGAGCACCTTCTCTTTGTTTTTCTAAATTCTTTTTAGGCTTTTGAAGAGAAATTAAAGGACATTTCCTAAGTCTGCTGGGTTTTTATTGCTTTTTAATTTTCAAAATCATCTTCATGCCAATGTGGCTTATCTTGGGGCAACCTGCCCTTCACTTGTACTCTCAGTGTTTGGAGAGAAGTAACCCAAGGTAACAGGGATACTTGAATAAAATGATGAGCTCAGATACAAGTTTTGTTCTTAGCAGGCATATGGCATTAATACATTTACTTAAAATTTACTTGATAATAATTTACTCTGAATTTATTTGAAAATCTCTGAATCTTTTAAGTAACATCTATGGACAGGGGATTTACTATTTTCTTTGATTGACTCTAAGTTCTCTGACATTAGGAACAATGTTTTATTCATCACTATATTTCCTACTTACTAAAATGTCTTCCCAATATTCAACACAGAGACAAAGACCTTAAAATGGCCTATAAGGTCTTAAATGATCATTCTGACTTTATCTTGTATTCTCTCCCTCCTTTGCTTCAACTTCATGGGATTCCTTCTTTATTTCAATTACACCAAACTTGCTACTGTCTCAAAAATCTTTGTATTTGCTATTTTCCTCTCTCCTGGAAATCCCTTCACCCAAATATCTAATTGACTTACTTCCTTTAGACACTACTTATATGAAGCAATTATCACAAGGTCTCCTTCAAAAATTGTAAAGAAAAAAAAGCAACCACAATATACTTTAATCTTCCTTACTCCTAATTTCTCTTACCCAGCTTTATTTTTTCATACAGCTTTTAACATATGGCATATTATATATGTCCTAGTTCGTGTATTCGTTATTTACCATTAAGAAAAAGATTCACAAGACAAAATATTTGTTGAGTTGTCTTAATATTGCTAGTAAGTGGCAAAATCAGGATTTAAATGCAAGCCTGATTGCAAAGCATGTGGGTGTAAGTGTTTTATGGTGTAATACTGTTTCTCATTGTAGAGAAACAAATTTTGCCACGCCAAGATATGCCTCTTTGGCATGTTGGTTATTTTAAGCTGATTATTCTTAAGGAACTGCAGACAGAAGAGGAGCCATGAAAACCAAGTGGAAGTTACCCTTTTGCAAGAGATCTCTAATGTATAGGGGAAATCTCCCATTTGTACGTGTATTGCCCTCAGTACCAGGAAAACACTGGTTGCTTTAAATCTTTAGAAACTTGACCAGTGAAGAAAGCTCGGGTGTAAGTCTGCCTTACAACCTGACCCTTTTAACTGTGCTTTTCCTGATAACCTCCCATAAAAAAATCTCTATCCCCAACATCATCTTTTGTCTTTCCCTGGAAACAATATTGAAGGTGATAACTTTGGCAGAGTCAGTCATTTTCCCTGGGTTTCTCCCATGCATACAAGAGGAATACATGCTATTAAACTTTTTTTTTAAAATTTGGTGTTACTCTGACTCAAGTAAATTTGATTTTTAGACAAGCTAGAGAATTTTGAAGGATAAAGGATATTTTTTCCTCCCCAACACCACAATTTCCTAAAATGGATCATTTCCAGTGTTTCTGTATACCTAACATTAAAGCTGTTTGAGGTAAAACAAAACAAAAGTACCTCATGTATCTACTCAATACTTAGAAGAGTATCAGATAATTGCTTACTGGTGTGGAGAACAAAGGCAAAAGATATGTAGAAAAAATTAAATTTCCTTGTAATTTGAAGCCCACTGAGAAGTCCTTAAGACACCAGACTGACCTCCTCAAGGAGCTCAGCTGCCTCAATGTTAATACTTTGTTAGAGGCAAAAGACAACCTCACCTTGACATTTGTCTGACCTCCAGGAACCCGGAAGTATTCTTTAATATATAAAAATCCCTTGGGAAGCTTCCTTTATCTCTAACCGCACCCCCCCCCAAGATATATGTTAGCAATTATCTTCCAAACATTTGGCCCACTGATACACATCTGAAAGGTCTCATGACTAAGGTTTTAGTAAATGACCTTATCTTAAACAGCAGCGGCTAGTCCCTCAAGATCCTGAAAACCTTGCTTCCAAATTCCTTAGAGACTGACCCTATCCCTAAACCCCTTCCAACTTAAAAGTAGGTAGTCACTCCTCACAATCCAGTGCAGCTCTTTCACCTGGTCTCTGTGCTTTAATAAACCTACCTGTTTTGCACCAAAGACATCTCAAGAATTTCTTGGCCATATGCTCCCTAGACCTCAAAACACATCACATCATTTATAGTTAGTAGTACATGTTGATTAAAAGAAAACTAGTGAATTATTTTCTTGGTTCTTTTCTATAAAAAGAAATTACTTTTATATTAGAATTTTTTATTTTACACTACTTCTGTGTCTTAAAATCCATTCTCTTAAAAGTTCTTAAGGACTCAAGAATAATTATTGACAGAGACAGAGACAGAGAGAACTCCAGACATCTTCAGAAGGCCCCTTTGAGGCTTTAGCTAAATATTATCATTACATTTGTTTTTATTTTATTTTATTATTTTATTTTATTTTATTTTATTTATTCACTTGAGAGAGAGTACAAGCACTGGGGAAGTGCAGAGGCAGAGGGAGAAGCAGACTTCTCACTGAGCAGGGAGCCTGACTTGGGATTCAGTCCCAGGACCCTGGGATCATGACATGAGTTGAAGGCAGATGCTTAACTGACTGAGCCACCCAGGCATCCGTTGTCATTACGTTTGTATGAAGAATCTATTGTCATTGTATTTGTATGAAGAATCTACTGAGGCTGGTTAAAGAATGACCTGAAAATATTTGAAAGAACAATCTCTGGATATCTTGCAGGACTGAGAATTTCTGCTCCCACTAGCCAGAGTGGAAACCCTCACAACTGTAGGGTGTTGGGGAACAGTACTCAGAAGGGTGTTTCCTTCTATTAAGGAAAAGATTAGGGCTATAGAAAACATTATGCTGGCCCTGCCTAACAGAGTTTAAATTAAGCCCTGAAAGAGTTAATTTCTTATATATAGCTGAATCCCAGAAAAAAATGCTTAAGAGTCATTAATATGAAATACCTTTACAAAAGGTAAAATTACATAATAAGGTAAAATTCACAATGTCTGGCCTCCAGTAAAAAATCAGGCATGCAAAAGGCAAGAAAATGTGGCTAAAATAAGGAGAAACAAAATCCTTAAAAATAGACCCAGAAATGTCTCAGATGATCAAATTAATAGAAGAGAAAAGTAAATCAGCATTATAATTGGAATCCATAAATGAACACTTAAGTAGAGGGTAGAAGTCAAACTTCATCTCCAGCAGACCTATACTACAAAATATGTTTTTTAAAAATCCTTCAGACACAAATAAAATGAAAACAGTCAAAAATTTCCACCAGGGGACACCTAGGTGGCTCAGTGGGTTAAAGCCTCTGCCTTCAGCTTGGGTCATGATCTCAGGGTCCTGGGATCGAGCTTTGAATCAGGCTCTCTGCTCAGCGGGGAGCCTGCTTCCTCCCTCTCTTTCTGCCTGCCTCTCTGCCTACTTGTGATCTCTGTCTGTCAAATAATAAATAAAATCTTAAAAAAAAAGAAAGAAAAGAAAGAAAGAGAACCATACCTGTGGATGGTTGCTTTGGATGTAATAAAAACCTGTGTTTAAAAAAAAAAAAATCTCCACCTGCACCAGAAATGGTAACTATATGGGTAACTAAATATAAAAGATGGTTTCTTAATTTTTATATATACTAAAAGAAAACAAAATTAATCAAGCATATGTCAGAAGTGAAATGTATAACACTTTTAACACAAAGGTCAAAAGAAGAAAAAAAGGAAGTATAATTTTGAAAGCTATTATACTAAAGGTGAAGAATACAACTTGAATGTAGGCTGTGAAAAGGTAAAGCTATATACAATAACACTGAAACAACCACTGAGAAAGCTAATAATCCAACAAAGGAGATAAAACGAACTTATAAACAATACTCAATTCAAAATAAAGCAAAGAGGAAGAAGGAGGAGGAGGAGAAAAAGAAAGGGAAAAAGAAGAAGGGAAATAAGATGAGGTAAATATGAAAAGTAACAATATATTAAACTTAAAATCAGCCTTATTAATCACATTAAATATAAATGGCCTAAACACATTCATTAATAGAGATTGTCAGAATGGATTAAAAATGAAGACACCAGTATGTACTGCTTATAACAAATCTACTTTAAATATAAAGATAGAACTAGTTTAAAAGTAGAAAAATGGGTATTAACTCCTTAGATAAACCATTTCCAAATATCTTCTCCCAGTAGGTTGGGAGAGGTTGCTCTTACATATTGTTGATGGATTTCATCACTATGCAGATGTGTTTTGTTTTATTTTGTTTTTATTTTGGTATAGTCCAATAGTTTGTGTGCATGTGTGTGTAGTTTTTATGTTTTTTTTTCTTTTGTTTCCCTTCATTAAAAAGTATTTTAGAAACATGCTGCAAAGGCCAATGTCCAAGAGATTACTGCTTATGTTTCCTTTAAGGAGTTTTATGGTTTCAGGCCTCATATTTTGGCCTTTAATCCATTTTGAATTTACTTTTGTGTATGGTATAAGAAAGTCATCCAGTTTAATTATTTTGCATGTAGCTGTCCAGTTTTCCCAACACCATTTATTGAACAGATCATCTTTTCTCCATTATACAATTTTCCCTCCCTTGTCATAGATTAATTGACCATTTAGGTATACATTTATTTCTGAGCTCTCCATCCTGTTCCATTGATCTCTGTGTCTATTTATATGCTAGCACCATACTATTTTGAATAATATAGCTTAGTATATCTTGAAATCTGGGATGGTGATATTCTAACTTTGTTCTTCTTTCTTGAGATTGCTTTTGCTATTTTGGGTCTTCTGTGGTTCCATAGAAACTTTAGGATTATTTCTTCTAGTCTGTGAAAAACACTATTGAGAACTTAACACAACTCAACACCAAAACAAAACAAAACAACAACAACAAAAAGAACCCCACAATCTGATTAAAAATGATAGAGGACCACAATAGATGTTTTATTAAAGAACACATATAGGTGACCAATAGACACTTGAAAAGATGCTCAGCATCACTTATCCTCAAAGAAATGCAAACCAAGATTATAGTTGAGAGAAGAGTATTTCACCTTGTACTGTTGAATTGGCTTGTATCAAAAACACAAGAAATAAGTGTAGGTGAAGATGTGCAGAAAAGAGATCCTTTATGTGCTGTTGATGGGAAGAAAATTGGTATAAACAAGAGATTTCACTGTGTACTGTTGAAATGGTTCATAGCAAAAACACAAGAAGTAAGTGTTGGTGAAGATGTGCAGAAAAGAGATCCTTCATGCACTGAGGATGGGAAGGAAATTGGTATAACCACAGTGGAAACAGTATGGAAGTTCCTCAAAAAATTAAAAACAGGACTACCATATGATCCAGTAATTCCACTACAGGGTATTTTCCCCAAAGAATACAAAACCACTGATTTGAAAAGATATATATATACCCCTATGTTTACTGCAGCATTATTACAATAATCAAGATGTGAAAACAACATAAGTACCCATCTATAGATGAATGGATAAGAAAGATCTGGTATGTATATACACATGCAAGCACACATTGGAATATTACTTAGCCATGAAAAAGATTGAGATCTTGACATTTGTGATATCATGGATGGACCTGGAGGATATTATGCTAAGTGAAATAAATCAAACAAGGAAAGACAGATACCATATAATTTCACTTATATGTGGAATATAAAAAACAAATTAAACAGAAAAAGAACCACAAATGCAGAGAACAAATGAGTGATTCCCAGGGGGAAAGGATTGAAAGCAGAGGTGAAATAGATGAAGATTATCAAGAGGTACAAACTTCTAACTCTAAGTAAATAAATCACAAGAATGAAAAGTACAGCATGCAGAATATAGTCAATAATATTATAGGGGTACCAGGGGGGCATAGTTGTTTAAGCATCTGACTCTTGGTTTCAGCTTAGGTCTTGATCTTTCAGCTGTGAAACTGAGCTCCACATGAGGCTCTGTACTTAGTGTGGCATCTGCTTAAGACTGTCCTCCCTCTGCCCTTCCTCCCCCCAAATAAATAAATAAAGTCTTTTAAAAGTGCAATTCTATAAAAACATTGTAATATTGTTTGCTTATGGTGGAGAGTGTAATTCAATGTATAGAATTGTCAAATTACTATGTCATATACCTGAAACTAATATAACATCATATGTCAGCAATACTTCAACTTTTAAAAAATGCAAAAGAATGAGAAAATGTATACCATGTAAAACATCAATCAAAAGAAATCTGGAGTTTCTTTATTAATATTAGACAAAGTATATTTCAAAATGATATATAAGCCAATTCATCCAAATGATATAGCTATTCTAAATATTTATGTATCTAATAAAATACATGGGACAAAAACTTACAGAACTGAAAAGAGAAATAGATGAATCTATAACTATGGTATAAACTTTCAGTACTCTTCTCTCAATAATTGATAAATTAGTCACAAAAATCAGTAAGGTTATAGGAGATTTGAAAAGCAATTCTATCATTTTAACCTACTTCACATTTCTTGAATGCTACATCTATGAAAAAGTGGAAAACATCTTTGTTGGAAGCACATTGAGAACATTTACCAAGTAAGATCACATGTGCCATAAAAAGAGTAAATAAATATAAAAACTTTCATAAAAGATTCAAAGTTATATCTACCATATGACACAGTCATTACAGTCCTACATATTTACACAAGAGATATGGAAGTGTATTTCCATATAAAGATATATATTTATATGTAAATACCCATAGCTATTTACTTGGTAACAGCCCCATTCTGGAACCAACCCCAATGTTACCAACAGGTGAATAGATAAATAAATTGAAGCATATCCACGCAGTAAAATATTTTTCAGCAATAAAAAGCAGAAAGATAGATAAATCTCAAAATAATTATGCTGAGGGAAAGAAACCAGATTTTTAAAAGTGCATATGGTGTGATTGCGTTATATTAATTACTAGAAAATGCAAATAACTATGGTAACAGAAAGCAAGTCAATGGTTGTTTGGTGGAAAGCGAGAGGGGCAGGAGAGAGAAATTATGAAGAGGCCTGAGAAAAACTTTGGATGTAATTCGTGTCTTCATTTTCTTGATTGTGGCATTAGTTTAATGTTTGAATACATACATCAAAACATTGAGCTATATACTCTAAGCAGTGTAGTTTATTGCATGTCAGTTATAACCTCAATATAACTGTTTTAATAAAATAGTCACATACAGTTAACCCCTGAGCAAAATAGAAGTTAAGGGTGCTGACTCCCTGCATTGTCCCGAATCTGTGCATAACTTTTGAGCCTCCAAAACTTACCTACTAATAGCCTACCAGTAACATGAACAATTGACTAACACATATTTTAAGTTATTATATACTGTATTCTTACAGTAAAATAAATGAGAAAAATTGTTTGAGAAAAATCATGATGAGGAGAAAATACATTTATAGCACCGCACTGTATTTATCAAGAACAATTCACATACATGTGGACCCATACACTTAAACTTGCCTTTTCAAGGGTCAGCTGTGTCTGACTTGCCCAAAATTACCATGGAGTTAATTTGAAATTTACACACAGTGCAAAAACCTAAATGCTGTGGTTAAAAAAAAAATAGGCAATGGAACACAGGCTTACTTATTTTCTAAAGTTGCTCTTTCATTAACTTTTTTAGACAAAACAAAACTAACAGCAGGATTTTATCATGATACCTATAAAAATACTCTCTGAGAATAATTTAGGCTTATAGGAACATAGGTTTCATGATTTAAACCTCTAGTGCCATTAAATGCTCAAAGTAATTCATTTAATGATTCCTCAGTGAACTAAAAGAATGAACACATCTTTCAAGTTTCTAACCAAGTCTTATGCCAGAAGAAGGTAACTGATTGATAAAAATATTTTCTTTTTTAATTTTCATTCACCCCCACAAAATTACCTAAACTAGTACACCTCACTCTAGTGTACCTCAGATTCACATGAATTACATGCAGACTAATAGTGCTTGGTTTTCTCTTCATGCAAATTACTTTTGTTTGGGGGATGGATATAAATTTTTTATTTCTTACAAGTAATTAAACTAGTTTTCTTTCCTTAGGTTATCAACCTTTTATTTTAATAAGCTTGAACTTTTGAACCTTTTGTTTTAATAAGCTTGGTAACTCTTCCAGAAAAGTTTTTCCATGTTTAGCACTCATGGTGCCAAATGCTAAATTCTCTAATGGGAAGATAATCAGAAAAAATAAAGATATCTTTTTCTTAAAGCCAGAAATTAGTTTATTTAGTAGGTTTTTTATTTTTAGAAATAAACATATCTTGATGACACTAACAATTAAGACAGGTTTAAAATGCCATTCTACCAATATTAGGCAAAACTTTTGCCACTATATCTTGAGATCTATATCCTATATGTAAAGACATCACATTTGATAAGAAAAATGTGAGTACATAATAGTGATCTAATGAAATAAGAATTATTTCATTTTGTGGAATAAATGAGTGAAAACATTGTACTAAAGTGTATTTTCTCATAATAGGGAAAATCCACATTTATAGTTTAGTGATAGGGGAGAACTGGAGTTCAAAGTTCTAAATTTTAAACCATGATTCACCATTTATGAGTGATTGCCAGGAAGATCTTCTTCCCTATGATCCTTCTACCTGGATTTATAATCAAATTAACATAAGATAGATTGACAGGAAAAAATAAAATTCAACAGGTGTACTTGCAGGGAATTCACACAGATGAAATTCCAAAGACAATGAGGCAACGTGAATCTTTTACAAACTAAGGAGAGGGGCAGGGTCTGAGGATACAAAGGCAAGGAAGGCCCTTATCAGGAAGATGGAAGGAGGTGTTTGGAAAACAAAGGTTGCCCTATTATGCAGATATGTCCCTCAGGTAAAGGGAAATATTTGTTGATAGTTCATGTCCTAGTATAGGCTCTCCTTTCCAGTGTAAATTTAGGCAGTTGAGAAACCTGAAGAGAGCTTTTCCTCCTCCATCTGGATTTTGGTTACTTTTAACCCAAAGTAATGTTCATACCAAAGTAGCCTGTCTTCGGGCAAGCTGCCCTTGGAAACTACATGATCAAGCAATGCAATATGTCATTTTCCTCAATATCACAATCATTATTTAACAATTATTTCATAGTATTGTTTTATGCATGTACCATGATTAACTTTGGTTTCCTTAATAGGCCTTTTGAGCATTTAAGTGATATCTAAGCATTATCCCCCATTAATAGAGTTAACAAGTAGTAATACTGATGAAGTTTTAGAATATAGGTGAGGTTCAGTGGGATGGAGTCTGGAGCCAATGACTGAGAAAGGATTCTTGAGACATCTTTGGTGCAAAGTGGTGATTTATTAAAGCACGGGGATAGAACCCATGGGCATAAAGATTTGCTGCCCTGGTGTTGTGAGGGATGGCAGGTTATATGCAAAGCAGTTGGGAGAGTTAAGGAAAAAGGGAGGTTTCAAAAGAACTTTCCTATCCTAAAGAGGACCTACACAATATGGGAGGCCTTGAGGCCTTGTCAATGTCAAGGTTTTTCCCTCTAGCAAGGTATTAACATTAAGATAGGTGGGAGATTCCTAAAGAATGTCACATATGTCCCACCCAGGAGTGGAGGTGGGGGAAAGTTGCAGGCTGTCAGCTTCTGCTTTGTCCTCAGCCAGCCTTCTGTTCCCTCATCAATACCATTAGTTTCTATAGTAATCTGTACACCACAATAGCCCTATGT
Source organism: Mustela erminea (assembly GCF_009829155.1). Taxonomy (NCBI): domain Eukaryota; kingdom Metazoa; phylum Chordata; class Mammalia; order Carnivora; family Mustelidae; genus Mustela; species Mustela erminea. Next base: position 95,595,347 of record NC_045619.1, read on the forward strand.
TGGTAGAATTCATATATCAAGATAGGCCACAGATTCCATTGGCATAATAGACTCATGTTAATCAGAAATCCCAGAACTCTAGATAGAGACTAAACAAAGCACATTTGACCCAAAATGGCTCCACCTTCATTCATTCATTCATCATGAATGATGATTCAGTCATCATTTGCCTCTTCAACACTATGCCTTTTGACATGTGCTTCTGTGCCTTTGCACATGTGGTGTCCCCTTTCCTAGATATAACTCCCCTGCTCCCGGAGTGGCAAAATACTTATTTTTCAAGTTCTGCTGAAATGTACCTCTTTGCTTACTTCCCAGTTCTCCAAACTGACTTGGTTGCTTTATTTTCCTGGGGCAGTTTTTACCCCTCAGTGTTATAGCACTATATGCTTAATAAGACCTAGGACCAGATTGTTCCAAACATCATATATCCAGTTCAGGGACTAGTGCTTGGAGCCCAGTAAAATTCAGTGAGTTTAAATTGAATTCAATTGAAGTAATTGATGAGGGAACAGAAGCCTGGCTGAGGATAAAGCAAAAGGCTGACACCTTGCAAGCTCCCACCACCACCCCCACTCCTGGGTGGGACATATGTGACATTCTTTAGGAATCTTCCAACTATCTTAATAGCTTGCTAAAAAGGACAAAACCACCTTGGCAATGGCAAGGCCTCTCGTGTCTTGTAGGTCCTCTTTAGCATATGAAAGTTCTATTGAAACCTCCCTTTTCCTTACTTCCTCCTCCCCCATGGTACATAACCCCTCACAACCCTGGGCAGCAGCTCTTCCTGCCCACAGGTCCTGTCCCCACGTTTTAATAAACCACCATTTTGTACCAAAGATGTCTCAAGAATTCTTTCTTGGTCATTGGCTCCAGACCTCACCTCACCGAACCTCACCTATATTCTAAAACTTCATCATAATGAACTGAATCCTATCTCCCTCAAAATTCATATGCTGAAATCTTAACCCCCCCAACACGGTATTGTAAAGTAGAACTTTTGGGAGATGATCAGGTCCTGAGTGTGGACTCCTCATGAATAGGATTAGCACTCTTATAAAAGAATCCCAGAGAGCTTTTATCCCCTTTCCTTCATGTGAAGTAACACAGTGAGAAGATTGCTGTCTGTGATTCAGGAAGTGGTCTCTCACCCAACACTGAATCTGCCGGCTCTTTGGTCTTGGACTTTCCATCTCCAGAGTTGTGAGAAGTGATGTAGGAAAGACATGAGGGTTTGAAGCCAATTGCCAAGAAAGAATTCTTGAGACATCTCTGGTGCAAAAAGGTGATTTTATTAAACCATGGGGACAGGGCCTGTGGGCAGAAAGAGCAGCAACGGTGTCATGGAGAGTAGCCCATTATTTACTTTCAGGTTAGGAGGGAGTTAGGGATAGCCTAAGTCTCTAATGAATTTTGGAAGCAAGGTTTCCAGGACCTTGAGGGGGCTAACTATTGTTGGGAAAAGGTTATTTATTACCATCTAATAAAACCTTAGTCATGAGACCCTTCAGATATGTATCAGGGGTGGCCATATGCTTGCGGGATGATAATACGTATCTTGGGGGGGTCTGAAGATAAAGGGAGTTTCCAAAGGAATTTTCATAAAGCGGATTTATAGGATCCTAGAGAAGGGGTGGTTTGAGCTAGGATTGCCTTTTGCCCTTAGCAAAGTATTAACATTGAGGTAGTTGAGTTCCTGGAGGAATGTCACTCTGCCGATTTCAAGGACTTGTCAGCACACTATAGGTAGTAAGGAAGTTTAGTAATTTTTCTTCTGCCTTTTCCAAGAGGGAAATGTTTTTATTTAAGCTACCCAATCTATGGCATTTTTTGATACATTAGCCCAAACAAAATAAAACAAAACAAAGGAGTGAAGAGATGAGATAGTCACAGAAAGGATTTGTGTTTGAGTATCCTATAGGATGCAGTTATTCACAGTTCCCTCCAAACTAATCTTACTTTTATTTGGTTTTCAACATAACAATCTACCTTTTTGGAAAAAAAGCCTTAGTCAATTCAGAGCTTTTTCATCAGTGTTGACCAAATGAGCTAGAACATTTACAAGAAACTTTCTTCTACCATTGAAACGAGTGGTAGAGATACCTGGGGATGAAAGTGAGGCTGATGGTGGGGGACAGAATATGGGAGCAGAAACTGGCTGAAGATCACAGGTGAGCTTCCCTTGTTTGATATTCCAGGAGAATGTGTGAATCAAAAACAAAGCCTATGAGAGTAATAACTGGACTTTATAGTGTTAAGAGATAAATACTTAGTTTGATTATTAGAACAAGAGAAAACAATTATTTCAATTAGCACAGGCATCAGTGAAGACAAAATTAGAAATTTTTAAAAAAAGATAAGATCAATATGTGAAATTAACAGAAGTAGCCCCTCCTACTGTTAAATGACAAGAACATCACCTCATCTTGCCAGTTTCTGGACAGATACATTGTTCCAAAGTTAGATACTTTGCTTTAGAAATAACAATAGATGGGTGTGCAGTTGAACCCATATCTTTTGTAAAACAAGTTATGCATTTATTTTTATAATAAATTTAGTATTTCCTTCTGTTCAGCGTTCCAATTTAAGAACCAAGTAGGTTCTTAATGTTCGTAAGGTCCCGATCTGATCACAGTGATACCTCAGAAAAAGCCAGTTGCTCTTAATATGTCAATAGTGGTGGGAGACCTAAAAATTGATTAGGTGCAATTAGGAAAGACTGAAAAATTTCCCAGGAGAAGTCATATACCTAGATAATTACCAAGAAACTTGAATTTCATAGGAAAGCAATTACTAAAGAGTTTTGGTCACAAATGGTATGGGCTAAAATGATGCATTCTATCATATTAATAGCAAACACATAAATTCTATTTATAGATCAGAAATTAAGATAGAAAATGTGATACCCATTTCTGCTGCAGGATCTCACAGTGTACTATACAAATTTACTAGATGAAACCTCATGTCTGAGATTTAAATTCCATATCTGTGTTCTATAAAGTATTGAGTTGAACAACATTGAGTATGCTGTTATGAAAAGTCTTTGAGCAAAATCTTAGCACATTTATGGAGAATAAATGTTTTACTATAAGTTATAAATATGTAGTATAAATTAATCTGATATTATAAAATTTTTAGTACATTTCTGGATAAGTAGAAGTTTTCTTTATTTTGCATTATATTATTTATTACATAATGCATCATTTTAACACAGGAAGACAAGTGATTTTTTAAAGATTGGCTACCCATCAAGGATTAAAGTCTTTCTATTTATGTTCCCTTCTGCTGCCTGGTTGCTATTGTTTTTTAATCTCAAGCTAACACATCTGTAGGTCAAAAACTATCAAATATCTATAGTTTTGTATGATTTGACCTAATAACAATAATTTAATTAGTAGAATTGCAAACTAGATATATGAATGAATCAAATTATAAACACAATAAAAGGTGTTTTAAGATCTATAAAAAGAAGATGCCCTCCAAGGAGAACAGACCAAAGAAGAATATTGAAGCAGCTAACCTAAATAATTTCAGAAACCCGAAGTCCAAAATAAATTGCTTGATATTTGTAGTATCTTGATTATTGAAGCCTTACAGTTAACAATACTTTTAAAAAGTTAATTGTATTGCTGAGCTGATGGGTTACATTTTAAAGTAAGGAAGAACCTGCTAAAAATGTAATTTTCATATTTCCTCTGCCTAGGGATTTAGCCATAAAACTGTCAATATAATCATTAAATCAGCATCAACATGATATATTTGTACTTTATAATGTCACAAAGTAGATTTGTTATAAATTTCTCAGTGATAATGAATTCCAAAATATCAGCTATATTAGCCATATTTTTCCTCATATACTATAGAACTTATTTGTAAACATAAGCAAGAAAATTGTACCATGAACTGGGTTAAAACAATGGGTTGTCCATTTTTTAACCTATTATACAATCAAGTCATTCATACTGTGAAGAAATAGAAACTTAACTCCAAATAGCAAAAAAATTCACATTTGAGACTTAATGTCTATATTGTTTAAAATTTCTTTTAACTACAAATAAACAGTTCATCTTTACCCTTTCATGTTTTTATTTGAACTATCAGCAAAGGACCTCACCTAAAATGCCCTAGGAAAGATATTTTGTTTTATTTTCACCATATTATTGACATTTAACATTTTTCCTTTGCCATATCCATGTGAGAGAATTCCATTACTTAGTTGCAGGGAAAAAGGATGTGAGAGGAAATGGCATAGTAGGAAGGAGAACTTAGGAAGTCAGGTCACTTTCACAGGGAAAGCATTCCTTCATAGAAAATAATAATAGTAAAATTATGGTGCTGTGTCATATTTATTTAGCATTCAGTGTTTTCAGAATACTTCCTTGTACTTCATCTTATGTGCCAAGGATTTGATATATTACTAAACGATCAAGCATCAGATGATAGTATGGCAAATGACAGACAAGGTTATTAGATTGAAGGAGATACAAAGCAAATTAATAGGTAGATAAGTGGGTAGGTAGGTGATAGATAAAGAAGATTTCTTTTATAGAGTATACTAGTACATAAAAACTGGTTTGCCTATATCATGAATTAACACTCCTTTTACGGCTGGGTGCAGTCATAAACAGTTAATGTTCTACATTATGTTTCAACAGTTATACTCATGTAAAAGAGTTACTTCCTTCCCCAAAATATAGATTGCTCCTTGCATTAATCATATTATTAATCAAGGCTATCTGTCACAAACACATAGCATAACCCAGTCTTCATAATTAAACATTAGATCCAAAAACACGATTTATGATTGATTGTAAAATATTTTAAAGCAGTTTTCCATTCATGAAGTTTATCATAAATATCTTAGAATATGAAAAAAATTACATTTGAGAGATTGACTTTGAAACTAAAATGACTATTTTTATGTCCGAGATGAGAACAAGTAAAATATTCTTTCACTCAGAAATATAGCATTTATCTTCCAACTTTAAAAAACATATATAAGAATATTATTTTAATGATTTCCACATTTTATAGATTAAATTTTTTAGTATAATATTTGTAGGGGATTTGGTCTGTTATAGATCTTGAGAATTTGAAAACATGCATTAATTTAATAAGTCAAAGGTCTTGATATTATACTTTCCCATCATGCCCACTGACCTTTAGAAAAGATATGATATTTTCTTTCTAATGTCTTATCTCAAAAAGAACATGAACAAAAGACAAAAGGCCTATGCACTCTGAATCTCAAGGTGACATTTAAGACTGACATCCAGTAGCAGAAGATCTCAAAATTTATTCTTGTCCTGTGGGGATAAGCAAATCATTAATATAAGAAGGTATCAGGCCATTAAGTGCTTTAAACGTCAACAATAAAACTTTAAAATCAATGCAAACCCTGACAGGAAGCCAATATGAAAACTGGAGGACAAAACTGATGCACTTTGAAAAGGTAAGTAGCTTCATACTGTGAATGAACTGAACCTTGGAGATTGATTTATCAAGAAATCGAAACATCAGATGGTGAGCCAGTCCAGTGTCAGTGATTATCACTGAGTTGAGTACCATTCACATGCCTTTGCTCTACTCAAATGATCTGCGGAAGAAGAGAACTAGTTCTTAACAAGAGTGTCATCTTACACTGAAACCAATAACTAGACTCAAATTAATAGTAACACTAATCTCTGTACAGCACTTTAGCGTTCACAGCATTCTTTTTTAAATGGAATTCTCTGTGATCAAGGAATGAGGAGATTCACCGTCGAAAGAATATATTCACCTGCTTGCTTTTATGCTACTATTATCCTAATCGTGAACTTAAAAATGTTGAAGACAAATATTAAAAGAGTGAGAGCTTTGTGGTTCTAAAACTTACTCCTGATTTACAAGATCTCTAATTCATGGAGACTAGTTCTAATTTATTTTCAATGTGATTTTGTCCATTTGATACCTTACTTTAAACATAATATAAATGGGGCACCTTGCTGGCTCAGTCTATTTACCATTTGACTCTTGATTTCTTCTCTGGTCATGATCTTAGGGTGGTGGGATTGAGCCCCGCATTGGGCTCTGTGCTCAGCAGGGAGTCTGCTTGAGACTCTTTCTCCCTCTACTCCTTCCTGTGCCCTCCCCCAACAAATACATGCTCTCTCTTTCTCACAAATAAATACATAAATCTTTAAAAAACACATAATTATAATAACAATGATAACAGCAGCTGACACTAACTGACCACTGATGAGACATTCATGGACTGATTTAATCTACCACTCCTATTCTCATTTTACAGATAAGGAAACTCAGGCAGAGAGCCAACATGAAGTGACTAAGATTTTATAACTTAAAAATGTTGGAACTAGGGGCGCCTGGGTGGCTTAGTGGGTTAAAGCCTCTGCCTTCGGCTCAGGTCGTGATCCCAGGGTCCTGGGATCGAGCCCCGCATCGGGCTCTCTGCTCTGCAGGGAGCCTGCTTCCCTCTCCCTCTCTCTGCCTACTTGTGATCTCTGTCTGTCAAATAAATAAAAATCTTAAAAAAAAAAAAAATGTTTGAACTAGCATTCTTACCCCAGAAACTAATATGCCACATACGCCATATATAGACGTGCTATTTTAATGTCTGTGCTTCATATGTATGTGTGAGTGTTTAATTTGAAATGATGCCATTGTCATATTGCAAATAGTGAAAAAGCAAAGTGAGAGACAAATATATTCTTCAAATAATATCACTCTTTTTTTAGTGAATAAAATCTTTTGATGCCAGTGTTGGTATTCAAGTGACTATTTCAAAAAATGATGGTTAGAAAAGTAATTCTGTGGCTACTGTTTTTTTTTTTTCCTTTCCTTAAAAGAACTTTATGGAGTATGTGCTTGCATGGGTTACACGGGGTCAGATAGTTGAAAGATGAACAAGACTCGTTAAGGTGTACTCGCGTAAGCTTTGTTAAATATAAAAGATACAGTATAATATGAGGAAGACTACAGGCAATCATTAAACAGTTCCAGGTCCCAAGATTCTTTCTCAGCCACACCGAGTATGCTTTATTTTCAGATTATGAACCAACAAGATAGGCACAGAGTATTTTGATTTCAAGGGAACCCAAGAAAAGTTTAGAGCAGGGCCCTTTATAACCTACCACTCACATAAGTAAATCTACTGTGTAATCAGACAAAACAGGCATAAAACATCAGTGGAAACATTTCTAAACGGCTAGACAAGCTTGCACCAGGTGCCTCTAGGGAAGTTTGAACTTTCAACATCAAATTACAAATGACTAATGCATCTCATCCTTACCATGGCCAAAGATCAGCTCTAGATTTCAGGCATCCACAGACATAAGCATAGAGCTTTCCTAATCTAGCTATAAAATAACCCTGTCTTACACACTGCTCATTATTGAATGAGGCAATTTATCAAGCAGGTACTCGGTATGTACTGGTGGACTCTCTGGACACTCAGCTAAAACTTGATACTTCTCTCTCTGTTGGTAGCCATGTCCTATAATAAATGTACCAGTCTGCTCTAGAAGGGGTGGTGGCAAAATTAAGTAGATGTTTACTATAGAATTAAGGGAGGAGAACCACCCAGTATTCTAGAAAATGAATGACAAAGTTAAATCATGACAAAGAAGAAAGAAGTGAGAACATGGATGAGCATATCCTATTCTGGGGCTGGGAGATAGGATTTTAGTGCCCTCTATTTGTGCCCTCTTTTCTTCCTTTCTTTAGCAGATACAAACACAAAACGCGGAGATGGGGATATTAATACGAAGGGACAAAGAATTAGCCAATTCATTTGAGCAGGCTGGAGGCTAAATATTCACCTATTGCTCAGAAATGGTAATGCAAAATTCATGTGTGTCCAATTTGATTGGTGACAACCTGAATTACAAATTACAGCTCAGAAGAATAATTTTTTTTGGATGCAGAAGAGGAGCTGTAAGTCAGAATGCTGCCATTTTTTCCTGCACTGTATATATAGATCATGTCCCACTCACCATAGTCTCTACATCATGATGTTGATTATATGTTACAAAGTAACTTCTACTTATTTATTTGTTGCTGCTATGGTAACATTATTATGCATCTGATAAATACAACATTGTTATCTTTAAATAAATGTTACTAAGTGAAATCCAAAGACATTGAGGGTTCTTTTTATATCTTTGATGCTGGGTGACTATATAGGTGTTCAAACCTATAGGTGAGATAGGTGGGGATGGATGGAGGTTGTGGAAAAATGTAGATGGTATATGTGGAGCCATATGATCCTTTAAAAACAGTGAACTGTGGACTCCCCTCCCTTTCTACTGTTGCTTATAATACAAGATTTGTACCTTTACATCTTATTGTCTAATGAATTCATTATGTATCTTAAAGTAAGCTGAAAGTGTTAATATCTAGACACATACTGACCCAGGTAGGATAGAATCAGCAAATTGTCTTTAGTGCCATAAAATTTCCATATCCCCATTTATATCAAACCTGAATGTGAAACAGCAGGATATCAAATTACTTTTGCCTTCCCATAGACGCACATGTGTAGTTTATGAAAAAGCTTGAATACTGATAATGCTACAGGGATGTGCAGAAATGAGACTTCTAAAGTAGTGCTTATAATCAGTGAGCTAGATCTTTAACTGTCATCTGTTCATACTAATATCATCTTGGTAAGCAATTTTCCATTTTTTCCTCTAGAGGAAACTGACTTTTGTTCATTGTTCCTGCTGTTGGTGTGTGCATATTTCAATTCACACGCAAATAGTTTCAAAAGTCTTATACATGTGTTTTAATCTAATTTAATAATACTTATTAACAGAAGACTACATCACCAAATTCTTATCTTTTAGTAAGGATTATCAAGTTTACCAAATTGTATAGCAATGCATTTAGTACTTCATTGGTTCACTCATGAGTCTTTGACTTTTGATAAGATAATATTTCTCCTATAAAAAGATATTGTGGTTCATCAGCAGAAGCTATTCACTTGCTGACAATTGGCAGTATGAACATAGTAGATATTCATGTTCTCATGAAAGGAAACCAAGACATTGTGTGACCTCCGTGCTCATGACAACAGAAATTCATAGCTGTGATTAAAGATCATTCTTTAAATTTCCTTCTTTAGTAAATGCTTTCTTTACTTAGGGCAAATTTAGTTGTAGGACATGTAAATGATAACAGAGGCAAAGAAAAATCTGACTACAGTATATGCTAACAAAAATGGTATCTTTGGGCTTATTGGACTACAGGTGTTTCGGTCAATTGATTATTTGTTTTAGCTCCTCACATGTGGTGCATGGACTTTCATACTTTTATTAAAACCAGCTTGAATACCACATTCCTTTCTGGAAGAAAAGTGGGCACCAAATGCTGGGAGGTAGCATTTTCCCCTTGATCATCTGAATAATTCAGGGACCTATAGAACCCAAAATGGATTCTCAGTAGGCTTCTACTCTCAAGCAATAAGGAATGTTTGATTTGGTCAGACCATATCTGCTATAACTGCCTTTGCTCCTTGCTGCCACACAGTCTGTTGTAGAAAATGGGTCCTCTGTCATCTTTCCAAAAATGCTATGTGCGTTACAATAAAGTCTTACTTGTCTCAGTTTCCTTCTAAGGGGTTCTTCTCTGGAGAATATTTTTCCTTTTGTAATCTCTTCAACCTTGGCTGCTGACCTCTGTCCTGACCCTTAGTGCTCATTCTTTTTAGAAATCAGCCCTAGCTGTCCTATTCCCCTGAATTCTCACTGCCCAAGAGAGCCTCTGCCTAGAAAAATTTAGGCCTAAAAAAACTTCAACCACTGTTTTTCTTACCCAAGGATACCACCCAAGGGCCTGCTTTCTTTCAATAAACCACTCACAGAAGCTCCTAGGTATTATCAATTGTAAGGAAGATGGAGACTTCAACATATGGGAAATCTAAGTTACCTGGGAATGAGGGTCCTTCTAAGGAGTGGTGCTTTCCTTTCTTTCCATGTCCACCGCTGTCCTCAAATACTCAGATAATAATTTAAGCAAAGTAATACCATAATATTCCAGTGAAAGAAGTACTGTATATAGTGGCAACACAAGTTAAAGGCCTTGGGATCCAAGTAAGATTGGAAAATTTTATAATAATAAAAGGTCAATGTAACCAGAGGAAAGTGAGCAAAAAGCTTGTTAGTAAGAGAACATTTTGGAGAAAAAATTTTATAGTTTTATAGGGCCCTGTAGCCACTGGGCAGCAGTTTGAATTTTAATTGAGTGTTTTGAGTAAGGGCTTCCTATGATCTCATATTTTAGGAAGAGCACTTATGAGTGTTATTGGGGGGAAAATTTAAGCCTAAACATTTATGGACAAAAATGATGTAATTTTAGGTATGCCTGGGTGGCTCAGTGGGTTGAGCCTCTGCCTTCAGTTCAGGTCATGATCTCAGGGTCCTGAGATGGAGCCTGCATCGGGCTCTCTGCTCAGCAGGGAGCCTGCTTCCCTTCCTCTCTCTCCGCCTGCCTCTCTGCCTACTTGTCATCTCTGTCTGTCAAATGAATAAATAAAATCTTTGAAAAAAGTGATGTAATTTTATTTCCCACATTTGTTTAAGAAATCAACTTAACCAGTATAGTTGCAGTATCCTGTGTACATTTCCCTGATCAGATCCTCCTACTATCCTTTCTTCTCATATACAGGTAATTATTATTCTAAATTTGGTAGTTTTAATATCCATTTCTATATACTTTTAGAACGTATTGAATATTTAATGGCATTATACTAGCTCGTATTTGCTCAACAATTGTTGAGCAACTATGTTGATATGAATTACTCTGGTGAATTCATTTTTGCTGCTTTGTATTATTGCATGGCTAAATATTTTCAATCTTTGCTCTCTCTAATATTGCAAACAGTGATTATATGAATATTCTTATAGGTCTCCTTCTATTATATTTATGTATGTTGAACCATCTTTACATCTCTTCAGTAAATCCCACTTGATCATAGTATTTGATCTTCTTAATCTACTGTTGAATTTGGATAGCTAATATTTTGTTGAGGATTTTTACATCTATGTTCATCAGGAAAATTGGCCTGTAATTTTATTTTCTTTTAGGGCTCTTGTCTGGTTTTAGTATCAAGGTAATGCTGGCCTTATAAAATGAGTTTGGAAGTTTTCCTTCCTCTTCTATTTTTTAGAAGACTTTGAGAAGAATTTGTACTAATTCTTTAAATGTTTGGTAGGATTCACTAATGAAGCCAACTGGTCCTGGATTTTTATTTGTTGGGAGATTTTTGATTACTGATTCAATTTCCTTACCAGTAACTGATTTATTTAAGTTTTCTATTTCTATGATTTGATCTTTGTAGGTTATATGTTTCTAGGAATTTATCCATTTCTTCTGGATTGTCCAATTTTTGGTATATAATTGTTCAATTATGTATGTATGTGTACAATTAACCCCTTAAAATGGAGCTGAGGAGAATACAACTTTATTGAAGTACAAATAGTCTCTTGTGAGCCTTTGCATTTTTGTGGTATCAGTTGTTTCATTTTCTTTTTCATTTCTGATTTTATTTAAATGTACTCTTTTTCCCTTGATGAGTCTAGCTAAATGTTAATCTATTTTATTTAGCTTTTCAAAAAAAAAAAAAAAAGAGCTCTTAGTTCCATTGATTTTTTTTTTTTTTTTTTTAAGAGAGCAAGGACAAGTGGGAAGGGGCAGAGGAAGAAGGAAAGAGAGAATCTTAAGTAGGCTCCATGCTCAGTACAGAGCCCAATGTGGGGCTCGATCTCACAACCCTGAGATCATGGCCTGAACCGAAATCAAGAGTCAGATACTTAACCTACTGAGCCACCCAGGCACCACACCATTGATTTTTCTATTAACTTCTAAGTCTTTATTTCATTTATCTTCCTTCTGATCTTTGTTATTTACTCCTCTTTACGAACTCTAGGCTTTTCTTTCTTTCTTTTTTTTTTCCTAGTCTCTTTTTTTTAAGTCGTTTTCAGTGTAAAGTTGTTTATTTGAGATATTTTTTTTCTTAATGTAGGCATTTTTTTAAGATTTTTTTTTTTAATTTATTTGACAGATCACAAGTAGGTAGAGAGGCAGGAGGGAGAGAGAGAGGAGGAGGAGGCAGGGTCCCTGCTGAGCAGAGAGCCTCCATCCCAGGACCCTGGGATAATAACCTGAGCTGAAGGCAGAGGCATTAACCCACTGAGCCAGCCAGGCACCCTGATGTAGGCATCCTTATTATGAACTTCCCTCTTAGGATTGCTTTTGCTTCATCCCTTAATTTTGGGCATGTTGTATTTTCATTTTCATTGTCCCAAGGTATATTTTTATTTATCTTTTGATTTCTTCTTTGACTCATTGATTGTTCAGTAGCATGTTGTTTAATCTCCACATTTTGTGGATTTCTCAGTTCTCTTCTTGTAATTGATTTCTAGTATCCTACCATTGCAGTCAGAAAAGACGCTTGACAGGACTTCAGCCTTTCTACAAATACAAAGTCTTGTTTGTGGCCTAACATATAATCTACCCTGGAGAATATATCATGTGTGCTTTCTTCTTGAGGAGAATGTGTTTTCTGCTGCTGTTGGATGGAACAGTCTCTAAATGTTAAGTCCATCTGATCTAAATTCCAAAATTTCCATATTGATTTTCTGTCTGGATAATCTACTCATTGTTAAAAGTAGGCATTAAAGCCCCCTACTTTTATTACATTTCTGGTTATTTTTCTCTTTCAAGTCCGTAAATACTCTCTTCCATGTTTAAAGATGCGTGATTACATTGGACCCAAGTGGATAATCCAGAATTATTTCTCTATTTTAAGGTTAACATTTTAACAATCTTAATTCCATCTACAACTGCAATTCTGCTTTTCCATGTAACCTAACATATTCATATGGCCCAAGGATTACAACATGGACATTTGAGAGGGGCATTATTCTGACTACTACATGCACACACAGTAGAGTTTCCTAGGAGTATGACTGCTTAGGAAATAAGCAATGATGATAGTCATTGCTACATTGGTCTTGAGTTATCACTCTTTCTTCATTTCCTTACCAACATTATTAGAATTATTACTTGCAAATATGATATATGTGAAATGGGATCTCATTCTGGTTTTAATTTTCATTAAAATTCATTGAAATTAAGCGATTTTTTCTTAGGTATATTGGGCATTGGCTTTTATGCTTCTATGATTTGCCTGGTAATATCCCTTAGCCATTTTTTTCTCCTGAATAACATTTTTCTTATTGATTTGTACTGAATTCCAGGAAAATAAAATATCACTAGATTTATCAGTGCTCCTTCAAAAAGCTCTAGACTCCTATGACATGAAGTGTATATGATATGAAGATAGGGAATGTTTGCTTTCACTTCCTCCAGAAATATTTTACTCTTCATATACCTTGAAAATCTGATCTGTTTCTTTCTTTAATTGCTCTGACACAAAAGAGTAGTAAAATTCTCTTTTCTCTCTAAGTGGGCCAAATGGTTGCAGCCAGTCTAGATATTCAGATTAAGCCTCCAGTGTGCCAGGAAGACTAGAGCATAATCTCCCCAGGTATTGATTATAGTTCATCATGGAATGAATCTTAGAACCTGTAGACAAGTGTCCTAAAAGGCCAGAATGCATGAAGTTATCTGATGCCTTGAGATTTTATTTACACATTAAATGGCTGGAAAAGGAAGGAGACCTTTTTACAAGAGAAGGGGTTGACTGTTTCCTTCATATTTATAAGCAGAGAAAAATTATTTTTCCATTATTTCTCATCTGTGGGGTGTTTAGCTATTTTCATAGAACAATTGATTTGGCTTACATCCTGTTGCCCTAGATATAAAGACTAATCATGAGACATAATCTCATTTTATTTATATATATATACCTTTAATCCAGAACCCGGCATGTGTGCATTCAGATAAAATTTTAAAATATAAGGATTTAAAAAGTCAATAAAAATAACAATGTTAATTCATTTCACTGTAACTGTTTCATGTCTGAAGCCAAATAAATATTTAAGAGGAAGGATGCAAGAGTCAGGAATTGTAGAACATCTGTCTATCCTAGTTAACCCACCCTGTTTCCCACAAGTGATTTCTTGGTGATCCCCAAATGGGCAGTAAGAAATTAGATGTTTCAGTATGTTGTTATAACCGACTTTCACTGGGAGACTAATAGGATAGACCAAACTCTTTGTAATGAGGATTCAGATCTCTGCAAAGGAAATTCAGTTGAGATCCAAATAGTAGAAAGTAGGAGAAAGGGTTAGAAAATCATCCAGGTAATGGATATGAGGGATATCTATTAGTAAAGAGTGACTCTTCACTCAGAGAGACTGGAGCATGGGGAAGAAGTAATAATCTCTCAAATGTTTGGAGACTTTGCGGAAAATATTGACCTCCTTTCCCAAATAAGCAGGAACCAAACTTTTCCATTTGGCCTTGGCTGTCTGGAGCAAACACTAAGTGAGGTAGTGGGTGTGGCAGGTTTTCACAGTAAGTTGGAGGAAAGATGAAATGAAGTCATCATCCTGCACAGCTCAGAAGGTCAACAGAAATGGGGCTATATATTGAAAGTGGTCAGGTGGTTAGAGAACAAAGCCTAGATCCCAACTGAAGGGTCTACAGTACAACCAGATAAGATAGAGCAAGGTTTTAGAAAATATAGCCACAGTTTAACAGCAGAAAAAACAAGCTGGGAGTGAGGAGGCCTTGTTGAGCACCTTGGATTATAAAGTAGCTGTGGACTCACCTGAAAAAGAAAGGAGAGAAAGAGGGAGAGACAGAAAGAGAGAGAGACAGACAGGAGGGCAAGATTGATGTTCCAGAGAAACTGGAAAGCTAATGTAGAGTCAATTATGGGAGAGATCTACAGATCTAGTTACTGGAACTGAAGAATAGAATGAAACATTTTTATATTAGGCAAATAGATTTTTTTTCTCTCTTTTTTCTTTTTGCCTCTCTAAGTACTTACATTAAGCAGGGATAAGTAAAACTACTCATTAAACCCCACCTGATGACTATGACAAGTCATTTCTGTTTTTAAGTGGATCTGTTAAAACAAGGGGAATTCCTTTTAAGATGGAGAAATTTTGGAGTACTCATTTCCCAAATTATGCAGTCAACTCTTATTTTGTAAATTGAGAGGAATTTCTTAAAGACGAATGTCTTCAGTGTGTATGCTTGCATAATTTCTAAATAGCACAGTCATTTAGGAAATAACATTTGCCACAAGATCCAGCATGAAAGTGTCCTTAATGATCTACCATAGTATGAAAAAATAAGGGCTACATCCAGATTTTAAGATGGGGGTGGTGGTGGAGGGTTTGTACCTATTTTACTTGCCTTTTTACCCTGCAGTAATATCAACTTGTTAAGGACGGTTTACAACCATTTTGAAAATATTCCCCAATCTTAATGCAATTTTAAAGTTACTCTCCCTTCTTTTAAGTATGTGCCAAGCCTGAAATTGCAACACCAAACTAACAAAAAATGCCAAAAAAAAAAAAAAAAATTAACCAAGAGCCAAAAAAGCCAAATGAACAGAAGAGCTATGCTTACTATCTTGTACTTTTGTTATGGAGAAAGAGAAGATGGTGTGTTAAAATAATCTGAAATGAAGCCATGAAGAAAATGTTACTTAAATGAAAATGTCTGAAATATTTCTGGCAGTTCGTCAAATACAGTATACTGCTCTGTTAAAGGCATATACAGGCTGCTCTATCTAGCATGGTGCTTGAGTCGTGGCCAGTAACTGAGGAACTGAATTAGAATGTATTTAGTTTTAATTTCAATATCTGCATATTGGATAGCATAGCTCTAGAGGAAGTAAAAATTGATATCTAAGGGAAGAGAAGAAACATGTTTTCTTCATGCTGAGCTTCATTTAAGAGTTGAGGGAAAATTTTTTTAAAGCACCTTATAACATGTTCAAAACTGAAACATATTGGTAGAAATGGTAGTTTAAGTCAAACAGACATGAGCATTTTGCTATATATTCTCATATCTATGGGATTATAGGAACATTTTACAGAAGAGCTATTGGTCTGAGAAGAGAATAGACAAATTTAGAAAATATGAGATATTAATATTAACATAATTGCATTTATTTGGGGGAAAAGTAAATAGATTTGTGAACCACAACCTGCTGATTCTTGTTTTGTTTTGAAACTTTCAGGGAAATACAGCTATATAATGATTTAAATGTTCCCAAATGTATAAGTTGCCCATTTAAAACCTTGAAGTCTTCTCTGTTCTCATGTCCCTCAAGGTGTACAAGAATTTTTATTTTAATCTTACCAGAAATTGATATCTTTATTCAAGCAGCAGCTCCAAATTTTTGACTCTATGCAGAACTTTGTACCAGGCAATGGTCAGAATTGGAAAACAAAACAAAACTAAGTCAAAAGACAAAATATGCATGTATCAAATGTTTGATGAACTCCTACCAAATGGCATAAAAAATTTTAAAAAGTGATATGCAGAGTACCTGGGAGGATTTCTGCACTCTAAGCAGTAAGAAACTCCGCTGAGTGCTTAAAAAATAAGAAATAAGCATGTGACAGAGAACCCTGGGTCTTCTGAAGCTTCTAATGCATGTATACTTCTGTAGGAGTACAAATGCCTGTGAACAGTCCATCTTCTATTATTTACCTTTCTGTAATCTGCCTTTATCTGAGCCTGAAGTAGGAGTACTTCTGTAGGAGTACAAATGCCTGTGAACAGTCCATCTTCTATTATTTACCTTTCTATAATCTGCCTTTACCTAAGCCTGAAGTAGTGAAACCAGATTAGAGTTGATAAGAACTGAAGTGAGAAAAAGGATAGCTTGCCCTTGTTCCGTGTTTTGTTTTCCCATTTTCATTTAATACTGGTAGCCAAGGTTATGTTGTGACTAATGCATCTGTGAGGACTCTACCTGATTGTCACTGAAACTTGTCTCAGGTCTGAATGGCCTATGTTATTATCAGGTCGAACCATTCAAAATTGCTAATATTAAATCATTTTTTTACCTACAAAATGGCCTTTTTTTTTTTTTTTTTAAGAGAGGGAGAGTAGGGAGGAACAGAGGAAGAGGGAGAAAGGGAATCTTAAGCAGGCTCCACAGCCAGCATGAAGCCCAATGTGGGGCTGGATCTCGCAACCCTGAGATCATGACCTAAGCTGAAATCAAAAGTCACACACTTAACGGAGCCACCCAGGCATCTCCAAAAATGGCAATTTCAAATCTTCAACTTACAATATTAGTAGGTGTAATTTAAAGACTCTTAATTTTAATAATAATAAGTATAAAAATAAAATTAATTCATACATTATTGTTTGAAATAGATTGAAATAAAAGCAGTTCATTTTATTTTTATATAACAGAAATTTTAAATTGTTTCCATTTGCCAGTCTTTATCATTAAAAATAGAAAATATTCAGACATGTTTTCAATTTCTTATCTAAGTCTTTCTTTCATTTGTGTGTCTTCTAGCACTCCCTCCTTCACAAAATAAAGACTTTGATTTTATAATAAACAAAATTGACTACTAGTCTCTTTTGAACTTCAGCTTTCTTAATTGGATCATCTACTCCTTAATGATCTCTTTTTTAATACTGTAATATAATACAAAGTATTACCAAGTATCAGTAAGGTGATTTAATTTAATAACACAGAGAAAATCTTTTAGGCCAAGAACTAGAAGTAAGAATATTTAATGAGGGGAAATGTGCACGAATATGGAAGGATCTTCAGGACATATTAAAGTGACAAAAGCAAGGCACAGAATTGTATATGATTTCTATCTTTTGTGAAAGAAAGAAGGGGAAATAAACATATCTCTATAAAAACACTAGCAGCATATACAATATACTAGTAAAAGTGATGAAGAGGATGAAAACAGGGTGGAAGTAAGAATAATAACATATATCTCTTAGAAAATGAATGTTAAAAATGTATAGGGGCCCCTAGGTGTCTCAGTCGGTTGAATGACCCACTCTTGATCTCAGTTCAATCTCAGGGTTGTGAGTACAAACCTCATGTTGGGCGTCACACTGGGTATGGAGCCTACTATAAAAGAAAAGAAAAAAAGGGGCACCTGGCTGGCTCAGTGGGTTAAGCCTCTGCCTTTGGCCCAGGTCATGATCTCTGGGTCCTGGGATCGAGTCTCTACATTGGGCTCTCTGCTCAGCAGGGAGCCCACTTCCCTCCCACCCTCTGCTTGCCTCTCTGCCTCTTGTGATCTCTGTCTGTCAAATAAATAAAGTCTTAAAAGAAATTTAAAAAGAAAAGAAAAGAAAAAAAGTCTAAAAGGGTACCAATTTGCCATTTATTGCTTTCACTATAACAGTACAGATGTTACAGAGATCCCTAGGTATGTCTATAGCAGCAATGTAGGAAAAAATGTTGTGTAAAAAATACCTAATATTTAGTACAGCGCTTCTCAAATTTTATTGTATATAAAGTCTCTCAGATGTTTGTTAAAAATCCGTATTGTTGGGGCCTAACCCAGATTATAAATTAATAGGTTTGAAGTGCAGTTTAAGAATAAGCATTTTAATAAACCTTAGGTAATTGTCATGCAAAAAATTATTTACTCTACTTTGAATAATACTGTTTTATATTAGGGTGTCTTATAGCTTTACATTTTTATTCTGTTACAACATTAGCAGTTTCTCAAATACAGTGAATAAATCATTGCTTTAATGACTGAAAATAATAATTTCCCAACAGGAATTCTTCTTTTTTCTCAAGACAGACAGAGATCACAAGTAGGCAGAGAGGCAGGCAGCGGATGGGGGGGAAGCAGCCTCCCTGCTGAGCAGAGAACCTGATGTGGGGCTCAATCCCAGGAGCCTGAGATCATGACCTGAGCTAAAGGCAGAGGATTTAACCCACTGAGCCACCCAGGTGCCCCTAAAATTCAAACTTTTAAAGTAGAGTAGTAGACCTCAGTTTTGTCTGATTGTAGAAATTCAGCTAGATGGCTATCAGATCACTCTGAACACCTGTGAACTCAACCTGAGATCTAAAAAAAGAATAGCTGCAACTCTATTAGTAGAAAAGTGACTACATTCTGCAAGAATGACAATATGGAAAAACCCACCTTAAAAAAGAGAACAAGAGGTTTACTGACTGCCAGAGACCTAATTAGCATGGATAAAAGTAAGATGTTGGGAATAGAGTTCAGAATAACAATTATAAATTTACTAGCTGGGCTTGCAAAAGCAGAGAAGATACTAGAGAATCCCTTTCTGGAGAAATAAAAGAACTAAAATATAATCAAGTTGAAAGAAGAAAGTTATTAATGAGATGCAATAAAAAATGGAGGCTCTAACTGCTAAGGTAAATGAGGCAGAAGAGAGAATAAGTAATATAGAAGACAAAATGATGGATAATAAAGAAGCTGAGAAAAAGAGAGATAAATAACTACTGGATCATGAGGGGAAAATTTGAGAGATACGTGATAAAATAAAGCAAAACAATATTAGAATAATTGGGATCCCAGAGGAAGAGGAAAGAGAAGGGCAGAGGGTTTATTGGAACAAATTATAGCTGAGAACTTCCCTAATCTGGGGCAGGAAAAAAGTATTCAAATCCAAGAAGCACGAAAAAGCCCCCCCCCCCAAATCAGTAAAATGGGTCAACACTCTGACATATAATAGTGAAACTTGCAGATCTCAGAGACAAATAGAAAATCATGAAAGTAGCTCTGGACAAAAGGTCCATAACTTACAAGATTAGAAATATTAGACAAGAAGAAGACCTATCCACAGAGACCTGGCAGGCCAGGAAGGACTGGCATGATATATTCGGGGTGCTAAATGAGAAAAATATGCAGCCAAGAATATTTTACCCAGCAAGGATGTCATTTAAAATAGAAGAAGAGAGAAAAAGACAGACAAACTAAAAGAATTTCTGATCACTAAACCAGCCCTACAAGAAATACTAAGAGACCCTTTAAGCAAAGAGAGAACCCCAAAATAACATACGCCAGAAAAGAAGCAAGACAACCTACAGAAACAGTGATTTTACAGGTAATACAATGGCACTAAATTCATAGCTTTCAATAGTTTCTCTGAATGCGAATGGGCTAAATGTGCCCATGAAAAGACCCAGGGTATGAGATTGGATAAAAAAGCAATCCTATCTATAAAGGACTCATTTTAGATCAAAAGATACTTCCAATTGGAAGTGGGGATGTGGAGAACAATTTATCATGCAAATGGACATCAAAAGAAAACTGGGGTTGCAATCCTTATGTCAGACATACTAGATTTTAAACCAAAATCTGTAATAAGAGATGAGAAGAACACTATATCATAATTAGAAGGTCTACCAAGCAAGAAGATCTAACAATTGTAAATATTTATGCCCCTAAAATGGGAACAGCCAATTATACAAATGATTAATAACAAAATTACAGAAGCATATTGATAATCATACAATAATAGTAGGAAACTTTAGCACCCATTCACTGCAATGGATAGATTAAGCAGATCAATAAGGAAACAAGGACTTTGAATGACACACTGGACCAGATGGACTTCACAGATATATTTAGAGCATTCCATTCTAAGTCAACAGAAAATGCATTCTTATCCAGTGCACATAGAACATTTTCCAGAGCAGGTCAAATACTGGGTTACAAATCAGGTCTCAACCAGTACCAGAAGATTGGGATCATTCCCTGTATATACTAGGACCACAAGGCTTTGAAACTTGAACTTAGTCACAAGAAGAAATTTGCAAAGAAAGGTTAAAGAACATTCTACTAAAGAATGAATGCATAAACCAGGAAATTAAGGAAGAATTGAAAAAGTGGAAACAAACGAAAATGAAAACACAATGTTCAAAACCTTAGGATGCAGCAAAGGCAGTTCTAAGAGGGAAGTACATAGCAATACAATACTTTCTCAAGAAACAAAAAAAAGTCTCAAATACACAACCTAATCTTACACCTAAAGGAGCTGGAGAAAGAACAGCAAAGAAAGCCTAAACAAAGCAGGAGAAGAGAATTAAAAAGATTAGAGCGGATATCAATGAACTAGAAACCAAAAGAACAGTAGAGCAGCTCAATAAAACTAGGAGATAGTTCTTTGAAAGAATTAGTAAGATTGATAACCCCCTGTCCAGCCTTATCAAAAAGAAAATAGAACCATAATTAATAAAATAATGAATGAAAGAGGAGAGATCACAACCAACACTGAAGAAATACAAAACATTATAAGAACATATTATGAGCAATTGTATGCCAACGAATTAGGCGATCTGGAAGAAATGGATGTATTCCTAGAAACACATCAACTACCAAATCTGGAACAGGAAGAAATAGAAAACCTGAACAGACACATAACCATCAGGGAAATTGAAGTGATAATCAAAAATCTCCCAAAAAACAAGAATCCAGGGCCAGAGGACTTCCCAGGACAATAATACCAAACATTTAAAGAAGAATTAATATATATACTTCTGAAGCTATTTCAAAAAACAGAAATGGAAGGAAAACTTCCAAACTCATTTTATGAGGCCAGCATTACCATGAACCCAAAACTAGACAAAGATCCTACCAAAGGGAGAATTATAGACCAATATCCCTGATGACCATGGATACAAAAATTCTACAAAGATACTAGAGAATAGGATCCAACAGCACATCAAAGGTTTATTTACCACAACCAAGTCAGATTTATTCCTGCACTGCAAGGGCAAATCAATCAACATGATATACTATATAAATAAAAGAAAAGAGAAGAATCATATGATCCTCTCAATAGATGCAAAAAAAACATTTGAGAAAGTACAGCATCCTTTCTTGATTAAAACTCTTCACAACATAGAGATAGAGGGAACATACCTCTAAAAGCCATATAGGAAAAGCCCACAGCAAACATCATTCTCAATAAGGAAAAAAAGAGCTTTTTCTCTAAGGTCAGGAACTTGGCAGGGATGTCCACTATCACCACTGCTATTCAAAATAGTGCTAGAAGTCCTAGCCTCAGCAATCAGACAACAAAAAGAAATAAAAGGCATCCAGATTGGCAAAGAAGAAGTTAAACTCTCTCTCTTCACAGATGACACAATACTCTATGTGGGACACCCAAAAGCCTCCACCCTAAATTTGCTGGAACTCATACAGGAATTTAGTAAAGTGGCAGGATAAAAAGTCAATGCACAAAAATCAGTTGAATTTCTATACACCAACAAGACAGAAGAAAAAGAAATTAAGGAGTCAGTCCCATTTACAATTGCACCAAAACCCATAAGATACCTAGAATAAATCTAACCAAAGAGGCAAAGGATCTGTACTCAGGAAACTATAAAGTACTCATGAAAGAAATTGAGGAAGACACAAAGAAATGGAAAAATGTTCTATGCCCAGAGATTGGAAGAACAAATATTGTTAAAATGTCAATGCCTCCCAGAGAAGTCTACATGTTCAATGCCATTCCTATCAAAATGCCATCAACTTTTTTTACAGAGCTGGAACGAATAATCCTAAAAGTTGTATGGAACCAGAAAAGACCCCAAATAGCCAAAGGAATGTTGAAAAAGAAAAGCAAAGCTGGTGGCATCATAATTCCAGACTTCATGCACTATTAGAAAGCTATAATCATCAAGATACTTGTTTCTGAAATAAAAGCAGATGTCTGGATCAGTGGAACAGAATAGAGAATTAAGAAATGGACCCTCAGCTCTCTATGATCAACTAATCTTTGACAAAGCAGAAAAGGCTACTCAGTATAAAAAGATAGTCTCTTCAACAAATGATGTTGGTAAAATTAGACAGCCTCATGCAGAAGGGTGAAACTGGAACATTTCCTTACACCATACACAAAAATAAACTCAAAATATATGAAAGCCCTAAAGGTGAGACAGACATCCATCAAAATCCTAGAGGAGAACACAGGGAGCCACCTCTTCCACCTTGGCCACAGCAACTTCTTGCTAGACAGACATGTCTCCAAAGGCAAGAGAAACAAAGGCAAAAATGAGCTATTGGGAGTTCATCAAGATAAAAAGCTTTTGCACACCAAAGGAATCAATTGACAAAACCAAAAGACAACCTAAAGAATGGGAGATTTTGCAAATGTTTGATCAGATAAAGGGTTATTATTCAAAATTTCTAAAGAATTTAGTAAACTCAACACCCAAAGAACAAATAATCCAATCAAGAAATGGGCAGAATACATGAACAGACATTTCTCCAAAGAAGAGCTGCTGAAAGGGAGGGTGGGGGTATGGTGTAAGTGGATTATGGACACTAAGGAGAGCACGTGATGAAATAAACACTGGGTATTATATAAGATTGATGAATCAAAACAAAGTGGAGTGGTAGACATTGTTCATCTTTGTACCTATTCATCTTCTGAACCCCATTTCTATATTTAGCTAAATTTTCCCAAGTTTTGTTGAGAAGCAGAACCTTCCTTTCAGTACAGAAGCTGGATACTCTCTTTTCAAAATATTATTTTGAATAGCAGCCAGACATTTAGAAAGGCTAGAAAAAGGGAAAATGGGTAAAGCAGATTAAAAAAAAAATGTAGGTAGCACACTTGGCTAAATCAAATTTAAACATTAATGAAGATTTATTACAATCTTAGTAGCTTTTGGCTTAAAAAAAAGGGCTAGGAATTGTAACATTGTAGTGTCGGAAACATACTGATCTGTGTTAAATGTGATGGGCAACTTCTTACAGTTGTTTACTCTGTGATAAAATATCCATTACTGGAACACCTTTTCAACATACTGTCTCACATCGTGTAACATTAAAATATTTCATGCAAATGGTTTGTATAGTGACTCATTTCTCATTGATATATTCTATAAATTAAGAGTGTTTGAATTTATGATTAATGTTCCTTTGATAGTAATTTCTAGCTACCAACAGATAAGATTTTCTCTTCATATCACATTAAGAAGTTAATTATGAAAATACTTAAATGTGTAATTGGTACTTCTATTTTAACATACTTTGCTTTTGTATTTTTAAGTGAAATAAGCAATAATTTCTCTGTGAGCAGAACTATACAAGAATGTTTCACAAGTATTTTCATAAAATTATGTTTTATATAGTAAGTTTTTCTCAAACAAGAACCAATCATTACCATATATTGTATGTTGAAAATGAATATACTCAGGTATACCAGAAAATGTGAATCATAAATAAGTAAACAAATAGACTCATATATATTATGTATTATATTAATATATTAACAATGTATTGATATATATTAATAATTGATCAAATTAATTAAATGATTATATATATAATATATATATATATATCTGATTTAAAATTGCCCCAGGCTTATAGGAATAGGAATATCATTTCAAAGGAATCCAATTCAATAGGTTTTCAATGCAGGGCATTATTATTGTCTTCACATGAACTTTTATTAAAGAATTTTCACTGGGAAATAAGTAGATATTAACAGAGTCCAGGCTATGAAAAATCCATTTAGATCACTTTGAATATCATGCTAGACGTTATTAGACATTTATAAAATGATTCATGTTGACACTCAGGAGTTCTGATTTATTTATTTTAAATAATAAAAATACAACTTTCCATGGATTTGATGCAATATAAGAATTACTCTGAAGATTCAGTTTCTCTAATTTAAAAATCCCAATTGAATTACACCTTCCAGTAGAAATACTCATAAAGTTGTCAATTTGTGTCAGCAAGTTGCATGAGAAAGATGATACAAATTTTCAAATAAAGCAAATTTAACATTACTATTTATATCAACTTCTCTTAAAGTGATATTCTTAATTCCCTATTTCTCATATATACATTTAAAAAAAATCCAATCCTCCTAATGAGGTATGTGTTAATAAAGGTTATAGCTATATGTGTTTAATAATTATGTCAATTTTGGTAAATATTACTATACCATAGCAACTACAATTATTTTAATAAATTCAAATTCTTATGGGATATCCCTTTGATTCCCCACCAAACAATAAAACACACATCACTATAGACTAATAGACAATGTATTAGCTCAGTCTCTGGTTTGTTTCAGGATTGAAACAAAGTCCTCATCTTCCCAACTGTTATTTAACAGGAAAGTATCAAAATTTTACTTTGAATAAATGATTTACAAAATGCTTGTTTTGTAAGGTCTTTTCCCTTTGAAGAATGATAAAACTCATGAACTAGAATTGGAAAATTTGAAATCTATTCCCAGCATCATCTTAATAGGTTCTTGGAAAAATAATTTTTACCTTCTGTGCTTTCCTCTTTTTATCTATAAGTGACAGCCACATTTGTCCTCCTTAATACATAGTTTTTTGGTGATAACATTATTTTAAGAATCAAATCAGTATCTATGATTAAAGGAAGCATGGCATAATCCATTAAGAATTTGTTATTTGAGTGATCAGAAAGGGCACATGCACCCAAATGTTTATAGCAGCAATGTCTACAATAGCCAAACTATGGAAAGAACCTAGATGTCCATCAACAGATGAATGGATAAAGAAGATATGGTATATAAACACAATGGAATACTATGCAGCCATCAAAAGAAATGAAATCTTGCCATTTGCGATGACAGAGGATGGAAGTAGAGGGTATCATGCTTAGCGAAATAAGTCAATCAGAGAAAAGACAACTATCATATGATCTCCCTGATATGAGGAAGTGGAGATGCAAAATAGGGGGTTTGGGGGTTATGAAAAGAATAAATGAAACAAGATGGGATCGGGAGGGAGACAAAATGTAAGTGACTCTTAATCTCACAAAACAAACTGAGGGTTGCTAGAGGGAGGGGGGAGGGAGAGGGGGCTGGGGTTATGGACATTGGGGAGGGTATGTGCTATGGTGAGTGCTGTGAAGTGTGTAAACCTGGTGATTCACAGACCTGTACCCCGGGGATAAAAATACATTATATGTTTTAAAAAAAATTAATAAAGACAAAAAAAAGTTAAAAATACATACTTTATGTGTTAAAAAAAGAATTTGTTATTTGGGGCGCTTGGGTGGCTCAGTTGTTAGGCATATGCCTTGGCTGGGGTCATGATCCCAGGGTCCTGGAATTGAGCCCCACCTGGGGCTCCCTGCTTGGTGGGAAGCCTGCTTCTCTATCTCCCACTCCCCCTGCTTGTGTTCCCATTCTCACTATGTCTCTCTGTCAATAAATAAATAAAACCTTCTAAAAAAAGAATTTGCTGTTTGTTTCAATGATAAAAAAGGAGAAAACAATTTTTGGGATGTAAGTTCAGTTTTTACATACTTTTGGTAAAGAAAAGGAGAACTATGGCATATGGATATTTTATTTTATTTTATTTTTAAATTTATTTGACAGAGACATCACAAGTAGAGAGGCAGGCAGAGGGGGTGGGGGAGGCAGGCTCCCCGCTGAGCAGAGAGCCGGATGTGGGGCTCGATCCCAGGACCCAGGACCCTGAGACCATGACCTGAGCTGGAGGCAGAGGCTCAACCCACTGAGCCACCCAGGTGCCCATATGGATATTGTAAATGTGTGTATGCTTCATTGGAAAAGAGTGGATAGATTTTTGGTTTTATGCAATGTGGACTGTGTAATTTAGACCACAACTTAGACATAAGGCAATTCTAAAACTATATAAAATGTTTCAAATACCTTCTCTAGAATATTAAAGAGCTAGCAACAGTACTCTGACAGGTAGCAACAGACTGACAACTGTCTCCTCAATAACAAAAGGAAGTCAAGAGCCTGGACTAATTTATAATATATTGAACCTAAGCATTTTTTATCTAAAATAATCTCCTTTAGAAAGAGATCTGAAATAAAGTCATCTCAAACCAAAAGTGAAAGAATTCAGTACTAGCAGACTGGTGCTAAAAGAAATTCTACCTGATGACAAGTTAATAATGAGGGAAAATAAAGAGTACAAAAACTACTGAATATGTGGAGCAACTAATTTAACATTGGCTTGTAAACTAATAATAGATATAATAATAATAATGTTTCATAGAATTTAAAACATATAGTGTGGTATTAGAGATACAGAAATAGATCCATAAGATAGAGATCTAGTAACAGACTTGGCGATGAATAGGCACTTGGCATATGACAAAGGTGGTTCTGCATAACAGTGCAACAATAAATGGTGTTCAGACAGTTGAGTGGAAAAATGCAATAGGACCCTACTCCACACTGCCAATATTTATGGAACTAAATGTAGAAGGGAAAACAATAGACAATAGAGAAGATAATAAAGAAGAATATATTCATAATATGAGGACAGGAAAATATTTCTATAACAGGACGGAAAAATAATGATAAAGAGAAGATTTATAAATTCAGTTACCTTAAGGGCACCACTGAGGGTGTAAAAATGCAAATCACGTAACAGGAGAATATTCTTAACAGCATAATAATTGACAAAGGGCGTGTATCCAGCACATATAAAGAGTGACAAGAAAAAAACAACCCAGTGGAAAAACAGGAAAGATGAGGAACTGCCACTTCACCAAAGTGAATATATAATTGGCTGACCTACACATGAAATTGTATGACTCCATTATAAGTTAGAGAAATAAAAATTAAATTCATGATGAGTTATCAGTATGCACCAAAATGGATATAATAGAAATACCTGATGACACCAACATTACAAAGAATGTGGAGAAACAGGAATTCCTACAATGCTCCTAGGAATACAAACTAATATGACTCCTTTGTAAAAAGCACCCCAAAGTTGTCTAAAGTTGAAAATATTCAAAGCCTAACGCAAGCAAATGTATTCCTATATATTGAGCTATGAAAATTGTGGGCATCTGGCACACTAGGAAATAAACATAAGTATGTGGATAGCAGCATTATAAGAATGAACTAAAAATCTATCAGTAGCAAAATAGATAAATATGTTTTGATCACTCATACAATACAGTCAAAGTAAAAGGGATAAATGGAACTAAAACATCATTGGCAAAATTGTAAAAGCAATACAGCAATGGAAGTCAAACATAGAAGAAATATATATATTTCTGTATGATTTAATTTGTATAAAGTTTTAAAATAGCAAAAACTAAGTTATGGTGCCTAGGAATGTATTTTTGGGGTATAGAAATATACAGCAGAACAAGGAAGTGATTCCATAAAAGTCAAAGGGTGGTGTGAAGTGGAAAAAGGCAATTGGGGAACTTCTGAGAACTCAGTTTCTCTTGACCTGGGTAGTTCAATTGCTGTTCACTTTTTAATAATTTGAAACTGTATATATTTATATTTTATATAAATTTTCTGTGTGTAACTTTAGCACATTTTTAAAAAGATAAACTTTTTTAAAAAAAAGATTATTTATTTATTTATTTGACAGGGATCACAAGTAGGCAGAGAGAGAGAGCCCGACATGGGTCTCAATCCCAGGACCCGAGCCAAAGGCAGAAGCTTTAACCCACTGAGCCACCCAGGTGTCCCTAAAAAGATAAACATTTTAATAGAAATAGCTAAACTCTGGAAATCAAAGGGTTAGACAAATGAAATGGTATGAAGATTAAGATTAAGATTAAGAAAATAAGAGAAAAAAATTATATGACGTATTTCAAAGAATGTTGACAGGTCTTAAAATATAAATTAATACTTTATTTGAATAGAACCTTTAAAACACTTGATACCATAGGAGAAATCCTAAAGGACTTGACACATCTGGGAAAGTAGTTTCCTTATTTCTGTTTTTCAAATCTTAGTATTCTGATTTATGCTAATACTAACTTTCCTGTAATAAGGAGCATCTGGAAAAAAGACCCTGCAAAATAAGAGGGAAAATGTAAAGAAGCAACAACTAGATAAAAGGGGTTTGTGATACTAATATTATTTTTAATGACAAATGCTAATGAGGAGTAATAAAGAATTATTATTTTATGATTAAATAGTGACTAGAGGGAAAATATCAGTCTATAAATGTGCTGTTCAAAACCCACCAAGAAGGTAGAATACATCAAATAAAATGGGCAGAGAAAATGTTGTAAGAGAACAGTGAAAATCTGTGTATTCTATCTTTAAGAGATAGACATATGGAATTAAAATATAGTGTGTGTGGAATTTCTGTCCATTTTTTCAAAAATGAGAAAAAATTGTAAATATAACATAATACTAACTCTTCTTTATAATGAAAAGTCTGAAAGTTGTATGAGGATGAAAAAAGGAGTGATATAGTAGAGTGAATAGTAAAGAACTATTAAAAATAAGACAACAGATCCAAAATGGAGTCACTTATGCAAACCTCTCCTCGCCAAACTAAGACTTGACTTAATTACGGTTTCAGTTTTCCCAGAAATCGAATTTTAAAGATTTTATTTATTTATTTGACAGAGATCATAGGCAGAGAGGCAGGCAGATAGAGAGGAGGAAAGAGGCTCCCTGGAGCAGAGAGCCCGATGTGGGGCTCGATCCCAGGACCCTGGGATCATGACCTGAGCCGAAGGCAGAGACTTAACCCACTGAGCCACCCAGGCGCCCCCAGAAATTGAATTTTAAACCAGACAGTCAGGAATAGTCTGATAGACCCCTGCCACTCCCCAAAGAACAGGAACCTTGACCTAACCAACTGCTATTTCACCTTATCCCTACTTCCCTATGCCTCTGAAAGTTTTTCATTTTAGACAGCTCCTTGGAGTTCCTTTCTATCTGCAGGATTAGATGCCTGATCCATGAATCACTGAATAAAGTCAATGAGATCTTTAAAATGTATTCAGTTGAACTTTTTTAAATGGTCAAAGGAACATTTTTCTGTATCTTTTAAAGAATCAATGTCCATCTGCTCCTACTTCCATGAAAATTCCTTATTTGAAGGGTTTCTGGTCCTCTGCTATCTCTCAAAAGTACATCTTTTCCATGGTTCAACCCTTGGGCCTCTCCTATTTTTCCTCTGTCTTCCTTGGTAATCCCATTCTTTCTAGTGATTAAAATAACCTACCTATCACTGATCCCCAAACACTGTACTTATTTCTGTTTTTCTAATTGCATGCTGAATATTTCCATCCAATTCCTCAATTTTCCATTTCCAAAAAGGAATACATAAATTTTCTGTTCCAAATCAAAATTCTGAAATCAGAAATTCTGAATCAGAATTTCTTACAATACATACCTGATTTGGACAAACAGTATAATTATGTACATAGTAATTTAATTAGAAATCTTGATATATTTATTTAGCTCTATTTTCTCCTTCTTCAACACTTCCAACCTTCTCCTTCTATATAACAGATCATCATCATCATCACCATTACCATTCTTTTTTTTTTTTTAAGATTTTATTTATTTGACAGAGAGAGAGAGAGTACAAGCAGGTAGAGAGGCAGACAAGAGAGGAGGAAGCAGGCTCCCTGATGAGCAGAGAGCCTGATATGGGGCTCGATCCCAGGACTTGAGATCATGACCTGAACTGAAGGCAGAGGCTTTAGCCCACTGAGCCACCCAGGTGCCCCACCATTACCATTCTTTTTTTTTTTTTTTTAAATTTTATTTTATTTTTTATAAACATATATTTTTATCCCTAGGGGTACAGGTCTGTGATTCACCAGGTTTACACACTTCACAGCACTCACCATAGCAGATACCCTCCCCAATGTCCATAACCCCACCCTCTTTCTCCCAACCTCCCTCCCCCCAGCCACCCTCAGTTTGTTTTGTGAGATTAAGAGTCACTTATGGTTTGTCTCCCTCCCAACCCCATCTTGTTTCATTTATTCTTCTCCTACCCCCGTAACCCCCCATGTTACATCTCCACTTCCTCATACCAGGGAGATCATATGATAGTTGTCTTTCTCCGATTGACTTATTTCGCTAAGCGTGATACCCTCTAGTTCCATCCACATTGTCACAAATGGCAAGATTTCATTTCTTTTGATGGCTGCATATTATTCCATTGTGTATATATACCACCTCTTCTTTATCCATTCATCTGTTGATGGACATCTCGGTTCTTTCCATAGTTTGGCTATTGTAGACATTGCTGCTATAAACATTCGGGTGCACATGCCCCTTCGGATCACTACGTTTGTGTGAAAAACCCAAAAGACTCCACTCCAAAACTGCTAAAACTTGTACAGGAATTCAGTAAAGTGTCAAGATATAAAATCAATGCACAGAAATCAGTTGCATTTCTCTACACCAACAACAAGACAGAAGAAAGAGAAATTAAGGATTCAATCCCATTTACAATTGCACCCAAAACTATAAGATACCTAGGAATAAACCCTAACCAAAGAGGCTAAGAATCTATACTCAGAAAACTATAAAGTACTCATGAAAGAAATTAAGGAAGACACAAAGAAATGGAAAAATGTTCCATGCTCCTGGATTGGAAGAATAAATATTGTGAAAATGTCTATGCTACCTAAAGCAATCTACACATTTAATGCAATTCCTATCAAAATGCCATTCATTTTTTTTTTCAAAGAAATGGAACAAATAATCCTAAAAGGTATATGGAACCAGAAAAGACCTCGAATAGCCAAAGAAATATTGAAAAAGAAAGCCAAAGTTGGTGGTATCACAATTCCGGACTTCAAGCTCTATTACAAAGCTGTCATCATCAAGACAGCATGGTACTGGCACAAAAACAGACACATAGATCAATGGAACAGAATAGAGAGCCCAGAAATAGACCCTCAACTCTATGGTCAACTAATCTTTGACAAAGCAGGAAAGAATGTCCAGTGGAAAAAAGACAGCCTCTTCAATAAATGGTGTTGGGAAAATTGGACAGCCACGTGCAGAAAAATGAAATTGGACCATTTCCTTACACCACACACAAAAGTAGACTCAAAATGGATGAAGGACCTCAATGTGCGAAAGGAATCCATCAAAATCCTTGAGAACACAGGCAGCAACCTCTTCGACCTCACCACAGCAACATCTTCCTAGGAACATCGCCAAAGGCAAGGGAAGCAAGGGCAAAAATGAACTATTGGGATTTCATCAAGATCAAAAGCTTTTGCACAGCAAAGGAAACAGTTAACAAAATCAAAAGACAACTGACAGAATGGGAGAAAACATTTGCAAATGACATATCAGATAAAGGGCTAGTGTCCAAAATCTATAAAGAACTTAGCAAACTCAACACCCAAAGAACAAATAATCCAATCAAGAAATGGGCAGAAGACATGAACAGACATTTCTGCAAAGAAGACATCCTGAAGGCCAACAGACACATGAAAATCTGCTCCATATCACTTGACATCAGGGAAATACAAATCAAAACGACAATGAGATATCACCTCACACCAGTCAGAATGGCTAAAATTAACAAGTCAGGAAATGACAGATGCTGGCGAGTCTGTGGAGAAAGGGGAACCCTCCTACACTGTTGGTGGGAATTGAAGCTGGTGCAACCACTCTGGAAAACAGCATGGAGTTTCCTCAAAATGTTGATAATAGAACTACCCTATAACCCAGCAATTGCACTACTGGATATTTACCCTAAAGACACCATTACCATTCTTACAACAGTCTCCAAATAATTTTGTTCTCTATAATACCACCAAAATTTCGTTCTTAAAAATCAAGCCTGAATATATATTATAGTTCCTGACTATAATGTTCTCTGCTACTGCATAATCCTTCCACTTGACAGAGAATTTTTAAGCCAGCCTATAAAACCTAGTTTTATATCTGATTTTGAACTTTGTTTATATGTCTGTCTCTACCAGAATATAAGTTCTTCAAGAACCACGCATAGACTTCAATCCTCAAAATAATCATTATCAAATACAATAAAAATTTACGGAATGGATGCATTCTTTGCATGGCTTTTTGCTACAGACTGAGCATGTTTTAAAGTCAGAATTATTAACCAACTTATTATGCTTGGATCTCCATGGCGTCCATGGATAGATATTTTGGTTCAGCAAATGTGGTTCAAAAATATTTACTTAATTTTCACTAACCTCTGACTAAAGTTAGCATTGTCTTCAAACCATAAATTATAGTTGTACCAATAACTTTGACACTAATAAAATTATAGATTTATTCATATTATATGTGAATTATTATAGATATTGATATAACTTTAAACCCACAACTTCTTTGGAATATGGTAATTATTAGATCCATGCTATACCATTCTATGTAATATGTTAATAATCACATGCATATATTACTGCATGAAAATTTCAAATATTTGGTAAATGTATTCCAAAGTAATACATCCTTTGCATTTTGTTTTCTTTCTATATCCTATAAGGAGCTTTCATCAAAGACAGACTAAAAAACTTCCATTTATGTTTCATTGGCAAGAATTTAGTAGAATGATGTTGCTCCATTGCAAGGAAGTTCAGAAAATATGATTTTTTAGCTGAGCACACTGCCACCTCATGAAATAAAATAAGGGTTTCTCTGATTAAGGCAAATGGAGAGTGCAGATGTCAGGTAGGGAATTAGCAATTCCTGCAAAAGACACATTAATAGTTTTATATTCTAACTGAAATGGACACCATAAAGAGATTTATGTTTGTAATTACTATATTTTCCTACCTTTTTCTCTACAAGAAGTCATCCTTGATTCCTTCAACTATAAGAAATTACTTCATCTACCCTAGCCTGAATTGCTATACTGCTTGATCTGGACTTCTAGCTAGTCATTTCTAGCCACCATGAGTTATAATTATTTGTATAAATGTTCTAATTAGGTTATCTACTAGGTGATAAAGTTTTCCGAGGCAAGGCTTCTCATTCATTTTTGTTCCTACAACCTAAAAAAGCACATAGCCACTATTGCTTATTGGGTATTAGCACAAAACCTAAAATGATAAAGTCTTGGATAGACTAGCTGTTACTGATTTGCTGTGTGACTTGAGCACAGCCCCTAAAACTTCTATGCCTGCCTCCTTACTTGCAAAATGGAGTAAAAATCTTCCTCTTGAGTTTGTTCTAAAGATGAAATGAGATAACGTATATAAAATTTTAAATATAACTCCTGATACATAGTAAGCACTCATAAAATATCTATTATTTCCGTTTTCCCAGGACATAATAAAGCCTCAGTAAATACTTGTTGAATTACTGATTGTCTTTGAGATTACATATGGATCTGGTTGGTAAAAAGCACAGAAGAGGTCTTACCCAGTTAGTCACAGTAGAAGTGTCTTAAAATACAATTGCAGTCAAGTATTTCTACTTTAAGGTACAGTGACTAATAAGTTATAATTTTAACTTATAAGGAATAGCTGTTAATTATTACCCAGTAGCTTATTTATTCTTATGCATATAAAAATAACATTCATGAGATAATATCAGATAGGGAAGATGTAGGGGCAGCTTTATTTGAACATTTACCAGAATATTGCAGTATTTCCATCTGTAAGCGAATAATAAATCAAAACCAAGATTAAGGCTAATTATGTTAGTAATTTAGGAAATGAAAAAAAGAAATATTAAACACAATTATTCAAATTAAATCGATTGGGACTGAGAATGAATGGGTTTATGAGCTGTTTATTGTTCTCAATAGCAACAAGAAAACCAGATGTTTTCTAAGAAATAGGTAGATTATTATTTTTATACAACCCTGGGTTGTAGGCTTTCTTGATCTCCCCTCTTTTGATTCTCATGTTGAAACGATAAATGAATTATGACTTAATCAGGCGAGTAATATTGTATACTTGAATTTCTTTCCTCAGACTACTGAAAGATATAAGAACATATGACTCCCCTAATCTCCAAATCACCCTCTCCTGTTATAATTTTGGCTGGTGGGAAATGCTGTATGAAATACATATTGTTGCTATAGTGGAAATGCAAACATTAGATGTGTGTATTTCTTTTTTGAAAGGAATTTTCCCCAAAAGAAAGTTATTTTACTACTCTAAGTGGGGAGGGCCGGCATTACTTTAAATGAATCTGCATTGCATTTAAAATGAAACTCATGACTTATGCGGTTTCTCTTTACCCTTCACCTTCTTAAACCTTCACTCTCTTAGAAGACTTTAACGTAATACTGATCATACCAATGCTCTTGCCAAGGATGAAATGCTGAAGGGGAAATAAGATTAGAGGAGGGAAATCTTTTAGAAGAGTGTATTAATCATCTAGGTATAGCTTGATGAAGTCTTGAATTTTTGTTTTTCTAAAAATAAGCTTTTTAGCCTTTGTAACTTTTTAGTTCAAGTTCTAGTAGTAAAAGGTGTTTCTCATCAAATGGACTCACCATTTAATGAAGCAGTAAGCCATTCAAATCTGAAACTTATAGGGAGAAAATGGGTGATATACTCAGAGTTCCTAGAGTTGAAACATAAATTCATTTGATTTTGAGAGTCTTGGAGCGTCTGTGTGATTTTTCAGTCCAAGTGGGGAATCTTTGAGAACCTTAAAGCAGTGAACTCTGACGGAGAAAGGAGCTAGCTTGACTGATTGGAAAAGGCAGAAGGTGAAGCCCTGACAGAGGTGATGTGGAAGCTGGATTAATACATCATGTCTTGCAACAACAGAAATTCTCTTGAGGTGAATGTGAGATGTTCCGGAAGATGCAAGGGGAGCTATTTCCTGAGGGGCTCCCCTGATGTCTCCACATTGGAATTAACCTAAAACACCAGGCATGATCATGAAGGGAGATAGAATGTTAAGACTAAGAAAAAAAAAAAAAGTTACAGAGTGTGGGGGTGTGGGGTTAAAAAGCATAAAACAAAAGTGCAAATCAGTTATTGCCAAGGGCTGGGATTAGAGGCGTGGGTTGACTACATATTTCTCAAAACTCATAAGAGTATTTTCATAGAAATTGTGAATTTTCCTGAAGGTGAATTATACTCATTAAACCTGAACAAAAAATATTAAAAACATACATGATTCGCTTAGAAAGGTTAACATGTTGACACTTGGGTGGCTTAGTTGGTTAAGTGGTCAACTCTTGATTTTGGCTGTGGGTTCTGGAATGAAGCCCTGAA
Source organism: Mustela erminea (assembly GCF_009829155.1). Classification (NCBI taxonomy): domain Eukaryota; kingdom Metazoa; phylum Chordata; class Mammalia; order Carnivora; family Mustelidae; genus Mustela; species Mustela erminea. Next base: position 95,631,190 of record NC_045619.1, read on the forward strand.
TTGGGCTTAGGGATTCTCTCTCTCCCTCTGCTCCTCCCCCCACTCATGCTCCCTCTTTCTTTCTCTCTCTCTCTCAAATAAATAAAAAAGAAAAGAAAAATAGACATGCTAATAGGAGCAAAAATAAATAAATAAAAAAGAAAGAAACAATGTATGTGAAAGATTTAATCCACGACAATTTAAAATTACAGCATGTGGATTAAGAGATGGTCAGAGTTTAAAAAGAGGAGGGGAGAAGTGCCTGGGTGGCCCAGAGGGTTAAGCCACTGCCTTCAGCTCAGGTCATTGTCTCAGAGTCCTGGGATCAAGCCCTGTATTAGGCTCTCTGCTCAGCAGGGAGCCTGCTTCCCCCTCTCTCTCTGCCTGCCTCTCTGACTACTTGTGATCTCTCTCTCTCTCTCTGTCAAATAAATAATTAAAATCTTTAAAAGGGGAGGGTGGGGGGAAGGGAAATTGCCTAGTAACTTGATTTTGTTATGGCTTGGTTAGTGATACTGTGCAGGATTTTCATAGTTCTCTGTCTTTGTGGATCCTGAAGTTGGACATAAGGAGAGATGGTGCTGGGTTTGCCTTTCTAAACTGGTGTGTCATTGGCAGGGTTCTCCAGAAGATAAGAGTAACACTGCATTTAGTCAACAAGGTATTTCTTAGAGAAGGGAAGGGGGTAAGCAAGACTGGGCTGATGAAGAAGTCCAACTTCTCTTTGTTGAGTCCAACTCAACAAAGACTTGGCCAATTTGACATGGAGTTCTGGAGAGAACTCCTGGGCATCTGTTGGTCTTCCCTTACCCAGTCGTGATAGTAAACCCCAGGCTGCCTAAAGTGTCCAGTGGTGAGGCAGCCGGCCCCACTCCTGCCTTACTCCAGCATGAGGTGCAGGGAGACAGTGTGTTGTGTAGCAGCTGAAGCACCCTGAAGCAGCCCCCTGAAGCAGCTCACCCTGAGGCTGTCTGCTGACTGCACTCCTTGTAGCAAGTCATGATTTGAAGGACATCTGGGTGGTGCATCTTCGTATTTATCACCATTTACCCTTTGCAGCACTGGCATACACTTCTCCATATATGTTCAAAAATCAGCTCCTGGTGGAGCAGGAGCTGGCAGGCCTCTCTTCCTGGATGACTTTAAAAGTAGAAGTTTGGTGAAACAAATGATAGGCCCTGAAATGGCAGTTGTGCTTGGAGCCACAGCTGATACTCAGTTGTGATCTTTTCCCTCCTCCACTATACACTCTGGGGTTCCCTCAACCTTAGCTCCCCTTCTGCTAATATCAGTGATTCAGCTAGTGGTGTGAACCAGATCCTCACTGCAATAGGCCTGAGTCCCTGATCACCATGCCCTTCTCGGCCTGGGGTTGATGTACCTGTCTATTGTCCGCTTGGGTAAGGGGTTATCAACAGATGCCAGTGTAAATCACCTGAGTTGCACATGTATTCTTTTCCTGCTCTTACTGCATTGAAAATAGCCCTATTGCCTCCTGATAATCAGAGTTAATTATTCCTGACAGGAAAGTTATTTCTTTTCTTTCATGTTTGTTTCTGGACATGAGGAACCCAGAATGGCCACGTAGCAGCTATAGGTTATCATTCAATGAGATGCTGGCAGTGACCCTTTGAGAACATGTGTCCTCTTTGGGAACCAGGACATTGAGAATTTTAGGGCCCAGAGTTGTGAGGACAAAAACAAAAACTCACTGGGAATGATCATAAGTGGGGCCAGTTTCCTTCTACTCTCTGATTCTGAGTCCCATTTGTTCTTTATTTGGGGAATAGAGCATCGTTGAAGAATACTTGATTTAATGCATATGCAACACTCTGGAGGATGGCACTTCCTGGTGTAGACTGCTGCTTCTAGTGGCCACTCCAGCTGTGTCCTCCACAGTCCGTTGCAATGCTTCATTAGGCCAGAAACCTTTCAGTGCAGTAAGTGTCATAACCAACAGGTAACATAGTCAAGGGTTCTCTCCAGCATTTCCTTTGCTTAAAAGGGCATTTCCTGATTGATTTGTTATATGGGATCACATGCTTATAGATCAAACACTCCATAAGTCTTCAGATAATAGTGGTGGCTGAGGCCCTGAATGCAGAAAGTACGGACCAGTGAAAGAACCTGGTTGTCATTAATCTGCTGGTCACTTTGAGTACTTGATTGTTCAGTAACTATTCTGCAGTGAACACTTTTTTGTGAAGTGAACATTTTTATACTTTATGATTACTCTTCTGTGTTCATCCATATGCCTATACTCCAGACATTTTCGTCCCCAGTCTTCTCATCTTTTTCTTTCCAGGCTCCTGACCAGCTACTGCCAAGTCATTTGCAACTGCCCTTGGATCTGTATATATTCTAGTTGTGAGCCACAACTTTGTCTACATAATGTGGATGACCGGTGTCCCACCTGAAACTTTTTCTATTAGCAGGATTTCCCCTTATCACTGTCTTTCAAGGCTGTCCCTAAATACATCTGTGATACAGCTGTCCATATTGAGTGGATCTATCCATAAACTAAGTTTTACCTTTCATTTCCTCCTTCATAGAGCAGTATGGGCTCGTACAGCCATAAGTGTGGGTGGAGGGAAGTGTGCTGAAGTATCATTTGTGGGTGCCATGGGAGTCTGGGCTGACTGCTCCTATCACTTGCTTGTACCTAACCCTATTTTATAGTAGATTGTTGCTGGGTTTCCCTGACCTTATAACTTGGTAGGGCTGCTAGAACTAAGCCGACTCCTGGCAATACCATCTGCAGAGCCACTGGATGTCCCATGAAGAGGCATTCTCTCTTTAACAGGGCCTGAGTAGTCACGAGCTGTTTATCAACAGGTGTAAAATGTGTAAAATACTCCACCACAGATGACATAATCTTGCCTCAGAACCCCAGCAACCTTCAGTATGTTGCTCCCACTGGGGATTGCCACAAACACTGTATGATCTTTTTTTCCCCACCACTGATACCACCGACACAAATAGAATGTTGAATTGTATTTCTCAAGAAGCAGAGACCTTTCTTCTCTGGGGCCCAGTCAAAGACAGCAGCTTTTTGCGTTCCTTAGTCTATGGGCAGAGTAGTATCTCTAGGTGTAAAATAAGCTGCCTCCAAAACTCAGAGACAAATAGATGGCATTCTTCTTTTTTCGTGGTAGGAGGTGCAAAATGTAATAATTTGTCTTTGTTTTAGAGGGGATATCCTGTTGCACTGTGGTATACTAGAGCCTTATAAATTTTAGAGAGTGGAAGATTCGTAGATGCATTTATCTCCCACCCATGTGTCTTGCCAATAACTCTAGTGTGCTTGTCATTTCTTGGTCACTCAGCCTGAAAAATCTAATATTATCAATGTAATAGATAAATATGCTGCTGTAGGATATCCAGATGGTCAGATCTCTTCAAACTATATTATGAGAAGGGACAAGAGAGTAGCAGGGTTGAAACAAAACTCTAAATGTGTCATTCCATATGAACGTGAACTGTTTCTCATCTTTTTCTAGAAAAGAATGTATGTATTATAACCTGTGACCCCATGCCATGTATTTGAAGCTGGATTCATCTGCTCTAGTAGAGATCACATTTCTGGCATGATGACAACAGTTAGGGCTACTCCATGGTTGACCTTGTGGTAGATTATGATCATCCTTCAGAAATTATTTATTTTCTGTAGGAGCTAATTCAACTAATTAAATAAAAGCATTATGACATCACCGTCCCTTCATCCTTTAGGCCTTTAAGGGTAGCACTGATCTCCTTAATTCTTCCCCTGCTCCTTACCATGGACTAATGCTTTTTGTTTCCTATTTTGTTTGGAGGGGGGTAGGTTAGTTTCTAGGGCCTTTACTCAGCTTTTCCCTCTCTAAGAATTTTCACCTCAAAGACCAAGGTTTCAGCATGGGAGTTATTCCCCAATTATCCAGTGTTTAAACCCTAGATGGGAAATTTTTGAATAAATGACTCAGTGATTTTACTGTAAGCTGGATATTAGCAATAGTTAATTTATTATCTGGAGTCCATATGTCCAAAATCTAAGAAGGAGTGTGATCATACATTTGGTTTTTAGGTGTGAGTGTCCACTTGTTAACTTTTTCCTTCAGTCCTCATGATATCTGAGCTTCCCTCTTTCCCATTGAAGAAGCTATGGCTCCTTTGGGGAAAGACTAAGAGAAATCACCCAAGTATAATTGTTACAGTGTTGCAGGATTGTTTCTCCTAGGAATCAGCCACCTCTATGACCAGTGTTCCAATTGAAGGTCTGGAAATAGGGAAAGGATTTGTTTTTTTGTTTTTTTTGTTTTTGTTTTGAGGTGATTGCCCTCCACTTCCCCTCCCAGTGATCCAACTTTGATGTCTTCTTCTGGTTCAAGATGAGTAGTGCTCTTGTCAGCAGTCCATCTGTTATACCCATCAATATATCATATTTTCTTAATTGTCTTAATAACTTGATATGAACGAGCCCTACCAGGGTGCCAGACCAAACTTATTAGTCATTAAAAATCATCAGCATATCCAAAGTTCTGGAAGTTAAGCATTGTTATCTAGATTATATTATTTGGGGATCATATCGGCCCCACTGTTAACAGTGAGCCTATTCTGGCACAGCCTTGCCTGAACTACAGAGGAGAGAGACCACTGAACATTTTATTGATGCTTGTACCCCCTCTCACCAGCATGGTCCTCATGTCCTTGGTCAACACTTTGCTGTCAAGGCCTTCTTGGAGATTATCTACATTCTCCTAAGCTTCTCTGGATATTGCTAAACACTCATCATGGGCTATTGCTATTTCAGTTTTTCTAAGAGCCTTTTTAGTAGAGAGTTCATACCAACTCCTGATGTGAGTGCCACAATGGTAAATCCTGTATCATGAGAATGCAGTTTTGGGTTCCTGGACATAATTCGTGTGTGTGTGTGTGTGTGTGTGTGTGTGTGTGTAGGCTTCCCTACACCCAAGCAACTCTCAGATACTAGCAGAGTATCAGAGAATTCAGCTCAATTCTGAAACTATCTACCTAGAGATAGAATGAGATTACACAGGCAAAGGGATTGGTTCTACATGACTACCTTCCACTTCAGATGACAATAGCAAGTACAGGTTGTTATCCATGCTTTGAACAACTGCCTGTAAATCAGAGGCTCATCTGACCCCTCCCTGGGTTTGATTAATTTGCTAGTACAGCTCACAGAACTCACAAAACCTGTTAGCTCACCAGATCACCAATTTACTGCAATGGATATTAAAGTAGCAAATCAACAGCCAGATGAATAGATACATAGGGTGAGGTCCTGAACAAAGAAGCTTCTGTCCTTGGAGAGCTTGGGACTCAGCATGGCAGCACATGGAAACTGGAAGTGTTTGGTTTCCTCAACCTAGAAGCTCTCTGACCCCCTTCTTTTTGTTTTTTTTGGGGGGCTTTATTACATAGGTGTGAATGATTAACTCAATGAACATTGGTGATTGCTTTAACCTTCAATCTCTCTCTCTCTTCCCAGAAATCAGGGTTAGGACTGAAATTTCCAACTCTCTATTCAGGGCTGGTCCCCCTAGCAACCAGCCCCCACTCCTAGGTGTTTTCTAAAACCCATATCATTAACATAAACCTAGTTATGGTAGAAAGGGGCATATTCTAACAAGGCATCCATTTCACCTTTATGGCTCTGAGGCATTTTCAAGAGCTGAGAACAGGAGACCAAATAGTATAACAAAAGATACTCTCATCACTCTTATTGCTCAGGAAGTTCCAAGGGTCTGGGGAGCTGTGATCCAGGAACTATGAATAAAGACCATGTATACATGGTTAACTGAAGGACCAAATACATATTATCTCTTATAAATCATAGTTATCACAACTGCCAAATCAATCACCTCTTTGCTGTTTAATTTTATGGCTTGATTCCCTTGACTAAGTGTCCTTAGAACCTAGTTACATAAGCACACCTCCAGTTTCACTGGCCAAGTCCCATAACTGCTTTGGAGTCGGGTCCTGTTATTCTAATAGATACTGTTTTCCCCATATATCTATACAGTCTGATACTTAGCTCTCCCTAGTGTATACCTTCCCCTGGCATGTCCCCCAAGACTGTTGAAAAGTTTTAGCAACTGGACCACCACCTTTTTCCAGAAGCTGTTTGTGATGGGGTCCTCACTGCCAGTGAGGTGATGAATCCTGCAGCTCTATAAACCTATAGTTACAGTTGCGTTCACAGACCCCTCCTGATACCAACTTGCAAAGGTTGGATTACCTAGGAGTGGATTCTGAGAAGGGTGCAACATAGCTATTAAGAATTGACACCTAAGAAGAGAAAGAAGAGTTAGCAAGATTGGGCAGAAGAGGAAATCAAACTGTGGCAAAACTCAGCAAGGATCTCTGGAGCAAGTACTACCCATAAGCCTATTTCTCATTGGTCCAAAACGACTGGGTTTTTATACACCTGGCACACTCAGTCAACAGAAGCAGAGGTAGCATCAGAAGATGTGACTTCCTGCAGCTAGAAGTTGCTGACATGTGAGGGCTGCCTGCTAACCACACTGGGCATCCAGGCTGCCTGTGGGATCTTGGGAACACAAAGGTGTCTACCACACAGTCAAAAGTTTAAAAAAAAACAAACAAAAAACAAAAAACAGCAGATAAAACCAGATCAAGAAACAAACAACAAAGGACTTGTTTCTTTCCCTGCATCTCAGGCTCGATTTTCCCAAGAAAAACTATAAGCAGGTTCACTTACCCGTTTACTATTTAGCAATTTTCTGCTAATATTCTTCTACTGGTTTCCCAAGTAGAGGTGACAGAGAAAAAGCAAAGGAGGAAAGTGTGGTGGGTTGTGTTTGCCAAAATGCAACAAAGTCTCCCATCCCACATGCTTTCCTAAAATATACCCTTGCTGCTCCCTGTCTAAAAGTAGAGTCTAATTCCTCTTCTCTTAGGTGGGAGATAGAATGCCTTCCCAAATATATCCATACTCCCAATTCTTGGATCCTGTGAATATGTTGTTACAGGACTTTGCAATGTAGGTAAGGTATGAGCCTTAAAATAGGGAGATTATCCAGTGAACCCAATGTTATCACATGAAACCTGAAAAGCAGAGATGTTTCACCAGCTGAAGGCAGAAGAGATGAAACAAAGGGAAAGTCAGAGAGATTTGAAGCATGAGATAGATTCCAGGGACTGTGACTTTTTGAAGATAGAGGGTATATGTGACAAGGAATAGAGGTAACCTTAAGGAACTAACAGACCCCCAAGAATTGGGGACTTCAGCCCTCCAACTTCAAGGACCTGAATTGCACCTTGGAAACAAAATTTCCCCCAGATTGTGAGACCCAGGGCAGCGGAACTAGTTAAGCTCACTCAGACTTCCAACTCACAGAATCAAGGGTTTATAAACTCGTTTTGTTTTAAACCACAAATTTTGTGAAAATTTGGTACAACAGCCATAGAAAACTAACTGTGACTCACTAGTTAACAATGAAGAAGAATGAAGTGCAGGAGATACTGAGTAACTTCTGAGTTTAGGTCAATTTCTACCTGGGTCATAAAAGGCTAGCTCTCACAAGGCTGCCTTTTGGACACCCATCATACTATAAAAAATCCCAAGGAAAGCCATATTTCAGTGCCACATTAAGGAGACACAGGCAAGCATAGCCTTTGACTCATTCTAGCCCAGGAACCAGACATGTGATTGAAGAAGCCCCTAAATGATATTAGGACCCTGGGTTCCATTCTTTCTAGCTGAGGTTATAGATGTTATGGAGCAGAGACAAGCCATCCTGGTTCTGCAAACAGAATCCATGAATGTAATGAAACTGTTGGTGATTTATAGTGCAGTTTTAAACTTTTTATATAAAAATAGTAACTAGAGCAGAAAGGAAGGAAGAAAAAACTCTCAAATAAAAAGAGGGATAATCTTTAAAGATCTCATACCCAGATCCATACATAGGGAAAGAGATAAAATTTTCCAGAATAGTTATGAGGAAGAATTTTATCTTCAAGTTATAATTTGGTTGAAAGAGGGAAAGAATATAATTTTATGTACTACTCTACAAGTGGGTCTGTAGCTCCTATATAATAAATAATTTTTCTTATAGTTACTCAAATATATATGTGTAATCTTAACTGAATAGAAACTTATTTAAAGTATGAAGCCAATGGGACACCTTGGTGGCTCAGTGGGTTAAAGCCTCTGCCTTCAGCTCAGGTCATGATCTCAGGATCCTGGGATCAAGCCCCACATTGGGCTCTCTGCTTACCAGGGAACCTGCTTTCCCCTCGCTCTCTGCCTGCCTCTCTGCCTACTTGTGATATCTGTCTGTCAAATAAATAAATAAAATCTTAAAAAAAAAGTAGGAAGCCAGGAAGTGATTATTTTTTCATTTTAAAACTATTTCTGGCTTTTGCAATCATCTGATTTGTTCCTTAAAAATATTATTAAGGAGATAAATTTAAATATCAAATCTTAATTAATTTTACATTGTCTTTGTTATCATAATTCAAATTATGTCAAATCAGTTTGTTTTACTTAGTTATTTTATTTCTGAGGGATTATTTCATAAATATGTATATATTTTACATAAAATAATACCACCTTTTATTTGTTAAGCTTTATAATTTAGAAAGCAATTCTATCTACATTTCTGGTTGATCTTTCTTAATAACCAAATCAATTTTTTACTACTTATGAGGAAAGTAAAGTTTAAACAGATCTGTGTCTGCCAAATTAGTGCATTAATGAAGTGCCCAACTAGGCCGTTATCCAGTTATTCAGATGCTGAGTATCTGAAATACTAATTTCAGACATTATATTGCTATTTTTTATGTTTTTATTGTTTGTATTAAAAATCAAACTTGATATGATAACATATGTCCACAGAAATACTTGTGTTTAAATATTTATAGAAGCAAATAATAAAAATCATCCAAATATCCATCAACATGTGAACTGATAAAGAACTTATAGCATTCTACACAACAGAACACTACTCAGCAATGAAAAGAACAGACTACTAAAGCATACACATAACTAAATGAAGGTGAACCATGAGAGACTATGGACTCTGAAAAACAATCTGAGGGTTTTGAAGGGACGGGGGGTGGGAGGTTGGGGTACCAGGTGGTGGGTATTATAGAGGGCACAGATTGCATGGAGCACGGGGTGTGGTGCAAAAATAATGAATACTGTTATGCTGGAAATAAAAAAAAAATAATTAAAAAAAAATCATCAGAAAAAAAAAAAAAGGTAAATATGCCGAATGAAAGAAGTCAGTTACAAAAGCAGACAGATTACATCATTCCATTTATATAACAGAATAGAGAAAACTGGCAAGTCTATGATGATAAAAACCAGATCAGTGATTGCCTGGGTTACACAGAAGATTGACTAAAAAATAGCAAGGGGGAATTTCTAGGTTGACGGAAGTTCTCTAAATCTTGACTGGAGTGGTAGTTAAGATTCATCTAATTATACACTTAAAATGTAAGCATTTTAAGATATATAAGTTATACTTCAATGCAAGGGTATTGAACATGAAGTAAATGTGGCATATTGACAAGGAAATCCACAGTTTCTGTTTTGGTCTTTGGTGTCATGAAAGAAAGCTTATTCTCTTCTGTAAAAGCTACTGAGGAGGAACTCTACATGTCTTTTTTTGAAACATATTTCTGAGTCTGTAGATAAGTCTTCAACTCAATAACTAGGGTGGTCTATTCCAGTTCAGATTAAAAAAAAAATCACCTGCAAAGAGCATCATTCAAAAAACCTGATAGCCCAATATTTATACTCTGGTGTGTATCTATGAACAAACATAATTATGCGGTAGATGTAATCACAGCATTAGTATCACAATCCGTCTGAAAATTAAATAAATAGTGTATAGGCTTCTTGAGAGAAGCATTACTTAGAACTAAAAAGCTTATCATAGTGCCTGGCAGATTGCTTAACAAATATGCCAAATGAATGAAACTCATTGAAGATAAACATTTCAAAGTGATTTCTGGATTTCTTGACTGTGGACCTGTATTGAGAAATGAAATTTTGTTGGACCAAGATAAAAACAAAAACAAACAGATCAATAAACCTCAGGCGACCACCTGCATTGCTAGGCCCCAGCCCAAATCACAGGGCTAAAGGCATAATCGCACTTTGTGGATTTGAAACTAATACCACAGTTTATGTAACTAATCTCATACAGATTATTTCTTGGGAAAAAAAATTTGTAACAAGTGATTGTTCAAGGTCATTATCAATATAAACCCAGAAAAATTAGCCAACATTAAGAAATCATTTACCTTTACATAGCAAAATGGCAAAGAAAATAGGAAGTTTGGGTCAATTCCTGGCAGAGAGAAAGCAGAAAAAGAGCTTCTGAATGAAAAATAAAATGGTATTTGGCCTGAACTTTAGCCAAAGAAACAAAGTAAGGGCAGTTGAAAACTTAGCTTACTGAAAGGCAGGTAGCCCAGAGTATTTTAGCGTGAAACTCTTGTGACCTGGGAAGCATTATGTAAATGTAAACAGTGACTCAACCTTCAAGGACATTCCAGGCACAGAGCAAGTTACACAATGGTACAAGTTAAGCAGATAACTTTATGGTTGCATTTTATAAAACGTATCCTGGTCAATACTGCTGTCCAAAATATAAGGAAATACCTATTTTTGGTTAATTAGGAAAAAATCCTCTACCATGCCTATATTTTCACTTGTTAAAATTATGCATAATCTCTGTGGATCTTTGCACACTTGAAATGCTTGAAAGTACTGTAGAGATTAAGATAGTGAAGCTAAAAGATTAAGTGACCCAGCTAGGACTATATGCACAGGAAAAGGCACTGAAACTTAGGTTTCTTGGTACTATGTTCGGTCCTCATTGATTTATTTCATAAAATTCATTAAGTATTAAATAATTATAAGTCTCTATTTACAAGAACCCTGCCCAGAAAGGTTTACAGTTTATAATGAGAACTTCTATATGCTTCAGAATAATTAAAATATTCAGGGGCACTTAGCTGGCTCAGTTAGTAGAGCACGTGACTCTTGATCTCCAGGTTGTAATTTCAAGCTCCTAGTTGAGTGTAGAGATTACTTAAAAATAAAATCTTTAAAAAAATTATTATATATATATATATATACACACACACACACACACACACACACACACACATATATATATTTAGATGATGGCATCTATAAGACACTTACAATTAGAATCCATTAAGATCAATTTACAGATAGCATTAAATAAAACATAAAATTAGAAAAATACCAATGGATAAGAGTTTAAATGCAGAACCCATCAAGAGATTTTTAGAGCTCCAAAGGTCATTTATTTTGACAAAAGACCTCTCTGGGCTATTGTATAATTACGGAAAGTCATACCATACAGCAATGTCCAACACAATTATTCTCTCTTTCTCTTTTTAAAGATTTTATTTATTTGAGAGAGAGAAAAAGAGCACAAGCAGGGGGAGTGGCAGAGGGAGAAGCAGGGTCCCCACCCAACAGGGAGCCAGATGCAGGGCTCAATCCCACGGCCCTGGGACCATGACCTGAGCCTAAGGCAGATGCTTAGCCAACTGCGCCACCCAGATGTCCCTCTTTTTTTTTTTTTTTAATTCTTTGTAAAAGGGGGCTAGATTTGCATTCTCCACAATTCAATGGGAAGCTTCCTTAGAAGATATTTCCAGAGTAGACTATGTGGATGTACTCAAGATATAAATGTACAAGCAGTGGACACAGGTCTTTCATATTTTATACATTCTATGAAACCAGGTCAGAGCCATCATATTGACAGCTGCTAGCCCACCACAAACTGTCATGGTATGCTACCACTGGATGCAGGTACATTTCTTTTCATCCAGGCTAAGGGGAAATATTTGGACATTTGGCCTTTTGCTCTTAGTTAAAACCAATCTATGGTGTATAGTTTACACACACACACACACACACACACACACACACATGCCTTGCTATGAAAAAACTATTAAATATCTATTTTGGGTTGTGAAATGTCTATTTTTTTTAGCCTTGACTTAAGAACACATTAAAGCTTTCTCTTAAGCTCAATGTTTCATCAGGTCTTTATTCCATTATGATTTATAGTCTTCTTAGGTAATACCGTGTATTGGTCAGAATAAGCTAAGCCATGTTCTCTTAACAAATAATGCCCCAAATATCAGTGACTTAACACAGTAATGGTTTCTCGTTCACACACAGTCTTGTGTAAACCAAGCAGTCCTTCTTTATTTTTTAATGACTCTGTTTTATAGCTATTCTATCTAAAACATGAGACTGAGAAAAGCAAAAATGAAGGAAGCATACTGTCTCTTAACTCCTTTTGCCTAGAAATGATATATGTCATTTTCAATCATACTCTGCTAGTTAGAACTAGTCACTTGGCTCCAATATAACTGTAAGAGAAGCTGGGAAATACAGATCATGGAAATTTTGAGCACTAACAACCTCTAACCAGATATCTGTTCCTTCAAGTCACACTATCATTTTTTTCCTCCAACTGGCAAACATTGATTACCTTCTATCTGCAAGAATTTGTGCCAGATACTGGAAGACTACAGAGATGTGTAAATGTCATCTCGGTCCTCCAAAAACCTAACAGTTTGGGGAGACAGAAAAATAAAATTATAACACAGCCATAATGTAAAGCAGAAAGGTGTGCCCCAAATAGAGGCATACACCATGTTTTATGAAAAAGAACACAGAGGAAGATGGAATTAATTCTTATTGAAGGAATCCTTGAAATGCTAGAGAGGTGATGACACATTTGCTGGAGCTGAAGAAAAAACAAGGCTCAGACAAGTTTTACCTGAAAAAGAGAAAATGGGGAATGCAAAAAGTCAGCAAAATGTGAGAAGATATGGCATGACTGAGGAATGAAGAAACTGAGGGTTCATAGGTGAGGGTATAGAACCTCATAGCTGAGGGTAGGGCTTCGGAGAGACAGTATAAGACATTTGAGCTTTACTAGTTTATATGTGATTTATGCATTTACTAGTATACTTATTTGTAGAAAAGGGGTTGCTAGGATATTGAATATATTGTTATTCTTTGTTTCTTCCACTGTTACTTCACCTTATGAATAGAAATCCAAGCAAAACATTTTACCAAAAACATTTCAGGTTCTGATCATACGGTTTGTCCTTTCCCTTAATTGTATTCTTTTCTCAACTTCTGAGTAATATTAACACCATGTCATAGGAAAAACTGACTAGATTTGTTGCCACCTAATTCCCTTTCAGATTCCTTTCTAATCAAAACAAATATTTACATAGCATGCCTAGCCATAGTAATAAGGCAACTTAAAGATGAATCCCCAAATACTAACACTGGGGCAGTAGGTAAATTAGATCCGGAGTTTTAATTGTTGGGAAAACAAGAATTAAAACAAAACAAAACAAAACTTGCTACAGTTATGATTCATGCTATGGGCAGTGATGTTTAGAAATTTGACAATGAGTTAGATAAACCAAGAATGTGGGGCTGTAAAAATAAACAACAAACAAAAACAGAAAAGAAGAAAAAAAGTCAAAAAGAAGGAAAATGTAGAATGGGGTAAAAATTCAGAAAATATATGGTCTTTCTTCTTTCTCATCTTTGAAAGGAAATGAGGGATGAACGAGCAGGAAAAATGGCAATAAGAAACACTGAAGAACATGACCTAGAGATGTGTGTCTTGGTGCTGTTTCTTTTCAAAATTTAACAATATTTTTTGTGAGGAAAATGAAACGTTTATAGTCACTGCTAGACATGTTATCACTATCAGATGCCTATTATATTTTATATAAAGGTCACTTCATGCTAGTTCTTTCTGGAAGTTTTTGCTTTAGTTCCTTCATTTCCAACATCCTTCCTCTGTAAAATTGTCTTCCAAACTTCTTGAAATTACTAATAGGCGACATTTATTCACTTGTATTATCTACCTAAATCTTATGACAGAAATAACAAGTTGATATTATTTCTATTTTGTAGCTGCAGAAACTAAGATGCAAATTTTGTACAAGCCTACAAACTGGCTGTGGCAGAAGCAAGACAAGGTGAATTTAGCTAAACGACTTTAACTTGTGAAGGGGGGCAGAAAATGCCATCCCCAAATATGCCACTTTGGCGTATTGATTATTTTGAATTAAAGTTACTTGGGAAATAGCCAGTGCAAGAAGGACACTCTGACCACCCTTTGTCCCTGTGAAAATAGGAAGTAAATCTCCCATGTGAAGTTACCCTCCCAGTACCAGGAGGTAGAGAGACATCCCTATCACTGGAGACAGAGAATTCAGGGCCTTCAAGGAGGTAGAAACCAACCTTGTCTGCTTTGGTCACTTCTTTGAGTCTATTATTTTTATGGACTCTAGACATATGAATTTGTGTTTCTCCTGTTAATCTGTCTTATGTCAATTTACTTATTAGACCAAAGAACATAGAAGAAAAGAAGGGAAAAAGTTTTCCTCCCCCTATGCTTGTCTATTTCCAAATTTGTAAAATGTGAAAAATCATAGTATTTTATTAATTGAAATAACCCACTAAAGTGCTTAGGGCAGTTCCTGATGGTGATAAACACTTATAAATAAGCAATTATAATTATTATTATTATTACTGTTACTGTTATTACCATTTTGATTCCTGTCCCTGAAGCTTCAAAGCTTCAGTTATTTCAACTAAGTTATCTTGACTTCTTATAAATTATTTCAGTGCTAGAATAAATAAGAAAAGCTTCCAGGAAGTTATATTAATATCTAAGATTAACATAACTTTGTATCTTTTCCCCATTTTCAGGAGCAGAGAGGTGTGTGTATTGCCGGTGAAGTTCTGTTAAATTGACCGAAAAACGACAATCGCAATCCTCAAATTCAACCCCAGATTTCTTCTTCTGTTCCTTTTCGTCTAAGAAGCATTTCAACTCTAAAGACATTTAAGGAAACCAATCTTTGGTGTTACTAAATGTTCACTTCCAGCCCTTCCTCTTTCTAACTTCCCCAAAACACATGTTCTAGACAGTGAAGAAAAAAATAAAATAAATAAAGGCAGAACGAATCAACTAATGGTTGTGGAATTATCATTATCCCTAGCACTATTCATTGACAAATATTAAGTCCTACTTTGAAGAATTAAATAATCTGAGAAACTAAAAATGGAAGAAATTATTTACAGTGACTTTACTTCATTTCTTTCCTGTTTTCAAGTTCTTCTTGCACTATTTTCTGTACTCCTTGTTCCACGGTGTAAATTTTATTTTTCCCGTGTTCTGGTTAGTGAGCCCTATCTCCATCCCTGCCATTCCTCCCTTCGCTCCACAAAAAAGACCTTAATCGAAAAACGGCCCAACACTTTCCTGCCACACTCACAATGAGAATCTTCACATCTCCCTGCACTGTGCAGGCTCTTCACCCGTGCACACTTTCCCTCTCCTAGAGATTGCACAACTCCCCGAGGATACCTAAGTAGAGCTACTACTGCACACCTGGCTCCTAGGTTAGCCGCCAACGTACTTGGGTAAAACGTGTCACGACCGATCCGGAACAAAACGTCTTCCTATCTGACTCTCGATTTTCTTTCTTGGCCCAAACTAAACTCTGAAGTCAAGGGCCGGGAGCCCCAGAGAGTGTCTGCAGCGGTGACAGTCGCTGGGAGCATGCTCAGTCGGCCCGGAGTCACAGGGCGGGGTTCGCCCCCACCCGCGGCCGGCCCGCTCGCGGACAGCCCAGAGCGCTCGCCCCCGCCCTCCTCCTCCACTCCCGCCACCCAGCGGCGCGCGCTCCCGGGCACCAACTAGGGCGCTCAGCCGCCGCGCCTCCCCTCCACCCTCCACCCCCTCCTCCGCCGGGTGCGGCGGGCGAGGACAAGTCTAGGGACATAAATAAATAAATAATTCCATTCACCCGGGGACAGCGAAGCGAACCGGCTGCGGCGGCGGGGGCGGAACGGACTGCTGCAGCGCCCACCCCGTGCCAGACACCGGGTGAAGTAAGTACACCCCGGGAGGGAGGGGGGAGGCGGCGGCGCCGGCGAGAGGAAGGCGACCGTGCCCCTGCCAAACCAGCTGCCGGCGGAGCCGCACGCGTGTGTAAAAATAATGGCTAGTCGGTGACAAACGCGCCGACGCAGAGCGGGCCAGGGAGCCCTTATATAGACAAAAAGCCCCTGAGCCGCGGCGGGAGGAGAGCTCGCGTCAATGAGACGCGCGGACAGCTGCGCTGGAGCTGAGGGGGCCGCAGCCGGCGCGGGCTCGGGCGCGCGCGCCCGCCCGCGCGCGTCGGGGAGGTGGGCCCGAGGGGTCCCGGGCTGGAAGCGCCCGCGCGCCCGCGCGCTTTTGGCTAGGAAGTGCGCACCCTCTGGGCTCTTGCGCAGACTCTGCCCACGCGCTGCTCCCCCTCTCCTTGGCCCACGAGTCTCCCCAGGGCTGGTCCCCAACAGGCGTGTCGCCAGCGCGCCTGTCGCCGGCATCCCGTCCCAGACCCGCGAACAGGCCGGGGTGGTCTCGTTGCCGAGCAATTGCGGACGAGTGGTGGAGGAAGTGTGTGTAGGGAGGGTCTTTTCTTGCAGCCCGTGATCGGGGCTCGGAGAGGCTGAGAGGAGGGGACCAACGGGGAGGAGGTGTCGTCTTCCTAATTTTTTGGTCCCCAGGTTGTATGGGGGCGGAGGCGGGTGGAAAGATGCGTCGGGGAGAGGCCTGCGCTCGGGCAGAAGGGAGCGTGACTGGACCGGGTCCAGGGGTCGAGGAGGGCCTGCGTCTCCCAGTATCACGCGGGTTTCCTGGGCCGCTGCGCCACGCTGGGGGCGCCAGGCCTGGGCAGGTATTGCTGGAGGTTAGAGACGCGGCTCACGTGTGAACCGCCTCCCTTCAGCAGCTGCTCCCCAGCTGCTGCCCTTTGCAGCCCCTTTTCTCCCTTACTTCCGCTCAAGGGATTGCAGACTGCCTTGGTGAGGGTGGTCATGACCAAGGCCACTTTCCTGGTAGGTCTGGCGAGGGGATTTCGTGGTTTACTCCAGGGATATTAAAACACACACACACACACACACACACACACACACACACACACACACACACCCCGACACACACACACACACCCCGACACACACACACACACACGCACACACACCCCACACCCCCCGAGCGGTTTCTCTTCAAGTGACTACCATCCATCCCTTTCTGGAGAAGTACTCAGTGGGTTGGGTTGACTGAGAGCTGGCTGGTGTTTGTAGGAAAGCTAATATTTCATGTCCTCCTCCCTTTCCTGGTCCAAAAGAGACACAGTGGAGAATTAAAATAGTGAGGCATCACGAGGGCGATGGGGAAAAGACTGGTCAGGAGGAAACAGTGGGCGCTAGATGCCCTTTCCTGGCACTGCGTGCTTATGGCTGAGCACAAGTGGAGAGGTCAGGAGGGCTGCAAACTTTGAAAAGACGCATTGACTTGAATGTGCTGTCGTCCTTGGAACCACAAGTACTAAGTGTGCATTTCAGGGAAGTGTGGCTGAGTATCAAAGCTGGGTGGTGGCTGCAGAGAGTAGATGAGGGTTGAACAAGGTGACCCTTATTTAGCCCTGGTGAAGCAATCTTAACTCCACTTTCTGCTTCTGAACACATTACATTTAAAGCAATCTAAGTGAACGGGCAACTGAATGATTCAGTGAAAGGGAAAGATTATTACCTTAAGCAACTCAGTGTGTTGTGTAACAACTCATGAAGTCAGAAACTGTTTTTTTCTTTTTTTTTTCTCAAAACTCACATCAGCAGTTTGCAATTACATACTGCCTTTTCCCCCCAGGGAGTGTTTTAATAATGGTAAGTGATGTGAAATTTTAACACCATTTCCCAATGTCCAAGTTCTTGAATCCTTCTATAAATGTTCAGTTTATTTCTGGGTATGCATTTACTCTTTTATAATACATAGCTTATATTTTCAGCCTTGAGCCCTCCTGAAGGGAAGAAGGGCAGAGTGACCTATAGAAATATCCCCCATCCAGAGTCATATTCCTGGATCATGAATCTGAAATAAAAGGAGGTCTCCTGCATTTACTTTTATTTCTATATTTATATTCAGTAAACTTTTTTTTTTTAAGATATTCACATGGAAAAAGGTAATTAACTTCAGAGTTAGACTTCAAGGTCAGTTTTGTACTTCTGTAAGGTTGACTAATTATTTAACAATTTCCTCAGTTTTTCTTATCTCTAAAATGTGGTTGGTAGTATCTACCCTGAAGTGCTATCATGAGGAATAACATTTGTGAAAAACACCTAAAACATAGAATAGCTGTTTTTGAACCTCCGGAATCATTCCAGACACTACACTCTGGCTACCAAGATGGAGGAGGGTGGAATTCTGTTCTCAAAAAAATTCACATCTGGTTATCCAGGTTAATCTTCCTCCTATACTATTAGTGCTTTGTTGATATTGTTAGATATAAGTGTTTTTTATTTTTTTTAATTTTTTAAGTTTTCATTTACGTTCCAGTTAGTTAACATACAATGTAATAATATTAGTTTCAGGTGTACAACTTAGTGATTTCACACTTCTGACACCAGGTGCTCATCACAATATCCCGTTAGTTTTCAATCAATTTCCTCCTCAATGTAAGAGACATATATCCTAAATAACTTGTAAGGGATTTAGCAGTTGTAAGAAATGTTTTTAAGAATTGATAAAAGGCAATTTGAGAAAGGCACCTCACCTCAGAAACTGGTGTATTCAGCCCCATTCTTTTGCCTATTGAGTGACCGTATATAGGCAGGAAATTGAGGTTTTTCTTCTTGCTATGAGGGAAGGACACTCTTTCCCTGGAAATTATCTCTGCCCATGATCCAGTTCCATTTTTTTGGAAGAAGAGACTGAGCTGCAATTTATTCTACACTTGGGGCGGACTACAATCCACCTACTTTGAGAAGCCCAAGAGTATGGGACTGTAGCAACATCTCTGTAATGTTTACCAAGTTCTAGGCACTGTGGTACTACTCTCTGTGAGTCTATCAATATCTACATTTGTAGAAGAGGATTTTAGGCACCATGAGTTAACTTGCTCAGGTTCCACAGCTAAAGGCTTGGGTCTCGGGCAAAGGAGGGAAGAGGGTAAAAGCAGGGCCTCTGTAGTCTGGTCTGTCTGGGTTTTGATACTGGCTCTGCCGTTTACCAGCTAGGACAGATTGCCAAACCTCTCGAAATCTTGGTTTCTTCATGTGCGAAAACTTCTCAAAAACTGTTTCTTCATTTCTTCATGTACAAAAAGAGGATAATATTCAATTTCATATAATGGGAGCAAAGGTCAAATGAGATAATACCTGTGAAATTCTTAGCACTGTGCCAAGCACATGTATAATGGCAGCTAGTGTACATATTAATTATGTGGCCTTGAGACTTTTAGGTTGTTGACTGCCTTATTCTTGACAGATATTTAGGAACTCTTCTAAATGCCGTGTTTCCCATTAGATGGCCTAACAGTGTTGGATTGCCTCATGAACCGTTACATGGACTCTCATTGTCTAAGAGGTCATTTTTGGTGTGTCACAGCCTTTCTCAAAACTGGATCAAAGTGATTAGGAAATGTATTGAGAAACAACTGTACACCAAGGCTTAGCGAGAAACAGAGCTTAAAAGATTTTTTTAAAGAGAAAACATCGTTTTTTCAGTTGGCCCCTCAAATGGTGAACTGAGGTGCCTAGTCTGCCTACCTGGGAGATCCAGTTTACAGTAGTTTACAATCATAATGTGAGAGAATAGCCTAATATGGACCATTGCCTAGAGGGGGAAAAAAAAGCCACTTTTATCCCATATACATGGTCGTTAGTAAACAAGAAGGGGGTATATGCATTTATGTATAAACAGTAATAATCGAGCACTGGGAAAAAATTAACCATAAGTTAAACAAACAGAACTTGACTGTAATAAAACTAGTCCAGTTAGCACTGGACTAATTGGTGCTTGGGTACACCAGAGACGTTTTCAACATATTCATAAATATCAGTGTTAACAAGTAATGCCAATATTTTTGAAAACACTTTCCTGTCCTGCTACAAAAACCTCTTATGAATGTTTTCATTAATATTCATTTAAATCCCAAATGAGTTTATGAAAATCTTACAGGGAATTTGAGTGACAGCTATGCAATGCTGGTATAAAGATACTTTTGTTCAAGGTTTTATACAATTAGATAGCCCTGCAAAAATTGACATATGTGGTTCAATTATCTAAACTGGTAATTAATTTTTGGTAGTATTTGGCATTAAAGCAGCAATTTTTCAATTAAAAATATTTAGTACATGTGGTGAACACAAGAAAAATATTTGTTTAGAAAAATAAAGATCTGCATAAAATATTGGTAAATTTAGAAAGTTTTTTATGTCAAACTTTGGCTGTTTCCTCACCTAATAACACAATAAATGTGTTCTTATTAGAAGTCTATACCTCTAAACAGATTCTGATTAGAGTTAATACACAGATGAATTATAATTTGTAAGAAGAAGGTGCCCTGCTAAGTTATTTACTTGAAAACAACTGCTTTTGGAATTAGATTAGATATGAATACACAGCAAAAGTAAAAGGCATGGATTTACTTTAACAGTTTCTAAGGGGTGAACTGCATTAATGATATTTGCCTTATTTTAAATCTGATTCTCTGAAATGTAAGAATCCAAAGTTCTATCAGTTCTTCTCAAGTATGCCAAAGGTGTGTTCAGTGATAAACAGCATCACGTGACAGTGTTTCCTAACAGCTGCTACTGTTGGCGTTTTGGCAGGACACTTCTTCTTGATGTGGGAATGCCTCTTTCATTGCAGGACATTAAGTACCTTTGACCCCTGTCCTTCATATGCTGATAGCTTCCCCTCCGTCATGGTAACTACCAAAAATTCCCCTGATGTTTAAATATACCTCCTGGAAGAATGGTACTAGATGTGGTTGAAAATTATTAGCCAATAGGATCAAATTGAGAATGTTGAAGGAAATTATCCTTGAGATCAGAGTAGCTCCAGGTGTCTTCTGTTTTTTCTTCAAAAGATAATCTCCTGTGAAAATACCTTGATTTGAGGGAATAAGTTCTTTCTTGTAAGATGTATTAAGTATAATCATGTAATAATCATGTTATCCTAAGTTCCAAACTTGCATTTGTTTTAACCTGTCATCAGCCTTTGGCAATATTGGCACCTGTTTCTTCCTAAGCTTTTGGCTTCCAGGTACTCCTTTTCCTCTTACTTCTCTGACTACTTATTTGCAGCTCCTTCTTTCCTTCTTTCAACTCCTGCTCAGTTTTTCTTTTGTGTATATTCTGTTGATTGACGGAGCTCATCCTCTTGTGACTTCTGCTTTCTCCTCTGTAGGAATAACTTCCACGTCATTATCTTCAGCCCTGGCATTCACGAAAGCTTCACGTGGACCTTTCCAAGTGCCTGCTGGACAGCTCCTCTTCCCTGGGCTGCTGACACCTTGAACAGTATCCTCTGTACTCTCCGTCTTCCTACTTTGCTTTGCTCTTATTGCTGTTATTGGTATTAGCATTCTAGTCTAGAAGATTTGAGACCTCCCTCCTCCCGGTCTTGCATATCCAGCTCAGTTGCTGAGATCTGACTATTGTACAACCAAAATACTTCTTTTGTACTTTGTTCTTTTCTGATGTTGCCTGACACAGAGTTTGGGCACTTCTGACGTACTGCCTAGAATCATGTCAGTCTCTTATCGGCTTTTCTCACCTCTAGCCCCTCACTCTACGACTTAATTCTGTATTTGCCACCAGATAGTCTTATTGAAGTACACCTCCATCTCTGATATGTTCCTGCCACTTTGGTGATTCCTATTCCTGGGTCTAAGGGCTAGCATTTCAGTCCCTGTAATTCCAAAAAAATTTTCCAGGCTCATCTCCCACCATCATCATACTTGAGTCCAGCTGAACTGGCCCCTCTGTCTCATTCATCTGCTTTCTATTTCCTGCCACCATACCTTTGGCTATGTTGTGCTTTCATCTTAAAATGCTCTGACTTTCCTGCTTTTCCATTTCTAGCTTTAACCTCACCTTCATAACTGAGCTTAAATACTATGTTCAAATTTCCTTTGAAGGCTCTAGATAAGTAGAAGAAACTTTTTAAAAATTTTAGTAATGTTGCATTTGTAATCAGTCTTATTTGTTTTAAACATTTTATTATAGTTGCATTTGTATAAGTATTTAGTTTTTCTTTGTAATACAAATTTCTGGAGGCCAGGTATAATTATCT
Source organism: Mustela erminea (assembly GCF_009829155.1). NCBI lineage: Eukaryota > Metazoa > Chordata > Mammalia > Carnivora > Mustelidae > Mustela > Mustela erminea. The sequence goes on from NC_045619.1 coordinate 95,653,365, forward strand.
GTATTAACATATGTTTTAACACTTTGGTGAATTACAGGATTGTAAAGAATTTAGAGGAAATCTGTTTCTTCCCCTTTCTTTCCATTCTTATGTACTGTTTTTTTAGCATCTTTAATAAACCACCATTTATTAAGTATATACACTGAGGCAATCTGTTCTTTTTAAGGCATTTCCAATTGTGACAAAGTTCTTGCTTCTACCTAGAGTCCTTACTCAGCTTTCAGAGGGCACACAAAATAAATCCCTTCTCATTTTTATTGATAGCCTGTACATATTTGGTGACAGTTTACATGTATCATATTTTTTCTATCAACTTAGCATATTCAACCTTTTTACCTGTTGTTTTTGTAACCTGGTTAGGGCCACTGTGTTTTTGGAGGCATTCAGGTTTAGAAAAGTCTAGGTAAGAAATTGGTGAGTGGTTACCTCAAATCAACCTTAAAAACTAGCTTAAATTGTGCTTATGATTTTCAGAGGCATAAGCAAGAACTTATTTAGTCTTGCTAAATAAGTTAAATTAAGCTTTGTTTGTGTGACTAAACTGGTTTTGTCTACTCAGTAATTTTCAGAGCTGTCCTCTGTTTGTTTGTTTTTTAAATAATATTTTTTATTTTTTAAAAACATATAATGTATTATTAGCTCCAGGGGTACAGGTCTGTGAATCACCAGGTTTACACACTTCACAGCACTCACCATAGCACATACCCTCCCCAATGTCCATAATCCCACCCCCTCTCTCCTCCCCCCCCCTCGCCCCCCCTGCCACCCTCAGTTTGTTTTGTGACATTAAGAGTCTCTTATGCTTTGTCTCCCTCTGGATCCCGTCTTGTTTCATTTCTCTGTTTGTTTTTTTGTTTAATAATACAATTAAACTATGTGTCTGATTCTTTATATATAGTATTTCTAATTCTCATTATTACCAATGTGAAATTCTCATTATTACCAATGTGAGATAGGTTGTATTTATTTATCGATAAACTAAGGACTCAGCAAAGATAAGAGTGCCCATTAGGGAACCCCAAGAGTCCCTGTCTCAGTAGATGTTTGAATGGTAAGATGTTAATGGCAACTAAATCTTGCTTCTGTATCTTAAATCATTTCAAATCAGTAAATAATTAGCATTGCTATATGAAGTACTCTACATAGAGAGCTGAAAATATGTGTAAGATATCCTTCCTGACACCCTGAGGAGACTGTAATTTCAGAGACATTCTCAATGTGTGTACCAGTTATGGGTACAATCCAGAGTAGAATTGTCAAAATAAATGGAAGAGAGCAGTGATAGTCTGCAACAGAGGTTGACAAACTGTAGCTCTTGGGTTGGATCTAGCCTGCTGCCTGTTTTTGTAAATGAAGTTTTCCTGGAATACAGCTATACCTATTTGTTTTTACATTCTCGGTGGCCAATTAATTTCCTGCTGCTGGATATAGTTGAGTCGTTGTAACTTTGCCTATCAAACCTAAAATATTTAATATTTAGCACTTTAAGGAAAATATATTTGTTGATCCCTGCTCTAGGATTTTAGAAGTGGGAGACTTCACTATGTGATGGAAGAATCAAAAAAGACTTTAATGAAAGAAGCATAAATGTTTTACAGCTGAGAAGATAGTCTTTTTTAAAGATTTTATTTATTTCTTTGACAGACAAAGATCACAAGTAGACAGAGAGGCAGTCGGGGGTGGGGGAGAAGCAGGCTCCCAGCCTAGCAGGGAGCCTCATGTGGGTCTCGATCCCAGGACCCTGAGATCATGATCTGAACAGAAGGCAGAAGCTTTAACTTACTGAACCACTCAGGCGCCTCGAGGAGATAGTTGTTAAGTGAAGTGAGGAGATGGTCAGTTTAACCACAAAACTCAAAAGCAAAAGCAAACACATGGATAAATAAAACATTTTAAAAAATGTATATAATTCATATAATACAATCATTTGTCTGTGAGTATACATTTTCTAAGTATTCATCTAGAACAATGATTCTTTTTAAAAAATATTTTATTTATTTATTTGACGAGAGATCACAAGTAGGCAGAGGCAGGCAGAGAGAGATTGGGGGAAGCAGGCTCCCTGCTAAGTAGAGAGCCTGATGTGGAGCTTGATCCCAGGACCCTGAGATCATGACCTGAGCCCAAGGCAGAGGCTTAACCCACTCAGCCACCCAGGTGCCCCAGAACAATGATTCTTAAACTTGATGAGACATTTGAACCAATCAGTGGATATTTATTTATTTATTTAGATTATCCATTTATTTGAGAACAGAGGCAGAGTGGGGAAGGAACAGAGGGAAAGGAGTAGAGAGGAAGGAACAGAGGACGAGAGAGAGGGGACAAGCAGACTCCTCCTGAGCAGGGAGCCCAATGCAAGGCTCTGTCCTAGTACTCCTAGATCATGAGCTGATGTGAAACCAGGAGTCAGGTACTTAACTGACTGAGTCACCGAAGTACCCCCAACTGGTGAATTATTTAAAGATAAGATTTTGTTTTACTCAGTAGTTTGTGATACTAAAGCAAAGTCTATGTGGGAAATCCCTGATCCAGAGTATTACTCACCTGATAAAATTGATTATTTCCTGTAGAAGACAGAGAAATTTTTTCTCAAAACTTATCTCAATCTTCAAAAAGCACATGCATGCTAGACATCTGTCAATTATTTTTACTAGTCACTAGTTATAGTTAAAAAAAAATACTAGAGGGGCACCTGGGTGGCTCAGCGGTTTAAGCCTCTGCCTTTAGCTCAGGTCATGATCTCAGGGTCCTGGGATCGAGCCCCGCATTGGGCTCTCTGCTCAGCGGGGGGCCTGCTTCCCCCTCTCTCTCTGCCTGCCTCTCTGCCTGCCTCTCTGCCTACTTGTGCTCTCTATCAAATAAATAAATAAATAAATCTTTAAAAAAAAAATACTAGATATTGAGAACACAACTAAGCGCCAGCACTGTGTCAAGAGCATTTCGAACTTATCTCATTAAAAACTTAGAGTAGCCCCGTGAGGTAGATGATGTTGTTCCCATTCTGCAAAAGAGAATACTGAGGATCAGATAGAACTGTGATACTAGTAAATAGATCACCATTATTCATTATCATCAAGAAATTGACTTTTTTAAAAGGAAATTTTTGGAGCTGGGACATAGGTAAGAATGGACTTCAATAAATTAAAAAAAAGTGAATTAGCCACTTTGTTCTATGCTGTGACTGAATTCTGTTAAAAGCCTTGGGTCATAATTGAGTCTGCTTTCACTACAAATGCGTCCGCAAGTTTTTATTGAAAATACTGTTTTATTGACCCAGAACTTTCTTTATCCTCTCTGTTTCTTTTGTTTCTTTCTCTCTTTCGTGATAATGTCTTCTTTTTTTCCTTCCTTTTTCTGTAGTATTCCTTCCTAATATTCATCTAGGCCCCACTTGCTTATTCTACAGTGTCTTTAGTGTAGCAATAAAGTGATTCAGTGCATTTTCCTAAAGCAATGGCCTCTTTGAAAGGGAAAACAAAGAATTAGTGCAACTTAATACCAGGTGTCTTTTTTTTTTTCCCCTCAGAAACTTAGAACTTAGAACTTAGAAAACAGCAGATACTGCAGAAATATTTGCATATCACTAATGGATATGACAAAATAATAAATAGATAGGAAAAGGTGAGTGATCAGAAGAAGCTGCGGGGAGTATATGAAAATGTAAATCCATCCCTCCTGGGCCACATTAACATCTCTGTGGAGAGTAATCTGGCCACTTGTGCCTTGGAAAGAACATTAATTACACACAGTAATGGCCTGCTACAGGATTCACAGATACCAGTTCTGAAGTTCACTAAAAATTGTTTCCTTTTTTATCATTAATTTTCTAAGTAATAAATGCTGTGGATTTAAGAAAAAAGCTGCTTCATGGAGGAGACATGCGAATTTTTATTGTTACTTTATTTTATTTTTATCAATAACATAGACTTGTTACTCTTATCTCAATAAAATTTGTTTTCAAATGTTCAATAAAAAGGGGAAGAGACACTTCTGTAGACATATCACCAATTAAAAATAAAGTACTTTTTAAATTAATTTTTAAATGTTTTTTTAAGATTTTAAAAATGATTTTATTTATTTATTTGACAGAGAAAGAGACCAGGAGCACAAGAGGGGGAACAGGAGAGGAAGAAGCAGGCTCCCCGATGAGCAGGGAGCCCAATGTGGGGCTGGATCCCATAACCCTGGGGTCATGACCTGAGAGTCCAAGGCAGATGCTTAATCATCTGAGCCACCAGGCGCCCCTTTATTAAGAGATTTTTATTTATTTATTTGAAAGTGAACGAGAGAGAGAGAGAGAGAGAGAGAGAACAAGCTGGGGATGTGGAGGGCAGTGGCAGAGGGAGAGGGAGAAACAGACTTCCCACTGAGTAGGGAGCCTGGTGCCCAATGTGGGGCTAGATCTTAGAACCTTGGGATCATGACTTGTTCCAAAGGTAGGTGCTTAACTGACTGAACCACCCAGGTGCCTCAAAAATAAAATTTATTTTAAATGCTTAGAAACTTAATTATTGTTCATTGGGATATGTCACTGTTTATGATAAAAATTATTATGTACAATTTGGTCTATAACTTTCATATGAGTGAATGTTCCATCCAACTTTTTTAGTCTATAAGCTGTTTAAATCATTTCACATTTGATCAGGCCTCATATTTCACTAGCTTTTCAGATATTGAGTTGGGGTCTATAAAATCTAAATTTAGAAATGTAATTTTTAAGTTATTCTCTAAGGATTTTCAAAAAGATTTACTCACTCAGATTTCGGAATTAGAAAAGAAGACGGAGAAGGCAAATAGCATACTTGGTGCTGGTTGTGTGCCAGAGAGAAGGCGTGGGGCTTTATATGCATTAACTCACATAATCCTGGAAGTCATCATCTGACAGCCTCAGTAGCCCTGTAATGTGGACATCATTCTCACTAATTTAGGATGGAAATGAAGCAGGTGGGTTAGGTAGCAAAGCTCTGTTTTCAAAATCCACGTTTGTCCTAGTCGATGTAGTCTTCCCAGGTAGAGTAGAATCTTCTCTCCCTGAACACACATTTTCTAGAAAAGGAAAATATAGGGAAGATAAAAGAGAAATATTTAGGATTCTATCCTTTCGGGTTGTGCTAATTAAAAAAAAATTTTTAAGTATCAAAATCACACGTGGAAGTCTTCCTCAAAAAAAAAAAAGGTGGATTAAAAGGACAAGTACAATGTTGACAAAAGTTTATTTTGCCTCTTTTCCACATTTTCTTAGTATGTTCGGGCTGCTATAACAAATACCACAGACTGGGTAGCTTATAAACAACAGAAATTTATTTCTCACAGTTCTGGAGACTGCAAGTCTGAGATCAGGGTGCCTGTGTGGCCTTCGTCCTCCAGGTTGCAGAAGTCTAGTTGTATCCTCACATGGTGGGAGGGATGCAGGAGCTCTTTGGGGTCTCCTTTACAAGAGCGCAAATTCCATTCATGAGGGCTCCACCCTCATGACCTAAGCCCTCTGCACAGGCCCCATCTGCTAATATCATCACACCGGACAGTATGATGTCAACATCTGAATCTGAGGGGCCACAAACATTTAGACCACAGTACATACCCTTCCTCCAAAAAAATGTCAAGTCTGTGAACTGTGTATGTTGTGACTGAGGTTAGCACCAAGAATTGAGGTAGACATGGATAACACTATGAAATTAGGACTATGTCTACACAACTGGGATTTGAATGTTGTTTTACTTTTTTTTCTGAGTATTTGATTGTGTTTTATTAAATAGGTACATTGATGTGTTCGCTTCACAGCACATATACTAAAAAACCAAAGTCTTAATAATTGTATGTATTTTCCATGTAAGTCCTGGAACTTCATCATGATTTGAATTCAGCGTAAGAGTCCATCTGAAACCTGTTTCAAAGGGATTATTTAGGGAGACTTTCACTATATGCAATTTAACTCTTAGCCATAGCATCAAATGCCAAGTACATTCAACTGTAGTACCTAGAAGATGGTGCTATAATGAATTCTAGTGTAAATGATTAAAAATGTGTTTCTTTTGTAGTAAAACAATTTCAAAATACGTGATTGAGGTCCTACATGTTTCAAAATGTGAGGCAGTTGAGTTGAACACTGTCTTTTTTATCAGAGTTTTATTGTGTCTAATGCTTGTTTAGTGTGGGTCTCTTCTTTAGAGATGACAAGAGAATATAATTTGTGCATTGAATTATAATATCCCTCCCTGACTCCAAAAAGATATCCAATCAAGGAGGTATGGGAAAATTATCATGGATTATTAATACTTCCTGAATAGTATTTTTATGGGAGAGTGTTGATGGGTAAACTAGGAAATGTTCCATTATTAATTGAACATTTTTATGGCTAGATTAAGAGCAGAGACTATTTTTAGATTATCTATAGTATTTATATGTAGTTTACCAAAACCAAGAGTTTAAAGACAGTAATTCAAACAAAAAGAAGTTAATCTGGTATTTCTGTATGCATAGGGTTTCTTCCACAAAAGTGGATTCAAGTTGACCTACAAAGGGTTAATAATCCTGAATTAAACAAATAAGATATAGTCTGTTGGGATAAGAAAAGTTTCTGCATGGACTGTTTTGGCTTCTAAAAAGGACCATCTTTTGTAACCAAATTATTAATGATTTCGAAAGAAGAGGTTTTGATGTACTCTCCATGTTACCGAAAGGTATTAGAATAGTATATGATGATCAAAATGCTCTGATTCTTTATTTCCTTAGAGAATCAAACTTTGCTTTAAAAAGTAGATATTCTTTGTCTGTACAGCCATCTCCTTCCTACATTCCTGGGAAGTCTCCAATTCCTAGAAATCTGAAAATAGAAACATACATGAGAACATATTTTCTCAGTTTTCAGTTTAATTTCTGTTTTAAATATGCCAGTGATCACTAATAAAAATGTCCTTTGCCTGACAATGACTTTTACCTTTTTTTCTCTTTGTAATCTTTTATATGAGGAATTTCCTGATAGGATTGAAAACAGGTGTATGGAGAGACGAGTGTGTGCCAAGATTGGTAAACATTCAGATGCTGAGTTTGCTGTCTCTATGAAACAACCACACTGTGTAGTCACACAATTGCTCCAGTAATAATACAGCAAAGTTACCAGTCATTCTTCTCTTTGGTGACTCTTCCTGCTCCTGGAATGTCATAGTTGCCATTGCCCCAGAAATCTGCCTTTGGCCTGTTGTTGAAAGTAACAGCATAAATATATAAGCATAAAGACACTTATATAGCTCACACTTGTATTTTCTGGATTTTACCTTGCTTATAAGATGTATCTTGTGAATCCTAAAGTGCCAGAGCTAAAAAGATGAACCTGTTGGAGCTTGCTTGTTGCCTCATCTTGGACCCTGGCCTGCTTCTGCTCTATGACTTGACTCTGTTGGATCTTGGCATTAACTTTGGCCAGAACCTAGGGACTGTTCCCTGAAATGCCCTTCAGTTTTACTGGAAGGGGAAACTACAAATAATAGTCATGGGAACCTAACGGTTGCCAAAAGCCAGACTGAGAAAGAAAAGCCTAATGGACAAGCAGCAGCATGATGCCTAAGGAGACTCGCTTTTTCTTGACGGCCCTGTGCTTGTGACCTTTAAGTGTAAGTACAAAGAGTGGGGATTTTATTGTGTAGTATTCCACCCGCCCTATAACCGAAGAATTGGAGGTGCTTCCTAAAGTCTTCTCTGAAGGTAGGAAGCTTCCTGATAATACCTAAATAATATCATTTTTATAGGAATTCTCTCTTTTGCTTCTGACCAAAGCATTTTAACATTTAGTGTGAACAAAACTAAAAAAATTAGATAATAACAAAAATCATTTGCCATGCAATTGAGATATTCTGGGTGGACCACTAAAATCGTCTAAATTTGTGCTTAAAATCTGTATAAGGAAGCTCATAGTTTTTCTTGAATTTATTTTAAATTTTGGTGGCTGCTTTAATTTTTAATGAGAAAAATACTGAGTCAGTTATTTTGCACAAATACAAAAAAGAAACATTCTAAATTGATTTTTACGTTACCTTATTAGGGTTTTATTGTGTAAAAATAACTCCATTGTCTTCTTAAGACTCTGCTTGATTGTATTTCTTTTTTCTTTTTTTTTTTTTTAATATTTTATTTTTTATTTGACAGAGAGAGATCACAAGTAGGCAGAGAGGCAGGCAGAGAGAGAGAGGGAGAAGCAGGCTTCCTGCTGAGCAGAGAGTCCGATGCGGGGCTTGATCCCAGGACCCTGGGATCATGACCTGAGCCGAAGGCAGAGGCTTTAACCCACTGAGCCACCCAGGTGCCCCTTGATTGTATTTCTTAATTCAGTTGTCTCAACTATTTGTAAGGGTAAAGAAATAAAGAACATTCAGTAGAATGGACAAGGGGAACTGAGTCACTTTTATTCTGGAAAGAAGGTATCGTCTATGGATATAGATCCAGAATAAGGCCACTATATGAGGAGAGCTTAGATGCATGTTATTTATTTATACCATTCCCCTGACATTCATTATTTAAAAGGCAACTAAAACTCATCTCTACTATTACACTTAATAGCATATTTTCTTTTCTTTTTTTTTTTTTTTTAAAGATTTTATTTATTTATTTGACAGACAGAGATCACAAGTGGGCAGAGAGGCAGGCAGAGAGAAAGAGGAGGAAGAAGGCTCCCACTGAGCAGAGAGCCTGATGCAGGGCTCAATCCCAGGACTCCGGGATCATGACCTGAGCCAAAGGCAGTGGCTTTAACCCACTGAGCCAGCCAGGCGCCCTTAATAGTATATTTTCTAGCATCATTGCCCAGTTAAAAGTCATATTCTGCCTGAGAATTTACTTACCATGAGTGAGATTTCATAGGGTTTAATATGGCATATGGTTTGGCACTAATACATTCTTTGGAGAGGTGGCTGTCTAACTTTACAAATAATTAATCGAGATTTTTTTCTAATGCATAATATTTTGTGTCAATATGTAGTGTGAGGAGAAAATCACTCTTATTTTGTAAGGCCCATTTCACCATGAAGTATGGAATCAAAAAAATTTAATCTGCACATATTGTTGCTCTATTCTGCAAGTCTTTAGTCATGTGAATGTATTACTTAAATTAGTGCACTTTCATAAAATTTATAAAGGCAAAATTGTTTCTTATTAAATGTATGTACCCTTCTTGTCCATCATTATTAGTATACTCATAAAATTCTACTTGGCTTTGGACAGGCACTAGCCTCTAATCTATACTCTATTCAGGCAATGCCTTAAGTTCAAAATTTTCCAAACTTTACTTGATTACAGATGCCATTTTGAACAGAATTTCATAGCATTGTAATTTAATGGAATGCCATTTAGGCAACATTGCCTTGAGGCAAGACCTTTGTGTTTAAGACAAAATAGAATTTTGAAAGAATTATTTATAAAGCCCTGCGTGTGCCTGAAGAGTAGATTCTGGATTTCATTGTCACAGTTTTAAAGATGTGACATATTCCTAGGTATCTTGCAAAGCATAGCAAATCAGGTAGCCACTGTCTCTGTTTTCATAAGAAAATGACAAACATCAAGGTCATATGGGTTACTACAATTTTAATATTGATATGATAAACAACAATAAAAAGCAAAGTGGTAAGTAGAATTGTTAAGGTAGGGAATTAATTTTTGAGACCTGGGATCTGTCCTAATACTCTCAAAATAATTTAAATCTAATTCATGAACTAAATGAACAATTCCCATGTGGTTGTTTATTATTCATCCAGTCACTCTGCCTTTCCAAATCTTGGGCTTTTAATTGTTAGAAAAAGCATTTATTTTACTGACATCTCATTCTCCCTGTTTCTCTGGATTACCACATCATATGTAGAGACATTATAAAAATTTGAACTCCTTTGCTGATAAAAGCTTTTAGTTACTGAAATATAGATTTATTTTATGGGGGTTGGCTGTCCAAATTTTGTGTAGTCCTGAAGGTTTTTGTTTTGTTTTGCCTCATTGGAGGCAAACACATCTGGTGTGTATTGCAGGATTACTAAGAAAAAAATTGAAACCATTCCTTGTTATCTGTAATCCAAATTTTCTTTTCTTCTGTAGTATAGTATTAAGCTTGTAGCCATATCACTGAATTGGTTAATTATCAATACCATTTATATGCTTATCTGCTGAATAGACTTTATAGATTTCCTTAAACACACAACTCAGCATCCCTAAATTACTCTTCTTACTACATTCTAAAGCTTTATTCTGTATACCTCACACTGGAACATTTATTAAACCACATGCCTAACTTACATAAATTAGTATATGGTTATGGATTTTAAAATATGGATGCTTAGTATTTTTTGCTAATTATCTTTGTATATAATATCTTTCCATTCTTTCTAATGTGATTGAGACCAATGAACCTAAAAATATTGTTGCACTAAATAATGGGGCTAAGAGATGAGTAAAAATCACCTGCATTCAAGAAGCATAAGAGCAATTTCCTACTTTTGACTAATGTTTGCCAGTCTACTAAAACAACACATTGGACTTTTCCTTCTATACTTCCTACACTCTTTAATGTAATGAAAATTAAGATTTTGCAAAGCCAGTGTTTTTAAAGTAGAATGCTCCCTTCCAAGGTCTGAATGCATGACAATTAGCAGTCTCCATTGTTCAACACACATTCTTATGGTGTGTGATTTTCCCTTCTTTTTTTTTTTTTTTTTAAAGATTTTTATTTATTTATCTGACAGACAGAGATCACAAGTAGGCAGAGAGGCAGGCAGAGAGAGAGAGGGGGAAGCAGGCTCCCCGCTGAGCAGAGAGCCCGATGCGGGGCTCGATCCCAGGACCCTGAGATCATGACCTGAGCCGAAGGCAGAGGCTCCAACCCACTGAGCCACCCAGGTGCCCCTGATTTTCCCTTCTTAATAGTGGTTCTGGTCATAACATACACGAAGATGTTAACATCAAGAAATTTTGAAGAGAAATGGTTGTTACTTTTTATCACTGGTACCACCGTCCCCTTCTTCCTTCCCACAATTCACTTTTTTCTTGATTTTGTGGGAATCACCTATCTATACTGAAGTTTTGGTGCAAGAAATGGCATCTTCGATAGTAGAAATTGTTTTACTTGGAAACTGGCTACACTTTCTATGTAGAATTTTATGCTGATAAAATTCTGTTGTTTTTCTGTTCCTGCACTTTTCAACTACAGTACCTGAGCACTTCCATGGATCCATTTTATTTCTCAATCACACTAAAAATTCCATATGTTGGATGTATCTGAAGTGAGCATTTAAACTTTTGGGGTGAGCTCTTGCTTTAACATAAAGATTTTGCCAAATATTTTCTATTGAGTGGACATTTAGCCTTTACCAAATCTGACTTATAAAGTATATACCCTTTTCCTTTTCAGATTTATAGGATTCAGACAAAGGAAAGTTTAAGCTCTAGATTTGCGTTGAAGACTTTCTTTGAATTTAGTATCATGGATTTTATATGATGTCTGTGTAAACTGAGCCATGCATTCAAAGAAACTTAGAAGTTGTGTAGCCCAATATTTCACCCAGTGTATTAATATTATCTACTGAATCCACGAAAAGTGATTACCCAACTTCACTTAAAAGGCTTGCAGGCATACAGTGAACTCAACATCTTATAAGGCCGCAGGTTTCTTAGCCACCTTCCTTTGTTAGTAAGTTTAGCCGAAGAGAAAAAGTTCTATGAATTGTGTTCTTTACATTTCCCCCAATCTAGGAATTGGCAAAATTCATAACTGAAAGGCAGCCAGAGAGAAGAATATGCCCCAAACAAGCAATTATAATAATGTTACCACAATGCCTTACATTCACTTAGTGTCTACTCTCTCAGGCACTATCTTAAATACATCATGTGTGGTCTTGTTTTTAGTTCATACACATAAGAGAGGTAACCATTATTACTTTTTTTTCCAGGAAAGAACAAAAGTACTGAGTCATTAAGTGACTCACCAAAGTTCACAAAGTTAATAAATAATAGAGATAATATTTGGGTATAGACATTCCAGATTCCACATTTTAATACTGAGATCATAATTTTAACATCTGAACTAACTGTTCAGGTCCTAGAAATAGAGGGTAGACACCTACCCAACACATGAGTTCTGCTGTTGAGTTCTATGTCAATACTGTTTTTTTTTTTTTTTCTCCTTTTCTCCTTAAGCTGTGCTGAGTGGGATTCTGGTTTCTTGCAGCCATGGATGCCTACCTTTGAAAAAGGTTTGATTAATCATGCTCTTCTCAGTTTCGACTGCATAAATTACTCTGAGGGTTATAGATTCATTGTTGAAGTTCTAGATGCAAAGCAAAACATACCAACTTGGAACATACCTACTGCTTCATGTGAAAACTTCTTCCTCTGAAAACATCCAAGTTATTGAATTTATAATCAAGTATGTTTATGAAAGATAGCATATGGAGTTATTACAGTATGGTCTGCATTAGAATTGACATTAATGAGGCAGACATCAACCAAGTGGTTTTACTTATGGGCTTAGAATGCAGTTTTTGCCATGTGGTGCTCAAGAAGTTATATTTCTCGGCATTTTCATTAGCTTGGAAAGTCAATGCTAAGGCCTTGTCATCAGTTCCTGTTCTTGGTTTTGCAAAAAGAATGATGTCTGTACTAACACCTCTGCAATAAAAGGATATTAGAGTTGAGTGTCTTCTTTGAAAAGAACAGAACATAGGAATTTGGTAAGAGAAAAGAAGTAAGAGTCTGTGTAGCAGAGAAGGAGTAGGAGACATGCATTTGTGAGGAAGAGAAGTCAAGCATACAATAAGAATACACCTCAAAAGAGAACCATATGGGACTATTAATCGGAAATATAAAATTATGCACAAAAATTCACCCTCTCCGAATTTTAAGGTTTTTTGGTCTGCTTTCCTTAGCCATGCAAAGTTGGCCCACTGATTGTACTTACAGGCCAGCTCAAACATGATCTGCTTTGACAGGCCAATCTGAACAGAGGCAGAACATATAATTAAACAGCCTCTGCCTAGGATTGTAGTAATAGTGAGGCTAAGCTGGAAGTCAGTGTGCCCCATTACTGACAATTGGAGGAATTAGCTTTTAGCAATGTTTCTCAACAGCAAATCGGATTCAAGAGTTGGTGTACCATGGCTGACCATTGTTTTCTCAAGTATAATCTCTCTCTCTCTCTCTCTTTTTAAATAATGTGAGTTACATGCTTGCATTCGCGACCCTGACTTCCCCAGCCTCATTTTCTTGTGCTCTTGGGGGTACTTTATGCCTGTCTCCACATACCGATTATTGGTTGTAGAATTCTCTGGCTTCCCAGTCCTCTGTGAGAACTGGGACACAACCCTGTTCGTTACAGTCTCCTTCCATGGGGAGAGGAGTCCTTGAACCCCACCCCAGGAGAAAAATGTCCTGCTACTCTAAAGTGGATCATGTTTTTGGTAACTTCTAGCTGGCCTAGCCTTCAGGCTATCACCCATCATACACTATGTACCCACTGAGTCAGGATCCTGATTCACGGTATGGACTCTTCCTGATTATCACTAGTGATGGTCTTATGTCCTCTAATGATCACTCTGACTTGAATATCCCTTTCTCTCTGCAACTAACACTATTCACCTTGTACCAGAATTGCCAAGCTACTAATTGTTTTCCTCTTGCTCTTAGATTACAAAGACCTTGATGGTTAAATCATGTCATAGTTTCCTGGGATCCACACAAAGTATTCCCATGTATTTCTTTCTGGCAAATTAAAAAGTCTACTTGTAGAATCATAGGCTCATACACTACCCTGTTTGAGAAGCATCAAATTACCATGTATTATGTTTGGTGCTTCATGATACTAATTAATAGTTTAAATTATTTTGAAGTAGTTTAATATTGTCATTCTTTAATAGTTTGCCAGAATAGAAGGTCAAGGTCCTCTAATGCTTCTCTTAGAATTTGGTTAAAGCTAAGATTTAGTGCAAACTATGCCATTTGGTTATGTGGTGTGAGTGTAGTTTTGTTTCAGGTTTTGAAGTATGTAAACATCAACTTTTAAAATTCACTTTATTAAAATAGAAAAAAAATCCCATATAGAAGCTAGGAAATTGTAATTTGTTTTTTATGTTTTCCATGTTTGTTTGTTTGGTGGGGGTAGGGATGGTAAGGAAGTGGGTGGTGCATTGAATACTCATTCATATTACTTCAGGATTGGAAATTTGCTTTGCTTATACTTTCAGTATTTCCTCATATGTTTATAACTTAATTTACTTCTTCCATTCCACCCACAAATCACATACATTTTTGTGTTCTCTGTTTCTTCTGATTGAAGTAAATATGAAATTAATGCCACAGTCACCACCAAATTTTACACCTAGCGTGAGAAGGTGGTATAAATATGGTTTATTCCTCCCAAGGACTTTTGTGTGCTCAAGATAAGGTAAAGTTAAATTGTTAAGGGAGCTAGAAAACTATCTTTTAATGAAGCATAAGCTAACATTAGAAGTATCTACTTCACTACACGTTCAAACATTATTATCAGCCTACTTATATGTTGCTGGGCTGCTGTCTAAATCAGTATAATCTTCCTTCCAGGCCACAAAATAGGTAGCTGTTCCCCTCCTTACTCATGTTGATTTAAAATGAAACATGCAAATTTGTCAAGCATTTTAGTCCACATATATTGATAAAATAAGTCAGACTGTAATTATCATTTTCTGTCATCACATAAAGTACTCAAGTCTTTTATCCATTTTTTCTATATGAGTGTTTATCTTTTTATTACTTAGATAGGTTCTTATATATCCTGAGTATTCTGTACATACGTATTACAAATACCTTCCTTCAGACACAGGCATTCTTTTTCATCTCTTGTATAGTGTCTTTTGATACATTTTGAATTTTAATAGCTGAATTTATCAGTTATTTCCATTTTTTTATTTGTTTAATTTGCTAATTTCTTGCTTAATGTATCTTTTCAACTCCAAGGTCATAAAGATACTATCCTAAATGTCTCTCAGCACTGTCCAGTAGACTTTAGTACACTGATGGAAATATTTTATATCTGGCACTGTCTGGTATGCTAGGCACTAGCCACATGTCACTTTTGAGCACCTGAGATGTGAAAAGTGCAACTGAGGAACTAAATTCTTCAATTTCATTGTAAGCAATTTGAGTTTAAATTTAAATAGAGTCACATGGCTGTTGGATTGGATAGCACAGCCCCAGATCTGTCTTATCTTAAATGGTGATTCATTTACTGTTCATTTTACTGCATGGTGTGGGGGGAAGATCTCATGTCATATTTTCCTGTGTGGATGGGCAGTGCTTTTCCCTACTCATTGATAATGCCAGGTTTGGAATACAGAATAACTTCTGCATGCGTGTATGGGTGTGAGTGTGAGTGTATATTTATTCCCTGGCTTTCTATTCTATTTCTTAGTGAATTCCTGTATCCTAGAACTGGCACACCTTAGTCCCTATAGCTGTGAAATAAACCTTGATATTTAGTAAAGCACATCCCCCTCCATCTGTTTTCGTTTAGAACTGACTTTACCAGTCCTGCCCTTTGGTCTTTCAATACATTTTAGACTCAGTTTTCAAGTTTTTTTAAAAAAATAAAAAAAAAGACTTTTTTCATTGCATTTGAATCAGTACATCCATTTGGCAGTTTCATGATATTGAGGCCTTCAGTTCATGAGTATGGTTTATCTCTCTTTTTGTTTAAATCTTCCTTCGTGTCTTCCATTTTAAAAAACTATCTGAAAAGAATTTGCCATATTTTGTTTTATTTTTATTAAAGAACTACATAATGAAGATATATGCTGTCTTTTAAAGTCACATGTTTTATATTTTGTGCATATAAAAAACTTTAATTTATTCTTATATATTTTACCTATCAAAGTGACCAAACTATCTAATTAAATCTAGTGTTTTATTTGTTGTTTTTGCATCCTGTGCAGATAGATATATCTGTAATCTGTGTATAAAAAGAATTTTGTTTCTGACCCCTTACACGCAGTTTCTTTTTCTTGTGCCTTACTATTTTGCCTATGACTCAATAAAACATTGTGTAGATCGGATAGAAGCAAGCATTCTTCTTTTGTTCCTAATCTCTTACAGTGATAATAGTAAATATGTTACAGATTTTTGTTTCATTTTTTGTTGTTTTTATAGATTTTATCCATGAGATTAAGGATTTTTTCTTCTATTTTTAGGTTGTAGGATTTTCAGATGACTTTATGATTTTTTCTGGATTTTATTAATGTAGTGAATTAAAATATTTGTTTTTTAAAATATGTATGTATGAGGGCGCCTGGGTGGCTCAGTGGTTAAAGCCTCTGCCTTCCGCTCAGGTCATGGTCCCAGGGTCCTGGGATCGAGCCCCGCATCGGGCTCTTTGCTCAGCAGGGATTCTGCTTCCCTTCCTCTCTCTCTGCCTGCCTCTCTGCCTACCTGTGATCTCAAACAAATAAAATATTAAAAAAAAATGTATGCATGAATATATGGCTTTGCCCTCAGCTTTGTGACCTGCTCTCAATATTCACATGTGTTTTAAATTATTTGTTAATAATATAGTGAAAATTAATGAACCCACTAACCAAATCAAGAATTAGAATATTAATAGAAATCAAAACTTACCTGTGTTCCTCTCCCTTGCCTCCTTCTTTGCTTCTCATTCTGCCCCACTTCCTGACTCAGAATTAAACACTATTAAAAATTTTGTATTTTATATTCATTTGCCTTCTTTTGGTTTTATTTGGTTTTAATAATTATATATGGGCAAAAGTTTTTAATTGTTTAATTCTTGTACAATCTTTCATGGCCTCTTACTCTTTAATCACATTTTACTCCCTTCCTTTTTAGAGCATATTTAATTTATATTTTCTGTTTGATAATTTTGTTATCTGTGGACCTGATTCTCCATCTGTAGTTTCTCCTGGTTCTTGCTTAATAATGCCTTATAAATAAGCATTGCTTGGATCTTTGTCATGTGGGAGTTATTTGAAGTTTGGGCTAAGCTGGGTTCCCAGTTGAGAGAATTTGTTTCCTTTGCCAGGACCTAGGGCATTACCCAACACTGTAAACTGTTTTTAGATGTTTGAACTACCTTGATAATATGAAATGGGTTGCAAAGCCATGTGAGAGATGAATATTGGTCATGAATCATCAGGGGATTTTTATTTTGTTCCCCTTCACCTGTGCCAAGTTTAGAGGCAAACTGTGTTCTTTTTTTTTTTTTTTCTGTTGTCAGCTGTGTATTGGGGGTGCATGTGTATGTGCATATGTGTGTATATGTGTGTGTGCTGTTGCAAACTTCTGGTACAGTGACAATATAGTTTTATTATTTATAGATAATAAATTAATAAATAAATTAAATAAATAATAATTTATTTAATTATAGATTACAGGAGGGCAAATCACCTTTTGGACTTTCCGTCTCTGGCTTGTTTTGGAAGCTGTGATCTATTACAAGCACCCTTTGGGCTGTGAAACATTCAAGTTCAAGTCCACCCCGTTCATCAAATGTCCCGGGAGAAAACCTGAATAAGTACACCTCTTAACCATCTGGTTTCCCCTTTCAGTTAGTTTAATTCTCTGGATACTTCTTTCTATCTATTTTTCCTATTTTATGTGCAATATTTAATTGCTTCCCATGGAGGGATTTTTTTAATACTACAAAATACAAAGACTTGCACAAATTAACTCAAGTAATAAACTCAGTAATTGGAAATACAGAGGGATTTCTTAGAACCTAATTTCAGGAAGTATAGTCAGATCTTGCCGGAATGGTAATGTAGGGCTGATTTTCCCCCATGGTCTACCCATTTTGCATTTTGTTGCAATGATAAATGACCTTTTACTTCTAGTGTCCAACATAGTTCAACTGATTCGGTCTCTTCATGTGATTCTTCAAATTCTTGAGATTAAAAAATAAAATTGTCTTAGCTTCACCTGTAGATAGTAGTATGGTGGCAGATTATTTCAGGATGGTATACCACAGTGGTTAGAGTTCAGGTTCTATAGCTGGTCTGGCTGGATTTGAATCTCAGCTTCAAACCCTGATAGCATTGTAATCTTAGGAAAATTTCTTAATGATTCTCTGACTCAGTTTCTTCATCTGTAAAGTGGGATGATAATGATAGCAACTACTGAGGAATAGATGAGTTACTGCCTGTGAAAAGTAGTAAGTGAGAGTTATGCTTTGTGTATGGTAGCTACTTAATAAATATTCATTATTTCTTTCCCTTCACTTGATATAACCCCAGGTCCAATTGGCTGTGTTACAAGCCCATCTACTTGGGTATGTTCCATCATCACCATTAAGAAACAAACTAAAGGGGCGCCTGGGTGGCTCAGTGGATTAAGCCGCTGCCTTCGGCTCAGGTCATGATCTCAGGGTCCTGGGATCGAGTCCCACATCGGGCTCTCTGCTTGGCGGGGAGCCTGCTTCCCTTCCTCTCTCTCTCTCTGCCTGCCTCTCTGTCTACTTGTGATCTCTCTCTCTGTCAAATAAATAAATTAAAAAAAAAAATCTTTAAAAAAAAAAAAAGAAACTGAAAGAAGAGGAGGCAATAGCAAATACATCTATTGTAGACTGGTTAATTAGAAACAAAACAACTTGTCAGTTTGGGGAAAAAAAATTTTTTTTAAGATTTTATTTATTTATTTGTCACAGAGAGAGACAGCAAGAGAGGGAACACAAGCAGGGGGAGTGAGAGAGGGAGAAGCAGGCTTCCTGCCGAGCAGTGAGCCTGATGAGAGGCTCAATCCCAGAACCCTGGGATCATGACATGAGCCAAAGGCAGGCACTGAACAACTGAGCCACTCAGGTGCCCCAGAAGGAAAAAAAAAAAAAAAAATTTCTTTTACATAAGAATATGCTTGAATGATAAAATTTGTTACCTAAAGAGACAGATTTTTCTTAAAATTTTACATTGACTAATGTATGTTATTTATAACATTTCACAGCTGTATATTTTTCTAATTTCAGTTTATCATATATTTAGTGCCTCTGGACTTTCAATCTCATAGCTGATGACAACTTGGTCAGACTGAGTAAGAGAGGAAACAAATTTTGTTTGGTAAGAACTAAAAGGGTATATAGATTGTAACCAGGACAGTTTTAATTTCTTTGCCACTGACTAAATAGATTTAATGTTCCATTTGAATATATATCATGTGGAAGTTCAATGTGTACCAACAAGAGACTTTGTTCTTGCAACATTTATAAATATTACTTAATATAGTTTTTTTTTTTTCCTTCTCTCTAGAACATGGAGAGAAGTTGTTTAAAGTACTTGACCTTTAAATGCAGAGTGTATAAATTAATTCATGTTATTACTTCGGTTTCACAGCTGAGTTGCCTTGTAAATAAAACTTTTCCCTCATTAGAAATGAAGCCAATCTTGCAGTTCCCGGTGGGTCTCCTGTCACTTACACCATGCTATGCTTCATATGTTGACCTAGTACCCAAGAGATTTTATGCACAATTGGTGAATTAAACCAGAAATAATTACCTGTGGCATTATGTCATAACCTCAATGATGAAAAAAATCCATTAATTTCTTTTGCAGTTAATTAGAAAAATTTAAATGAATCCTTTCAGAAGTACGTAAAATTTGATAGGTCACTCACTATTTTGATTTCTTGTGTGGTGAAAAGTACATATCCCTTTCTTATGTAAACTGTGTAATCATGTAATATTTGTGTGTGTGTATGTACTAGTCTTTTGATTTTTATTTATCTTGTCAAGTCAGGTGTTTGTTATTAATTTTGCTGGAGAGAAACTTTAGAGGAAAGATTTTTTTACCTTTAAGCAATGATATACTTTTGCCCACAAAACTTCAGAGGAGGTAAGATTTAAATATGAGGACTTTCTCTGGATAAATCTTTATTTTTATTTTATTTATTTTTTTTAAAATTTTTTTTTTTAAAGATTTTATTTATTTATCAGAGAGAGAGAAAGAGAGCACAGGCAGACAGAATGGCAGGCAGAGGCAGAGGGAGAAGCAGGCTCCCTGCTGAGCAAGGAGCCCGATGTGGGACTCAATCCCAGGACGCTGGGATCATGACCTGACCCGAAGGCAGCTGCTTAACCAACTGAGCCACCCAGGTGTCCCTGGATAAATCTTTATTTAGTTCCTGTCTTTTGTTTTGTTTTGTTTTTTTAGACATCTGACAGTGTTTCTCCTTATTGTTGTCTTTGTCACAGACTTCATTTTTTTTTTTTTAAAGATTTATTTATTTATTTATTTGACAGAGAGAGATCACAAGTAGATGGAGAGGCAGGTAGAGAGAGAGAGAGAGAGGGAAGCAGGCTCCCTGCTGAGCAGAGAGCCCGATGCGGGACTCGATCCCAGGACCCTGAGATCATGACCTGAGCCAAAGGCAGCGGCTTAACCCACTGAGCCACCCAGGCACCCCATTTTTTTTTTTTTTTTTAATCTCCCAACACTATTTCTGAAACATCTGCCTTTTTCTTTCCTTACGTGTTTTTTCTGTTGTTTTTGTTTTTGTTTGTTTTTTTCCGTGACACACCTGTCTTCAGAGTTTGAGCTCAGCCCTTCTTAGCTGACATTTTCTAGGTCTACAAATCTTGTCCTACTTGACCTCTTTGGATTCAGTCCTGTATGGCCATTACCTCTATGCTGTTCTACTTATTGGTCTTCTTCTGTCCATTAGTATCCACCCAATCTTCCACATTGGAAACACAAGGTTGTTCTTGACACCTCTAACCATCTACATCCAAATTTTCATCAAACCTTTAAGACTTAATAATTCTCTTCTCTCTTTTACAATTCTCCACATTACCCTCAAAGCAATTGTACCAAAAAACAAAACTAGTTATTTCCTTTTCATGTTTAAAAATTGACCTTCCATTTACTGTTGTAACCCTTAGCTTTCCTTTTACTGTCAAGCACTATCATATATTTTCAGTCTTCATTTTTGCCTCTTCTGATCATACATCCAATGATTCAGGGCCCTTCAAGAACTATGACTTTGAATATTCTGCTCTTTGTACTTGAAATAACCTATCAAAACTTTTCCTGCTTATCTTTCATGACTACATCCAATTGTTGCTTCCTGTACAAAGTTAATGCCAGAATCCCACAAGAAGTCTTTATGGTTTTCATAGGAACTTAATATACCCCCATTGTAGCTTTTAGCACATTGACTGTAATTATATGCTTTTATAATCCATCACCCCCTACCACGTAATAAGGGAAAAATGCATCATATTCTTTAGGTGTGTGTTTGTGTGTGTGTGTGTGTGTGTGTGTGTGTGTGTTTTAATTTAGCACTTAGCTTAGGGCCTTACATATAGTAAGGCCCTAAATAAATGAATCAATTAATTAATGACCTACCCAGCACTCAGATTGAATTTTTCCATTCTTTTTTTTTTTTTTTTTAAAGATTTTATTTATTTATTTGAGAGAGAGACAGTGAGAGAGAGCATGAGCGAGGAGAAGGTCAGAGGGAGAAGCAGACTCCCCATGGAGCTGGGAGCCTGATGCGGGACTCGATCCCGGGACTCCGGAATCATGACCTGAGCCGAAGGCAGTCGTCCAACCAACTGAGCCACCCAGGCGCCCGAATTTTTCCATTCTTAAAGGTAGAAATAACTTATTTCTTTGGGGAGCCTCGGTGGCTCAACTGTTTAATTGTCCGACTCTTGATTTCAGCTCTGGTCATCATCTCAGGGTCATGAAATTGAGCCCTGTGTTGGGCTCTATGTTGGGATTGGAGTCTACTTAAGATTTTCTCTCTCCTTCTCCTTCTGCCTCTCTGCCCCCTTCCCCCTGCTAGTGAGCTCTGTCTCTCTTTCTTTAAAAAAAAATAAATAAAATAAATAAAAATTTAAAAAAAATTAGAATTTATTTTTTTAAAGATAAAAATAATTTCTTAAGACTATGTTGATTCTTAAAAGACTATTCTCTGTTTTCATTTATATGACTTGGAGTTCAGTTTGTCCATTAGTCAAATTACCTGCCTATTTACCTGCCTTCGTTCTACTGTTGTAACAAAATCACATAAACTGGTGTCGTAAACAACAGTCATTTATTTCTGCCAATTCTCGAGGTTGGGAAGTCCAAGATCAAAATGCTGGTTCTTGGTAAGAGCCCTTTTCCTGGCTTCCAGATAGCCATCTTCTTGCTGTTCCTCACATTGAATAAGGAAAGGATTAGGGTATAGGCAGGGAGAGGTAGGGGGCCCTTGACAAGCCTCTGAAACTATTCCTGGCGGGCAGAAGCTAAGACAGAGTGAAACAGACCACCTGGCCTCGCATGGTCTAGAGTATTTTACTTTGGTGGCTGCGGTGTATCACAGAAAGTGACCAGGCCTCAAAGAATTAAGTCATTAAGGTGTTATCAATAGTCTGTGCTTAAACCAAGATGGGACAAAAATCTCAAGGCCACAAGCTTCCCAGTCAGTTCTCAATAAAAGACTGTCCCTCAAAGCCCTCAGTGGCAACCCATTTGGGACCCCTCTCACTCTAGATAGCCGCTTCTTTCCTTTCTGCATAACCGTCAGTCTGTGAGATTCATTCTCTGACAACGTGAGACAGAAGAGAGAGGAGAAGAACAAGTTCTTTGGTCTCTTCCTATAAGGACCCTAATCCCATCATGAAGACCCCCACCCTTCTACCCTCATGATGTCATCTAAACCAAATTACTTCCCATTAGAATATCATCATAATGAGGATTATGGCTTTAACATATGAACTTGGGAGGAGTTCACAAACATTGAGTCCATAACATTTTTCTCCTGACTGTATCGGTCTGTCACCATTTTGCCATATGCAATGATAGTACAGTACTTGGATAACCCAGTTTTCTCAAATGATAATAATCAAATTTTCTATCTAGAAGCTCTGTGCCTGACTATTAAAATGATATGCCCTTCTCATATTTGTTTATAATACTATATTATGACCAGTGTCCATATTATACATTAAATTACAAAAATTATCTACTCATAAGTAATAAAATGAAAGAAAATAGTTTTCTGGCCATTTTTTTTAAGTTTTTTTATTTAAGTGATTTTCACACCGAACATGGGGCTCAAACTCACAGAGTCTGCATGCTCTTCCCACTGAGCCAGCCAGATGCCCCTATTTCATGAGCAACTTTTAAATGGAAGTGGTTGATGATGATATTTATGTCATTGCTCTAAAAACCTCCCTCCACAAAGTATTTCAGCATGCGTGCTTCTGTAGAGTTTCTTAAACTCACATTTTATTGTCACTTCCCAAATATGTTATACAACTTTCTGTATGCAGACTTTTGATCTCTCAATTTAGTCTATTTTCTTTTCAGTCTGTACCTATTGATACTAAGCCTGTCCTTCAAGGGCAGTTTAACTTCCACCCTTTTTAATCATGCATATCCTCAGGACCCCAGCAAGAATAATCTATTTCCCTCTTTGAATTTTGTAACTTTCGGTGATTGAAAAATATTTAGAACTCATTGTATATTATCTTGCTTTTTAAAATTTTTATGCATTTCATGTAAACTTTTTGAAGAAAAGCATTTACCTCTTTTTATTCTTTATAGGAGTCACTAAGGTGCCTTCTGCATAGTAGGTCCAAGTTCCTTGAAACAAGGAACAAAAGAGTGTGAACTGGATTGGCCTTGTGGGAATTGTGATACTTCCTGATTCTTCTTTGCTTCTCTGTATGCTCCGCTGAAAGCCCGGCAGAATGTTAGCTTCCTGTTGTTGTCACTTTCCGTGATGTGCATTTCCTCTTGGGAGGCTCACAGTCCTTGCTTGACCTTGAGCATTATTCTAGCTTAACACCAAGTTGCATACATTCACTAGTGGAACACTCTTAAGATAAGAGCAGATTGTCTGTCTTTCACAGGTTAAAATATAAGCCAGAACATGTTGCAGATAGTAATAGTTTGACATAGTTGGAAGATCATGCTTTAGAAGTGCTGTTTACCAGTGATATGAAAATTGGCAACTTGCTAAACCTCTTTGAGGCTTTTTCCTCATTTGCAAAAGGTGGGTGGTAAAACCTCTTAACAGGGTTGTTGCAAGTATTGAATGACACACACATGGAAATTACTTGGCTCGTACTGGGTGCTCAAAACAAGTCAGCTGTTTATTCCGTGGATAAACAATTAAAATGATTCTTACTTAGCACAGGATCAAATAGCACCATGAGAAAATCTAACATAGTGGCTCTATGACCTTGCATTTTGGAAGTCATCATGTCAATGGAATATATGTGTGTTTAATCTTTAGTAGAATTATTGTATCACAGTATCTATTTCATAATAAACTTACCAGAATTTAATCTTTCCTGGTACTGGCTAAAGGTTGTGCTAGTTCTCTGATAAGAAGATAAAATGATTAAAATCAATGGTTTCATGATACCCCTAGGGGGAAGGGCCTCAGTTTCCTTTCTCTTAAATCATATATTTAGAAACATATATTACATTGTTTCAAGGACAAATAATCAAAAAATCTGACTGTGTTGTATTATGTTCTTTTGTACTGTATTCTTTTTCAGTAGGAGGTATTTATAGTTACATATTAATCACTTAGGTAGTCATAGCCTATTTTCGGTTTAAAGTCAAAATTAGTAATAGGTCAAGGTGAAGTGGGGATTGACAGACCGTGCTTTCAAGCTGCATCAATTTGGCTTCCTGAGGAGTTTGACCTACTACAAAGCTATTCCTTCTACTGTTTTAAGGAATAGAATTTATTTTCTTACAAATTTGGGCTCAGAGCTCAAGCAAAAACAGAGTTCTTTTGCTGCTAGAATAGGCCTTTGAGAAGCAAAGAGATTCTGTTTGGGCATTTCTTTATAGCAAAATGTCAAGACAGTTACCTACTAGAGACAAACCTCAAGACTTCTGAGATAGGTGGGGACATCTGCAGGAAAAGAAATCGCTATTGGATTCCACAAAGCCAGGAAATACTATGGTCCATGCTTCTGTTGTGTATTATTATATATACCTGCCTTATTGATCCATTTAAAGCATATCTTGAGGGCCTTACATATTCAGAGCACTGTGCTACGTAGAGGCAGTTGGGAAAATAAATTTAAAGAAAACCTGGTCTGTGCCCATATGGGGGTTAAATTACTGTGTGTGCATTTGCATGCATGTTTGTGTGTTAAATAAGCAAATAAGTGACTGCAGTGTAGTATATGACACAGAGAGAGAAATAAACAAGGGAGAGAAAAAACATTTGAAAAGGGAGGGGTCACATCTTATTGGAAAGGTGTGTTGGCATCTGGGAGTTAGAAGCAGATTGGGTGAGTGAGAGCAACAGATGGAAGGGCTAGTGCCTGGGCACAAAGGCTGGGAAGGAGAGGGTGGAACTGATTTAACGTCATTGTAGATGTGGTTGGGAGTAAAGTAATTGAATTAAAGCTAAATGCTAGAATTTGGTATTATTTCACTTTTAGGCACATTTAACAAAGTGTGATTTAAAATTTTTAACTTTAATTGAAACAGGGAGGGAATCAATTTTCCAACCCTAATTTTCTTTAGGTTCTTTAAACCAATCGGGTTTCCCAACCTCAGTGCTATTGACATCCTGGACTAGACGGTTTCTTTTATGGGGGGTGTTTAGAGGCATCCCTGGCCTCTACTTAGGGTTGGGCCACAATATTTAAGGAAGCACTTGTTCCCAGAGCTGTGTAAATTAAATCTTATGCTTCCATGACCCTAAGAATAGGTGACTGTCTCCTTAAATGTTGAGCCCTGGGCACCTCCCTTGACTCACCAGAGTCTAAGACTGTCCCTATTTCCTAGAGGCCAGTGGCACCTTCCCAGCTGTCATAGCCAAATATGTCTCCAAACAATGCCAGATGTTCCCCTGGGGGAAAAAATGGCCACCAGTTAAGAACCCTTGTAAGCTAACCGGAATAACTCAGCATATTTCTATTTCATTTGTAAAATGTCCAAAAGAATCTAGAGAATGTTGGTAGGATGTGTGTGCATCAATAATTGAAATAAATAGACTTGAGTTCATTCTAAAAAAAAGAAAAAATGTCCATAAGAACATCCAGCATTGTGACTTTTTTTGTACTCTAGGTAGCAGCTCAATACAGGTGTATTTTGGGCAGCATATGTGTGGCTGATGCACACTTGGTAATTAAGGTAGCAATACAGATGTATTTTGGGCAATGCAAGGATTTGCAGGGAGAGCTATGGAAAGAAACTGAGAGGGACTCCTGGGTGGCTCCATCGGTTAAGTGTCGGCCTTCTGCTCAGGTCCTGATCCACATCGGGCTCCCTGCTTGATGAAGAGCCTGCTTCTCCCTCTGCCCCTACCCCACCTCCCCTTATTATGCTCTCTCTCTCTCAAATAATAAATAAAAAAAATTTTTTTTTTAAATTTTCTGTGACTAATGGGCTGATGGATATTGGCATTAGAAATAGACAAAGGTTTGTGACCTTCAGGTTACCTACATGTGAAGAATCCATCCTATCTTTAACCATATCCCTTAATTCTAGGCCTTGGGTGCATTGAAGAGGAATTCTTCTGCTGTTAATCTTGGGTTGGAGGTGATAGGATTTCCAGGTACATTTTCCCGATCCTTGTAGAAAGCTCAGAAATTCTACAGTAGGCTTCTACTTTACAAAGTACTTGTTTTTACAAAACAAGTCAGTTTTCTTGGTTAATACTTCATTATGCCATTTATATTTGTTCTTATTAATTCTACTCTTCCCTGCTCTATATTCTTGGACTTGGGGAAGCTATGGCACTTGGACAATTGCATTTTACACCATAAGGCTGCTGATGAAGTTCCAGATTCATCAGACCCTAGTGGGCTGCTGATCCTATCAGTGCACGGTCCCGGAGCCACATCATAGCGTGTGCTATTTCCATGGTAAGGGTTAAATAAGAGTGCTATGGTTACTTCATTTAGCAGTAGAGTTTAGTTCCTAGAATTCCACGAGTCTCTAATCCAGTCAAGTGTCAAGTAGCATGTTGCTTCCTATCTTTTGCATCACTTCCTGCAAAAGTTGGTACCTGCTCATAATAATAGCAAATTAGAAAACTGAGTTTCACAGCTTACAGACCTCTGCCAGGCCATGTCCTGTGTGTGTTATTTGCATTTATTTCTCAGTAACCCTTAGTGGTAGTGAACAATATATTCCCCAAACAGTGGATTTGGAAACTAAACGGAGCGAGATTCATTAACTTGCGCACAGTCGTCTGGTTGGGATCACTTGAGTTACTTGAGTTCAGGTCTGTCAACTCTGGAGTCTATGTTACTAAGTGTGACTTCAGGCAGCTTTTCATGGCCTTGCACATGATGCAGGCGCAACTCCAGGTGGCCCCATACACATCATGCGCCTTGCAAATGCTCTACGATTATACTGGTAGGTATACAGTAAGTGCCCAGTGAATTCCAGTGCATTTCATTGTTATTTAGTTTTACAAATCTATTCTAAATGGTATCTAGTGAATGATGGGGCACTAATGTCTTCCTCCTCCCTTCCTTTCTCCCTTCCTTTCTTCCTTTCTTTTTCCTTCTTTCATTTCTCTCTTTCTGCAGGGACAGTGCTTATCAGTAAATTCATCGAGGAAAGGATGGAGTTCAGTTAAAAGATTGTTCCTTGCCTATTGTGTTTCCTCAGATTCTAGTGCTGCTGATGCACTGAGAATGAAAGGACCCCTTTAGAACTATTCCTATAGCTAGTGTTAGTGAAAATTGTATACTGCCACCAGAGTTTTGCTAAAGCCTGAGGCTAGAATGTTGTCTCACCATTATTTATTATTGTCATGGAGCCATTAGCTTTTGCCATTAGAAACTATACTTATACTAAAGGTGTTACAGCTGGATGTATGTGCTCCAAATTCTCATTACATGCTGCTGACCTTTCCCTATAAATCTCAGCTTGGAGTTATCAGCTTTCTACTTGTTGGCCCTAATTGGAAAGTTCTCTGTTATATCCAGGTACAAAATGTACTATCAGAGCTTGAGTTTCTGCCCCTTATTAACATTGCCTTTGTGACTTATTTCCTCAATTCTCTTTCCATTGGCAATCCAGCTGAAATAAATTCCTTAGTTTTATATACAAATTGGGCTTATGGTAGAACACATTACAAATCACGCAGTGCAATAAATGAGAGGGCACAGTCTAATACTGTTACCATTAGACAATATTAAAGTGTCCTTTACTAATTAATTACTTGCATGCCATTTTTTTCACTTAATCTAGAAATAATTTCATGAATTTTTAGCAGTCATTTTACAGTTTGAAAATCCAAGTGTCCGGTATACAATAGCAAGTTTCATGAAGGGTTTCCAGGGAGTTGTTTTATAATTTCATGAAACCTACCTGCATTTCAGATGGATTCTCGTTGGGCAAGATTTGTGTAATCCAAAGATAGCAGAGAGAATGTTTGCGACTTGATTTAGCGGTCTGTGAGAAGAAATATTTCCCTGAGAGACTCCTTTATCTTTCCCATTCAAGTCCTTTATTGAAGCTGGTGGGTTTCCCAGCGGTTTATTAACCATATTCTTCCTACAAGGTAGGGATTCTATATATTGAACTTAGAAACTCAAACACTCAAACATTCCTGTGAAGGTTTTGCTGTTGTTGTTTTTTACATAGATTAATAATGATATACTAGAAATCAATATGACTCACAGAGATCCACCTTAAGTGCAAACTTAGAAGTACTTATGTTTTCAGTACCTATTTAAATATTTAAATATTTAAAGATTCATTTCACAGTCTCAGTTAAATGGCACTTGCTTTGAAATAATTGTGTAGGGTGTGCTGAATGTGAGTTTTGTTCTTCTGAGGCTTTTATTTATTTTCTACTAAAAACAGATTCAGCAGTTCAAATAAATGAACTTGAGCTTCATGAGCTCATGGCATAAAATGATCAACACTGTATAGGTTCTAAATTAAGACCTACGTAGAGTTATAGGGACTGTGGGCAAATTTACCTGGAGACAATAGGTATGCTAAAAGATAACTGAGACATATTAAAAATTTTAATAGTTTATTTGAGCAAAAGTCTATTGATATTGGGCAGTACCAAACTGCAAGTGGCTAAGAGCACTCCCTCAGCAGGAAAGTGGAGAGAGACTTTTATAGAGAACAGATGGATGCAAAGTAAGGAAATTATTGAGTGGTTGTAGCCTTAAGCCTAGCCGTCTCTTTGTGACTGGTTGTCAGTCGCATTTTGATTTTGCAACCTTGAGGCATCTTGGGACTGAAATTTCAGTTGGCTTATGTAGGCTGCCGTAGCCTCAGAGTCACCTCAGTCCAGTGGTCTCCTTGTTTAATTAATTTAACAAGTAGTGGTACATACTTAAGGATATACATTATGAATTTGATTACATGAATTTAAGATCAGAGATTTCAGCTTTCATGTAGCACTGACACGATGTATTAATCTAAATTTTATTCTCTGAGCACATAGACTTACATGATTTTTTAGATAGTTTGCAAATTATGAGAAAATAATTCCTGATTTCAAATAATTTACAAAATTCTGTTCCTATTTCCAATATGGGTCCATACCATCAAGTACCACTGACCTCTTTATTCATTTCTTTGTAGAGAAAGCTGGGATCATACTAATGGTTAAGAATAGTCAGTGTCAGCCCTTTCAGTATTAAAGAAGAAACTATCAAGCAAGTCACACTATTTGATTATAAATCTAGTGTCTCTTCTGGTTTAGTGGAAATTCTCTTTTGTCTGTTTTCTCCTTCCTCTTTCTGTTTTAGCATTTCCCTATAAGTAGAAATGTATCCTACTCTCATTGCCTTTTTTAGTTACTATTATTTTCCAATCTTGTGTTTCTTATTTTATAGAATTCTAGACAGAGGAAGACTTTTTTAAGATAAAGCTTTTAACAATATTCTTTTCTGTTGTCCATTCCAATGGCAATAACTTCTTTCTGAAAAAAATTAATAATGCTATGTGTCATATGGGTACTAAGCTGTCTGCAAGTGATATACCATTTTATTCTTTCTAATGACCTGCGAAGCCATTTTAAAAATGAAACAATACTGATTCTCAGGGGTTGCCCAAATTTTCCAAATTCATATGTTCATTAGTGGTTGGCTAAAGAAAAAAAAAGATCCTAACTCTTAATTTTTAAGTAGTCTACAATTCTTGTATATCTTAGAATTAAATGTTTGTTGAATCTTTACTCCTGTCCATCAAGGATAAATACCAACATCTTTCCATGATAGTTTTTTAGAAAAAATAATTTTTATAGGTTTCTAGAGAAAGTGGACCAGAATCTCTGAGAGTTCTTTTTTAAAAATCTCTGATAGTTCTTTCTTAAAAATCTATGATATTTCTATTTGCTTATAATTAACACAAGAAACAGGATACTTACTACTTAGGTGAATATCAATTTATAAGAACAGTGTAGGGATTTTCATGTTCCTGATGGGTTATTACATATTTCTATACCTTTTCTATTAATAATTGATTTGCATTATACCACGGTTGATGACATGATTTGAGTTAGAAAAATTAATTCTTATTTCAGTATCAAATACTGATTTAATAGCTTGTAATTCTATCTGGCTTTTAATCTATCACTGAGAAGCATCAATTTGACAATACATGTCTGAGCAAACTTTATAACCCTTCTGGTTCATGGGCCTTGACCTTAAAGTCTTTAAAAAAAATATGTTGATTTTATTTTCCAGAGATTCTTAGCAATTCCAAGACTTGATTCAGGAGTTGAAAGCTGGTCTTGTAATTGTTACCATCATTCTTTGGATTTATCATTCCCTATTTTGAAAATCAGTTTTTAGTTTGCTCCTATCAGTTTTTGTTTGATAAAAAACAGTGTTGTTGTGCCACTGTCTTGTTTCTTTTCTTATATTGTTTTTATAGCTATTACTGTTTATAAGCAATAAAGCAAACACAAAGCAACCTAAAGTACAAGACAAAACCTTTGTGATTGTAAGGGAGTTGAAACCGTGCTGTATAACCAAAGTGATGTATCAAAAGGCAGTATCGCCAATAAGGAATGGCAGCCATTTTAACTGGATTGTTCTCTTCAGTAGGCTTACAATTCACTTCTCTACTTAGAGCAACATCAGTAGTGTGTTGACTTATATTTCAGCCTTGTGCCAGATTTTTTTTTTTTAAAGATTTTATTTATTTATTTGACAGAGAGAGATCATAAGTAGGCAGAGAGGCAGGCAGAGAGAGAGAGGAGGAAGCAGCTCCCCACCAAGGAGAGAGCCCAATGCAGGGCTCGATCCCAGGACTTGGGATCATGACCTGAGCCGAAGGCAGGGACTTTAACCCTCTGAGCCACCGAGGCACCCCAGCCTTGTGCCAAATTTAAGTGGTTGTAAGAAAACCCAGGAATCTTGCTAGAAACATAGGAGACATTGGACTTACCTATTAAATAAGTAGACCCAGTAACATTTATGATTTATTCTTTGTTTTTAATATTTAAGTTTTGGGGGTAATTTCATGATTGCAAATTATACATTTGATTTAAATTTTGGTGAATGTACCCTTTTGTCATTTGAAATGAAGTGTTACATGAACTTGAGCTCTGCATTCCGACAGATAAAAAAATATACTTTAGAATTTTATTTTTCTAAACATTGGGATCATTATTTTTGTTTGCTACAAGAAATTAAATGACTGTGATTCTGAGAAAAAAAAAATGTAGTGCTTTCCCTAAAATAATCTTGGATTCTATCTACCCAGATAACAGGAGGATCTGTGCCATCGTTGGCTACTAAAACTATTTATCATGCCAAGTGCTTGCAGTGGTGTAGGGTTTTTTTCAATGATATTTTTATTTCTTACCATTTGATTGACAGATTTGATGAAAGTCACTGGTGGCCCCTATAAAAACAAGTGCTGCTGAAAGACCCGCGGATCCCCTTACCCAAGAATCCAACACTGCCACTGGATGCAAACAGCAAGAGGTTTATTGGGACGCTGGTACCGGCGGGTGGTCGGCAGCTCCAGCTAACCGAGCACACCAACCGAGGGGAAAGCGGGGTTTTTATAGATTGGCACAAACAGGTTTTGGGTGGGGTAGAGCTGATTGGCTGACAATTTGAACTTTTGAAAGAGGCACCCTCGGTGTTAGTGGATTGGTTTCGGGGGTCCGCGCGCGCGAAGGGGGAGTACATTTGAAAAAGCTTGTGCGCGCGAAGGGGGAGCAAGGAGGGGGGTTGGGCCTCATTACTCAGCAGGAAAATATCTTGCCTACTTGACTATGTGGCCCCCTGCCTACGTGACTATGCCTCTTAGCAGAAGGTATCTTGTTTGAACAGGCGACAAGTGTCACACCCTAAAAGCCAAGCGGTTACAGAAAGGCAAAAGAGCAGTTAATTATATAATTCATCACACAATTTATAATCTAACCTTATACCTAAAAGCCAGCGGTTCACAGAAAAGCAAACAAGCGGTTAGTTCTCCTATCTATCTCTTAAGGGAGGGGACTTTCCAGGGCAGGGGTCTTTCACTGCCATGTATTAACAACTGAAAATACCCACCTTTCATCTTGACAATCTAATAAAGAGCCTAATATTCTAAATGTCTTTTCCAATTTCTTTTTAAATTTTAAAAGGAAATATTTTGGTGCTCAAAGTTCTCTCAGGAACCTTTAAAGTACTATAATGCCAGTTTTTTGAGAGGACCTGCATGTATGAAAAATGTATTGTATGGGCGAACTAAGAAGACTAAGGTGGTTTCTAGTTATAACAAACAAATGAGGGACGCCTGGGTGGCTCAGTTGGTTAAGCAGCTGCCTTCGGCTCAGGTCATGATCCCAGCGTCCTAGGATGGAGTCCCACATCAGGCTCCTTGCTCGGCAGGGAGCCTGCTTCTCCCTCTGCCTCTAGCCTGCCACTCTCTCTGCCTGTGCTTACTCTCTCTCTCTCTCTAACAAATAAATAAAATCTTAAAAAAAAAAAAAAAACAACAAACAAAAATATGGAGGGCAACATCTGTATAGAAATTCTTTTTATAGTTTATGTATATATATACTTACACATAACATATACATATATATATTATTTGAAACAGTCTTATATAAACTTTGTAAGTTTGACTTTCTCTGTCTATAAATTGGAGATGTGAAGGTTGCCAGGATGCATTGTAATGAGAACTATGGAAGTCATAGAGTATTTACCTAGGTAAATCTGTATCCTGTGCTACCTCCCCCCTCACAGAGGCCTTCCCCAGTCAACTAGCTCAAGGAAGCATATCCCCCACTCCTTTACTTTATATAAAGCAATCCTTTTAATTTGTCTGTATCCCCTATTAAGGCAAAGACATTGTGTATTCATTTGCTACCAGATTCTCCTGAGTGAATCTTATACAGGTATGCATTCACTCATTCATTCAAAGATATTTTTTAGAACTAACTTTTATTGAGATGGGTAAGTAAGTGTGATGAAAAATGGAAGGTCCTGCCCTGATGGGATATAAAGCCAATTGTTGTATTAAGAAGTACATTTCTTTTTTGATAGGTTCAAA
This sequence comes from Mustela erminea, assembly GCF_009829155.1. NCBI lineage: Eukaryota > Metazoa > Chordata > Mammalia > Carnivora > Mustelidae > Mustela > Mustela erminea. The sequence goes on from NC_045619.1 coordinate 95,686,799, forward strand.
TTTATTTTATAATTGCTCAGTAACTTCTAGGGCTATTATTATATATGTCAGAATAGAAATAAAATTAATCTTGTTTTATTTTTTCAAAATGTCTTTATAATGTTTTTAGTTATATATTCAAGGGAGTCATTTTAATGTGTATATTTCTGTCTTGGAGGCAATCACCAAACATTACAAGTATCCCTTGTTCTTACTTTCTCCATTTGTGAAAAGAGAGAGCCAGTTTGCAGGCTTTTCTACAACCTAGGGCTTAATGAACCATTATCAATTGTGCTTGCCAGTGTGTGTCAGTTTCTCTTTATAGAGAGCCTTTTGCAGTCTTTCCTAGATATCACTAATAAGGCAGTTTAAATTTGTGTTTGGATGGGAAGTGTACAGTAATGCTAATATTCTGCCATTTTGGAATATCATTACTGTATCCATGTAACCTGAAACACTGAATAAAATATAAGAAAACAGATGTTTCCTAATATTACCTCGTTATGCCCCCCCCCCCAAAATGGGTCCGTGATTAAAGGAGTGAGACTGATATAAAGCGAAGGTCAAGCAAAGCCTTATTTCGCGCCAAGCATCAAGAATCAGACTGACCGGCCAGGGCAGCACCTGTTACAGAGAGGGCGACCTTTCTCTGTTTCACAGACTAGCTTTTAAGAGCAAAGGCCATGCGGTTGGGCCTGGCCATGCACAGGTGGCCAGTGAAACTGTAACACACAGAGAAAGCTGCACAGTTATGCTAGGTGACCAATTGAATTACAATTTACCCTAGTAGACATTTGAACCAGCCTATCACCTTGGTCAGAATTGGTGCCCAAAAGGTGCCCAAAGGACGGGTCCCATACTCCTTGGTAACTAGGGCGACAGTATGCATCCCCCCACTGATCAGATGTCTCACCTCGCCTGACCCACTCTCGTGTCTCTGCTTTGTTACCTGGAGCTGGTTCCCGGACTTGTTTTTAAGTACATCCCCTGGGGGAAGGGGAGCAGGGGCAGTTTAAGGGTTAAACAACAAGGTTATTGTTTAACCTTGACGGAAGCCTCTGGCTTAATATTAGGTCCTTATAATCTTACATGGTGTTAAGAGGAAAATGTTTGAATTTACAGATTTAAAAAAATTATAATGTTAATTTCCCTTAAGCACAATCTAAAACAAACCCTTTCCTACTCATTTTTATGCTGGAGACATCTTTGTGAAGTGATGTAATAAAAGAGTTTCTTCTTTTTTAAATTCAGTTAGCCAGGAAGCCTCCTTCCCTCTCTCTCTCTATCTCTGCCTGCCTCTCTGCCTACTTGTGATCTCTGTCTGTCAAATAAATAAATAAATAAATAATCTTTAAAAATAAATAAATAAATAAATTCAGTTAGCCAACGTACATGTAACTTACATCATTAGTTTTTGATATAATGTTCAGTGCTTCATTAGTTGCATATAACACTCAGTGCTCATCCCATCACGTGCCCTCATCCCATCACGTGCCCTCTTTAATACCCAGTTACCCCATCCCCCCACCCACCTCCCTTTCTGCAACCCTCAGTGTGTTTTCCCGAGTCAAGAGTCTCATATGGTTTGTCTCCCTCTCTGATTTCTTCCCCTTCAGTTTTCCCTCCCCCTGTGGTCCTCTGCACTGTTCCTTATGTTCCACATATGAGTGAAACCATATGATAATTGTGCTTCTCTGATTGATGTTTCACTTAGCATAATATTGTCCATTTCCATCCATGTCGATGTAAATGGTAGATATTCACATTTTTTCTGAAGGCTGAGTAATATTACATTGTCTCTATGAACCATATCTTCTTTATCCATTCATCTTTTGAAGGACATCTCAGCTCTTTCCACAGTCTGGCTAACAAAAGAGTTTTGAAGTTAACTTGCTGTCTTAGCATTTGCTATATGAGTAGATGATCCTTTGTTATAGTGCTTCATTCTGGCCCTGAGGCCTGGAATGCCCATTCCCTTGTCCTTTTAGCCCCTTGCTTCCTCTTTATCTCCTAAGAACCATTGCTTTCCAGGATTCTGTCCCTGTCCATCACTTACTCCAGGCTAGTTAGATATCCCTTCTCTGTTTTCATAAAGCCATGCTTATAGTTAGTTCACTTACTACATTTCTCATAACTATTTCTAAGTTTGCATTGCCTAATTAGGTTGTGAGTTCTTTGATACTATACTGTGTTCCTCTTTTAATTCTGTAATCTAATATAGTATCTGGCATATAGATTGTACTAGTCCGTTTGTGCTACTATATCAAAATTCCAAAAACTGGGAAGCTTATAAACAACAGACATTTATTTCTCACAGTTCTAAAGCTGGAGTCTGAGATCAGGATGCCAGTACGGTCAGATGGGGGCCCTCTTCTTGGTCATGGATTTCATGTTATATCCTTAGATAGTGGGAAAGAAAAGATAGCCCTAGAGCCCCTTATAAGGCACTAATCCCATTCCTAGTCACCTCCCAAAGGCCACACCTTCTAATACCATTAACTTAGACATTGGGTTTTTAACATATGAATTTTGGGGTACACAAACATTCAGACCAGAGCATAGATGGTACTCAGTACATGTGCATGAATGAATAAATAAATACTACAACTTTATTTTATTTTATTTTAAAGATTTTATCTATTTGACAGAGATCACAAGCAGGCAGAGAGACAGGCAGAGAGAGAAGAGGAAGCAGGCTCTCCACTGAGCAGAGACCCTGATGCAGGGCTTGATCCCAGGACTCTGGGATCACTACCTAAGCTGAAGGCAGAGGCTTTAACCCACTGAGCCACCCAGGTGCCCCAATACTAAGACTTTAGATTGGATCTGATTCTTCATGCAGAGGAAAGAGCTTCAAAGAATGTACAGTCCAGGAGGGAGAACACAATTTAGGGAAGATTTGCTTTTTCCACTGTAATAGTGATTTGAATTATGGAGTATAGAGACAATAATGAAATGAAAGTTGATTAAGAAAGAACATGCAATCTTGGGCAAAAAATTGAACTAAACATGAATTAATATTGTGGTTGTGGAGACCCACTGAGCTAGATCCCAAATAGATCTGAAGGATTTGGAAATAGTGTAAAGAATAACAAATGATGAAATTTAACTGAAAGTAGCTTATTTACATAGCTTATAATAACTGGGAAAATAGGCAAGAAGGTGTTGGAAGATTCCTTTTAGTGCCATAAATTATTGTTGAATTATCACTGCCAACATATGCTCAAAATAGATATATTTTGTCAATTTTACAAAGCCCTGGGATAATTTATATTAATGTAATTCACTTAAAAGCTTTATGAAATATTAATAAGCAATATTACCTACCACGTTAAAGCCTTGTTCTGTGCCGTGGACCGTGCTGCATACTTTTGTATCCATTATCTTTAATATTTACTCCAAGAGGCTAAAGAGTACAATTTACTTGCCTTTATGACACAGCTATTAAATATCAGATCTGGTATTAAATCCATCCCATTAGAGCTGAGAGTCTGTGCTTTGTTACAGCACAACTCACTATGTGCCAATAAGTCTCTGAAACATGCATACATTTTCAGCCCGAGTTTAGAGTGACAAGCATAAATGTATATAAATTTAGTTATCTCTTACCTGGTCAGCAGTCATTCATTCATTTATTCATCAAACATGTATTGGTTGGTCCCTGGGCACTGTACTAGGTACCTCATACACACTTCCACATGCCCTTGTGGAATTTATTGTGAAAGAGAATGGCATTAGAGACACAAATAACTGTGTAACAATTGCGATAAAGGCTATGAAGAAAAATATAGAGCCTTTTATTAAGTAGATTACAGAGCAGGATTCTCATGTACTTACTTTCCTGTGGGCAAATGTAATTAGATTTACAATATAGCTTACTGTAACCCAAGAAGATGCTTAAAATAGCTTTAGATAAGTTGTACCACACCAGTGTAATCAAGCTGAACAGTTTGAAAACATTGGTCTTCCAGCAGTCTTTCCACAGCACACAGGGAATTTGGTGAACTGAAGAAAACTGTGTAATGCTAACGAGTTTTGAAAATTTCCCAAATGTCAAATCTGTATTCCAGCATTGGAAGCTGACTTTGAAACTGTCTCAACAATGACCTACATCTGTTCACAAAAAAAGCATAAATATCCATGGAGATGATTGTGACACTGACCTTTAAAGAGTAGTATCTGTCTTGCTGTGTCTCTGAGCATGTGGATTTTGTGCTAAAATAGTGAGCGTATTTGCTTGGTTTGAATATTTGGCCTCATATATTGATAATGTTTGGCGTAAAATCTAAATAGCAGTAAAGCCAGGAGAATTTATGTCATCTAGGACTTAATAAAGCTGGATGGCCAAAATAAAACAAACAATTAAAACAAAACAAAACAAAAAAGCAAACCAAGCAAAGCAAAGCAAAACAATGTGAAATGTTGCCAGATGTTAATAACAACTGAGGCCTTGTCTCTGTTCAGTTCAAGGTTGTAAAACCCTAAATGTCAGTTTCAGAAGTTACCTTAGGGCTGTATTATAGTGATATTATAAGTAACTGGTAGTTAAGGAATTTGTGAAAATTGCAGAAAAATCTAAATCAGTGATCTCTGTTTATTTGATTTTGATTTCCCTCCCCAACTAACATGTGTGTTGTAGCTTGATTTCTTTTTCTGCCCTCCCCTTTTCAACTTGCTTCATAAACAGATGGAAAACTGGTAATTTCCTGACAGTTGGAGATATTTTTGTAATTATCTGCAAATTTGAAAGGCTTAAGACTCTATTTCTTAGCTGTCAGGGAGCAGTTGAAATGCTTTTCATGAAATAAGTGCAAATGTGTGTGAAAGATAGAAGTTAAGCAAGAAACCTGATATCATAATTGAAATTCATTATCATCTATCATCTCTAGATATTGTGGGACTTTCTTATTATCACCTTTCCTGGGAGGTTTTTTTTTTTTTTTTTTTTTTTTATCCTGCAGTACTTTTCATCATTTTCTTCCTCATGTCTTTCTTGTGCAGCACTCTCACAGAGGAGGAGCTCTTACCTTGGGTCTTGAGGAATAAATAGGAGTTTACTTAACGAAAGTGAGAAGGTTCCTCAATAGGCATTGACACCTTCTAAGGTAGTAAAGACCCAAAGGTGAGGAGCAGTACCGGAATGAGCTGGAAACTGCAATTAATTCAGTGTTAGAGTATATAGAACAATTGAAGAAGTGACATTACAGGAGACTAGAGGGGTAGTTAGATCAGATGGCAAAATCATCAGAGGTCAAGAAATGATCAGCTGTCAGGTGAGGGCAGGTGGGTAAGAGTGAAGGACTAATAGGCATAAAGAGTATAGAGGCAAGAACGAGACTTTGTGAGACTTCACACCAAGTTCGATGGCCTTCCTTTTCTCTGAGAATAAGAAGCCAGATGGACCACAGGTGATGACTGGGCACCTGAGGCGATGGGAGGATGTATAGAGTATAGTGGACAGGAAAGGGAAATGCCAACAGGTGTGAGGAAAGCTTACTAGAGAGGCATTGAACAGTGTGCTGAAATTGAAATGTATATGGCATTAGTCTACACGGTTAATCCATTTTTTCCCAGTTCTATTCAGCACTGTAGTCACAGGGCCCACAGTTGCTGGAAGACAAAGGCATGGTGATGTTAAATTAATATTTACTGAGTACTTATAATGTGCTAAGAATTATACTTATTACATTATATATGTTCCCATATTTATTCCCTTCTTTCCTATGAGGTATAAGTATTATTCCTGTTTTTAAAAAACAAATTGAAGATTCAGTTAAGTAACTTTCCTAAGATATTTTACCAATAAGTAGCAGAACTGGGATTTGAATGAAGATCAACATTGCAGCTGGACAGAGAAGAAATGGAGGTTAGAAAAGGATTTAATAATTTGGGAGAAGATGTTAGTGTCAAGGGAGTGGAAAATTTCAAGGATTAGTGGAAATAACATTTTTAAGGTTGGATGAAAGATAGGAAACTAATTGAGAAGACTCCAGTGGTAAAGGCATTCAGCTTTTGGCCATTAGGTTTAAGTTGGAAGTAACTAAAATGAGAGTGGGAGTGGAGGTCACGAATTCTCGGGAGAAGATATTGATCGCAGTGCATGGGTATTGATTATGCATATTGATTATGGCGGAACTTTAGAGAGAAAAGAAATGGGTTTTGAAAAAAATGACCTGAAAGCTGATCGGGTCCAAGTATTCAGGGTAATATAGCTTGGTTAGAGGAACTTAATTGAAGAAAGTTTATTTCCTTGTGTGAGTTAAAAAAGAAATGATATAAAAGCCGCAAAGTGGAACTAGGATTTTGCTGAGCCTGTGTTCTGGATTTGATGATAACGGATATGTACTGAAGGGTACTACATGTGAGTCAGGTTTTCAAGGAGAAAAGAATGTGGAGAGACAACACAATGTCCAATTTAGGAGTAAGAAAGCTTGTTTATTTAAAAAAAAAAAAAGGAGCTCAAGAAGACAGGATGGAAAATGTTAGGAAGGACTTCAAGAGGGTGTGGTAGGGTAGAGAGCATAATTTAATGGGAAAAAATACCTCGCCCTGGGAATGTGAGATTGAGATGGAGGATTAGTGATTAGAGGAACAGCTCATTTAGACCTTTAGAGTGGTGGATACGAGAGGCATCAGTGGAATCTGATGGTTTCAAATTTGTAAATGAACTTTGCTATAAAGGTATTTTGCTTTTTTTGATTACAGATAGTTCCATGACTTGACTTCAACTACATTAACATTTGAACTAAGTGGGGATGGTGCTGTCTAAAGTTCTCTAGGTGTTGGGCTGATGCCTTGTTGGTCAGTTCAGTATAAGAGTGGGATAAAATTAATTGGATTTATACCTCTGGTTTTACGATCTTGCTTAATAGAATTTTACCTAAAAAATCCTAAACCTGATAGTAGCACATATTTTGTAGACATATCTTTGTATATTTCACTTGCTCAAAGCATTATACTGTATTGGTTTAATATTTAGAATTTAGGAAATTTATATCATCATCTTTTGGTTATTAGAACAGATTCCTAATTGATGATATTAATTTCCATTGCTATAATTAAAAGTAACATCGCTCTATCTATACATTTCCTTGTTCTACAATGCATGCAAAAGAAAGGTGGCTTATGTGAAATAAAATAGGTATGACATTGTCATGTGAATTTTCTTATAAAATTCATCAAAGTTTAGCACTGAAAGTGTTTTTACAAACAATGTAGTTCAACCATTCCTTGGCGACTGGTGCTAGCATTTAGGATCTTTTCATGAAAGTTACATCTTCTAACTATATGGTAATTGTGGAAAGAAAGAGTTGGAGCAAGTTTGAGGTTAGAATATTGGCTCCTGCTGCTGAAATTGTGTAACCCTGAAAACTTGGCTTCTCTAAGCTGTTTCCTGTTCTGCAAAATGGGGATGTTAAGTATTATCAAAGAGTAATTGAGAGGATTGGAGCAGTCCATTTAACTTTGAGATACCTCTAACTATCAGAGGCTTATATTTATATGAAATAAAAATATCTCCCTTTGTAGTTTTCTAACCCATGTGTTGTACTTCAGCTTCCTGGAATAACATTTGGAAGCTGGAAATTATTTTATTTATTTTTTTAAGAAGTTATTTTTTTATTTGACATACAGAGATCGCAAGTGGGCAGAGAGGCAAGCAGAGAGATCGGAGGAAGCAGGCTCCTGCTGAGCAGAGAGCCCGATGGTGGGGTTCAATCCCAGGACCCTGGGATCATGACCTGAGCCGAAGGCAAAGGCTTTAACCCACCGAGCCACCCAGGCACCCCTGGAAATTATTTTAAAACCAAGTTTCACATTAGTCAATTTCTGATGTTTGTGAAGCAGTCTGGGTTTGACAGCTTAGTGAGAATGGTTTATTTTCCCCAGAGATAACTGTTGAATGTCCATCTTAGGCCAGGCAAGACCATGTGGGAATCCCCAGGCCAAAAATCGATTACCAAAGGAATCCCATGTGTCCCAGGTACAGTCTGCTTTAACTTCCATGCTATCCTTAGGTGTAGGCTGGGAGCCGCTGTGGAAAGTATGGACTCTACAAATTTAGCAATGGATTTCAGAGCTCAGTAGCTTGGGACCTTGGTCAAGTACATTTCCTTTAGCTGGAGGTTTTGAGGCACATTCTTAAGAGGACCATATCACATTTGTCCACCCTACTCACATGCAAAAATAATATTGCTACAGGCTCTGGTGCACAATTTGCTTTATAGAGTGAAAGATAAATGTGAATTTGGTTGTTGGGGAGACAGCAATGAAGCAGCTAATAGAAGCTCCTATATGTTTTCATTTCCCATTCAAGCCCCCCTCATAGCCACCCCCATCTGCATCATAGAAATAAACTTGGGGACACATCAACGAGACAGGATCACAGAGATATGTTTCTGCAATGTGTTTTGGATTTGTCACTCTTCATGGTTAATTTTCAGTACAATTCTAAAGAAATTATATTTGTTTTCAATACCGGTAGATTTTTTTTTCGTGTTTGACTTCCTCAATTAGAAAGGAGGACGATTTATATCTCCGTAACAGAGATATGGGAATGAGATTAGAGCATTCAATTTTTTTTTTTTAAGTTCTGCAACAAAAACCTTTTGTTTTAATGTTTTCTCACGTTGTGTTCTTCTTGAGATGGTGTAAGTCATTTCCTTAGATTCTACTCATATAATTTTATTATACTTGTTTAGAGATGTAGATTATACTGCTTATTAAGGTGTGTGATAGAATGTCTTGAAGTTGGCCAGGAAACTGGCTATATACAGTGGCTGTAAATACTGTTGCTGTAGTTGTATGTGACAAGGGTTGGGCAAGTCTGTTTCCTTTGACTTTCAAAGATCACCTGTGGCGGTTGTGTAAACTTTAAACAGTGGATTTGTTTTGGGATATCTAAGAGTCTGACCTGGTGCCGCATGCCAGTCATTGAAGCAAAAGGAATGTTACTCTTTAGCTTTGCCATAATGTCCTCACTGTTCTCTAACCTTGAGTCTGTCAGCCACTAACCAGCTGATGTGATTTTACAATTCTGCCTCGATCATTAATAACTTACTTTAAGATCTCCTTTAAGTGTTTGCCATTTGCTTCCAAAACAAACATGTGTTCTGGGTTTGTGAGAAAAAGAAGGGAGAAGGAGATTTAAAGGAAAATAATAGAAGTGTTCTCAGTTATTTTTGGCTTTATTATTAATGCTAACTACTGTCATAAAGTATGGAGTTATGATTGAGGGACTAATGAATAATTCATATGAAGAACTTTTTCTTAAGCCCTAATGAACACTGAGTGTTTAGAAACATAAATGGATGCTGCTGCTAAGTTTGAGGGGGAAAACTCTCTCCTAGGAGAGGAGGATTACATGTTGTTTCTTCTGAAAGTCTGAGTGTGGATTTACATAGTATTAAATATTCCTTTTAGCCTTACTATGTTTTCCAAAATAATTCCTTATTTTTGGAGGAATTCTTGTCTGTTTTGTCAAATATATCAATAAAAATACCTGTTTCAACTAATATACTTTTTCATTTTTATTACTCTGTAGGTAATAACCAACAACGTATTAACATGAATATGTGTTTCTCTCCTTGAAATCATGCACTTAGTTCCTTTAATAAGCACCTTTATAAAAATGTATTTTATTTATGTCTTAATTAATTTTTTTTCACGTTAGAAAAGATCATGAACCTTGGGTAATGCATTTTAGTTGCAATGAAAATTCCTGTCAATTAATTATGAGATGACCATACAGTAGACATAGAACTTTATGACACCACGGAGTATTAAAATAGCAATATGGAAATAGCTGCTGGTTCTTCCTAAAAGGTATGGCCATTTAAATCACCTAAGTAATGGCCTCTGAAATTGCAGAATTAAAAATACCGTATTTTTTCCTACCTGATAATTGGATAAGAGATTGAACATTAACATAACCTTCCAGAGGCTTAGAGATTCCTGTGTTTGCTGTTGTTTTCTTCGCTTCCCCTTATTTTTGTTGATTTTCAGCATAGTGGATCAAGGAGTTCCTCTTGGCTTCTAGATATGAAATACACCTAAGTTTTTGGTATCGGTTTTATATTCAGGGGACTATAAAGTAAGGTTCCCTCCCCCCCCCCAGTTAGTAAAAGCCTTGGTAAAACTTATCTGTGATATAGATTTGCATGTTTCTGCAAGGTCTTATAACCTTTGTACAAGGTGAAGAGTACTCAGAAGGTCAAAAGACATGCCAAAACAAAGAGAAAATGTTTCATTTCATTTTAACTACTTCTCTTTAAAAAAATATTTAATGGATATGATCATATAACTGTCAAATTAGTCCTTTTGTTTTTTGCTTATCAGCCACAAACACATACTTTTGAGGTTTCTTTTTTTTTTTAAAGGCGCACATTAAAGCACAAGAGAAAACTTTTACTGCCCTATTTTTGCATATCAGAATACTGTAAATTTAAAATTAACTCTGAAATTCTAATTCTCTACAGTAAAATCAGAGAATTTCTAAACTCACATTCTTTTTTTGAGGGGTGGGGGAGATTACAACCCTGAGATAATGACCTGAGCCAAAATCAAGAGTCTGACACTAAACTGAATGAGCTACCCCGGTGCTCAGCTAAAACAGCTCACATTGTTTTAATAGGTTTTTAGTTGAGACACAAAGAAAAGAAAAACAAAAACAAAAACAAAAACACACCTTCCTTATCTCATCATTCTCAAATATGAGTGACATTATTTTATCTCATGGGAAAATCAAAATATGAGAGAAGTTGCTTTTTAGGCGTGGGATAAGGAATGTAATTATGCAGACAAAAGTGGATTGTAGCAAATAGTATCAATATATCATTGTATCTATAAATGAAATGAACTCAAAATTATATACTTAAGTGGTAGTTAGAGAAGCCAGAAAGAAAATTAATTGTGGTAGGATGTTATGTCCTTAGATATGTTAACTTTAGAATAATAAGTAAAATATAAGTTTTACTTATTATGGTATGATAATGCTAGTAATTTTATAAAACATATTCTAATATTGATTCTAAATTCAAATGTTTTTAATTGTCACCACAAGGAAATTCTTTGAAGGTAGAATTGACAAGTTTTCATGCGATATATGTCCCTAGTCTGTTTATGATAGTCTTGGAACTTAATACAATATGCAGATTGACTGCCAGTCTCAAATTCCTTCCATTTTAGGCTGTAATGTCAAAGTTCTCTGGTAAGATGAGGTAACAATACCAGTGCTATCCAAATGACACTATATTTCCTCCATTTTTTCCTCTTAGTCTCTGCTCCTGTGAAGTATAGTATATTTAAATATAATCTTTAAAATATTGTGATGATCATTTTAAGGTGTTCTTAATTTATTGTTAGAGCTTAGAAATCTTACTCCTGCTTTAATTTTTAAAATTAACAAATTAATTTAATTAGAATTTTAATGTATTCATGTAATAATTTCAAAGTATGACTTTATAGACATATACATATACTTACCCATTATCCTACCAAAAGTAGAGGGTAAGTCTCCCAAAAGTTAAAAACAGGTTATTGTTTTGAAATCCCAGATACACTGGACTGAAGTGAATCTCTTTGATTGCAGGAACTCCTCAGCACTTCGGGAAAGAGGACTTAAGGCAGAAAATGCAAAGGTGGGGCACAAACTAAGTCAGGCAATATAGTTAGGAAGTAGAATTTGTGGTGATGTGAAGTAATTTAATTAAATCTACCCATATCTAAAGCGGGCCTTTAAATAAAACCTTGGAGATTTAGAGAAGGCAAACACCGTTTTCAGGCAGTGCAAAAGAACAGTACATGCTAAATCTTTCAGAGATGGAGTTGGATACTTTTTTCATCTTTTTAAAAACATGAATCTCAATATTTAGATGTTTATTCTCAGATCCTTTTTGGAGTCACTGTTCAGATGTGATGCTTTCCTGTGAAAAACTGGACATGGGACTCTTGGAAGCCAAAGAACTCTAAGACTTGGTGCTGACAGAACTTGTGAGCACCCTCAGTGTGTCTAGTTACCCAAGTCATGCTGCTTGTGGAATTGGTGGATCTTAATGTGAACATGCATATTGACTTGGCTGGTGTTTAAATCTGTTTTTAAAAATAGAATGGATTTTAGAGTTGGCACTAATAGCCTTTAGTCCTTCTATGACTCTGTATTCTGTGTGATCTCAGTCAAGAGATTAAGCTTCAGTTTCTCTGTGTGTAAAAGAGAGCTGGATATTAACCCTTCCTTTGTCATAAGGATATTTTAAAGGGAATAAATAATAAATTTCAATAATAAGAATTGTGTTACTATTACTAATGTGAATGCTGGTTTTAAAATAAATGTGGCAACTATAGGTGATGTAGTTTATTGCATGTTTTTGGTGAGGTGTGATGGGGTCTGGAGACAACATCTAAGAAAGAATTCTTGAGATGTCTTTGGTGCAAAATGGTGGTTTTATTAAAAGATTTTTTAAAAAATGTATTTGTCAGAGAGAGAGAGCGAGCGCGCACACAAGCAGGGGGACAGCAGGCAGAGTGAGATGCAGGCTCCCTGCTGAGCAAGGAGCCTGATGATGCTGGACTCATCCCAGGACCCTGGGATCTTGACCTGAGCCAAAGGCAGATGCTTAACTGACAAAGCCATCCAGGCATCCCAAAATGGTGGTTTTATTTAAAGCATGAGTACAGGACCCACGGCCAGAAAGAGATGCTGCCCCAGGATTATGAGGAGTAGCTGATTCTATACTTTGGGGTTGGGAGGAAATAAAAATAAGAGAAGTTCCAAAAGGATTTTCATATGCTAAATAAGACTGAGGGATATAGGAGGCCTTGCTATTGTCAAACTAAGGTTATTTTTCCATCTACCAAGGTATTAACATCAAGACAGATTGGAGCTTCCTGGAGAAGCATTATATTTTGCCTGCCTCAAGTATTTCTCAGTGGGCTGCTGGTTATAAGGACATTTAATTTTATCTACATTTCCTTTTGCCTTTGTTTCCCACATCATAGGTACATACTTTAGTTTATTTTTGGCACTCTTGAAAAAATAACTATAACTTGAACAAAAATAATGATACTGGCTTTCTTATATTTATATTTTATTTGTATAAGGCTTTCTTACCCACAAAGAGTTTCCACACTCATCGTTTAGTATAATTTGATTCTTACTACAGTCGTGGTGTAAAGCAGGTCAGGTGTTACTACCTCACTGTGTATATGAGAAAATTGATGCTAGCATTGAATCAAGGCTCATAAGTTATTAAGAGAGATGATTTGAAATCAGATGTTCTTATAACCAGTAACTCTTGCCAGAATTATATTTAACTAGCCAAATTTCCTTTTGGATTTGGATTGCTAGCTATTTTATCTGTATTGTTAGAGGAGTGTGATAATTTACAAAGCAGTGTCAGCTGTTTATTATGAACAGTTAGTTCCTAGACCAATTTTGTGGTCTTCTACCATAAGTTCATGAACAAATCATGGTATGTCCATGTGGTAGGGAGAATCATGGCTCCCACATCCTACTCTTCACACGCGATGGATATATTACCTGGCGAGGGAGAAGTTAGGGTGCTAATCAGATGACCTTGAGATTATCCTTGATTATATGCCTGGACCCAGTGTAATCACCAGGGGGCCTGATAAGGAGAAATGGCAGCATGAAAAGGACTTCAGGTGGCATTGCTGGTTTAGAGATGGAGGAATGCAGCCACAGGAAAAGGGTGACTTTTAGAAGCTGGGAAAGGCAAGGAAATTGATTCTCCCCTTGGCCTCCCACTGACACCTTGATTTTAGCTCAGGGAGACTTCTCACCTCCGGACCAATAAGATAAATAAATTTGCGTTATTTTATGCCACTAGGTTTTGTGGTTGTTTATTATAGTAACCATAGAAAACTAATACAGACTGATGCTGTAACTATATGGGAAGCCTGAGAGTAGAGTGAGTTATGCCAAGGAGACTTTAGGTCAGTCATGGGGGGATTTGCTCCTTTGATTTTTTTTTTTTTTTTTTTTTTGTCCCATACTGAGCGTCTGAGTGTTGAGATAAGTTATAATACATCGTCTGGTTCCTTTGGGATACATGGCTTCTTAAGGGGACTGGCTGTCCCTGTGTTCTCCTTATTAGTTAAATGCACAGATTATGGATCCTGACTAGATGAGTTCAAATCCTGGCCCTGATTCTTACTAATTATAATCTGCCTAAGTATCACTTTTTTCATCTGTGAAATAGAGTAAAAAGTATCTTCTTCATAAGGCCACTGTGAAAATTAACTTTGTTAATTAATATTAAGTACTTAGAAGGGTACTCGACACACAGTAGAGGCTGTATAAGTATTAGCTGCTATTATTATTACTTTTATTCCTAAAATATTGTACTCTCTATAGAGTCATACTTTATTTTCAAGTATAGTCAGGAAAGTGTCCAAAACTTCAAGGTGAATGCCTTTGGGGTAGAGGCATTTTAATGCAGCTAAATTCTGACAACTTCAAATTTTCTATTTAAGGTAATTTTTAAAAACTCTTGCACTTTTAAGTAACTCTCTAGCTTGTCTGTTCTCATTATCACTAACATGTGGTTGGAGCAAATTTTGCATATTTTGTAATAATTCACTTCATTTAATTCATTTGTATTTCTATTTTATCTGTCATATTGTAAGCCTTTAGGTTTGTTTGGATGCCACTGTTGAAGCATACATATTTCTTGGTTCTAGGAAAAGTAAGCAGCACCCTGTAAAAAGAGGTCCTCAATTTAAAAAAGTACTTTACAAGTGAGAGACAGCTAGTCTGAATGTTGAATTTTCAAAAACATTCTGTTAAGAGAGGAGCCTCGAAAGCAAATGGGTAAAAATTGCTGCTTCTGTCTATGGGACACTCTCTGTTTCTGGCAGTGGTGTGGTGGGTCTTCTTTAGGCCTGATAGCATATATTAGATCAGCCTTTCAACTTTGGTCATAGTAACTGTATTTCAAGACACCATGTATTAATCGATTCAGCCAACACATGTCACCCACCTCTGAATGTCAGCAGATGAATGAAGTCTGTTCAAGGCCCTCCTCATATGGTGGGGAAGAACCTGTGACCCCTGAAATAGTAGAGTCCTAGTGGTGGAGTTAGGTTGAATTTGAAATCTACCCTTTTGGTGTGGCTATCTACACACAAAGGCCAGTAAGAACATGCCGTGATTTCTTAAATTGTGATCATGCATTTTTCTTATGGAATAACTTATCTCTGCTTTTTTTTTTTTTTTTAAACTCCCCAGGTTTCCTCTAGCAATTGGATACTTAAAAACTATAATCACAGGCCAATTAAGTGTGTGGTTTAGCACACATTGTGTGCTTTTAGTTAAATATTTTTATTTTTCTTCAAATACATTTGACATCTTAGTGGGACCCTTTAGTTAGCTCTTTCAACCTCTATTTTACACCTCATTCCTCCCACAAGTCACTAAGTGGCATCTCATTTGCCTGACTATAGCTAAAAAATCTTAGAAAATCTGGAGGGGCTGTCCCCAAGGCACTCAGTTGTGTGGAAATAGGTAGATCGTGTGGCCTTAGAGAAACTTTTGAACAGTGAAAACTACAAAGGATATCACTCTTTATTGCCTCTGCTTTAACTTTAATCCATCAGTTGACGGGGGTCGGGTGGGTGGGAAGTGGGGAGGTGGTAGGAAAAAAACAAATTATTTGAGCAAAAAGTCACTGGAATAAATGAGTCAATGGAAGGTTTCACGTAAATGTCAGACCAAATACCTTGTCATATTTTCTTTACTTTTATATGCCTTTGTACCTTGAAACCACATCAAGAAATCAGTAAGGAGGTTAACTGAGCAGGCCTGACAATATTTTCTCTGTTAGACATTCCTCTAAGCCCGCACTCTCCTCATGTTCTTTATACAAACTGGATTCTGTGGGTTGAAGTCAATGGTGATGACCAATAATTGGGCTTTTCTTTCAGGCAGAAGGTCCAGATTTATATACTCTTGCAAGTGTCTTGAACCTAAGGAAAATTTTCAATTAAGTATTTAGTCTTCTCCATTCATATTATGGTCTGGAAGTCATGAACTGTGGGTTCCTGCTATGAACAACTCAGTCACATTTGCTAATGATGTCCAAGGAAAAGCTGGCTAGTAATGAATCTGTCCGTTTCAGATACAGGGGAATACATTTCTATGATGTTGTTCTGATTATCGAATCCTAACATTTCTTTCTTTCTTTTTTTTTTTTCTTTTTTTTAAGATTTTATTTATTTATTTGTCAGACAGGCAGAGCGAGTACAGGCAGGCAGAGTGGCAGGCAGAGACAGAGGGAGAAGCAGGCTCGCTGCCAAGCAAGGAGCCTGACATAGGACTCGATCCTAGGACGCTGGGATCATGACCTGAGCCTAAGGCAGCTGTTCAACCGAACTGAGCTACACAGGTGTCCCAAATCCTAACATTTCTTAACAGCTTTCTGATGTTATGGCAGATGCCTTGAGTAGGTAGTTTTACAATTTTGGTTCTTCCTTTAGTGTATGTGAATGTATGTAGCAATGAGTTAAATTATACAAGAACTACACTATATGACTACTCTTAATCCTTTATATATCTATTTTAGCTTTAATAATTCAGGCTTGTTAACTGTATATTAATCTGTCTTCCATCATGGAAGAGTGACTGAGAAAAGAGAGCTTGTCTTATTTATCTTGGCATCCCTACTGTTCATAACACAATAGCTTTTGTATGTTAGTTGCTCACCAAATGTTGGTTAAATTGATTAATACAAAGGGAAAATAGATTCAGCAGGTCCTTTTGACTCATCTATTTAATTCTTAAAAAATGATGCTAACCTAGAGAATGTGGCTTGTATATGTCATCAAATGGGGTTTCTTGTTGCACTTACTTCCAAGATAGAGGCATTTCCTTTGTAGGGAACAGAACTTGCACTAGTAAAATTATCACATCATATAGACCAAACCAGAATGTCCATCCTCTGTAGGAAAGTACATACAGTTAAGAGGAACCCAGAAATGTCTGTACTAAACTTGCTTAGTTTTTTTTTTTTCTTCTTCTTCTAAATTCACCCATCACATGGGGAATGAACTGAAGTGTTATTTTACCAGGAGTATCTCCATAAGGAAATAGGAAACCAGTGGGTAGGTGAGAAGCCTGAGAATCAGAGAGGTTAATTTGTTCAATCTAGAAAGTAGAGTGTATGTCTGAACCCAAACTTTCTAACATGAAATCAAACACTTATTTTTAAAGAATCCTTTAAAATAGTGTGGAGAAGGACAGCAAGGAGCTATGCTGCACTGTGGTAGGAGATAGAAATTGCTGGTTCCCCCAGACGGTTGAAACCTAGTGAGTTGACTGGGACCTGTCTCACAAGGCCAGATGAAGGCAAAGAAGGTCCCTGTGCTCTGCTGCTCAGGGACACACCAGGAAAAGTTGAGTCCACACAGGGAAACCAGAGAGGAATAAAAAAATTGAAACCATGTGATTTTTATTAACTTAGTTATAACTCCTATAAACTGCCTTCACCATATGACTTTACATTACTTTTCTTATTTTCCCGACCTGTCTTGTGATATAGTTGATATATGGAACATTGTATAAGGTGTACAGTGTGTTGATTTGATACCGATATATATTGTGAAGTTATTATCACAATAAGGTTGATGAATGCGCCTACATAATTATCATTTTCTTCTTGTTATGGTGAGAACAATTACAGCTCTATTCTAGCAACTTTCAAGTGTACAATGTGGTATTGTCAACTATAGTCACCATGCTGTCCTCACATCTCCAAAAGTATTCATCTTATAACTGAAAATTTGTATCATTTAATCAATATCCCCTCATTTCCCCCACCCCCAGCCCTCCACCATTCTATGGTCTTCCTTAGGTCGATGTTTTTAGATTCTACATATACATGAAATCATACCTATTTGTCTTTCTCTGTCTGAATTAGTTAGCATAATGCCCTCAAGGTCCCTCTATGCTATCAAAAAAGCCTGAATTTCAATCTTTTTCATGGATGACTAATATTCCAGGGTGTGTGTGTGTGTGTCTGTGTGTGTTTGTGTGCCTCTCTGCACATGCACATATCATATTTTCTTTTTCCATTCTTCCATTGATGGACACTTATGTTGTTTCCATATATTGACTATCATGAATAATGCTGCAATGAACATAAGAGCATGGATATCTCTTCAAGATAGTGATATCTTCAGGTATATATATTCATAGAAGTCGGACTGCTGAATCACTTGGTAGTTCTATTTCTGATTTTAGAGAAACCCCTATAATGTTTTCCACGGTGGCTGTATGAGTTTACATTCCCACTAGCAGTACACTAGGGTTCCCCATTCTCCATATCCTCTCCAGCATTTATTTCTAGTGTTTTTGGGTCATAGCCATTATACTTTTCTTATTCATATTCCATTGGATCTGCATTTGAAGGTTTTATACTTCTATTTAAAATAATTTAAGGGGCGCCTGGCTGACCCAGTCAGTAGAGCATGTGACTCTTGATCTCAGGGTTGTGAGTTCAAGCCCTGTGCTGGGTATAGAGATTACTTAAAAATAAAATCTTTAAAAAATGAAATAAAATTTAAAAAAATTAAAGGTTTTTATTAACTTTTACTAAATATAAAAACTTATTTTGAGGTGTGGAAGAATTTCATACCTGGTGAGGTATAACTGTGCCAGTAGATGGAATGTTGGCTTAAACTCCATTTATTCATATCTTGTTAATGACTAAGGTCTTGTAAATATTTTTAAAAACCAAGAGAATTAATGGCTTCTAATTTACTAATGGCACATTAAAACACCAGTGTTAGTATTATTGGCTATAATAATAGATGGAGACTACACACTTGATCATATTATTTTATAACCTGTCCCCCAGGTATGTGTGTGTGTGAGTGTGTGTGTGTGTGTGTGTGTGCATGCATATAGATGGCTGTGGTTTGTCAGTGTTGGGAAGGGGGGGCGGGGAGTTACTGCCCAGTTTTAACTAGGAGTGTGTCATGGTCTGAGCTTACATTAGCTATATAATTTAGAAAAAGATATTGAGGCTTTACTCAGATAGAGAGATTGGATGCGGGGATAACAATTGGAAAGCTACCAGATTTTTTGAAATTAAATGGTTCTTGTGAGAAAGAAGAAAAGGAGATAGATTTGAGTCCTTGTGGCAGATAGAGAAAGGGAGACAGTATTGCTGACTTGGAGACTTTGAGCTAAGGCCCTGGCAGAATGCTGGTATATTTACCAGAAAGCCCTGAGGTCCCAGTGCATGCTGAGGGGAATGGCAGAGAGTGGAATCAAAAGCTCTGGGCTGGAAAGATATTTTTAAAGCACTGCCTCTCTGAAAAATAAACTGAAGGTTTTGGAGGGGACGGGGTGAGGGGTTGGGTGAGCCTAGTGGTGGGTATTAAGGAGGGCACGTATTGCATGGAGCACTGGGTGTGATACATAAATGATGAATCTTGGAACACTGAAAAAATAAAATAAAGTTTAAATATCAAAAAAAAAAAGGAGGGCATTTGATGGAATGAGCACTAGGTGTTATATGCAAATGATGAATCACTAAATTCTGCCTCTGAAACCAATAATGCACTATGTGTTAACTGAACTCAATTTAAGTAAAAAATTTTAAAACATTAAAAAAAAAAAAGCACTCCCTCTCTGAACATGTTTCTAGACTGGCTGAATATGGTAGGATCGTCTATTGACTGGATGACAGTCAAAGAGGGAACCATGTACCCAAATCACTCTTCCAATACTTCTCTTAAACTAGTGAACCACTGTTGTCAACAAAAAGAGGGAAGTCTGTTGAAATGGAGAATACTTGTATATTTTGTGTTTAGGACCACGTTGCTCCCATTATATTTTTCTGTGGCATACTGAAACTGTAAAGGAATCATTCTATGAAAGCAGATTTAACTGAAGACTTTTTCTCTTTTATGCTTATCAAGGTTAAAAAAAATTCCTTTTTACCTTGTAACTCTGAGGGATAATTAACTCAGGATTGTTTTCTTCTGTTATGTGCTTTTTAAATCTCTGGTATAATTCTGGAATTCAGAAAATAATAGGATCACAATCAATTGATTGATCACACTCAAAATGAGTATTCAGGTTATGTACTCTTTCCAGGAAAAGAAGAAGAAAAAAAGTTTTATTCAGATGAGAAAAGGGATCCATTAGAAGATTCTTGTCATGTTTAGGAGGCATTTGATTCATTGTTTTTATTTTTGTTTGCCTTCTGACTAGCTCCCTGCCTTTTCTAACCCTAAGTATATACCTGAACTTTCTGCTCTGGAATTTCTTACACATTTTATTCGGATGACAAACTTGGATTTTCCACATTAATTCAGTTTTCACTCCTTAGTCATAACACACAAAACATCAAATCTCACAAGGGAAATGTACAAATGCTGCATGGAACTTGGGAATAATGCTATAAACAAATTTCATTGCCAAGAACTTATTGTCATGTTTCAAATGCAGAATTAATAACCTGTTCCAAGAGCACACATGCTATTCATCAAGGTTTTCCCCTGAGACTATATTTCCTCTCTCTACTGTCCCCACATTATTGAAGAATTCTAGAAACTGGAATTTTTTAAAAAAGTCTCACATTATCATATTTTGAAATTGCTCTTGAGAATTTGTAACCTTGGCAAAGGTTAGTCACCTTCAGCCATTTTTCTCCCCAGGGCACAGGACAAACAAGTCTGTTTTGCATGTGGCTTTTCTTTTCTCAAAGGCTTATAGAGCAACCACGACTGTCTGTATCTATCTCACACACCACAGAACTTAGTTGTTCAGCTTTAAGAACATAATTTCTCTGTGCTTTCACTAAGATACATTTCTCATTTAAAAAAAGAGTCAAATTTTGAACGTTTTACTGTGATTACGTAGGTGTCTGAAGTTGCGTATTAATGCCAATTAGTTTTATTTGCCATTTTTTGTACTTCAGCAATCACTGATTTAAATTAAGTAATTTTGACTTTTTGGTAGCTCTGCTAAAAATGTGTATTTAAGATGATAAAATAACTTAGTAGGAGAAATATCTTATATGAAGAAAAATAAATTCTACATTAAGAAAGCAAATATATTATTTATAATTAAGAGCTCTTTAAAGTTTTCTGATGGACTCCATTAGTCATCAGACCATGGGTTCTGTCACTTGGATAGTAATTTTTCAAGGATTTAATATTGTGATAACAGTAAGCAAAATCATATGAAATAAGTACAAAATATACTGTACAGCCTTCTTCCAACTCTAATCTTTCTAGACCTTATGTTAAGTTACTTTCTTGATTATGTAATTTTTACAAATCAAACTTAGATATGTGTTTATGTTTCTCATTTTGTTTAACTTAGTATTTAGAAATATTAAGTGGAAAATATTAATTACACATTTAAGAGCTTTTTAAATGTAGCATTCTCATAATTAACAGCATGCTAACTTAACAAAGTTAATAATCATTTCTTTGCACAAAACTGAGTCTTACTGTCATATTTGTAGTATATAAACACTGTTGATAAAGCACATGATTTTGTTGAAATTTTATTCATCCACTGTTTTGAAAAATAATCTACTTTGACATATATCTACAGAGTACAAAATGAAGTTATTATTGATTGGTCACCTATATCACATCAGGTAATTTTACCCCAAATAAATATAATTGAACATTTGCTAGATATTAAAAACTTTTCTGTGTTGGAATAAAGGTATTTGACAAGTTGACTGTAAAGATACAGTCTGCTTTTGATCATCAGATATACCACATAATTGTGAAATCCATAGTGCAATTTGTTCAGAGTATTACAGCTTCACTGTATATCTAATTTTGTATTAAGTAAAATTTCTTAACTATTTTATTTTATTTTTTGAACTTAATTTTAATGAAGGAGACAGAAAAATATCAAATGCCATATTATGTAAAGACATTTGTTCTATTTCATTAAATAAATTAGAGGAAATATCCAGAGATTATGTTATTACTTGGTTATTGTAACCAGAATATGCATTTAGAAATTCAGCCTATTAAAATATTTAAGGGCTCCTGGGTGACTCAGTCAGTTAAGTGTCTGACTCCTGATGTTAGCTCAGGTCTTGATCTTAGCTAAGGTCTTGATCTCAGGGTTCTGAGTTCAAGCTCTGTGTTGGGCTCCATGCTAGGTGTGGAGCCCACTTAAAGTAAACTAACTAAATGAATAAAATATTTGGGCAACGTATTGTACATGTAGCTATTCCTTAGTGCCTAGGTCTCAATAATGACATCTCTTACTTGGAGAATCAAATTCCCTTCACCCGCTGACCATGGATAAGATGGCCTCCTGTTCAGTAGAAAGGAAAAGGGAGTTGGATACAAACTGGAATTCTAATCCAGGACCCATTATTTATCAGTCAAATAGCCTTACACAGGAGTAATCAAAACTGTGAGCTTCACTGTCCTCATAAGTATGTATATAATGTCTCTATTATATGGTTTAGAGAATCAGGTCGTGGATATAAATCGTTTGGAAAAATGCTGCCTAGCATATGAGAAACACCCAGTAAATGACAGCTCTTTATTTCTCCAAAGCCTAGTGTAATTTCTTCAATACAAAGATGGCAACACTGACCCACTATCAGAATCACTGTTATACTCTTAGTTGAGGAGCTTTTCTGACAGAGGGCATGGTGCATTTACAGAATGGCTGTTCGAATAAAGAGTGTGTTTATAATTAGGTAACAAAAGCTAACTGGCCTCTCTTTTTTTTTTTTTTAAGATATTTTATTTATTAGAGAGAGAGCATGTGAGTGAGCCTGAGCAGAAAGTGGAGGTTGGTGGGAGGGGGAGGGGTAGAGGAAGAGGGACAAGCAGAGTCCCCACAGAGTGGGGAGCCAGACATAGGGCTTCAGCCAGGGCTCCCAGGGCTTGATCCCAGGGCCCCAGGATCATGACCTGAGCGGAAGGTAGACGCTGAACTAACTGAGCCACCCAGGTACCCCTGACCTTGGCCTCTTTATTATTGCCCATACCTTATCTAGTCCTAGATAAGAATTATCTAGTCCTAGACTCAGTGAAGATTCACTGGCACGTTAATTTATATATTATAGGAATTTGCAGTGTGTTCTACATGTAATATGAAATCACATGGTGGTAAATACCCTTGAAATGTGGATTGTACATGATATCAACTCAGAGAAAAAGAATTAGAAGATTAAATTTAGCAGTTCAAATTGACACTTGGTTATCTTCTTTGACCCAGGTTGTAATTTAAGCCAACTTAACTTTACACTCTGAAAAGTATGAACTCATTGTGCCTGTCAAAGCATGTTTAAGAAAAGAGAGGGCTACCTTTCCCCTATTTGAGAGAAGAGAGAGAGGGTAGGGAAAAGCAGATAGTCTCTTGAGGTATGTGTGCAAGTTTGCTTCTGGCTAAAAGTTAATGATCAGTTGCCTCTGTTCTCAGCTCTGAGCCCTGAGAAAAGTGGAAAACTCCTGTTCTCTATTCAGGTAACTTTTAAATTGTACAAATTGTACCCACGTTAGGCTAGTCTGTAGATTATAGACATGTGGGTTTTTCATCTCTATAATATCAACTGATTTCATGTTCTAGGCTTAATGAAAGAATAATGAAAAATTATAAATGTTGACTAGTCCTTCTCTACAGATTTTGCTTTTTGAGTTGTATGGAGTTAAGGCTAATGAGGTATTCTGTGTTTACTTTAGGAAAATAGGATTTTTAAATCTTTTTTCTAAAACTAGTCATTCTTAAACCTCTTGGCTGAAAGATGTATTAATCATAATTGCTTAAAATAATATGGTATATAATGTAGCCTGCCAAGTCTTCATTAGTAAGGAAGATTCTAAAGTTTGCTTAACACTGACATTTTGAAGATTACATAATCTTTAATCACTAAAGTTTCATTTTTATCGGATATTATACATCAGTGTCAAAGATAATTAATTTTTCTTATTTTTTTTAAAGATTCTATTTATTTATTTGACAGAGACACATTGAGAGAGGGAATACAAGCAGGGGGAGTGGGAGAGGGAGAAGTAGCTTCCCGCCGAGCAGGGAGCCTGACATGGGGCTCCATCCCAGTACTCTGGGATAATGACCTGAGCCGAAGGCAGACGGTTAATGGCAGAGCCACCCAGATGCCCCTAATTTTTTATTATCATTGTGTTATAAATGTCTGTGTGTACTTTGCTGAAAAAACTGTAGAAATAAGTTGATTTTTTTAATGAGGCTTGGGTAATTTGTTCCCCAAATGATTGGGATTGCATTGTGGCAAGGATAAGAAGTTATTGATAGTTACATTGCAAGTGATGCTATCTATACAGTTTAGATGTAATTAAAGACATTGCTTACTAAATTGTGTAGTTTTCAAAGCTGGTTTCTAAAAATAAACATATTTACTTTATACATTTGCAGAGTATTCATTTTCTGCATTGAGTTCTCAAGGAGGGATGTTGCCACAAATTAGAAGAATTTATGTAGAGAGTCCTGTTTTTTTCTAAAGTGTCTGGCCATTGTTATCTTAATTCAGCAAGTATTCCAGGCCAAGAAAACCTGCTTTATAGGTTGTATTGAGAGTCAAGTGATAAAGATGAGTAAGTATTAAAAGCTAAATTTTATTATGATAGCTTTCCATTTCCATTTCTTTTGAACTGCAATTAGATATAAGTCAATGACCAGTGGTTTTGCAGTTGAAATTTGGAGCTAGTAGGAACCTTAAAGAACATCACCTTATATACAAGGAGCTGAGTCCAGAGAGGGAAAGTTACAACTATTGGGAGAGCTGGGACTAAAACCAAAGTCTCTATTTACTGCAGAACAATAGAGTTAATGGTTTATCAGTCAGTGTTCCTACTGTTTTTGAATGGGAAATATTTTATGCCTTAATACATTTTTATTTGGAAGTGTACCTAAGTAAGCACTGTCATTTAAGGCATAATTCTCTAGTGAATTTTCCAGATTCACCCTTGGCTTTCCTAAAATTTGTGTGTCCATTTATTATAGTGCATATAGTCCCATTCTTCTTTCTGTATATGGACTTGCTTAGGTATATTTAAGTTCTCAAGGTTGGAGAAGAGAGTGTCGCCAGTACTCGGTTTGATACACACTAAAATCATGCCTACATAATTTGTAACTTAATGTTTAAGTGGCTTTAGTTTCACTAATTAAAGAAATGTAGAAATGAGTAAAATAAAAATATCCAAATATAAATTCTCTTCATTTAAATTTTGAAACAGTCTACATGCCATCCAGTGATAAAACAATTATTTGATGTATGATGATTTAAAAAATTAAGTTTAATTAAGGCAGTGGTTTTTTAAAAGGGGAATATGGATAGATTTCTTGCATGTTTTTAGTAGACTCTCCTATTCATCTTTTGTTATTAAATATTCAGAGCTAGGCTTGCATATATTGATATGTAGGTGCTGTTCTAATTCACTGTGTCCGTTGGATAGTTACCTACTTCTCAGTTTTTCTTTGGGAATATGCAAATCAAGTTGCCATCAAAAAGTCAGTCTCTGTTCCTTTGGCTTATAGTCACATGTACTCCATGAAAAATCCACTGAGTTCTTTGGCAGTTACCTATAGATGGTGCCTGTGAGCTTGTACACACACATGCAGACACACAGCACATCTCTCAAAAGAGAAGCAGGAAGGACCAGTACTTTCAGTGCTGTAAAGCATAGGTGTTGGGAAACCTTGCTCAAAGCCTCAGTATCACATCAACTTTCTTTGCCCATCATGGGTACATCACATAACCTATAAGGGCCTCTGTTAAGTGAGTTATAAATGGGGCTAATAACAACAATAATAATAGTGTTCCTTCACTTGTTTAGTAGGAGAATCATGTGAATTTATACAAAACTTTATCTGGTAGATTCTAAGTCCTTATTGAGCACTTCCTGGGGCTGCCATAACAAAGTTCCATAGACTAGGAGGCTAAAAACCGCAGAAATTCTTTCTCTCACAGTTCTGGAGACCTGAAGTCTGAAATCAGAGCTTTGGCTCCTCTGTGCTTTCTTGGAAGCTTTTAGGAGAGGATCTGTCCTTTCCTCTTCTGTCAGGGGACAGCCTTAGGCAGTCTTCTTCACATGACATTCTGTCTGTGTTTCTCTGTCTTCACCTGGCCTACTTCTTAGTATCCAACTGGATTAGGAGTTCACCCTACTCTAGCACAACCTTATCTTAACTATATCAGCATTGGCCCTATTTCCAAATGAGGTATTGGAGGTTAGGACTTAATGTACTTTTTTTTTTTTTTTTTAAATTTAGGGACACAGTTCAACCCAAACAGTCTACTTGTGATCCTTCCCAAAGTCAGGTTCTTCCCACGTAAAAAAAATGCATTCACTCCATCCCAATATCCTCTGAAGTCTTAGCCATTCTAGCATCCATTTGAAGTCCAAATTCTATGAAAATCAGTTCAAGGGTGGGGTCTTTGCCCTCAGGAGCAAAATTCCTCTCCATTTAGTGGACCTGTGAAGTCCAGAAAGTGAGTTATCTGCTTCCAAGATAAAATAGTAGGACAGGTAAAGAACAGATACTCCTCTTCAAAATGGGAGAAATTGTAAAGAAAAAAGGGTCATTGGTCTAAAGCAAGTTTACACTTAGCAGAACAAGTTCCACTAAGTTTTAAGGCTTGAGAACAATTATTTGTGGCTCCCTCCTCTGTCCTCTGTATCAGTCGGGGTTCTATAGAGAAACAAAACCAAAAGATTTATTTTAAGGACTTGGCTTATGCAGTTACAGGGGCTGGCAAGTCTGAAATCTGCAGAGCAGGCTAGCAGGCTGGAAATTCATGTAAGAGTTGATGTTTCAGTCTTGAGTCCAGAATTCATAGGGTCGGCCAGCAGGCTAGCAACTCAGGATGAATTTCTAGGTTATGGTTTTGAGGCGGAATTCTTTCTTCTTTGGGAAACCTCAGGTTTTGCTTTTAGGGCTTTCAGCTGATTGGATGAGGGCCACCCATGGTTTGAAGGGTAACTTTTCTTCACGTAAAGTCAATTACATCTTCAAAACACCTTCACAGCAGTTATTTAGACTATTTGACCCAACAACTGACACCATAGCCTAGCCAGGTTGGTAAAGAAAATTAACCATCACAGATAGGAAGTATAGGAAAAAGGATAGGAGAAGCACTTTTTTTTCTTTTTTTGCAAAGTGATTTGTTCTTTGTGGTCACCCCTTCCCCCACAATAAAAGTTGACTGAGAATTTGGCAGTTTTCTAGGGAAACTGTCTTTTGCTTCTTCAGCCTTCATTCCTTCTTTTATTACTTATTCTCAGTGTGATATAGGCTGCTTAGAAGTTCTTGGAGACCTGAATCCATGTCTCATGCATTTTTCTCTCTCCCATCTAAACCAATAGTTCTGTTAAAATAGCTTTACATCATAACTATTCTTTGTATAGGTGTATATATTCTACACTATGTCTCTACATCTGTTTCTTTTGTGAACTCGGCAGGCACAGGGAAGCCTCAGGGCCTTTGCATGTGCTCTTCCCACTATCATAAACAACACCTGTGTACAGTTTTTTTTTTTTTTTTATCTTATACCCACACCTTCTTAGATCTTTGCTTACAAGTCACTTTCTTAGTCAGGCTTTCTCTGTGAGGCATTTTCTGACTATGAGGTTTAGAATTGTAACACACTGCCCACAGCTTTCTACATCTCCCTTTTAGGTTGCATTATACTCCAGAGTAGTCATCATAGGGAATGCTTCACATCTCATTTATTTGTTTCTTCTCTGATCCCTTCTTTCTTTCTACTGGAATATAAGCTCTGTAAGGGCAGGAATTTTAGTCTCTTTTATTGATTGCTTATACCCAGTGCCTAGAATAGGGCCAAGCACATAATATGTACATAATATAGTTATTGATTAATTAAATGTTGTCTTAGTTACTTAAGTACTAATATTATATACTATAATATGTATTATATACTATAATATATAGTATATATATATAGCAAGTATATATGCTTCTATATATATAGTCTATGCTTCCATACATAATATTTTATAAAGTTTTATGTGTTATCATACTTCATATATTGGCATCGTACTGATTAATCCTTTGCCATATGCTTTATTGGAGCCGGCTCAAACATATAGCTTTAGCTCATTCATTTTAACTCTGTATATTCCATTCCATGAATATACATAATTTTTTTTCTGCTTATCATTTTTTTCAAGTTTCTATTTAAAATCCAGTTAGTTAATATACAGTGTAATATTAGTTTTAGGTGTGGAATTTAGTGATTCATCACTTATATACAACACCAGTGCTCATCATGAGTGCCCTCCTTAATCCCCATCACCCATTTAACCCTTACCCCCACCCACCTCCAGTCTGGTAATCATCAGTTTGTTCTCTGCAGTTAAGAGTCTGTTTCCTGGTTTGCCTCTCTTCCCACCTGCCATGTTCATCTGTTTTGTTTCTGAAATTCCACATATGAGTGAAATCACTGTGGTATTTGTTTTACTCTGACTTATTTCACTTAATATAATACTCTCTAGCACCATCTGTGTTGTTGCAAATGGTGAGATTTCATTCTTTTTTATGGCTGAGTAATATTCCATTTTATATGTATACCACCTCTTCTTTATCCATTCACCAGTCATGGACACTTGGGCTGTTCCTATGGTTTAACTTTTGTTGATAATGCTGCTATAAACATTGGGTTACATGTGTCCCTTTGAATTAGTGTTTTTGTTTCCTTTGGGTAAAAACCTAGTAATGCAATTGCTGCTTCATAGGATAGTTCTATTTTTAACTTTTTTTTTTTTTTTTTAAATTTTTTTTTTTTTCACTTTAAATTTTTTTTTTTTATTTCCAGCATAACATTTGAGGAACTTCCATCCTCTTCCAGAGTGGCTGCACTAATTTGCATTCCCACCAACAGTGGAAAAGTGCCCTTTCCCCACATCTTTGCCAAAATCTGTCGTATCTTGTCCTGTTAATTTTAGCCATTCTGACAGGTGTGAGGTGATTTTATCTCATTACAGTGTTGATTTGTATCTCCCTGTTGATGAGTGATGTTGAGCAACTTTTCATGTGTCTGTTAGTCACCTGTGTCTTCTTTGGGACAATACGTATTTAGGCCTTCTGCCCAGTTTTAAACTGGATTACTTATTTTTGGGATGTTCAGTACTAGTTCTTTATAGATTTTGAATACTAAACCTTTATCAGATATGTTGTTTGCAAATATCTTTTCCCATTCAGTAGGTTGCCTTTTAGTTTTGTTGATTGCTTCCTTCGCTGTGCAGAAGTTTTCTGTTTTGATGAGGTCCCAATAGTTTATTTTTGCTTTTGTTTCCCTTGCCTCCAGAGATGTGTCTAGTAGGAAGTTGCTATGGCCAATGTCAAAGAGGTTGCTGCCTGTGTACTCCTCTAGGATTTTGGTGGTTTCTTGGTTCACAATTAAGTTTACATCCATTTTGAATTTATTTTTGTGTCTGGTTTAAGAAAGTGGTCCAGTTTCATTCTTCTGCATGTTGCTATCTAGTTTTCCCAACACCATTTGCTGAAGAGATTGTCTCCCTCCCCCCGCCCCATTGGATATTCTTTCCTGCTTTGTCAAAGATTAGTTGACCATATATAACTATGGGTCTATTTCTGAGTTTTCTATTCTGTTCCATTGATCTATATGTCTGTTTTTGTGCCAGTATCATACTGTCTTGGTTAGGAGAGCTTTGTAATATAACTTCAAGTTTGGAATTGTGATGCCTACAGGTTTGCATTTCTTTTTAAGAATTATTATGGCTAATTGGAGTCTTTTGTGGTTCTATATACATTTTAGGATTATTTATTCTGGTTCTATGAAAAATGCTCTTGGTATTTTGATAAGATTGCATTAAGTATAAGATTCCTTGGGTAGTATAGACATTTTAACATACTTTAGTTACCTATTCTTTTATTAATAGACATTTAAATTATTTCCAATTCTTAAAAAATCTTATTTTCATGTAGCTGTAAGCATTCTGTACTTATCTTCATGTGCCAAAACATGTGTACTTGGGCGGGAAATTGATGATTGTAAGATATGCACAGCTTCAACAAGCACTGCTCCACATTCTGTGCTTGTATGAATCTATAGAAATCTAAGCCACAGACTAGCTTCATTTAATTTTTGCTCCAAAGTACTGCCTGTGCTCTGGCTCCAGTATTTAAAAAAACAAAACGAAACAAAACTGTCCCAGGTGGTGAGCGTCAACAGTTTTATTTTTTCTTCCTTCATTCAGGAGGGATTGAGGGAATGCAGGATAGGCCTAGACCAGCATCTGGTTTATATCAGTGGGTGATTCTCTCATCCCTGATCTTGCGTGGAACACTTGTTCTAGTCCTCTGCTCCATTAAACAGAACATGAACTTCTGCTTCAGTGACTTCTTCTAGCTCCAGATTCCAGGAGACTTATGTTTTGCTATCATGTGTTTCTGGTCAGTGGAGATGTTTACCATTGTTGAGATTATTATTACTATTACCATTTAGGTTAGTTATTTACTTTGGTTTTCTTTTTTCAGATTTTATTTTTCATCATCATGTGCTTGCAGCAGAGGGCTTGTATCCAAGTGAAAATTTACAGAAACACCTCCTTTTTTCTTTTTAAGATTTTAATTTTAATTCCAATTAGTTAACATATTGTGTAATACTAGTTTCTATAGTAGAACTCTGTGATTCATCACTTATATACGACACCTAGTGTTCATCACAGGTGCCCTCCTTAATCCCCATCACCTATTTAAGCCATGCCCCCAAAACACCTCACCTCCAGCAACCCTACAGAGATATCTTGATCTGTCTGCTGACTTTTGACTAAAGTTGGATAGCAAAAGGTAAAGACAGAAGTGGTTGGCAGTTCTGTATCACCTGTTGCAGTAAGATAGACCTGCTTTATATTCTAATTGTTGTGGTTTGCAAACATGAAATTATATAAAAATCAGAGCCTTGTTTGTATCCTTACCTAGAGGAAGGATGTGCCATCTCCATACCAATATAGTTCTACAAAAGTACTTTAGAGTAGCCCAAGGACTTTAACTCGAATACGCATTTGGATCTAGTCAGCTATTTGAACAAAAGCTTTAATACTGCAGAACTCTGCACTCTAAAGCGTAAAAGAGATGCCTCTGACTTTTGTAGGCAGGAAGTTTCCATTTCAATCACCTCTATCATAAAATAACTTACAAGGCTCTTATAAAACTTAGAATTTTGAGCAGTATAATAAGCACGTCAGGATGAGTTTGCTACATAACACTCCCACATATAATGAGGCTAACCTGTTGGATAGAATTTTTAGCATTTTATATCTGGATGTAGAAGGAAATCTACCAAAAATGATGAATTAGGTTTGGCATAATTAATACTGAGCTCTTCTTTCTGACAGTAATTGGCAAATAGATTCAGTTGTTTCTTGAGGCTTCTTCTGAAATATCCTGCTAAGACCATGTCATCAATGTAGACAGAATAAATACTGAAGATAAGAATCCCAGAATGTTGAACAAAATTAAACCTAATTCAGTAAAGGGATGCACTGTTATTTATAAACTGGACAAGTTACCAGTGAATGTAATTTTTTTGGGGGGGGGGGTCTACTAGTAGTCCTTTGTATTTTTTAGCTCTAAAACATTTTATATTAATATTTAATTAATACTTTTTTTCTCTTTAGCATGGGTTAAATCATGGAAATAGTGAATAACTGTCTCATATACACCTGGGAAGACATTAGCAACAATGAAAAAAAAATAACATCCATTTCTTACCATAACACTGGATTTAATATTGGAAACACTTTATAAAGATGCAACTGTGTTTTTCATTCTATTATTTCTTCCAAGTTACTTCAGTCTCTATTGGACTTTGCTGTGACATTTTCTGGGACATCACTGGTTAACCATCAGAAAGAAGAAGTCAGCTTTATCTTTTAGTTCTCCAAGTGTACTAGCATCTCCTTACCGAGAACCTGTGCAAAATATTCTTGATTTATATTTATAATTTTTTTATTTTTGAATAGGCTGCACACCCAGTGTGGGGCTTGAATGCTTGACCCTGAGATCAAGAGTCACATGCTGGGGCACTGGGTGGCTTAGTTGTTTAAGTGTTTGCCTTTGGCTCAGGTCATGATCCCAGGGTCCTGGGATGAGCCCTGCATCAGGCTCCCTGTTCAGCGTGGAATTTGCTTCTCTCTCTCCTGCTCCCCCTCTCCTGCTTGTGCTCTCTCTCTGTCAAATAAATAAATAAAATCTTAAATAAAAAAAAAAAAAGTTACATGTTCTACTGACTAAGCTAGCCAGGCACCCCCCAATTTTTTTTTTTTTTTTGGATTGTTCTCTGCTTTTCACCTGACTATTCCTTCATCAGTAAAGACTAAAGCAAAATATATTTATAATCTCCTCAGGCTGGTATGATTGTACTTCCTAATACAATGGTTATTAGCATAGACTGTTTTTTTCTCAACTGGGGTTTGATGAGAAAAGTATAGCTTAATGCCATAAGTCTTAGAATGGATTGAATTAACTCACCTCCTTTGTATGGAGATGCATAATGTTTATGTAACATACTTGGGACAATTGAGGAGATTAATCACTCAAGTCATTTCTATATTTGCTGGTTCAAATCATTGTAGTTGCAAACAGCTATCACAGAGTATTATAATTTTCTACATTTTCTTGTTGCTATCTCCCATACATTCATACACATACTGTGTGAATTAATGCATGAGCTCTGTCTTGCTCCACTGTTGTGCCCCTAATTTTAATCTGTTGAATTCTTTCTATGCCGAAGTTGTTTTATAAATGTTTATGAATTAAATGCTAGACTAAAGGAAGCTTCTTTTGGCAGAACTCTGATGGTAGAACTGTTTAAGGTGACTGTTGATGAACATCACAGTGTTCAAGGAAGAGTAGGTGGGCTTAAGTCACATATGAAATAGTGTTGTGTTTGAAAGGCCCAAAGAGGTGGGGAGAATGGTGGTAATCTGTGATTATAATTGTCTCAGAAAGTGGTAAGACTGATCTTCAGCTTTCAGGTTATACTTATAGCTGAGATAGTGTGGATCAGCAAGAATGAAGATGGCACAAGGCCATGTGTTCCTTCAGAGCAACATGCCAGCTTGGGTCCCTTTACAGGGTAGTGATGACAAGGTTCCCAAGAAAGGAGGGAAACAAGAAAGGAGGGTCTCAAATGTACAAATGGTTTTTAAGTATCTGCTTGTTTCTTATTTGCTGTTGTTCCATTGGCCAGTGTTACATACCAGATGTTTTTGTGCCTACCTCTCCAAGTCCATTTTTTTTGAAGTCCTAATCCCTAGTGTAATGATATTTGGTGATGGGGCCTTTGGGAGGAAACTAGGTTATGAGGGTGGGGGACAAGGTCTGATGGAATGGTTGCCCTTGTGCAAAGAAACACCAGAAAGCTTGGTATCTTTCTGTCTGTACACATGCATCAAGAAAAAGCCATGTGAGCACACAAAAGTGGCTTTCTGCAAGCCAGGGAAAAGGTTTTCACCAGAATTGGAGCAAGCCGGCACCCTGATCTTGGACTTCCAGTGTCCAGAAGTGTGAAAAAATTACTTTCTGCTGTTTAAGTCACCCAGTCTATGGTATTTTGTTAGGACAGTGCACACAGACTATTAACGCGCAGTCAGTCACATGGCCAAGCTCAGAGTAGATGTTCAAGGGAACGAATTAGAGAGGTGGCTACAGGGAGGGGAATAACTTCTAGCCAGTTTTGCATTATTACCATTTTTATGTCATGGTCTTTAAATAAATATGATGCATGATATAATAAAATTTATGTACGTATCATGAATTAATGAATTATGCTTCTTTGTATATAAAACACTTTTTAAAAAACTCCAAAAGCTAACCCTTTAGGAAGAAATGACCTGGAGTCAGATATCCTGATATCATGCAGGTTTTCTGTGTCATGCACTTACTTATGAAGTGTACTTCAGGACTATGATGTGTTTTATTAGTTTTGAAGGCTGTCTCATACTTTCTGATGGAGATATACATGAGACCAAATGACAGTGCAGGCTATGTATTCATTAAATCCACCTTCACATAATCTGTTCGAAATTTAAAATTTCTATTATTTCATTGCCAATTGACCTTGAGGCAAATTGTCAAGAAATTTATGAGGGGAACAGCATGAATATGTGTTCTCAAGTGTCTCTTGGGTAAAATATGACTCATGGCTTTCTTGCTTCTGAAATGATTAAGCCTCAAACCTGAAGCTGACAGCCAAGTCATTGTACAGATTGATGTTCTCAATGACTAACATTTGACAGAGTTTGCTTCTGATTTATTATGCTTCTAGGTAAAAAACAATTTACCTCATTTTTTAGTATTTTGACTATGTGCTTTGACTAATTGGATGAAAAATTCAATTTTTTTTATATTGAGGACATGTGCATTTTGAATAAACTAATCATTTTAAATTAAAACTTTATTTTTAAAAAACATATAGTTGCAGTATCTTTTTAAGTATACTGATGTGGCCCTGCGCTTTTCCTTTTTGATGTCAAGTAGCTCCTGATTTTTTTTTTAACTTGTACCTACCAGTAAATCTCATACTTACATAAAAATCCATTTACTAATTATTGGATTTTTGTTACAGTTATCTAGTTGAGCACAACAAATGTACTTGAAAAACAATCATGCACAATTAGGTACAGCCCTCATCATTGGAGCTTATAATTTCTGGAAAATGGAAAACTAAGAAATTACTTTTCTTTGGAGTACTTTCAACTATTATAATGTTATAAATTGATTAAAAAAATTAAAGTATGTCACCTTGAAAAGAAAACAAAATGTAGGAAATGGAGGGAGAGAAAATAATATACAATTCCTTCCTATGGTATTTTCATCTACCAGGAAGATAAAATAGCACTACTATTATTATGATTTTATTTATCATAT
Source organism: Mustela erminea (assembly GCF_009829155.1). Lineage (NCBI taxonomy): Eukaryota > Metazoa > Chordata > Mammalia > Carnivora > Mustelidae > Mustela > Mustela erminea. The sequence goes on from NC_045619.1 coordinate 95,721,681, forward strand.
AAACCTACTTGATTAATACAAAAGGTTTTAAGTAATATATACATAAATTAGAATGCATATTAATATAAAGAATATCCAGAAACTTATCAGTCAACTGAAGAATTTACTAGAAACATCCCCCGAAATAACTTTATTCTTCTCCTGTTTCATGCCCAACCAGCTCCCAAAGGAAGTAACTATTATTCTAAATTGTTTCTTTCTTTCTTACTTTTTTTTTTTAAGAAAGAGGAAGAGTAAGGGAAAGGGGAGAAGTATAGGGAGAGGGAGAATCTTAAGCAGGCTCCACACCCCGCACAGCTGGAGGTGGGACTCAGTCTCACGGCTCTGAGATATGACCTGAGCCAAAATCAAGAGTTGGATGCTTATTTTTTTTTAAAGATTTTATTTATTTATTAGAGAGAGAGAGAGAACATGAGAGGGGAGAAGGTAAGAGGGAGAAAGAGGCTCTCTGCTGAGCAGAGGACCTGATGCAGGGCTCGATCTCATGACCCCGGGATCATGACCTGAGCTGAAGGCAGATGCCCAACTACTCAACCACCCAGGTGCCCCAATAGATGCTTAATTTTTTAATCCACTGAGCCACCCAGGCACCCCAGAAGTAGCTGTTATTCTAAACTTTGTATTGATCCACTGCTTTTTTGTGCTTCTCAGCTTTACTGAGATATAACATTGTATAAATAAAAGATGTACAATGTGATGATTTGATACATTTATATATGGTAAAATGATTACCACAATAAGGGTTGTTTATACTACTATCACTTTATGTAGTTGCCATTTTTATTTTGTGGTGAGAGTATTTAGGATCTATTCTCTTAGTAACTCTGAAGTATATAATGAAGTTTTGTTAACTGTAGTCACTGTGTATACATTAGATCCCCAGAACTTTTTCATCTTATCCCTGGACGTTAGTATTCTTAACATCTCCCCAATTCCTTACCCCTCAACCCTTAGCAGCCACTATTCTATGTTTCTATATGAGTTCAATGTTCTTAGGTTCTGCATATGAGAGATGATACAGTATTTCTTACTCTCTGATTTATTCCACTTTGCATAATGCCCTCGAAGTCCATTCATGTCATAAATGGCAGAGTTTCCTTCTTTTTTATGACTGAACAGTATTCCATTGTATTCCATACACACACACCCATTGTATAGGTATATCTCACATTTTCTTTATCCATTTAACCAACCTAGGTTGTTTCCATGTCTTGGCTATTGTGGATAATTCTGCAGTGAACACAGCGGTGCAGGTATCTCCTTGAGGCAGTGATTTTATTTCCTTTGCATATATACCCAGAATTGGTACTGCTGGATTTTATGATAATTCTATTTTTAATTTTTGAGGAATTTTTTTGCTATTTTCCATAGTTGCTTTACTAATTTGTATTCCTACCAACAGTGCATCAGGGTTACTTTTTCTCTACGTCTTTGCTAACACTTATCCCTTGTCCTGTTAGTAATAGGCCTCCTATATCTTTGCTATTATAAATAATGCTGTAGTAAACATAAGGGTGCATATATCTTTTGAATTATTGTTTTTTGTTTGTTTGCTGTTTTGTTTGGGTAAATGTCCACTAGTGGAATTACTGGATCATATGGTGATTCTGTATTTAATTTTTTGAGGAACTTCCATACTGTTTTCCAGAGTGGCTGCATCAGTGTACGGTCCCGCCAACAGTGCAAGGTTTCCTTTTTTCACATCCGCTCAAAACTTGTTCCTTGTGTTTTTCATTTTAGCCATTCTGATATTTCCCCCAACATTTTGGAAGCATTTGGGAAGGATTGGCATTAATTCTTTTTAGATATTTGTTAGAATTTACCACTCTCTGAATTTGGTCCTGGACTTTTCTTTGTTGGGAGGTTTTTGATTACTGATTCAGTCACCCTACTTGTTATTAGTCTGTTTCTATTTTCTTGTTCCTCAAGATTCAGTCTTAGTAGGTTGTACTTTTCTAGAAATGTATCTGTTTCTTCTAGGTTATCCAATTTGTTGGCATATAGTTTTTCATACTGGTCTCTTATGATCCTTTGTATTTCCATGGCATCAATAGTAATGTCTCCTCTTTCATTTCTCATCTAATTTATTTGAATGTTCTTTTTCCTTTCTTAGTCTAGCCAAAAATTTGTCAATTTTGTTTATCTTTTCAAATAAGCTCTTAGTTTCATTGATCTTTTCTAATTTTTTTCTGGTCTCTAACTTATTCTGCTTTAATCTTTCTTATTTCTTTCCTTAAGCTAAGTTTGGGCTTATTTTGTTCCTCTAGTTCCTTGAGGTTCAAATTTAGTTTGTTTATTTGAGATCTTTCTTTTCTCTCAGTTTAAATGTTTATCACTATAAACTTCCCTCCTAGAATTAACTTTTGTTACTTCCTATAAGTTTTGCCATGTTATATTTCCATTTGCTTTTGTTTCAAGATAATTTTTTTAAAAGATTTTTTATTTATTCATTTGACAGAGAGAGAGAGAGATCACAAGTAGGCAGAGAGGCAGGCAAAGAGAGGAGGAAGCAGGATCCCCTGCTGAGCAGAGAGCACAATGCAGGACTCGATCCCAGGACCCTGAGATCATGACCTCAGCCGAAAGCAGAGACTTAACCCACTGAGCCACCCAGGCACCCCTCAAAATAATTTTTTATTTCTTCTTTGATTCATTGGTTACTCAGGAGTTATATTGTTTAATTTCCACATATTGGTGAACTTTCCAGTTTTTTTCAGTTATTGGTTTCTAGTTTAATTCAATTATGGTGGGAAAGATACTTGGTATGATTAAAGTCTTAAATTTACTAGTACTTCTTTTATGATCTAATTTATGATCTACCCTAGAGAATGGTCTCTGTGCAATTGAGAAGAATGTGCATTCTCTTGCTGTTGGGTGGAATGCTCTTTATATGCGATTTTGTCTATTTAGACTAAAGTATATTTCGAGTACAGTGTTTCCTGATTGATTTCTGTCAGGATGATCTATCGATTGTTGAAAGTTGAGTATTTAAATCAACTAATATTATCATATTGTCTTCTTCTTCTCTTCAGTTTTGTTAGAATTTGCTGACTACAGTTAGGTGCCCTTTAACCTCATTTTTCACTAACAGCATCATGATGTCATGCTGTCTCATTTCTGAGACATACCGACTGATGTATTTTCTTGTCATCTGTTAACACTCCCAATCCCATCCTGCCCCAGTCTATCCCAGAAGTGGATCCCATTCATATTTCAAGACTCAGGTCATACCACATAAATGTTAAGATAGTTCCTTAACTTATTACCATGTAGTCTCCTTTTTCCTCATCTTTCTCCATAGAAATGTGAATTTACCCATTTAATGATGTTTATCATACTGGGTTGTAATCATCTACTTCATAATTTATCTCCTAGACTGAGTTATTTCATAGGTCAGAGACAATATTTTGTGTCAGTCATCTTTATATCTTTAATGTCTGGAATAAAATGAGGTACCTGTAATGTTAAATGAGTGCATAGATGAGTGAACACTGGAAATAAGTAGATATGAAAACACAATGTTCTATCTTGATTTTATCATAAGGGCAGAATTAAAATAAAGGAAAAAGAACTCAAGATAGAAATTATTCTACTTTAATTATCATCTCAGAGAGATGATATATAATTGAAGACCAGCACAATTAACACTCTGTAAGCTGTAGAACTTAGCCATGTTTATCATATTTACTATCCCCATGTGTTTCTCCATAGGGATGATTCATAATCACCCAAAAAAGAAAGAGGTTTTCTGTCTAACCTTAGGACCATCAAGAAAAGAAAGGTTTAGGCAGACTATCTCACTTTGCAGTCAGACTGCAAGAGAAGAACTCTTAGAGAGGTGAGGCAACAGACAAGAAGGTAAGAGAACAAACAGGCTGAATCCTGGGACAGATAGCCAGAATGAAGCAGGGGTAAGTGAACTGATTTTTAGAACTTCTAAGAGCCCTGGGGCTGAGTGTCACAGGAAATAAGGGGCATTTCTGATACAGTGTTTTCCAAATAATGATTAACCAGATTTGAAAAACATTTTTGAACTTCATAGGGATTTTATCTAGTCCTTTGTCTCTTAGACTGAGGATGAATTATCTTGATGGTTAGTATGTTTTGAATTGAAAAGTCAGGAAGAAGGTTCTTTAGCTTTTACTTTTAAGAAGTGAAACAAAAATTCCTCCACATTTTCTCTTCCCTGGCTACTTTATTTGCAAACTCTTTTTTTTTTGTTTACCCCATCCCTGGTAATTTCTATCATAAAACCCTGTTTATTTTCTTTATATAAGGTATCAAATTATCTTGTTTATATTTATAACTCTTTTTTTTGCACCTCTCCTCTGCTGAAATACACACCCATGGGTGGGAATTCATTTTGTTCAGCACTGTAGCCACTGCACTTGGCACTTAGTAGGCTTTCAATGATAATTATTGAATATTAACTGAATATGGAATCAGTTTGATATTAATAGCCCCAGTTCTTCTGCCTCTTCACCCTTTTTGCTTTTTCACAAGGGCCTTGAATTCTCTGAAAAGTCTTCCACCAAATATTTGTGGGAATCACATGACATTAGAATGAGATCAAGTGAGGTTTACCATTCTTTGTTAATGTCCTCAGTGGAAACCACAGCAGCAACAACAAAAAAAACATTGCCTATGGAAAAGACCTTATCTTCCGATGCTCCAGAAATAGTTCATCACCTAGGACCTGAAGCTGGGATGCAACCAGTAATGGCAAAAATGCCCCCCCCATACAAATCTATACCAAACTTTATCTTCTGAATCTTAAAACATCAGTGTGTACAGAGCTTCAGAGTCTTGGGAAAACAGTTCTTATGAACTCTCTGTCCATTAGAATCTGCAAAGTGGACAGCATGGGTACTATGCCATCCATGTTGTTTACTGTTTTATTTTACTCTGTTGTGGGCTTCCATGAACATTTCTCTCAGCCCGTAGCCACATAGTGAGAGTAAACAGCAACAAAGGTGAAACAAAATGGTCAATTTGTGCAAATGGATTCCTAGGATCATCTTCAGTTCCCTAGCTCCCTGAGCATAATTTGGAACCTCCATTTTACCTGTATCAAAACAATCCTCAGTATAGGCATATGGTTCTCCTTTGAATCTAGAAGCCTCCATTGCTCATTACAAACATTTTCTTAAACTGCTTCAAAAATTGTAGAAAAGGGCGCCTGGGTGGCTCAGTTGGTTAAGCGACTGCCTTCGGCTCAGGTCACGATCCTGGAGTCCTGGGATCCAGTCTCACATCGGGCTCCCTACTCAGTGGGAAGTCTGCTTCTCCTGCTGACCTCTCCCCTCTCATGCTCTCTCACTCTGTCTCTCTCTCTCTCAAATAAATAAATAAAATCTTTAAAAAAATTGTAGAAAAATTGTGGCTAATATTTTTCCTAACCAAGTTATCTGCTGTAATAATCTCCCTGTTTATCAGGAGATGCATACTAACTAGAGAGAGGTGTAAGCATGGTGGGGAATGAAAAGGATGAAGGGTGGTTCTCATTTTGCAGCCCCCTTTTAAGGTCAAGTATTATGGAAAATAATACTTTCAAATAGTGATTCAACCTATAGTATTTCTTATATTTGGATGGGGATCTCTGTTACTGGTTCCTTTGAGAGAGTCAACTCTAGGCATAGATGACAGTGACATTCACGTCATTTTTTCGAAGGTCTCTAAGGGACATGGCGTAGTCACTCTGAACTCCCTTCAAGATAGGACTAGATTCAAAGGTATATTTATTTCCATCACTTAGAGGGGCCAGCTGAGAGCCAAGTAGGCCTAGACCTCATGAATCCCTTGATGCAGCTTTATTCCCCAAGGTCCTTGGTAATGAATTTTACATGTTTGACCTCAAAGGAACTGGATGAAACTAGAAATTCTAAGTAGTTTGACTGGAATTTGGCTGGCTTTTAAAAAGTTTTCCGTGAGGGGCACCTGGGTGGCTCAGTGGGCTGGGCCTCTTCCTTCGGGTCAGGTCGTGATCTTGGGATCCTAGGATCGAGCCTCATGTTGGGCTCTCTGCTCAGCGGGGAGCCTGCTTTGCTTCCTCCCCACACCCCTCCATCTCTGCCTACTTGTGGTCTCTGTCTGCCAAATTTAAAAAAAAAAAAAAACAAAACTAAAAAAAAAAACAAATGTTTTCTGTGAGACCAAAATTTACCTTCTTTCATTTAGTGCTGTGTGAATCCTGTACTTCATTTACTGAAATAAGTTTATCTGTTTAAACTAAATCCATTGAGTAAGTTTTGTCATTATCTGCAATGATTCTGACCCCAATGGCTATTTTAGGATTGTATGGGTAACAAACGCCATGTTAGGATTATTATATTATTTCTAAGTGTTGGTTTGTATAACTGAATGTACATAAATTTCCTCATTCTAAAGTGCTAAAAGAAGTGAAGTACTATTTTAAAAAATCGTATCAAGTTTTATATATCCTGGAATGAAGTTATTTACTCAGTCTGAGGTTACTGTGGTAAGTACTATAGAGAATATAAATATGATTTATTCATGGTTCATGGTCTCAAGACGCAGTACAGGATGGAAGATAGACATGAATAATTTCAAAAATAAAATATGGTTTGGTATAATCAAATAGCTTTGAGAGTTTAGAGAAGGTAGATTTTCCTTTCTCATAAAATTATTAGTCAGAGTTTCATGATTTTATATTAAAAGGCATTGTTTTTTTGTATGGAAGAATGGGTATCATTTCTTCATGTGACCATGTAGGAGGGTTGGGTAAATGAAGGTATGGTAGATTTCTTGGGGGAAAAATAAACACTCCCTGCACAAAATCAAGTCTGGAGTTTTTTGCCTTATTACAAAAATGTATTGAAATGTATATTAATATAGTGAATAGGGATGCCTGGGTGGCTCAGTGGGTTAATCTGCTGCCTTTGGCTCAGATCATGATCCCTGGGTCCTGGGATCGAGTCCCGCATCGGGCTCCTTGCTCAGCGGGGAGCCTGCCTCTCTCTCTGCCTCTGCCTGCCTCTCTGCCTGCTTGTGTGCTTTCTCTCTCTCTCTCTCTTTCTGACAAATAAATAACTAAATAAAATCTTTAAAAAAATAATATAATGAATACTTTGAGAAATTGTGAAATAAGTACAGCATTTAGCAGAGAATTCCTCAACTCTACCTGATTACTTATATCCATGTAATGTCTGTAAACATCCTTTGGGACGGGTGTTTCCTGATTTAGTATTATGCAATTTAAAACAGGGAATATGGTAAAAATGAACAAAAAATATTTAGTGTAGTCAAATTTTGCAATGCCTTGAATTCAAGACTCTGCGGTGCCATTGAAGTTTTTGGGTGCTGGAGTAACCCAATCTGAGGATACTGTTGGGAGTTTAATCCTGCTAAGCGCATCAAAGGGAGGCTGGATATGTGGAGAGGTATGGGAGGCAAGCATGGGATACTGAAGATGAGACAGTTCCTTTGGGGACAGTGTGAGATGAATGGGGTGTGAGCCGTGGTGAGCAAAAGAGAAATGGAAAGAAAGATGCATTCAAGAAAATTATTAAAGAAAATTATGCATGCAGAAGAAAGGATTTAGGGTTTTTCAGCCTAGGAACTGTTAATACAGTTAACAGACAGGGGAATTTAACATTTCAGTGGGGTATCCTTTTGAAATGTGTAGGAAATAGTAAGAAATAAAGAATTACAACTTAGGAAAAACATTGCTACAAAAGATAGAGAATTGGAACACACCACGTATAAAAGCAGTAACTGAATTTACAGAGGTAGACAGTATTATGGAGAGTAGGTAAAGGGAAGAGAGAATCAACAATATAGACTTTATGAAAATCCACATACGTTGGACATAAAGAGAAAAACTAGGCATAGAAAGAGGTATAGTGAGATAGTGAGATAGAAGCCAAAGTCAAGTACAGAATACAATTAAGTATTGTTAAATACCATAGAAAATTCTAATGAGGTGAGCCACAATGGTTTTGGAGATTAGGAAGTCATAGCTCATTTTCAAGAAAAAATTTATTCAGTGAAGCTTGCAAGTGAAAATTTCCAAGCAAAGAATTATGAGTAGGTGGTGAGAAAGTAGATGTTATAAGGAAAGATGGTCCTTGAATGAAGTTTTGAAGTGAAGATGAGAAAAATATAATGATGGCACAGGAAAAAAAAAACAAAAAACAGTAACTAGAGAAGGTCATGCTTTCCCATGTTTTTTTTTTTTTTTTTTAAGATTTTATTTATTTACTTGAGAGAGAGAATGAGAGCGAGAGAGCAAGCCCAAGCAGGCAGATTGGGGGTGGGGGACGACCAAGGGAGGGACAGAGGAAGACTCCCCGCTGAGCAGGGAGCCCAGTGCTGGCTCATTCCAGGACCCTGGAATCATAACCTGAGCCTAAGGCAAACGCTTAACAGACTGAGCCACCCAGGTGCCCCTCTTTTCCGTTCATTTTAGGCTTGAGGAGATAAACACATTTTGTATGCCAAAGGAAAGACCAGGAAACACCAAAACATTAAAAATTTAAAACAAAGTGTGAAAATTATTGGGGGCAAATCCCTTAGAAAGGCAAGAGAGACTTCACTAACAATGATATGTAAGTGAATTAGCACAAGAGAAAAGGATATCTTTTTGTCTAGAACAGAACAGGAAGGAAGATTTGTTTGCAGTGGGGGAAAAGCTAGGAATCCCCTTCCTGCTGTTCCCAGGTTTGCGAAGTTCTAGTGAGAAAGGGTTGCAGTTCCAAGTTCCTACCCCAGCTGCTTGTCTTGCTGTCAGTCAGACTGGCATGTGTGGGACTGGCAAACAAAAAGTCAGAGGAAGCTTAGCATTCTATTGGAAAGCGGAAGAAATGTAAAGGAATCCTCACGGCAAGGAAGTGAGGCCTCTTCCCTGGCCTGGGCAAAGTCAGAACAAATAGAGTGAATTACCTGGAATAGAATGGGACCGAGTGAGTCAGAAGATTCTATGCTCTGAGAGGATGGGTAGATGCCAGGATCTATGAAAGAAGGACAAGATGGAAATAAAATTAAACCCATAAAATGATTAAAAGGTAGAGAAAGTAAATTAGGACTACATTGTTTGGAATTACCAGTATCTTCCCTGGTCAAGTGGCAGCCAAACCTGAGAGAGGGAAGCCTCCTGGCCTATAGGAGAAAGGTAAGGGGGGAAAAATGGATACAATGTGCAAAGATGAAAAGGTTCTAATAATTTTGTTACTTCTAACATGGTGTGGTGCAAGTATGTCATCTGTTCTCAGAGGACTGCATTTGCTTGTTTCTGTATTTTTGTGGGATTCACAGTCTTGACTAGTACTGAAAGGAAAGGAGAAAGGGAATGAGCTGATTTTCTTTTCTCTGCATTTGGGACAATGTCTCTTTCTGTGACCTTCTAGAAGTGACAAGCAGGATCGAACCAATTGATTTATTTTCAGTGGTTCCTGTAGCTCTCATCTAGGTTATATTTAACTTTGGGTTCATTTTTGTTCCAGTCAGCGCCAACTTCATTATCAGTGTTCAGCGCATATCACATAACAATAACATCGGGTTCTAACTAGGAGGGCTTGAAATTGTGAATTCTGGGGAGCTTCACAGTGAGGCTTCCTTAGAGAAGATCTTCATAGTGAATCTTGAGAATGTCATAAAACAGGATGAAAGTAATCACTTTCAGTTCTGCCTCCTATTTCAGCTAGGTTTTATTGATCTTTTGTAAGAAATGACTGCAGTTAACGGTCCCCAATGATGTCAGTGTCGTAAAATTTATATATAAGTTTGACAAGAGGAATACCTTTTGGTGTTTATAAATAGTCAATTCTTATGCATTATTAATGGTATCTTTAGTGACCATTTAAAATCCTATCAAACATGATATTTTTATTGAACAACATATGATGGCATGATTCCTGTTTGGTAGTTGTATAGTATAAATATTTTAAGGATATAGAAATTGGGCAAACTTGGGAACTAAAAATATATAGCATATGAGTTGAAATATTGCTTAGTTCTTTAAAATACTTTGAATGTATAATGTTCAAGGTACTGTTTTCATTCTGTCTTGGAAAAATATCTTCATGTGATTTATTTGCAATGTTGAGCCAAACGGTCCCGATTTAACATACTTTGTTAAAGAACATGGAAATATGCTTTGCTATTTTAACCTTGATAATGAAAAACCATTCAAATACATAGTAGGTCCTCTGAGGATCTCATATAATAATTTTTATGGAATTTAAATTGTGGTATGGGAATTGAATAAAATCCTAAGCACCCTTAAGGAGCTAATACTTGGCCTTTGGGAGAGTCTTATATTTAAGCACACTGACCAATCCCCTTATGTAATGGAATTCTGACAGAGGATTCTTTCAAAAGAACTTTTCTCATTCACATCATAATTTTTAGAATCTTGGAAAATTTGCTCAAATAACATCTCTCTGTTCATTACTTAATTTTTGAATGGAGGTAGCATTTTTCCAGAGAAGGAAAGACATTTGTATTTCACATGCTAAGAAAGTTTATAAAATAGAACTATTTTAGTGTCATAGAATCAAATAGAAACCAAAAGGTACCTCAGAGAACACTTAATCCTGCTGTCTTTTTACAAATAAGGAAACTAAGAGCCAGTGTGACTGCCAGTTGCTCAAAGGGTGACAGCACTTTAGTGACATTTATTGTGATGTATGTATTTGAATTTTCCAGTGTTACACCTCTGTATGTCTTATAAAGCAAGATACAGGACATAAGAGTCATTTTAATCACTTCGTCATTTTACGTGTCCAACAGACATTCTTTCCTTCTATTTAGGCTTGTAGTACATTTTATAATAAACCCTTTTAAAAATATTTTTACATTATTTGATTCTAGTTAGTGTAAATAAGAACACTCTCGGTTCCTTGTAAGATACGCCTCTCTAAATACACTTAGTTATAGACAATTTAAGTTTACTAGACCTTCTAGCACTATTCTATCTTCTCCACCCTTACTTCCAACTTTTTTTTAACTGAAAGAATTTACTGGTGTCTGACTTAAGCCTGCAAGAGATTTTAAGAAAAAGTACTAAGACTACCCCCTCAGTTTGGTCTTTTCCTCTGCCTTTGTGCCCTCTCGATTCAGTTTTTGCATTGAGAAAGTATCTTAATTTGAAAATCCTTTGCCAGGCTAAAAATGGGGGAAAGTGTGTGCTACAACCCTGCAAGTCCCAGTAATATACGGATTGTCCCTTCTTCCTTTTTATCCCTGCTTGCAAACAGATAAAATCTATTAATGACCTCATTGCCTCTGCTAGTGTTTATTAAATGTAGCTAATTAAAATCACTTTATGCTACCACCATTCTTTATCCAAATCTCTTGTCCCCAAACCCCAACTTCATTGTGTGCATTTTCCACCTTCCAAGATACCACAGACAAATAATTTTACCAAATATTTTGTCTCTGCCTAACAGAAGTTGTCATTTTTCTAATGTCTTCTAACAGAGTCCTCTCAACCATCTGCCCTTCCCTGAGCCATTGCCACGCATGTTAGGTTTTTGTTTTATACACACCACCTCAGATTTTGTTCTGTCAAACAGCTCTAATATCTTAAGGCTTACAATAGACATCATTTCTTACTCATGCTACTTGATACAGGTTATGCTATGGGTCAAGTATAGCTCTGGTTGGCTCTTGGTTGAGCTTCAAACATATGCTTATTTTCATAGATCTAGGAACATGTTTTCGTATTAGAAGGTAGAGACTATAGGTGTAGAGTCAAAACATGCAAAGATACTTTAAAGTGACTCTCGGATATGGCCTAAACTTTATTGATTTATATCCCATCGACAAAGCGTGTCCAAAGTTAGTGGGAAGGAAGGGAATATATTTTGCCTGCAGGAAGCATGGCAAAGATGGGAAGACCAGGACAGATACTGATGAATAAAAAATACAATTGGCAAATTGAATTCACTCATAAATATATAGCAGAAGAAACAACTGACAACTTAATTAGGTTCCTAAGAGTTTCATAGCCCTTCCCTTCTAAATTTCATGATCTTGGCTACTGATACCATTTCCTTGAATCCACTGGATGGTTGATTTTCTGTGGGCTCTAGCTTTTGTTTCCTCTTCCTGTTTTGGCAATTACCAACCAGTTGAGTATCTCCTGAAGTCTCTGGGAAGAACACAGCCGGAAATGGCGGGAGGGCAGAAATCCTAGGCAAGTGACTATAAGCAAAGCAAGGATTGGAACACATCATATCTAGTAGGATAGAGAAAGGGCAGCAGTATGAACACCGCCAGCGGACTGTGATTGCAGAGTAGCATGAAGATGGAGGGAAGTGTACGGTTCTTAACTCCGTGAGAGCCTTGTCCTAGAGTGAAATCACTGCTGCAAATAGTCTCAAAAATAGATGCTCGACATCATTGAATTTCAGTTTTATTGTCTGCAAAATGGAGACAATAGCTACTAAAAACGATAGAACAAATACATGTCAGAATGTCAGGTGTCTTAATCAGTGATGTTTACTTTAAAGAGGCAACAAGAAATGTTATTTATATGGGTAATTGGTAATCAGCAAATGTAATTTATATCGAAATTGATGCATGGAGACCATCTCTGGGTATTTTCTTTACAACGTAGATAAAAGTCTCATAATTTCATTTAGGTAAAAACAAAACAATATAAAACAGACAAAAGGAAACAAAAATGGAGGTAAGATCTTTAAAAATATAGCTTCAATTTCACTGTATTATTTACAATGATCATATTTGAATTGGTTGTAGATGAATTAACCTATTTTTCAAAGCAGACATAAATCCCCAAATTAGGGCAAATTATTAAATATATAAAATTAAGTTACTTTATATATTAACATATTATAATAAGTGTTATTCTAAATTAGTATAATTTTAAAAATACATATTTTTCCCCTACAAACCTCATGCTAAGACTATGGTGCATATATATATATATATATATTTTTTTTTTTTTTTTTAAGATTTTATTTATATATTTGACAGAGAGAGAGAGAGATCACAAGTAGGCAGAGAGGCGGCAGAGAGAGGGAAGCAGGCTCCCCACTGAGTAGAGAGCCCGATGCAGGGCTTGATCCCAGGACCTGAGACCATGACCTGAGCCGAAGGCAGAGGCTTTAACCCACTGAGCCACCCAGGTGCCCCTATTTATTTGTTTTTTTTAAATAGGCTCCATGCTCAATGCAGGGCTTGGACTCATGACCTTAAGATCAAAACCTGAGCTGAGATCAAGAGTCGGATGCTTAACTGACTGAGCCACTCAGGCACCCTATATGTATTTTTTCTTAATGCATCTCTTTTGTCACATGTTTTGAATTTTGCTATCATATTAGTTTATATCATTCTTTTTTCACTGACTATTATATAATAAATATTTCCAATGTTACTACATAATTTTCATAATTATCATTTAATAAATGTGTAACAGTCTATCAAGTGAATAACAGTAATATAGTCAACCACTTCCCACTTCCCAAGTTTGTGCATTAGGTTGTCTTTAGTTTCCCCGTACTATAAACATGATTACTCAAGGGAGAGAGGAGGCAGGACTTTTAGAATCGTGAAACTATGCTGACAAGGCATCAGGTGACAAAGAGATATGTTATAAATGGAAATAAATATATTCAGGATTCAAAAAAGAGCAGTGCTTCACAGGAAGCTTCAGCCACCTAGTGGGCAGGGGACTCAGTAGACCAGGAGAGTTTATCTTGGTGAAATGAAAGACCATATTACTTCATGCCTCTGGCCAGGTTGACTCACCTTGCTGTGGCACTATTTCTTAATCCTGCCCCCAATGGTATTGTATTTTAAAGAAACCTCTAGAAGATTCTAGCATATTTCTGAATCTCTTAATTGGTAGCATGAGATCTTACGGACTTTTTCTTGATTTTTGAAATGGCCTTTTTAATAGAAAAGTGAGAAAGAGGTATTCTCTGGCCCTGTAATCTTCCTAGAAAAATCCAGGAATTTTTTTTTTTTTTTTTAACACCTCTTCCCCAGTGCCAGTTTATTACCTTCTTTTCAAATCAAGGAAAGAAACAAACACCAGAAAATCTTTGAATGAAAAATGGAAGACCCAAAATCTGTTAGAGATAATTCTGCTTTTTTCCAGGTTGACCAGAGAATGTCACTGAATTTGAAAGGTGAGAAAGATAATCTGAATGGCTTTCCAGCTATGCTCCAACTGTGCTCCAATTCTAAACATTTTAAGAGAAACCTTAGGGACCATTTCAGGGAAGGAGTCAGGAAATGATAATAGATAGAGGTCTAGGATCTTTATGACTCCCCCACCCCAGGCCATCCCTCATTACCCAGAGTAACAGGTTTGGGTACTAGGAGTCTGAGTAAGACTTTGTTCCTAGAAAGGATTCTGTGGCTTTGAAAACTGTAGATGGAAAGAAGAGACACACAGATCAATTGCCATCCTCCCTAAGGATGGAGCCGTACACATTTTATGGCTCTGGGAGAGAAGAGAAGACTATGAACATGCTAATAGGTAAAATACTCAAGTAAGCTGTTCTCTAGACATGAAAACATATTTAAAAGTTTGGGGCAACTCCTCTTATCCAAACAAACTAGGTTGCATACTTTTAAGGCTATTAGATAATAATTCTAATAATTACTAGGGCTTTATTGAATGCTTAATTGATCACTAAGTTTGTGTGATAATCACTGTTAAAATTCTCATTTTACAGTAGTGAAAACTAAGATTAAATGTCACATCTCAAATATGGTGGGATAGAGGTTAGAATTCAGGGAGTTTTGACACAAGGGTGTGTAACTCCCCCCCCCCGCCCCGCCCCCGTACTGCAGGGCTGTATGCTAATTCTTAAGTGGTAACAATTCTTATTTCCAAGATACTCATTTCTCTTTCACTTTCGTTCCTTTGAAGATGTTTATCGAACACCTCCCAGGTTCTGATAATAGAGTTAGATAAGATCAATTCTGTCCTCTAGAATAGGGGAGAGTGCCAAGGAGGTGTGATATATATATATTATGTGATATATGTGTTATGGTAAACGTATGCACAGGGAGTTAGGATTGGGGTTACAGCCAGATTTCACCGGTAAGGGAGCTGAGGTATCTCGGTGTCTTAAATTATAGAGAGGAGTGAGCCAGAAGGAGAAAGATAGTGGTGAAGAACACTTCCAGGGGAAGAAATAGCAGGCGTGATACGCAGTGGTGAAGCATCATGATGGCTCAAGAACTACAGATAGCTTACTACAAGCATTACAGCCAGTTCTTGCAGGTGTGTTAGAGAAAAAGCCTAACCAGCAATTTTCAAATACTGCAGCGCATCAGAATCACCTGGGGGATTTGCTGAATGGAGTTTGCTGAGGCTCACTTGAAGGGTTTTCCTCCAGCAGATTTGAGTTGGTAACCTAGAATTTAGGTGTTTACCAAGTTACCGTGTAATGCTTATGCTCCTCAGCTAGGACCACACCATGAAAACTACTACGTAAGGTCTAGAAACAGGGGCCGATTTCTTTTTACTGTAGTATGATTAAAATTTAGCTAACAGGAAAAAAAGCATTTGGGAAAAAAAAAAGATGTGAAAATTCTATATGTAATATGAACAGCCAAACTAATACATAGGGGAATATATATTTGCATTCTGAAGTTTTGTGTTGGGCGTTTGTCTAAAGATTAATAGAAAACTAAGATATACTTATTATTGAACATTTGGACATTTCAAAAACACATGAATTAAATGCCACCTCTTTCCAAAGGCGCCAGCTGTTAATAGCTTTTCACATGTACGTAGAAGACTGGTTTGTGGGTGTGTGGCTTCATGCTCTGCCTCCAATTTCATATCAGTGCCTCCTCTCTGTGTCTTCTCTTCTGTGTGTCTGTCTTTAAACCCCCTCTGCCTCTCCCTTATAAATATACCTGTGATTGCCTTTCGGGACCGCCTGGATAGTTTAGGATCCGCTCCTCTTTCAAGATCTTTAACTCAGTCATCTCTTTTGCCATGAGCCTTGGTCTGTTGGGGCTTCTATAACAAAATACCATAGGCAGAGTGGCTTTCTGGAGGCTGGGAGGTCCAAGGTGAAGGTGGCAGCAAGTTCTGTGTCTGGTGGGAACCAGCATCCTGGTTCATGGATGGTTGTCTTCTTGTGCCCTAACATGGCAGAAGGGATGAGGGAAATTTCATGGGCCTCTTTTGTAAGAACATTGATCTCACTCTTGAGGGCTCCCCTCATGACCTACTTACTTCTCACAGGCCCCACCTCCAAATATCATGTTGGGGATTAGGTTAGATGAATTTTAGGAGGATACAGCATCAACTCAGAAGTCTAAAGCCCAAAGTCTCATCTAAATCTCAAAATCAGATATGGTTGTGACTCAGGGTATGATTCATCCCAAGGCAAATTCTTCTCTAGCTATGAACCTGTGAAATCTTCCAAAATGTATCGGTGAGACAGGCGTGGGATAGATATTCCCATTCCGAAAAGGAAGAATAGGAAAGAAGGAAGGGGTTCCAAGTAAGTCTAATACCCAATATTAAATCTTCAGAGCAAAGAACATTAAATTTTAAAGATCAAGAATAATCTTAGGGCGCCTGGGTGGCTCAGTGGGTTAAAGCCTCTGCCTTTGGCTCAGGTCATGATCTCAGGGTCCTGGGATCGAGCCCTGCGTCGGGCTCTCTGCTCTGTGGAGAGCCTGCTTCCTCCTCTCTCTGCCTGCCTCCCTGCCTGCTTGTGATCTCTCTCTCTCTCTGTCAAATAAACAATAAAAAAAAATCTAAAAAAAAAAAAAAAAGAATAATCTTCTCTCATTGGATGCTCTGCCTTCTGGCCCCACTGGGCTATGGTCTCATCTTCGCAGCTCTCACAGTTAGCGAGAATACTCTCAGGATTCTTGGGACAGCCCTTTCCCCGGGGTAGAAGATGAACACAGTTCAGCCAAGTTCTTAGCCCCTTTAGGGAGCTAGGGACTGCCTTTCTCTCACTGTCTAATAATACATGCCTGGTTTCCATCAGACCTCAGCCGAGTGGCCTTTACCCTCCATATTTCTATAAACATGCTATTCAGGATTAACTTTGGTATTCTTGAAGAAGACTCAAGCTTTTTTAAGTCTCCTCTTAATTGGCTGCCACCAGAATCAACCTTAATAATCCTTTTATAATAATGCCTTTTTCTCACATGCATCTCAAACCTGGTCCAGCTTCTTCTACCCACTACCCAATTCCAAAGCCACTTTCACATTTTTAGGTGTTTGTTATGACAACATCCCCTTCCAAGTACCAATTTTTATCTTAGTCTGTTAGGGCTGCTGAAACATATACCACAGACTTGGTGGCTTATAAATAACAGAAATTTATTTCTCAGAGTTCTGGAGGCTAAGTCTAAGATCAGAGTGCCAGCGGACTCAGTGTTTAGCAGGGGGGTCCTTTCCTAGTTCATAGCCAGCCTCGCCTCGCCTCCCCCCCCGCTCCTCACCTCCTCTTCTTTCCTTTTCTTCTCTTCTCTTCTTTTCTTTTTTTTTTTTTAATGTGGGTTTGTAGTTTTTTTCTTTAATTCTTAAAAAAGATTTTGTTTATTATTTGTCAGAGAGAAAGAGACCACAAGCTGGTGGAGTGGCAGGTAGAAGGAGGAGCAGGCTCCCCGCTGAGCAGGAACCCTAACGCAGGGCTCCATCCCAGGACTCGGATCATGATCTGAGTTGAAGGCAGAGGCTTAACTGACTCAGCCCCCCAGGCGTCCCCACAGACAGCCATTTTTCACTGTGTCTTCACTGGCAGAGGGAGTAAGGGACTCCCTGGGGCCTCGTTATAACGGCACTAATCCCATTCATGAGGGCTTCACCCTGCTGACGTAATTGCCTCCTAAAGGCCCTCCCTTCAAATACCTCACAACTGGGGATTAGTTATCAACGTACGAATTTTGAGGGAGCACTCAGTTTCTGGGACCATGTAAGATATATAGCAGGTTCTAGGGATTTGGACACGGACATATTTCCAGGGCCCCTATTTAGCCCACAACAACTGCTTTTACACACTTCTTTAAAATATAGTACTAGAAATCAGGAATTGTTTGGTGTGAGATGTCCATTTCCAATTCCTTATAAATATGTACTGACTTACATTACTTTTTTAATTTGCCCATTATAAAAACATCTTTAGTTAGTTTGACCTTTATTATCAATTAGCATTCTCAGAGTCCTTTTAACTACAGCAGTAGTTCACATCTAAAAATAGGTTTCGTGTTACTGACATTTTGTGGGCTATGCACTATTGATATGTCTCTTGTCTAGTTGTCAAAGTAAATCAGTCTATAGGATTTAA
Source organism: Mustela erminea (assembly GCF_009829155.1). Classification (NCBI taxonomy): domain Eukaryota; kingdom Metazoa; phylum Chordata; class Mammalia; order Carnivora; family Mustelidae; genus Mustela; species Mustela erminea. The sequence goes on from NC_045619.1 coordinate 95,739,944, forward strand.
AACATGGTCCATCAGGAAGAATAAAATAATCTCTCAGGATTAGATTCCAATTTTAATTCAATTACCTGTTAGAAAAGAGAAGATTTGGTTCAGTTTAATTCCTGTTAAAAAATTTGGTGGGTTGTCATCTAAACTGGAACATTGTATATTAATTTGACATGACTTTATCCTTTTGTATAAGAAAAAGGAAACAAAAAGCATAAAGACTAGTTCATTATTCTTCAAGGAACATAGTAATTCCTTTAGGTGAACACCCAGCCACTTTATAGGTAGGATGTGAAGAACAAGTCATGCTTTATCTCTAGGCTACCTAGATTAATTTACAACGAAGTCAATAGTCTCCTAACATTCATTGATTTAATTTGGGACTTAGTTTGCTGAGTGCACTATTTTTGGACTATATTTTGAAATATAAACTTCTGGATAGTTTTGACTATTGATAAGGGTTCATAAAATTGATTCATACTGATTTAGATTTGGGTAGTTAAAGAAATAATTATTCACAAAGTCTATAAAGGAAATCTGATATTCTGTACAACTAAATGAGAAAAGAACTTAAATATAGCACTAGAGTCTAACCATTGATCATCACTAATAGTTTTATTATTTCTTTCTGCTACATCTTCATCTCCTTAGTTTAATCAACCCATATTGATTTCTAGAAGACAAGGCAAGGTTTGGGGCTTTACCACATCCCACCATGTAAGTTTTTTTTAAAAACACTTGAAATAGACAAATGTTTTCAGTAGTCATTAAGTCATCCTTTTGTCAATGACAGTGATATATTGTAGTCCATATACTCAAAAAAATTATAGACAGTGTAGATGTAAATAAGCTGAAATAATGATGAATTTATAAAGACTTTGAGGGATAGTTGAGGTTCAGAATTTCAGAGGACAAATATTTGAATTACAGTGGACAATTATGTGAAATTGGGAAATTCACCATTGGAAATAAAACTGAAGGAGTATATTTGTAAGCAGAAAGAGCAGCCTCTAAGGTGCTGGGTTAAAGTGGAATCAGTAACAATGGGCCTAACAAAAATACTGTCACAGTACCAATTTAATCACTTACTGGACATTACACTTTGGAAAAATCACTTTACACCTCTGATTCTTTATGCCCTCTTCTCTAAATATGATTAAAAACATCACTTCATCTTCATTCATGGGATTATTATAATTAATTGAATCTTTGGAAAAACAGTTAAGCATTGTTTTTTGTGTGTGTGCATCCTGTTATAAGTAAAAGTTACCATAAAACAAGTTGCATATATGCAAACTGTCAAGAAACCAAATTAGCTGAGAGCATAGTCCAGCTTCTAGCTGTAGTAATTAACACAGCTTTTGTAGGGGCCAATAAACTTTATGCCTCCTTGGACTTTAGGAAGCAATCTCCAAAATAGTTGCTTTCCCAAATTAAAGGAGAACTTTCCCATATTCTTAAGGACTGTTGATCTTCTACTGTTTTTTCAGTAGGACACACAATTCCAAAACACAGCTTTTCATTTTTAAAACTGAAGACCAATATATGGGCCATATGAGTATATTTGCATAAACATGTATTAAAATACGATAGCTTAATAGATGTAGAGAAAGGGATGTAAAATAGATTAATGTAACTACCACGCAGGAAGTTATAACTTCTAGGATTTGGGGCCATTTTTTGGAAAAAAGCCATGGATATGGGTTGGTCTTTCTATAAGAAAATAGACTAGTCAGGTTAAAGCACTATGAAAGGTTTGTAGAAATGTTGGAGAGCATTTAGAATGTGGACTTGTCAGGATCTCTTATCATGGCCTCTATGCTGACCTCTATAAAGCATGATGATAATTAAGTATAGACTGGAAGGTCAGAGCCCAATATTCAGAAATGCCTCAGGCTTTCCTCTGAGGCTTTGCCCTGAACTCAGGGCAACTCTCTCTGCCAGCGGAAACTGACAGGAAATTTATTTCCTCAAAACATAAAAAGGTTTTCTGCATTTGGATGAGCTGGTTATAAGTAGTAGGATGGGGCTGCCGTCCCTGAATTACCTGGCTTAAGAAGGCTACCAGGGCTCCTGGTAAGACCACAACAGATGTTTCTCCTCACCGCTATAACCCCAGACCTAGGAGACCCATTTAGCATAAACTCTTTAATTTGAGCATTAGTTAAAGTTTTCATTTCAGGAATGCCTGTGGTGGCTCAGTTGGTTAAGTGTATGAATATTGGTTTCAGCTGAGGTCATGGCCGCAGGGTCCTGGGATGGAAACTTGGGTGGGGTTCCACACTCAGCAGGGAGTCTGCTTGAGATCCTTTCTCCCTGGGCCCCTCTCCCCACTCATGTTTCTCTCTTTCTCTCTCTTTCTAAAATAAATAAATCTTTTAAAAAACCTTTAATTTCAGTCTTACCCATTTCTCAGATTTTATTCATGACTTTATAATTCCCTATCATTCTAGTCCCGACTCTCAGTTTCTCACTGACTTGGCAAAGAGATCACAGCCTCTCCTCATCCTTTCATTCGAATCTCAGTTAGCCTAGTGACTGCATTGCTTTTTTCAACACTTTAGGATACATGGCCCTACATGCAAAGCAGGGAACTGGTTATTTAGTTCAGAGTTGACTTTTTTTCAGCTTTAATCTGGGCAAAGGAATGTCCACCCTAAACAAACACTAAGTACTAGATTCTATGTATTCAGCACAAGATTTAAGTTGAAATGAATGTATTTGATATATCTGGGAATTTGAATATATCTATCACCCAGATCTGATTAGGAAGTTTTAATTCTAAATCAGAAGATCCCTAAAATGCTTTTAGTCCCTTTCATAGCCAGTCTGTCTCATTGTGAGACATATTATTGACAGTATTTCTTTTAAAATTATTATTAAGTTAGCCACCATACAGTATATCACTAATTTTTGATGTATGTTCAGTGATTCATTATTTGCATGTAACACCCAGTTCTCATTACAAACCATGCCCTCCTTAATACCCATCACCTGGCTACCCCACTCCCCCAACACAGCCCCCAAACCCTCAGTTTGTTTGATAATAGTTCTAATAATTCTCTTTTGAACTTTCTGTTTCCATTGTCAATGGATAGTTTCTTTAACTGAACTGTAAATTATTTAAATGAGTGTAGGAAATTATTTGAGGGACAGCTAATGAATGCCAATAAATAAATAAATTTCCTTCTCATAATAATAGATGTGCAATCTAATGTTATTTATTTTTTAAAAACCTATTTCTTCATTTTGTGCTTACAGTTCTTTTCTCATGCATATATTTGATCATTTTGATCATACATTACAGTTCTATCAGTGGATTGACAAAGAAATTTTGCTAATTATTAAAACATGGTCACAATATCCTGGGATAAATTAAAGCTAGTGGCTCTAATGGGGCTTATGGAACTCAATTATACATGTAACCTTTGTTTTTTTGTTTTTTCCTTTAGATAATCCAGAGTCTGCTCTACCTCTCTCCCTTTGCATTGCCTTCACATATCACTTCAAGGAACAGTGACTGGACTTAAAATTCCACAGATAATCCAAAAATATCTGTTCAAGTTGGCATCTATCAACAGGTAAAATTACACTTTTAATTCCTGCTTTTCTTGATTATTTCCACAAATAAAAAGAAAGAGACACCACAGGTATTAGTTGTGGAAAATATTACAGAGTAGTGCACAGGAGAATAACACCACACCAGCGAATGTGTATGAATTGGATCTTGACTACTGATCAAACCAAGAGTTGTTTAATAATGAACAGGTGGTAATCTTGGAAGTGAAATTTTTTAAGGGTTAATTGGTTAGACTCCACTCTATAATTATTTTAGCTAGGAGATCACAAGATATCAATTTATATGGAAAAAACTAAATAGCTAGGAGATAGGGAAGTGAAAAGGCATGAATAATGACTCTCAACCTGGACTATGCAGTTATACTTAAGGTCAATATGCTGGAAACAGATGCAAAATACCACATATAGAAATAAACTGGTGAAAAAACCATATAAAAAAAGAGGAGGATTAAGGTGAAAAAAAAAAAGCTCAATCACATAATATTTTTTAAGACCCTCCGGTTTTGAACTATGAACACAGATGCCTGTCCACACAATAGAAATCCTAACATCAACCTATCTCATTAGTAAATTTCAGTGTTCATATTCATAACAAGACTTGAATATTAGTACCTTTCAATCTTCATATTGATATGATATTTAAATAATGTATTTAAGATTATTTAGAAAAATTTTGGTTGAAGTGACTGAGAAGCAAATCATCCAGTTGTATTTCTAAGTGTTTATAATAGCAGATGTGATAAAAGCTATGGTAGTTTAAAGTCATGAATTGACAATGAAAGAGATGTTCTTTTATGCAAACAGGAAAATTGCAGAGAATTTCTCTACCTATTTTAAATTTCATTTTTATCATTTTTTTCCCCTATGAATTTCTGAAAGCCAAGTCCTTAATTATGGACTGTTGTCCTATAACTATGGACAAATTAGGAAAGCTTAATGTAGAGGATATTTTCATTCAAAATCTAAAAAGTGCATATAGATGGTCACTGAAAATATCCTTGATATAATTTGACAGTAAACAAAAATTAAACCTGTCTCTGTTTTCATAGATATATGTTTAGTTTTTTGGTGGGTTTTCCGAAAACATGTGGCAAAATTAGATTTTATTAACTTACTTCCAGCATTATTTTACCAATAGAAAATTTTTTTTTTCAGTTGAAACATATTCACAAATAAAATGAGAGTAGTAGGAAGAAGATACTGAAAAATGCTGGCAGTTACAGCTAAAAGCTAAGCAAACAGCATTACTGCACAAAGAAAGATTGATGTTAGGGAACCAAGATGTTTTTAATTTAATTTCAGTTGTGTGAAGCTATATGTGATCCTTGCTTCCTCAGGAGAATGCATGCTCTTATGCCACAAAGCTAGCAGTTGTGTTCTTAGGTATATTCAAAGAGGAAGTCCTTTCTTTTAACAAACGATGACACACCATCTATTTGTTTGGAAGACTCTTATTGCTATGAAAAATGCATAAAATGCATCATTCATTAAATAATAAGTAGCACCATTTTGAGAAGTGCAGTAGAATTAATTCATTAAAACCATAAAACTTCTAGTGCTATGGGTCTAGAAAATAGGTCCATGCTGAACTACTTTTAAGTATTCTCAATTATTAAAAGTAGAAAAATTATAGATTATTTCTAATAATCTAATATTTCTAATAACTAAAAAATCTACTATTTAGTTATTTAAAATCTATAAGATTCAATACGTGGTCCTTTTTAACCTTTGTAAAGAAAATCTTAAATATTTTGGATTAAGAAAGTATTCTGTTTTTAAGTGATGACAGCTCCATTTTTATTATGCTTAGAATTTGGATAGAGATAGCTTTTATTTTGGGGTTGGTACTTCAGTACAGATCTGAATTATTTAAGTAATTTTTGAGTAGTTTTTATTTCCATAAACAAATTAAATGCTTTCAGTTTTTAGCCCATAACAAAGTTACATACCTCATTCCATTTTTTGGTTAATTTTCTGAGTATAAGAGTTAAAAAATATTCATGAGAAATTATATACTTATAACTGTAAAATATTTTGGTGACTATCAAGAGTAATATCTGAAAATGGAAATAAGGTTTAAACTGTTATTTCATCTTTTTTTAAATAGGTGACTTGAATCTCGAATAGAGGAGCAGAAATGCCACCACCAGTCGGTCCCCCCCTATACCCACCTCCTGATGGAGGCTGGGGCTGGGTAGTGGTTGGAGCATCTTTTATCTCCATTGGATTTTCATATGCATTCCCCAAAGCTGTCACAGTGTTCTTCAAAGAAATTCAGCAAATATTCAACACTACTTACAGTGAAATAGCCTGGATATCATCCATTATGCTGGCTGTTATGTACGCAGGAGGTAAGGTTTCTGGGAATAAATGGAATTTCAGATTCAGAAAACAATGCTTCAGTGCCACAGTGCTTTACATGTAATGTCTTGGTATATTATAGCCCTGTTTTTGTGTTGTAGTCATTTAAAACCAACCAAAAGTATAATCCCAAATGAATTTTTAATAATTTTATTGATTCTGCATTTTGACTTATTCATTTCATTCTTTAATGTTACTAGAGTATTTATTAAAGAATGAGGATTTATTTGAACAAAGTAATGTTTACTAAATTATGGAATTTCCGAAGGAGGCACCTTTCTATTTAAGAATGGAATAAAGTCTATATGTTTCCTCCCATTGTTACCATTGGTAGAAATGCTTTTTTCCTAATGAGAAAGAAATTCCATTTGCTGACGATCTATAAGCCTGCAGCTGCAGAAATGGAGTGTTATCATGTACATTCTGGTTCTATTCCAGTTTGTGTGATCAAAATAATTCCTTATTTCTGTAGTACTCTTTAAATATGACATTTTAAAAAAAGATTTACTTACTTTAGGAGAAAGAGAGAGAGAGAATGGAGTGAGAGGTTGAGGGGGATGGAAAAGGAAAATCTCTAACCAACCCCCGACTGATTGCAGACCTAATGTGGGGCTTGATCCCACAACCCTGAGATCTTAACCTGAGCTGAAGTCAGGAGTTGGATACTTAACTGCCTCTGCCATCCAGGCAAGCTCTAAATATGACATTTTTAAATGTAAATGGTTGCCTGACAATTATCTTGTTATTTTTCATGTTTAGATGAGGGTAAGATTCATGAGGGAGAACAAATCAAAGAACTTTATCATTTTTGAATTTTTTAAAAATTGGAGTTATTAGTGCATTATTATATCCTTTATTTTCTTAAAATCAACCTAAACAGCAGACCAGATGGTCTCTACATTTTTTAAAGTCATTATGTAAAATATTTAGGTTTTAGAGTTTTCATTTTTCGAATGGATATTTGACTTTAAGAGACAGGTATAGACTCAGAATATAAGCATTGGAAGAAATTATACAAATCATCTAGCACAATTTCTTACCTTACAGTTGGGGATAATATGGCTCATAATGATAGGGATATACCAATAACAACAATATCCAATATTTATTAGTATTTACTTTCAGCTAAGTCCTCTCTAAATACTTGCTGTGTGTCTGACAATTTAATCCTCTTAACACTGTGTACGTATTATTTTCTCTCCATTCTGTAATTGAAGAAATAGAGACATAAAATAGTTTCCCAAGACAAACAGCTCATTAGAGGCAGATAGAAATCAAGACTCAAAATATTGAGTCATGTGCTCTTCTCCCTTTCTCGTATCTTCCTCTTTACCTCTAGAAAGTGATAGAGCCAGATCTAGGCCAGGCTTCTAGAGACCGAATTCAGGTGCAATCCCCCCCAAGGTCATTTGTCAGTGACATAATAATCTACAGGATACTCTCTCTCTCTATGGTGAAAATGTGGTCCTCCAATGATTCTGTGTGTGTGTGTACGCGCGTGTATGTTGGTATGTGTTTTTCTACTTTCTGTATGTTGGCAATGTTACATTAATCTAGTATGTTTCCTTTACCCTTTTTAGTTAGGTTAAATGGATGCATTGTTGTTCCACTACTAAAAGGTGTCTTTAAAATGTTGTTTGAGTGTATCAATGAAAAATTCTGCTTCTAAAACACATTCTGAGTATCTCCTTTGGACATTGCTTTAAGGATTCTATGTTATTTCTGATGATATAGAAACAATAGATACTGTGTAACTGGTTTTGTTCTTTTATGGAAAGGGTTAGGTGTTTATTTAATAATGTTTTACTAGAACAACATACAAGTCACCCTGTCCTGAGCTCCAAAATGTGCTAATGTTAAGTTACGTAGTTACCCGCCTTTTAAATACAACTGAAACAGATTCTGCTAGTGAATTCATAGAAGTCTACTGAATTTGACCTATGCAGTCATAATTTTATGTTGAATAAGTAGTTGACTAACTCATAAGCAAGAGAAAAATTTGTATAACTTTTTCGTTAAGTCAAGTCTTAATTGACCTTATTAATTTAAAGCAAATAACCTCAAAGTCCCAGTACCTCAAAGGAATACAAGTTTACTTATTGCTCAAACAATGTTTCATCTGGTGGCTGTACCATCACATGAGACTTTGTGGTGTTTCTAAAATCTGCTCCTCTTGGCTAGCCAGAAAATGAACACAAATAACATGGAAGATCATGTGGGATATTTTGGGGGCCAGGCCTGGAAAGGGTAAACAACATTTCTGCACATATTTTGCTGGTCAGAATTCTTGTGCTGCTCTACATGAAGAGTAGAGCCAGGGTTGCTGGAAAACACAGGATTCCTAGAGGAAGAAATAGAGTAGGATTGCATCCTGTAAGTCTCAGACAGAGCCTGATACCCCAGCTATCAGTCTTCATCCAATGAAAGTAGGATGTATTTATAGACTTGTTAATGTCATATGATAGCTTCCACTCCCTGGCTGGATCTATGGAAAGGTTTAGAATGAAGAATGATATAATTTCTTTTCTCAAACCATTAAATCTCAGTATCAAATTATAATGTGTAAATGCCTATAATATGTATTTATTATTAAATCATTTTTCAATTTATTCATGTCCTTATTTCCTATTTTAATATGTATACATGTACATATTATACATCTATGTATAATAATAATATATGTGTATATATTATACACATATGTATATATATATTATACATATTTTTAAAAACCCCAAAGAAGGGTGCCTGGGTAGCTCAGTTGGTTAAGTGTCTGACTCTTGATTTCAGCTCAGGTACAGTGTCAGGGTCATACGAAGGAGCCTTGCGTTGGGCTCTATGCTTAGCTCAGAGTCTGCTTGTCTCTCTCCCTCTGCTCATTCCCTCTGTTCTCACTCTGTCTCTATATTTTCTTGCAAATAAATAAAAAGCACAAAACAGAACTCTTTTGAAGCTCATCAAAAAAATGGTAGTTTGGGGATGCCTGCATGACTCAGTTCATTAGGCTTGACTCTGATCTCGGCTCACGGTCGTGAGTTCAAGCTCCGTGTTGGGCTTCATGCTGGGCATGGAACCTACTTAAAAAAAATGTAGTTTGGTTAAATAAGTAGTTATCAATTCAGGAAAAAAATATCTTAAGATGTTTAGGGTCATAGATGAAAAAATCTTTCCAAAGATCAGTAGGAATTTTCTACTTGCTTCAAGAAAACAAATGCTGGACACATGAAGATACTTACGTAGTAATTGATGATGGTGATATCTAGGTGAGATCCACTAAGTCGCTGGAATATTGCTTAGCATCGTTAGTTGTCAGAACTGAGACATTTTCTTTATTGTCTCTGGCCATGGAGAAGACAGTATTTGCAGAAGATTTGCTACACTGTGGTCTTTCCCTAGAAAGTGGAAAAGCAATCCCAGGCCTGAGGCCTGTGGATAGAAATTTTATTACCTGCCATATCCACTGGTTAATGGAGAACTCATCATACTTTACGTGGTTTGTTGAAAATAACATTGGTGTCGTCTCTTGATAATTGGTTTTAATCTTTTAATAAGAAATAGTTGAGGGGCATCTGGGTGGCTCAGTGGGTTAAGCCTCTACCTTCAGCTCAGGTCATGATCTCAGGGTCCTGGGATTGAGCCCCACATCAGGCTCTCTGCTCAGTGAGGAGCCTGCTTCTCCCTCTCTCTCTCTCCCTGCTGCTCTGCCTACTTGTGATCTCTCTCTCTCTGTCAAATAAATAAATAAACATCTTAAAAATAAAAGAAATAGTTGGTACATTGAAAATTGTAATCTCAATATGAAAATAGTCCCCCTTATGTGGATGTCTATAATTTTTTTCAGAAACATATTAACTATTTAGAACAAGGGATGCCTTGTTCTAAGGGTGGCTCAGTTGGTTAAGTGGCTGCCTTTGGCTCAGGTCATGATCCCAGTGTCCTGGGATCGAGTCCCGCATCAGGCTCCTAGCTTGGCAGGAAGCCTGCTTCTCCCCCTGCCTCTGCCTGCCACTCTGTCTGCCTGTGCTTGCTTTCTCTCTCTCCTCTCTCTGACAAATACATAAATAAAATCTTTAAAAAAATCATTAAAAAAAAACTATTTAGAACAAAAAAATCTGATAGTTTCAATTAATCTGAGACACAGATAGTGGTCCTATTACCAAAGTGGTAGTGTTTTTTCAGATATGGTCCCCAGACTTCCTGTTTCTGAATCACGTGTCTCTTGTTAAAAATGCATAGTTGTGGATTTCCTCCCAAACCCCTTTTTAGCAGAATTTCTCTTGGTGGAGTCCCGAAACTTGCATTTCATCAAGCATCCCTGAAAAAGACTTCATGTACAACATAAGGATTTGCTGTTGTAGAAGAAGATCAATAATTGATTTAAAAATATTTAAATTATCCTTTAATATTTGAAAGATCTCTATTTATAGAGGCCTTTTAGGTTGATGATTATAAAATAAATTCAAAGACCATAAGGTGAAAAGGCATAGAATTTAGTATCAAGTTTAATGAGGCTGTCTACCAAGTAACTGAAATATTCTGTTCAACATAATGCTAATTACGTTAGCCTAGAGAACATCTACGATCTGACACACTCATTAGGGCTTAGCACTCAACCTATTAATCACCATGGTGGGGTCACTGGGTAAGATGAAGTGTGTTCTGGAGGCCTGGCCTGTGATGTCAGGACTGGAGTCTCTTGTAGTAATTAGTTGGCATCTGAGCCTTGGTAGCAAGATATTACTTTCCCTTCTGATGTCTGAATTAAAAATGAAGCTAATAAAAGGTATGCAGGAAGGATGGAAAAGAATGCAAATTATGTTTATCCCTTACTTCATCCTTAGAATAATGACATTAGATTACAGTAACCCATCTGGTCATCCATATGGTCTCCTGGAGTTCTAGCGAATTTCAGCAAACAGGTCAAACACAGTGGTCACTCCATTAATAAAGCACTAAGTAGAGGTAGAAAACATATTACAAATTAAACTTTACACATTGTTTAGATGGATGTAGGGATTTATTTTATAAACAAAGATTATATAGAATTATCTTTTAGTACAGTGTTTGTCTTTGTTATTCTATCGAAAGATAATGTGAACCTGCTTAGCTACACAATTACTGAATACAGATTTGGGGCTGCCAATCTCTGTGGGTATCTCATGTTATTTTTCTGGTAATATCTGTTATGACTTGGAAGACTCAGCCATTCTGGAGGGGGAGTTGGCTTTGTCTCCATGGTAACACACTCTTCTGTCTTATGTGAGTAGTGACTGCCAATTGTACTGAGGTAAGGGTGATGGTTTTATAATGGAATACTTCACCTAGGGGGCCAAGCATCAGACCACTCAGTCTTTTTCTACTGGAGGCCAAGAAGCAAAAGATTCTGGGCATGGGAGGTCGGTGGTCATAATATAGAATGCGTGTTTTTCTATTCTTTTTAAAATCTAAGCTAACTGCGTTATTTTGCTTTGTGTTCTAAATATTTTGCATAATGAAGGGACCTACTAAAAAATAATTCATTTAGTACTTTTTCTTAGCAGCAGTCACAAAAAAAAAAAAAGATCTACCCTAGCTAGATATGTGACTGAGATCTAGCTAGGGTTTTCACCTTAGTTTTATAAAGTCTCAAAGTTCACTTGGATCATTCCATGCAAGCAAGTAGTCTGTGCATCTTTTGTAACTACACTGTGATTTTTTTTTTAAATCCATGAACATAGATATTGCTAGTGTTTTCCTAGAAAATATGGTATGGGTGGCAGAAATCATTTTGCTTACTGTATATTCATGTGCTCCTATGTATTTTCCAACTTCCCTACACTCACATGGAGACCAAGTGATTAGTTCTGACCAATGAAATGAGAGTAGAAAGATATATGTCATCCCTGGTCACCTGGTTAGAACAGTTCCAGTTGGGGTGCCTCTTCCTTTTTCCTCTTCTCCTGGCAACAGCCTTTTTCACATGACTTGGTTGCAAGGGGACGATCCTTAACCCACTGTATAGATTGAATAATTAAGGAGGAAATTTTTATTAAGCTTCTATAGTTTGTTGTACAGAAAAAACGTATATTATACTGATCAATACAAACATGAAGTCTTAGAATATAAATTATGTCAACTGTAAGCATGGACTAGAACAGACTATGGGATGTCTTCATTTAACTCATGTCATGAGAACATGAGGAGGTTCATATGTGGTTCAGAGCTCTGGTAGAGAAGATGAAGACTTCAGTGTCTCAAATGAAAAAAGAGCCGAATGTGGAAATCAGCACTGCCAGTTTTCATGGGAGTAATAGTGAGAGGCAGGCATTTGCACTTCAAGGCACAGAAGTAGAGATCAGATCATGTCTGTGAAGCTTTCTATGATTAAATGTCTCTGTGTCCCTTCCAAGACAGGAATGGAAGGAGGCCTGGATCAAGGGCAGATCTTGAGTATGTTTAGTCCTAACTATTCAGGAGATATTGTTCCTATAGAGAGCTGATAATTCATATAATATTGGATTATTGCTAAATTTTATTTTCAGCAGGAAAAAAAATAAGAAACTTTATTTAAGTCCTTTTTTTGATATGTGTTCTTTAGACAGTGAACGTTTCACTTACCAATGTATAAAAAGAACCTACTTACTAATTGATGGCCTAGTAAGAATATCTTTCCTGATTTTGGACTTAAATTCCTTTAAAATACGTTGTTGCATTATTATACAATTCATGCAAATGTGTTTTGGTTACAAATGACAGAAACCGGAGTCTAAAGAGAAGAGTTCCTGAGTACAAATCAGAAGCTACACAGAGGTCCCAGAGCCTTCCAGGTCAACAAGTTCCCCTGGCTTCTGTCTGTCGCGTCTCTCTGTCTCCTCTCTCCTCTGCTTCTAACAGTGAGGTAGCTTTGTTTATTTATTTTGGTATACTTCCCCTGACAGAGGAAAGGTGATTACCAGCATTTCAGTCTCAAATTTGACATGAGACTGCCCCTCTTCCCTAAATTATAATCTGACAAATGCTAGGGAAGATGGCTAGGATCTGGCCCCATTTGCATCAGCCCCTGCAGGCGATGGATGAATGAGGGGCTAAGATTGGCAGCCTGAGTGGAACTATATACTCGGGACAGGAGAAACACAGTTCCCAATTAGAAGGATGACATTCTTCCCAGAAGAGGGAAGGTTTGTGAAGAGATGAAACAATCAGTGCTTGCTACTTTATTATTTTTTAAAGTAGACTGATGTATGATTTCCCAAAAATAAAGCCATGTATTGCTTTTTTACTAATCCCTCATGGATAACTTTATACTTAGATAGTTTCTTTATAACTAAGTAGCTATTTATATATATGTCAAAATTGATATTCCGTATTTAGAAACTCGATTGCCTAATGAAATGTAATTCTCAGTAGTTATCTAGAGGACTCAGTTGCATTTACTAGAGAGTTGGCCCCTTGAGTGGAGCTTAGATTTGGAAAATCCTAGGATCTCAGGAGGGTTTATTAATAGTTTAATTGTCCAGTGAGAGGCAGAAGAGCATTGTCATTAAAATAATGAGCTCCAAAATAACAGATATAAAATGTGGACTTTGCAACTTTGTGGCTTGGGCCCCGCATTGGACCTTGGATCTTCAGTTTCCCCATCTGTAAAGTCATAGAAAACAAAAAATGGTATCTACTGCTCAGCGTGATTGTTACAAACAATGATTGCAATCTATATTAAGTCCTGAGTTCCATGCCTACGGATTTTTTGTGTTTGATTCATGGGAGTTCTGCCTGTTGTTGTTGAACATTATAACCATTATAGAATGAAACCACAGCTTAGGTACAAGGAAGATAGTCTGATTAGAATAACCTGTGCCAGTAAAATTTTTAAACAGAGGGTAATGTAAGAAATAACTAGGTTAATAATCAGTTCTAAAAGAAATTCCATGGAATTTACTCATATTTGCTGTGGCATTTCCCTATGCCTTCTGCTATTCAGGTAGTGGAGTGGACATTTGTTGTTCATTTTGGGGTATCATATACCTTTGAAATACTTTCTATGCTAGGAGATTCTAAACTTCATGATTTCCCCCCTTCCCAGGTAAAAAAACAGAAATTCACTTTCTCAGAATTCCTTGCACCTAGGCCACCCAAGCCCCATAAATCTAGTGTAGTAAGGCCAGGTTTGATTCAGAAGCTACTGACGTGAAGGAACAGATGCCTCAAGGAGTACATTTGGCAAGGTGATTACAGATAATCCATGATCCAGAAGCAGCATAAAAATGGTGTCTCTGTTGGAAGTCAGTGAGACTTGTAGTATAGGTTGTAGAGTATGTGGCTGTGGGTGGCAACAGTGATGTGCCTACTAGAACAATCAGTTTCACAGTATGATTTGGGCAGTGCTGTGGACTGAATAGTGTCTCCCCTCGAAATCTCAAATTCATATGCTGTATTTGGATATAGGGCTTTTAGGAAGACTTAAGGTTGAATGAGGTCATGGGGTAAGGTCCTATACGAGTAGGATTGATGACTTTATTAGAAGGGGAAGGGAGATATGTCTCTCTGCATTTTCATACAGCTGAAGCAAAGGCAGTAGTAATACACAGCAAGAAGGAGGCTGAACTCACCAGGAAACAGTTGGCTGGCACCATGGCCTTGGACTTCCAGCTTCCAGAACTGTGAGAAATAAATTTTTGTTGATTAAGATGCCTAGTCTATTATATTTTGTTGTAGTAGCACAAGCTGATTAAAATATAGGTAGTTTCTGGGGCGCCTGGGTGGCTCAGTGGGTTAAGCCTCTGCCTTCGGCTCAGGTCATGATCTCAGGGTCCAAGGATCAAGCTCCATATTGGGAATCTCTGCTCAGCAGGGAGCCTGCTTCCTCCTCTCTCTCTGCCTGCCTCTTTGCCTGCTCGTGATCTCTCTGTCAAATAAATAAATAAATAAATCTTTAAAAAAATAAAATAAAATATAGGTAGTTTCAAACATGTTTTTTTTTTTTTTTTAAATCTTCCTTAATATTCTGTTAGTTAGTCCTCACTGGATATGTTCTTCTTTTAGTAGTGTACATATATGATAGATATATGTGAGATGAAGTTCCTAAAAGGTTCTAGTGAGGTCTAGCATGAAATACTTTCCTGAACTATACTGATTAATTTGAATACTATTTCTGTGAATATTTCAAAACAAGGAACCATTCTATGCCCTCTCAAGCAGCATTTATATTAGGATTGAGAATATGCAACATTTTTTGCAATTAACTATTTAAAAAGGACCTTATTAAGATAGTAATTAAATTTCATTTTTTCATATGCTGTAAGTGACTTAAGTTTGATGGATTATGGCAGAGAGTTTGAAATACTCTTTGGTTATACTCTTTGATTACTTCCTTTTCTTTTCTTTTTCCTTTCTTTTCTTCTTCCTTTCTTTTCTCTTTCTTTCTTTCTATCTTTCTTACTTTCTTCCTTTCTTTCTGTGACAGTAATGACTCTGGCAGAATAATTGCTCTATTTCAGAGAGGTTTTAAAATAATTAATCTAGATGGCTGTTCTTGTGTAAGTATTTGCTCAGCTGGTTAGGAGTAGCTATGCACATATGGGGCTCATAGATCTGATCTTAAAATATGGTCCCTGGCTGTGGCAGAAACTTTGGTTCAGCCCATTTAGTACACGTTTTTTGTGATCATCAGAGGTGGGGATTTGTGAGTAATCCAGTATCATAACTAGGGAGAAAACCCTATATAACTGCATTCATTCATTTGTTTATTCTTCAGATACACACTGGGCATGAACAATGTGCAAAGTACTGGCTTGGCTCAGAAAAGTCACATGGAGCCATCAGACATAGGCTTGGCTTACAGGATAATAAATTTTATTCATTTAATTGCAGTTTTCAAATATATGAATAAGGAAGTACAGTAGTTGCCATGAAACAATATAGAAAAGAAACAGATCTCATAAGTGCATGATGAGGAACTGTTTCTTTCTGAAACTGAAGGAGGAGGATGCAGCATTAATGAAAGAAAGGAAAGTATTTGAAGCCCAGCAAATAATGTAAGTGAAAGCCCTAAAGAGGGAGAGGTCATAGAGAGCTCTAGTAGCCCAAAGGAAATGAAGGTGATTGACATACGATGAAAAGATGGAGAGAAGGGTAATCGATGGCCTAAAATCCACTGAAATCATCCTGGGTAACATATTTTGTGTCCATGCAGACACAAAAGAAGAGAATCAGAATATGGCCATCTAGGATACCAGTATCACAACTCTCGGCACTCTGCCTGTTTTTGTTCTATTTTAGGATCATAATTCTTTTTTTAAAAAAGATATTTATTTATTTGACAGAAAGAGATCACAAGTAGGCAGAGAGAAAGGGGGAAGCAGGCTCCCTGCTGAGCAGAGAACCCGATGTGGGGATTGATCCCAGGACCCTGAGATCATAACCTGAGCCGAAGGCAGAGGCTTAACCCACTGAGCCACCCAGGTGCCCCAGGACCATAATTCTTCATGTGTTAAAATGCAGTTGATTCTCATTATTCACATTAGTTATGTTTTATGAAATTACAGCAGACACTGAATCAGTGAATATTGAATTCTTGCTCCTAGGGAAAATCCAAGATTAGGTTCCTCTGAGCCCCTGGTTATATTTTCATCAACTGATCAATATATAACCTTGTTTTATGTGTGTTTCTGCTCAAAAACATCTTATTTTGTAGTTGATTCATTAACACTGAACTTCCAGTAATAGGACAGTATTGCATGCCTGAATGAAGCTTATATAACATATATGTTTTCTCCATAGGGCACAATGCAGCCTTCTTGTGCTTAGGAACACTAATCCGTACTTAAGGCATTAGGCTATAAGACCATTTTTAAACAGCAAAATCATCAAGAAAAAGTACAAAAAATGTGGAGAATTTTTTCTCCACATGTAGAGAAAAGGACACTTGCAGTATGAGAACTGAAAAAAGTCAGTGTCCTCTTGCTTGATTGACCATGGGAACTTGCAAGTCAGGAGGTTCCAGTTTTTCCCCACTCTGCACATCTCTATGAATAAATGTGAAAGCACTGCAAATATTGATTTGGGAGTTAGTGAGTAGGCAAGTTCACCTATGTATAGAATCTGAAGATAAGGAGGATCCACCCTGTCTGTAGACTTTCTCAGATAGAAGGTTTCCCATGCTGTATATAATGATTTGGAGTTACCCAGTGTTTTGGAGGGCCAAAGGGAGGGGACCCTTCTCCCCCCTCCACCTCCCCAGCCCTCCGCCCCAGGTATGTACAATAAATAAGATTAAAAATAATTAACAAGATGCGGTTTCCCCCTCCCACCCAATGCCGAATGCCCTGGGGAGGGAATGGCCTTTAGCAAAGATCTTGGCCTATGAGGGGAGGATTGGGGGGGAGGGGGGTCCCCCACCTCTCTGAAGCCACCCCGCCCCCCTCAACCATACATAGACTTTTCCTATACATTATGTACAAGGTGGAGGGGGCAGGGCTGTGGCCATGGAGAGAGGATTGGGGCAAGGTGGGGAGGGAAGCCGTTACTAAATAGACATTTTATTTACATTAGCATTTATGTAGATACACATTGATGATAACTCTAGATTTTACCCGAGTTCTCCTAAAGGAATACATCTTGCTCAAGCTATTAAAATAATAATAATTACACCTAGAATCATTTTAATCACCAGAAGGGCATGAAGTCTAAAGCTTTGGAGAACTGCTATGGAAGTTTTGGTAGATTTTTGAAGACTGATGCTGGGTGGTTGGTGCTCCACCGCCTTCAGTGATTCTGACTTGCGTGTGTTCTGCAAACTCTGGGTGTGTTTAGGATTGTAGCATTTTCTTGATTCACATTGTTCTTCTTTGTCCTCATCAACTCATGCAGTCCGTGACCGAGTCAGAGACGGATGCAAAGGACTGAATGGAAGCAACCTATATATTTGTTCAGCACACCCAGGAATGAGTCTACATTCTGATCTACACTCTGATCTACTTTGGATTCATCCACTCTTTTCAAAAGATAACGTAAAAAAGAGTCTATAAACAAGTATATGAATGAAATCTAGGTGATTAACAAAGGGGAATAAAGGCAGAAATGTGTGTGTTAGGGATTTGGAGTTTCTTTTAGATTTTCCAGACTTCTACCAGGTAATCCAATGTTCATAACCATGACTTACATTGATATAGAAAGTATAAGAATCCTCTTGATACCCAAAACATTTAAAGGATTATTTTAAGGTTAACTAATATTTTATTAATTAGAAGAAGAATTCAGAGAGTAAGTTAAAAATGTTGGAGATTTTATCTCAACTTGTGTAAACTGTCACGATACTAGAGGGAAGATGAAATGGTATGTGGTGTGGAAATGACCGTTGTGAAATCCATGTGGCACAAAGAACAGACTCTTGGATATTTGACTTTTGGGCAAGAACAGGAGTAGAGAAACATTGAAACAGCGGTCTGTCTCAATGGTACGGATTTCTATCATCCTCCAAACAGTGGACATTTAATCTAGAGATTGAGAAACTTTTTACAGCTTCTCTGTATTCTATGCCCTTGTTGTCTGGGACAAACTTTTTTTTCCTCTATCAGAAATATGCAAAAGGTCGAATGTTAGTAACCTTACTTAGATTGCTCTTAAACGTGTAGAGACTGTATTAACCTTCCACATGCTGCTTGGGTAAAACAAGTATTTCACAGTTTAAAATATATGTAAAATATCTATGTAGAGTTAGTTTTTCCTTTTCAGATAAAGAAAAAACAAGTTTAAGGAATTAACTTTGATAATGAATGATAAGCCTTTCTCCACTCCTTCACACAAGAAAGAATATGAAGAACCTTTATGTTGGGCAAAGATACTACTTGGAGGTGTTTCTTCTATCAAGCATGATGTGTTTTAGAAGCTGGAGAAAACTTTCCAATGGCAGCATAACCTTGGCTTCTTGAAGTTGTCTTCCATATTAGTTCAAACACAACTGACCTAGAAGCTTGAGGCAATTCCTAAGTACTTATGAAACTATAGTCCCTGACAAAACAGCCTGCCTCTCCCCATATGTTATTGATATTCTAAAATAAGTCTGTGGGAGAAAAAAGGAAGACAGTTTCATTTGCTTCATATTTTAAGTTCATATTTGAGACTTTTTATTTTGTCTTTTTGACTAATTTTATTCTCTTAGGTTTAATGAATAAAACATCAGTTAATGTTGAGTAACTATTAGATATAGGTGTTCCTTTCTCTCTACCTGTGGAGTATCAGAATTGAAAACAGAAATGCTTTCTGTTTTCTTATCTTCAGCATTCATTCATTCCCCCTTAGGGGTCAGTAGTAGCAGCAGAAAAACACATCTCACAAAGAATCTGAATTTCCATTTGGTTTCAGACAATACTTTTTTGTTGCTTTCCTAGGTCATAAGTATTTCTTTATACCATTGACTGAATATAATAGGCTTAAATTAAATTAGCTAAATTTGGATATTAGTTTTGCTTGCAATGATGGTTTTTCATGACCTTCCAACTGTAACTATTCATGTTTTTTCTTTAAGAGGAGAGAATGCAGGGGCAGGGGGTCAAGAGAATCTTAAATATGACTCCACACCCAGTGTGGAACTCCATGTGGGGCTCAATCTCACAACCCTGAGATCCTGACCTGAGCCAAAATCAAGAGTCAAAAGTTCAACCAGCTGTGCCACCCAGGCACCCAGTTCATGTTTTTTCTAAGTGGTATTCCCTTTATCCACTGTAGTGCACAATCACTGATTTTTAAGTAAAGAGTCGAGATCCATTCTTGTTCTAAAACATAACAAAAACTTTCAAAGATGATTAATTTTTTCTTTACTAAATTCCTAAACAAAAGAAGTCTTATGCCTTTTTTTTTTTTAAGATTTTATTTATTTATTTGACAGACAGAGATCACAAGTAGGCAGAGAAGCGGTCAGAGAGTAGGAAGCAGGCTCCTCACTGAGCAGAGAGCCCGATGCAGGGCTTGATCCCAGGACCTTGAGATCATGACTTGAACTGAAGGCAGAGGCTTAACCCATTGAGCCACCCAGATGCCCCTCTTATGCCTTTTTTTAAAAGAGATAGTGTAACATAATGGAATTGTGCTGTCGGGCACAGACTTGAGTTTGGCCACATTCAGATTCATGGCTGCCGTTTACTAGCCGAGTAGCTCTGGCCAGTTACTTAATACTTCTCAGCTTCAGCTCCTTAAAAATAAAAACTCCATGCTGCTTTTCATGAGTATATTTTCAAACTCTGTTGATGAGTCTCATCTCACCTAATTATACACAATAAGGAAGAACAATGTGGTTATCTGGGCAAACATATCCTACCATCTAAACCTGTGTGTGTTAATAAGGTAATAGTCTAATTGAGCTTATTTGAGATGTTTCAAAAATTCAAAATTATTCAAAGATCTGGACAGCATCTTTGATGTGGAAACTAGGAAAAATACTTAAGAAGAAAAGAAAATCTCATATAATAATGTGAACTTGGTCTTAGATGTCAACCTACAAAAAAATTAGAAAAATAAGAGAAAGAGGATCATCTTTCTATGACTTAGACCACATTTTTACCTAACTTTCTTCTAGACATTGTCTAAATTAGATGATTTAACCTTTACACCAGATTTTATTTTGTCTTCTAGGTTTCTTCCCCCTCCCTTCTTGTCTATTTCACTGCTCTAAACTGAGGAAAGCTGTCTGCTGTGAGAATGCATGAGTTGCAGAATCCATCATAACAGCAAAGCCATTGTGTTTTATCACCCTTTGCAGTGAATGGCTATGTATTGTGTTTGAACAGATTTTAACACAGTGTATGCACACAGTGAGCGCCATACAAATAACATAATGCAGCCAGAGAAAATTTGAAACAGAGAAACTAAAATGATCAGAAGGATGTATTTGTGAGCTTGAATTGTTTTTGAAATGGAGAATCCTCTTCTACCATGACAGACAAATCAGATTTTATCTTTACACAGTGGAAATACCAAATCTAAGAAGAGAGATAATAAAACAATATGAAGTTCTGAAGGGTAGGGATTATGTGAATAGACGGGTCAACTAAATTATACCATATTGGAATTGTAGTGAGAGAAGAAGTAAATGTAGGGACCAAAAGACTAAAAAAGATAATATTTGTTATATAAGGGAATGATGATCCAGTAGAATTTATGATCCCAATAAAAAAAAATTAGACCAAAATTTTAACAGAATCTAAGTTTAGATAAATTCATGAATGGTATATCTACATATAAGTGGAAATAAAGTTATTTAGTATACATGCTTATCCCCATTCTTATTGGGATTGTTGAATTGTGAATTTACTAAGAATAAGATAGCATGTTAATCTTTAAAGGAGTTATTGGAAGCAGGACTCATAACTTGATGTGTCTGGTTTTAAAGTTCTTAGTTCTGTTAACTTTTTTGTTTGTTTGTTTCTTTCAGTGATGTAAGAATCCTTACCATGTTGCCTCATCCTTTTCCTTCTCAATCTCACCTGCTTACATCTGGACCTATCTACTTCACCTCTCCTGTACTGTCTGCATCGTAGCCGAAGCCAGGCCCTTTGCTCAACCACTTCCTCTTTTACGGCTCACCTGGTGCAAGACATTACTACAGATGAAATGTACTTCTCTCTCCTTCATTTGCCATAGTTCCCTTTACAACAGAATCATTCTGTGCCATATAAACATGATATTTTATCTTCCAACTTGGGAAAAATGAAGCAAGATAAATAAATAAACATTTTCTAGACCCATGTTTCCTGTCAGCCACAACCCTACTTATTTTCTTCCCTTTAAGCAAAACTTCTTGAAAACATGACTGTATGTAGTATCTCTGATTTCTCTTTTCTGTCTCTTCACCCTATTCTGGTTAGATGTTTGCTCCCACCACTCATCCAAAACTGCTGTTTTTAGGATCTCCCATGACTGCTGTCATTCCTCAGTTTCCATCACACTGACATTTAAGCAGCATTTGACACAGTAGCTGTTCACACTCTCTACCATCAAACATTTTCTTAATTTTACTTGTAAAATACCACACACATTTTTTCTTCTGATGCTGTTAGCCATGCCTTCTTAGTGTTTGTTTCCAGTGTGTCTTTATTTCCTTAAACTGTCAGCATTGGAAATACGTCCTCTTGGATTTCTTTTCTGTATATATTTGCTCCGTAGGTAACTTGTATTTCTGTATGATGATAGCTATTATTGATGAGTTGATGCCTTTCAAATTTACATCTCCAGTCCTAATCTCTCCTGAACTCTGGATCTGCATATAAAGTATTCTTTCAGCGTTTCCACTCAAATGCTTAATAGCAATCTCTAACTTAACCTATCTAAAATTGATCTCCTGAAATTCTCCCCCAAAGCTACTGATCAAACCAAAAACATAGGAATGTTTCTTGATTTCTCTCTCTCTCTTTCTCTCATTCTTGCAACTCTGATTAGCACATTTTTTGGTTCTACCTTCTAAATAAATCCAAAATTTGATTGCTTTCCATTTCTTCTGCTGCCATTACTTGGCTCAAGACACTATTATTTGTAGTCTAGATTATTATTGTAGCCTATTAGTTGATGGCCTTGTTTCTGTATATAGCTGCCTGTGAAATCCTCCTGCAACCTAAGTCCAATCTTTTCTTTCCTTTTTGCAAACATACCAGAGCTTCCCATCTCATTCACACTGTTTACTGTCCCCCATTACGTCCCTGACCCTATTATTCTTGCTCTTACCCTGCTCTAGCTATATTGCCCACCTGCTGTTTCTAGAATATGAAGTCATGCTTTCATCTCGGAGGGTTGTACTTAATTCTTCCCTTTATTGGAATGATATTCCCTTGAATTTATAAATGACTATCCCCATATCTCCCCTTCTTTTAGGTCTTTACTCAAAACTTCTGAGAGAGGTCTTCTAGAGCTAGCCTGTTAAAATCTCAACTCTGTATCTACCCAATTCTGTCCTCTTCCCTTGCATTATTTTTCTCATCTGTATCATTTATCACTATCCATTATTTAGTTCTTACTAGAATGCTACTGCCCAACAGAACTTTCTATGATGACAGAAATGTTCTGTAAATCTGATTATCCAGGGAATGGATAATCCAATAGCCACATGTGGCTATTGAATCCTTCAAAGTTAGTTTGAGGAAGGAACTAATTTTTTTTAAAATTTTATTTATTTATTTGACAGAGATAGAGATCACAAGTAGGCAGAGAGGCAGGCAGAGAGAGAGAGAGAGAGAGGAGGAAGCAGGCTCCCTGCTGAGCAGAGAGCCCGATGTAGGGCTCAACCCCAGGACCCTGAGATCATGACTTGATCCAAAGGCAGAGACATTAACCTACTGAGCCACCCAGGTGTCCCAGGAACTTTTTTTTTTTTTCAATTTCCTTTTAATTTAAACTTTAAAAGCTTCAGTTGGCTAACGGCTACCTTGTTGGCAGCGCAGGTTCAGAAGGTAAACTTTCAACCCCAAACTGGAATGTAAATGTCATGAGGGCAAGGACTTTTTTCCTGTTTTGTTCACTTTTGGATCCCCAGGGGGTAGCCTAACCTTGGCACATAAAAGGTGCTTAATGTTTAAAAGGAAAAAAACAAATGGATCATTATCAAAATTATTGTAACAATCATAAAATAAGCCATGAAAAACTGGGTTTCTAATGCTATAATTGATTTTTCAGGAGTCACTTTTCCAGAACCTAAATTCCTTCACTGGGTTTTTTTTTTTTTTTCTTTTTTATTTAATAAACTTGTTTGAGCACTTCCTATGGTAGATATTGATGTCCAAAGACAAAAATGATACAGTCCCTACAAGGACTTTTATCCACTTGGGTAGAAAAAGAAGGAAAAATTTTAAAATCTATGTGATAATTTTAAAGACAGATATGAACTGCTGTGGAAAGAAAAGAAATAAAATAACAGCCTTCATGGTTAGAAGAATAGTTGGTAGAAATGGAAATGGTAAGGCATCCTGGAGGGTAGAGAGGATTTGACCTGTTTAGAAAAAGTCAGCATTTTAATAAAAGGACCACAGAAATCACCTTTGAAATTAGTTACTTCCTATAATATAAAATGTGGAAACATGGGATATTTGAGTACAAGGCATGGCATAATAGGACGTTGTGTGCTCTTAGGAGGTCACAGTGTAAATACACAGAGAATACTGTCATAAATTTGGAAATTCTTCAACTACTTTTTGTTACAAAGCTTTAAAACAATAATTATTTGTTTTCAACTGTTGTTCCCTTGTTCCCATTGCTTTTTTATTTCCATTGGTCTTTCCATGCACATATTTTCTTGCTTACAGTTAGTGAATAGTTTACAAATTCTTCTTCTTTCATTCCTGAACAGGCATGCAGTTTATAAAGACTGACAATGAAATTTTTTTAGATAAACTTGTGTTTTGTTTACTTTCAAAGATTATGGTCAAGTTCTGTCTGCTATGCAGAATCTTTTTCAATACCTCATTTTTTGTGAAGTTTTAAATTTTAACTCCAAAATGTATAGCATAGTGTTATATTGGTTTCAGGTGTACAATTTAGTGATTCAACAATTCTATACATTACTCAGTGCTCATCGTGATACGTGTACTCCTAATTCCCACCACAGATTCCCCCCTCTGGTAGCCATCAGTTTGTTCTCTATAGTTAAGAGTCTGTTTTTTGGTTTCTCTCTCGCTCTCTCTCTCTTTAAAATTTTGTTCATTTGTTTTTGACAATGAAAATTTAATTGTAGAGATTAAAAATATATGTATACATAATGTTATTACTCATAACATGTATGTATGTATATATGATTTTAATGTCAGAGATACCTCATCAGCTCCATAAGTTGTCATATACACTCTAACACAACTTTAAAGCAGAAAAGTTTGAAAGACTGTCAGGTGCAGGGCAGTAGCTCATAGATCCTCAGTGGAATACAGCTTTGGTGTCCTTCTCTTATTCTAGTGCTGCGGATTAGGTGACAGTGGAATAAAGAGTACTGTTAATTTAGTAAAGCAAGGTGCTGTTTCACCTTTCACACCAGCCAACGAACGTATCGAGTATCTCTCCTGGAAACAGCTTACTGTCATAGTTCAGTATCAGTTTTCAGGTGTGTATATCTGTATATCTATAAGGAAAGAATAAAATAAAATTGTTAAATAAAAAATATTAGTATTAACAATATCCTTTAAAAAGATATCTCAAGTCTTCTTGAGGTTAGTCTTCAGGTTTTTATACCAATTATAGACAATAAAAAAGAATCATAACTGAACATGCTAATTTGATACATTGTTTACCAAATAAATACATGTTGCATTTTATAAGAAAGAACCTATGGTAGACTTGTGGAACCAGTTGGAGGCATGTATCTGTGGTGTTTGCCAAGTTACAAAACAGAATTTAAGACATAAATGTGGTTCTAATTTAATTACACAGAGCATTGTTAACTAGTTAATGATTTAATATTTTCATTAAAAGTATACATAGAAAATGGAGGTGCTTTTGTATTTTAGGAATAATTTTTTAAAAATTGAGATACGGCATTTTTACTTTTAAGAGTATAGTGACAACAGAAAGTCCCACATAAGTATTTTACCTGTGAAATGAAGAGGATAATAGAAAACTTATAGTTATGAAAATATGTTAATTACATAAATCACATGAAGTATAATATACTTCCTACCAGGTAATCAATTCCAAAAAATGACAACTATTGATATTTCAGTGCCAAAGAATCATAGTACATCTCCAGAAATACTGTTGCACGAACCTTTCCCTCAAGAACTCATCCACATTGAATCACAGAGATACAGCAATTAATTATTTGCTTATATTCATTACTAAATAGACTGTTGCTGGTGGGTTCTTAGCATATGTTATTGGAATAGTTTATTATTAAACAACTAGAATCTACTTCCAACTCTATATAATTTAATAGTATTTAAAGAAACATTTCACACATCGCTTCATAATTATATGCATTTACAGACCTTTACAAAGTGAAAGGAAGTTTCCTCCACTTACTGCTGCTTTAGTTTACAGAAAAAACAGATGAGCAGAGTTTTTTGAAAGCCATAAAGGGAGTAGCAGTGGTCGGAGGAGGGCACTGGTGTCTGATTTCCAGAAGTCATTTTTCAGGATTCTTTCTCCTTGTTAGATCATTCTCTGTCCTTCCTATTGAAAATAGTACATGTCATTCTTTCACTAGAGAAATAACTTGCCTCAAATTATTTTCACCACATAAAAGTTGTTTTATGGATTTAAAATTTCTGTACTGCTTAATTACACTCTGAAATATGTGAGATGTATTTTGAAAATTATACTAAGAAACATAAGCTATATCATGAGTCTTATTACTATCTCACTTAGTGAATAATAAGTACTTTTACTTTTCAACACGTTTAAGCCTTTCAAAAAATATGAGCAATTATTTCATTGCCCTCCTTAGTATTATTTGATGAAACTACTTATTTTCTGTTCTTTTAATCATCCCTCATAAATCAGCCCCTAAACCTTTTAGACATTTCACTTGTTTCTCCCTAAACCGCTTTCTACATGTTCTCATTATTTTAATTTATTTCTTGAGTGTTGACGGTTTACTTGGCACCATTCAAAACATAACATCTTTCTATTTAGAGAGGTGATTCAAATTGTCACACTGCAGTTCTGTTGTCTCAGAAGACCACAGAAAGAGTGTGGACTAAACCATCCCAATCAAGTCAGGGATATGAGGAAGGGATCAAAACAATTAGTTAGTGGGTAGAGCCCAGAAGCATTTTTTTAGCCTCAAACTCATTTTCCCCATGTGTTTTAAGTTATCTCACTTATAGTGAGGAGTGAGTAGATGTGGCTAATTCAAGTTGCTTTGGACTGTGGATTACCAGAATGCCCTGAATACCAGTGGCATTCATATAGAAAACTAATAGACTTGAAACTCTTTGAGAAGGGTCTTGGAATATGAAGAATGGCTATTTTCAGTTAGCCATCTTGTGTATTTTTTTTTAATCAATATCTTAAACTGATTTGAAAACAGAATATTTCAAGTTTTTAAGTATAGACTGGTTGACGTAAGTATATGGCTTTTAAGTAGACATTCCATTTTAAAAGAGAAAAAGGAATGAAAAGGTAGGGAGGGGAAAAAAAGGATGTGAAGAGAAGACACAGATTTTAGGAACCATGGCAGACAGATTGTTTGCTTACTACAACCTTGTCACTATTCTTACTAACCTTGGAGATCAGCTTATATAGTCTGAAATCTTATTAACCAATTTCTGATCCACTCAATTTTAATGACTATGTTAATAGTGAACAAGTTAGTAAATAGCATTCGAAATTAGCAGGATATAAAACCAGGCACCAGGAAATCTGACTACTAGTTTTGGGTTTTTCATCTTTGGGCCATTAAGGCTGCTGGCTGTGATGGTACAGGTTGTGCTGTGCCTCAGGTTCCTGTCCTTAGCACCCTCAATTCAAGTCCTCCAAATCCTCACCACTCAGTAATCATTACTTACATCTCTGGAAGAAAGCTAGGGATTTTATGTGATACAGTATTTGGAAATACAGTTGTCCAGTGTTTTATACTTTATGGCCAATGCATAAGTACATCAGAATAAAGATATACAAAGTCACCTTAAATATTAAGAAAGAAACTCTAAGCTGTAGTAGTAATCATACCAAATCCAATTACTTAGCTAAATAAGAATGTTATTCAAAAGGAGTGTCATGAGGCAAAGCTCATCAGTATCAATCCAGACACTGTCCAGCGTGAAGGAAACTTAGCTAACTGATATAGAATATTACAATTATAGTAGCAAGATCATTGAAAATACGGAGTGAGTATGAATGTTGTATTGGGATGGGAAAAGTGTGTACTTTTAGGTAGAGCTCATTGTAGTCCCAGTAAGATGAGTTAGTCCCTGGCAATGACTTCTCTGTTCTCCCCACCTGCTGATTGTAGAGTAAGGGAGGATTGGTGTTTGAGGACTGAGGATGTTGTGTGTGAAATTTCAGGCAATGAGAAAGCTAGAGCTTTCCCATTAGAAATCATAGAGCAAGTAAAATGAAGGGCCCAAGTTGGTGAGGGGGATGTTTGCGTTTGCATTGTGGAGGGAGAGTAAGATCAACCACATTGGTTGAGGACAGATTCTAACTTATGACTTATTTCAGTATATCATTGAGGTAGAAAGTGACAGAAAAGAGAATCAAAGGTAAAAGGTTGGGTGGGGGAACATAAAAAAGTGAGAAGTCACACATATATTGATGTCCCTAAGAAAGATGATTGGTAGTGTGGTAGAGGTAGACCCTTAGCCAGCCTTGAAAGTGTGATTGGGTAAGAGACCCAGAAGCCAATCAATAATGCAAGGAGGTTGTTGGAGGGAGTGCTCTAACTTGATGGAAATAGCATAGAAGAGGCACAAAGATTTGTAAAAAAAAAAAAAAAAAAAGGGTAAAGATGGAGGGAGAGTTTAGACTTTAATAGAAAACAGGGAGAACACTTATAACACCCCCTAGCCCTGCGGCACCTGGTGGGGAATAAAACGGTTTCCAATTAAAAGAGTATCAAAGGAAGTAGTTTTGTGATGGAGCAGCCATGACTCTCAAAAAAGCTAAAAGAATGAAACACAAACAGACAAACGAAGCACCTCCATGGTGCACAGGAGAAGGTTAGAAAACCATGATGGGAACAGGTCAGCTCGAAGAGCATGGACACTTACTTGGTTCTAGTTCTCTTAAACGTTTCCTTTAGTGACGCGGTGGCACTCTTAGCTACATACCAGGATATGGGCCAGTGGCTCTTAGCTGGTCCTAAGCATGGAACAGTCTGTTGGTAACAATGACAGTGGCTAGAACTAGGATAGCAAACAGTCAATCTGAGTGTGCCCTTGAGAAGCTGGATATGCTCTCAGATTACCGACAAAACTAGTGTTTGAGTTTATGAGACTAAAACCCTGTCATCAAACAATGTTCTGGATAATGAATATCACACTGGGAAACCTATGGTATGATATTCAACCATGTGTCCCCTGGAAAGGACACACACTTCTATATATTATGGTATTGCTTTTCTTTTTCTATTATACAGGAAAACAGAAACCTAGGAATTCTGAAAGTTTACCAACTTCTGAATTAAGGAAATATCAAAGAGATAGGTGCCATATGTAGACATTTGTCTGAGATTGTTTTTCCAATTTGTCTAAACTTTCATCTTATAATTCATTTTTTTAATTAAAAATTGCAAAAATACTTCTCCACTTAAAATTTTTAGTGGTACCATTAAGTTGAATGAAAGTCATGCCCCATCTATATTGTCACTGGATATCCAACACATTCTCATCAATTGTGTCTGTGCATGGTTTGGATAATTAAATTCATAATTAGTCACATTTCCTCTTAAAGTAATTTCTTCTTGAGTTTACTGTTAAAAATCTACACAATTTTATAGAATCGATAGGAGATAAGGGAATCTGTTGGTATTATGTCTCCATGTTGATTACCAGACTGGTCAGGTCGGTATTTCCTTTCCTTTTCTCATCATCTCATTTCTTACTTCATGTAAATGTTCTATGGGGGTGGGAAGTGAAGTAATTTGTCTAGAAAAATGGTGTCCTCACTCTGTCTTTCTGCTCTTTTTTATTTTTCTCTTTATTAAATGTCACTTTCTAATTTCTATATCATTATTCATTCAACATTTTTATTCCTCTCTTTTGATTATAAATGTTATAGTCTTAGTTGTGAAATCCAAAGCTTTTATGACATCTTTCTGCATAAGAAGTTCAGCTTTAATAACAAAATTATAGTACAGTTGAAGAGTTGTAAGATAGATTTTACTAAAATGTGCTTTTATGGCTTTTAAAATAATCATGCAACAAGTGGATAGATTCCTACCTTGTAAACAGATTAGTTTCATCTTTTTTTTTTCTTTTCCTAGACCAAGTTGTTGTCACTTAAACTTGGCGTGTTAATAAAAGTAGGCATCTGAAGACAGAATGACAGTTCAGGAAAAACTAAACACAACTTTCAAACAGCACAATGAAGCTTGCTGACAATGCAGCTGACTTTGAGACCTAGATAGTGCTATCCAGTTGTCTGCTTCTGTGGAGAAGTTGAAAATAGGTCTAGGAAGAGATTTCTTTAAAGTTATTGATAATTGGGGCACCTAGGTTTCTCAGTCAGTTAAGTGCCTGCCTTCAGTTCTCTGAATCTAATAACCTCAGGTCATGCTCCCAGGGTCCTGGGATCAAGTCCCGCATCAGGCTCCCTGCTCAGCCTGCTTCTCCCTCTCCCTCTGCTGCTCCCCTTGCTTGTACAGGTGCTCTCTGTCAAATAAATAAATAAATAACGAATAAATAAAATTCTTGCTAATTATTGAGGATCTACTTTTGTTGTAGAAAGCTGTCCCAGCTTTCACATTTCCGAAAATATTCTTTGTGTCTACACACAGGTCAGTTATAAACCAGCCACTTGTGAAAATCTGGAATGAATTTTTAGCACAGAAGTCCTCAGTCATTAGATCAAGATCTGCTGGGAATTATCAATGCATTATCTTGCAGGTGTCCACACCACATTTTTTTATTGTTAGTGCTCTTTGGAGATTTCCTCACACAAAAGGAAAATTCCTCTGACACTTCATTAGGCACATCTCTGTCAGCTTGTCTACCAAAAGAACTCTTATCTTCTAACCCCACCCCCAGGAATAGTTTTAAGTCTGCACTAGATGAGTGGGCTCTCTAAAATTAGAAATAAACAGAAAATGCAGCTCCTAAAATGATAAACCCCTGGTTTTCCCCAAATTTCCCCTATTTTCTGTGCTAGTACATAAATACATTTTTAGTGTGAGAATTAGGTATGTTAGGCAGTAGGAATCTATAGGCTTACTGTTAAGTAGCTGCAGCTGAGTAAAATATTGGCAAAGCAAAAACAGTATTATTTAATAACGGAAGTCACCAAAAAACACAAGGAATGACTTAGCTACGGAGGACTAGATTGGTGTCCATATCACAGAGAAGATTGGGCCTGAGTATCTGGGCAAAGTCCATCAATTTTACTTTTTCTTTTCCTAATTTATTTTGACATGTACTCAGATCCCAGGTGACATTTTTTGTGTGTGTGCTCAGAAAACTCTCCTGAAATATGTGCTTTTCAGAATTAAATGGGTTAGTACCATTCCACTAAAATATGACTCTGTTCATAGATCTCAGGAGCTTTCAGAATCTCAAGTCTCCTCACCACCTGTGTTTATCCATAATAGTGTTTATCCATCCAGGCTCCCCACGCACATCCCTAGACCTGTGGAGAGCTTTGTAATAGATTAGAAACAAAAGGGGAGGAAAATACATCACTCCATAAAATGAATAATCATGAAAGCGTAATCTAAAGCAAACACGTTTATTAAATACCTGCCGGGACAGGTTCTAAATACCTTTATGCCCAAGTGCCTTCTTTTTTGGCTCGGTCTGCTTCCTTTTATGTAATAAACAGTTAATAGTGCATACCACAAGTGGATGATATGCAAAATATTCACGCCCAAACATGTTTAGTCTTTTACATTTTATTCTTACATACACTCAAAACTTACAAATTGAGTAAGAAACTACCCCTCAGATTTTTTTTAGGAAATCTTAAGTGACAAAAGACAGTAACATTTTGCATTTGTGTAGCATTAAAATTTATGAGTTTGGAGAATGATAGGCTCATCATGTTGTAGATTACAGAACTTCTGAACTGTAGTTCACCAAGGTTGGACGACTCGAGAAAGTTCACAGGAGTGGTCTACAGGAAAGCAAGTGTTGTAGCCCCTGGCTCATGCTTTGAAGTGTATGATAGCGTAAGAGTCCCATTAACTTTCATCTCTACTTTTTCAAATCTTTGAGCTCATTGGCTATCTAAATACTATGGACTTAATATAAAAAAGACCATATTCCAGTCTTCATTCCCCTAGTTGTTAGCCACGTGACCCTCATGGGCATCACCAGCTTGACTTGAAGGAGCTTGACTCCTTCATCTGTAATGTGGTTATATGGCAGATCCAGGCTCTTCCCACAGATAGAATGTGACCCACACTCAAAAGGGAAAGTGTTCTGAAAATGACTCAGAGCTGCTATTCTAAAATGTAAACAAGGGCTATTCCAGAACGCCATGGCATTTTGTAATGAGGATTCTACCCGGAGGTAAAGACATAGGGTCCGACTTCAGCTCCACCCCGGGAGCTATGTAATTCCTGCCAAGTCCTTGAAACAGTATGAGAATGTTTTGTCCACTGTCACTGCCGGCACGACAGATCGACCAGGAACATGAGGGTAAGAGGATGAAGAAAAGAACTCGAGAAGCAAAGTGATGGGGGCAAGAGGAGTACTGAGGAGGATGTCCAACAGTGCTAAGTTTATTCAAAGCACTAAGGCCATATATAGAGTGATAATAGGAGAAGCAATACATCTGTGTCTAGTTAAACAACCACGAGTTCCCATAATAAGTGTCACATTTAACTACAAACAGACCTTGTGATTCCAAATGGCTGATGCCAGTACAATTGTTCTGTATTGATACAGCAAACCTGAAAGTAATTTATGGGCTGTACTAGGGCAGCAAGGACCAGTCATGAACTTATGACCCCAACTGAATTGTTCTCATTTGTTTAGCAAGCGTGTGCGAAGTCACGTAGGCGAGTGCGCAACACATAGCATGGACCCTTTTTCAGTGCTACTCAACTTTTCCCGTCCTAAACCTTTTGTTAGGTTATTCGCACTTTAAA
The DNA here is from genome assembly GCF_009829155.1 of Mustela erminea. NCBI lineage: Eukaryota > Metazoa > Chordata > Mammalia > Carnivora > Mustelidae > Mustela > Mustela erminea. The sequence continues at coordinate 95,772,555 of NC_045619.1, forward strand.
GGAGGCACAAGTCAGGGCCTGGTTTGGTCCTCGTCTCAAGCCTTATTGCGGCCTCCCACAGTCCACTATGAAGTAATGATTTTGAGTGATATTTGTATCACTAAAATAGTGATAGTCATGCATTATAGTGCTGTGAGAAGTCAAATGAATAAGTAAAAGTGTGAAGGTCTTCATGTACTGAGAAGATGCTATGCAAATATAAATATATATATAGAGAGAAAAGCGTCATTAATGCGTAGTGTTTTTTTTTTTTTTAAGATTTTATTTATTTGACAGACAGAGATCACAAGTAAGCAGAGAGGGAGGCAGAGAGATAGAGAGGAGGAAGCAGGCTCCTTGCTGAGCAGAGAGCCCGATGCGGGGCTTGATCCCAGGACCCCGAGACCACGACCGAAGGCAGAGGCCCAATCCACTGAGCCACCCAGGCGTCCCTGTGTAGTGTATTTTTTGACATTACATGGTTTAACCCTTATGTCAGACAATGTAGTAGCTCTGGAATCTTTATGGGATTCAGGAAATAAGGAATAAGCCAAAGCAAGTATATGAAAGGGTACTGTGTACGGGAAGAAGGCCTTACATTACTGAAGTCTAGTGGATGACTTTGAACTGGCTTATCTTTTGCCATTCTCTGGGGCTTTCAGCCATCTTCTTCCTTCTTTTCTTAATTTTCTCAAATATCCAAGGTTTGTATTTTTCTGCTGCTTTATAAAGAATTTCATAGAAGTTGAGCTGACATTCCATACTGACTCCTCCCTTCACGTGTGACTCATAACCCACCCCCTCCTTTCAAGTGCGTGCGTGCTCCAGCCCATCCAGTCAGACTTCCAGCCTGGTCAGCTCAAGGCCTCCACAACCTTCTGCCAGCAACGACTTGGCAAAAGAGAGGGTGTTAACTGATTTCTATAAAAGTTGACATATGAGATCACTTTTTAAAATGTCTTTGCTGAAAAGTTATTCAGTGCATTCCCACTACTATGTGAAAAATATCCCTGAAATTGTCAACACAGGAGAGACACAAGGGCTCTGGGAGGTGGATAAACATATCTGAGTGGTAACTATACTCTTGATGTACAGATGCTGTGGGTTGTCTCCATTCAAACTTGACTTTCTGACTATAGAGGGAATCCACAGAATAATCTGGAAGATTCAGGTTAGAATCACAAATATTCCTAAAACTTCCTTAAGATTATATATGTGAGGGGTGCCAGGCGGCTCAGTCGGTTAAGTGTTTGCCTTCGGCTCAGGTCATTCCCCAAGGACCTGGGATAGAGCCCCACATCAGACTCTCTGATAGCAGGAAGTTTGCTTCTCCCTCTCCTTCTGTCCTTCCCCCTGGTTGTGCTCTCTCTCTCCCTCACTGTTGTTCTCTCTCAAATAAATAAAATCTCAAAAAAATTATATAGATTATTATATGAAAGATTATATACAAATGTGGATTTGGGGACTTTGATGATGTAAATAATGGAAATTCTTTATTTTACTAAATAATGTTATATTCCAAAGAAGAATTATGAAGAGACTAAGAAAGTTGTTTCATTAGGTTTGTAATCATATTTTAAAAAAATCCTCCCATATTGCTATAAATTTATACATTCATGCATTACTCTCTAGTTTCTTAAAATTCAGCTTGAAGTTCCCTTTTCTGTGACAGCAACAATAAAGCCTAGTGCATTTCCTATATAATTAAATCATCTTGAAAAGAGTTTAAAACATGATACAAGAATGGAAACAAAATTGTCTTTTATAGCTCATGAATATATTTTGAACACTCCCTGTGTGCTTTGTGATTTAGGTGGCAAACAGCTAAGATATAAATAGTATACCACTATGAGGTTCCTGAAAAAGTCATTTTGATTTGAGGCATATTTAATTTCTACCTCAAAAACATAGTTTTTATAATGGAAGAAATGTGTTTTGTTACTAGGAAACCTAAATAATATTCTCATCACAAGCATAACATGCTATATCCTTCCTGAAGTCAGTGTATTTCATTGGATCATTTTAATGTTCTCCGACTGAAGAATATCAATATCACTCTTCAGATGAAAGGTGGTTCCAGTAATGCCCAATGTCTAAGCATCATTTGTAATACAAATGATGAGGAGCCTGTGGCTTAATGGCCACTAATTTATTTTGAATTTATGATGCATTGCAGCCATTAGAAGTAAACTGCTTTACATCACTTCTTGGGGAATAAGAATTCTGTTTGTGGTGAGTTTTATTTCTTGATGTCGGATAGGAATATATGCCCATTTCCAAAGGTAGAAAAGGGAACAACTGTAGTGAAGTGGGATGAGGTCAAAGTCTACCAGTTCTGTGTAACGGTTCTCATTCATCACGCATTTCACTGTGCCTTATCATAGGTAACCATGAAGATGTTTTTAAATGAAAGAACGTAGACTGATAATTTTACATCGTATTTAAATAGAAATTTAACAATAATTTTCACTGTTCCAGCAGTTTCTAAATATATATGTGTCATTAAATATTTAGGATTAAGTAAACTATTTTAAAAGTTGTATAACGGAGATTGCTATATATTTAATTACACGTCAACATTAGAATAAAGTTAAACTCTCAAACACTAACCAAGTATAAATAATCTGTGGTTGGTCCTATAGGAAAAAAATAGAAGCAGAACATTCATTTGGCCATTGAGATTATCATCTATTTGAGATAATAAGATTTTTATAGGAAAATACATTTTAATGCATGGTTTTAGTAAGATTTCAAGGCAACATGAGTGAGATTTATTTCCACTAGCCAAGAGGTTTATTCCCACATCTGACAATAGATGGCGCCAGTGGTTGGAAACATGAGAGCAAAGCTCCATGTTTAGACATGGAGTTTAGACATGTTTAGTTAGACATTATGGAGTTTAAGTAAAGGAAGAGCAAAATATGAGCAGGAACCACATTTGCACAACATAATATGTAGAGGCAAAAGAATAAGAAGAGTTTCTAGAGCATGGGTGATAAGTCAAACGGTTTTTTTGGGTGCAGAGATTTCAAAAATATGGAATAATAGGAGGTAGGGTAGGCTTGGGTGAAATACATGCCAAAAACAAATCAAAACAAAAAACACCAAAAACAAAACTCTTCAGAAGTAATTTCAAGCCCAATATGCAAATTTCTAACCATAGCAGCCACTAAGGTCCACTGAAGGGTGAATTCCTGTAGTGAATTAATTTTCTCCTCATCCTTCTGTTCAGGTATCACTTCAAGGCTGGATGGTTCAGAGGCTACAGATGGTCTCTCGTTGCTCTATAAACTGCTGCAGCTGCCGTGAGCATGGCAGTTAAATCATCCCTTCCAAACAGGAGTCTGGGAAGACATTACTTTAGGGGTCCTAACAAAAGAATTTTGACCAGCCTCATTAGATGTCATTGCCTGGTTCTGCTTGGAAATTTAGACAATTAAGTAGTTCCTTATTTCTGTCTAGCCTTTAGTACAAGCATAAATTTTCCTGATCATCTGTTCTCCTAATGCATACCTTCCTCTACACGCTGACCCATGTTTTTCCCATGATTTCTAGTCCCCACTGGCATCCCTCCCAATCCTTCCCACTGAGCTCTCTGGAACTGCCTTTATCTACTGTGTATTTGCAGACACATATTATGCTCTCTAGTCTCCACGTTGTCAGCCTCTTTCAATGACTAAGCCTTCTGTCTTCTTATTCTAAGCCATCCCTAGTCTCTTCTCTGACTCTACTTCCCTTCACGTTGTCCCACAGTATTCTAACAGTATGTCACCTCCCAAGACTCCGTATTTGTGCATATGCACCAAGGCGCCATTGCGGATGTGGTAGGGGAGCCAGTGAAGCAGAAAGGACATTGCAGGTCACCTTCAAGTAGGATGTACAGCTTACTTCACCTCCTCTACCTAATGCTATCCAGAAGGCTGTCCTCTTTGAAAGAGTTTTGGTACATTCCTAAAAGCTTAGAGAATAAAAATAACAATAAAGAGACTTTATTATCCTGTGAAATCATTGACAAATTAAAACTGAAGTTTTGTAACTAATTAAAATGCCAGTATTGAGGCTGATTGCATTTTGGAGAAACAGGAATTTCAGACCAGTTTATTGGAGTTCTCAGAAGTGATTATTACTTAGTGATGGGCCTTTTAAAATCAGTACAATATCTAAAACCCCATTCCTTTTGTGACATCATTAAATAATTAGCAACAAAATGTTGATGTTTCTTAATTGCTCTGGCTGGGATAAAAGGGAGCTAACTTTTTGAGCAACTGGATAAATTAATGAGACTTTTCCTAGTCTTTGGCATTTCCAGTGCCATTGCTGTGATATGAAGAAACTAGACTTCTTTGGAGCCACTCGGCCTCTCAGAGTGACTTTAGAATTGTTCCCATATCTCTGAGCCAGTGTTTCTGAATCTGCTAGAACAACAACATTGACTTATAACTTGGGCTTTAGTTTTGTTTCTGTCCTACCAACTTGTGAACCATTGCAACAAACACAGTAGTTCCTGTCTTTTTAATGGCTTAAAGTCTCAGCCTATGTCCCATAAGTCATTGCTCTAAACTAAACTACTCCCAGAGTGCTCTCGGATTACAAAAACTAGCAATGCTCTGCCTCTACGGTATGAGATAATGATCACCATTCTCATATTTAAATTCACTGTTTATGATATTTATATAAAATTAAACCCTGGGAGAGCTCTAGGTTATGCATTATCCTGCTGCTTTATCGTGGAAATAGTGCACTAGGAAAAACAATAGGTTCACAACACCTTCCCGGACAGATATCTGGCCTAGGCTTTCTGGCTCAGCACACCTACCACAACTGATCTGGGAAGTTTCAGGTTTTGATTTGGAGAATCACTTTAGCCTTCTAGGTCATACCATCACAAGAATAAAATTTTTTTTCTAAGGAATACATTAAAATTTTTCTACCAAGTATGGAACTACACGGTAAGATTTTCAAAGATAGTCCATCATTTGCTAACAAAAATATAATTCTTTTAAAAAGCATGTGTGTGAATGATTATCAAATGCAACTATAAATTAGAACTGAGTATAGAAGATATATCCAAACTGAAAAGTAAAATTAGGGTGTTAAATATTGCAAAAATACTTGATATTCAATCTTATTCTTCTTAATATTTCCTGAGTTGGTGGGTTTGCAAGAAAGTTTGTGGGTCTGGGCCCAGAAGCAGTTCTTGTCTGATGCCTTCTGTGTTCTCCACATAAGTCTGGAAGGTAATCTGTTGAGTGATGGCAGACTAAGAAGGAGAGAGGCTTGAAAATTTGAAGGGATTTGGAAAAAAAAACTAAAATAGCCATTGCATATAATGTGAGTGACCTGAGTGGAACTAGAATAGGGTCGCTGAATGGCTGGGGGGTATGGGCACCTTTAAGTAAAATAGGTGGCCATGAATTTCAATGAATTACAATTTCTTGCTAGACCTTAAGGGAATAAATATTAGTCAGCGTCATATGACTACAGCAGCTCTAATGAGTAACTGGTGACATTGTCAGAAATCTGAGTAGGGCAGCTTGCTATTGGAAACAGGACAAAAAATGCATTCATACTGGATTATGATCACATTTATAAAGTGAGGCAAGTTGATGATACAACACTTTTTGCTTCGAAAACTTTCCTGGTTTCATTAAATTAGGGGATTAAGTTATTTCTCAAACATTAACATCACATTGGCTATTAGATCTGTTGTTAGATAACTGCCTTGTTTAGCTATACCTTTCAAAGGCACAAAGGTGGTACCAGTCAACATGATATCTTATCCTAACAAAAATGCAGTGTCTCAGACAAATCTCTGAAAGAGTTACTCTGGGCTGTGTCCTCATTAAAATTCTCCTTCCTCAACTTCTTATTTTCCCCTTTGATTTCTCTTTTGATTTTTAGTTACTTTTAAGTTTTATTTTATTGTGGTAACAATGGTTACCATGAGATACAGCCTTTTAACAAATTTTTAAGTGTATAATTCAGTATCGTTAGCTATAGGGACTGTGTTTTACAGCAAATATCTATAACTTATCTTGCTTAACTGAAACTTTATGTGTTTGGATAAAGCACCAGCAATCACTATTCTACTCTCAATTCTATGAACTGGACTATGTTAAATACTTCCTATAAGTGGAATCATGTAGTATTTGTCCTTCTGTGACCAGCTTATTTTACTTGGCATAATGTCCTCAAGGTTTGTCCATGCTGTCCCATACTGTGGAATTTACATTATATAAAAAAAAGAGATTTCTTTAGGGGCGCCTGGGTGAATCAATCGGTTAAGCATCTGCCTTTGGCTCAGGTCATGATCCCAGGGTCCTGGGATCAAGTGCTGCGTCGACTCCAGGCTTGGTGGGGAGTCTGCTTCTCCCTCTGCTTCTCCCTCTGCCTCTCACCCCCACCTTTCTCTCTCTCTCTCTCTGAAATAAATAAATAAAATCTTTAAAAAAAAAAAAAGATTTATTTACTTATTTTAGAGAGAAAGTACAAGCATGTGTGTGAGGAGGGGGAGGGGCAGAAGCCAAGGAAGAGATTGATTCCCCAAGTGGACTCCCTGCTGAGCATGGAGCCCAGCAGGGGACTTGATCCCAGGACCCTGACCTCATGAACTGAGCTGAAATCAAGAGTTGGTTGTTCAGCTGACTGAGCCACCCAGGCGGCCCAGAATTTCCTTCTTTTTTAAGGCTGAGTAATATTGCAGTACATGTATGTACTGCATTTTTTTACTCATTTACCCATCAAGGGACATTTTAGATTGTTTCTCCATCTTTGCTATTGTGAATAATAAGTACTTATATGAACGTGGGAAAGTGCTAATATCTCTTCGAGATTCTGATTTTTTTTTTAAATTTCTTTTCAGCGTATTCACTGTTTTTGCAACACATCTAGTGCTCCATGCAATACGTGCCTTCCCTAATACCCACCACCTTGTTCCCCCAACCTCCCATCTCCCGCCCCTTCAAGACCCTCAGGTTGTTTTTCAGAGTCCATAGTCTCTCATGGTTCACTTCCCCTTCCAATTTCCCTCAACTCCCTTCTCCTCTCCATCTCCCCATGTCCTCCCTGATATTTGTTATGCTCCACAAATAAGTGAAACCATATGATAATTTACTCTCTCTGCTTGACGTATTTCACTCAGCATAATCTCTTCTAGTCCCATCCATGTTGCTACAAAAGTTGGGTATTCATCCTTTCTGATGGAGGCATAATACTCCATAGTGTATATGGACCACATCTTCTTTATCCATTTGTCCGTTGAAGGGCATCTTGGTTCTTTCCACAGTTTGGTGACCGTGGCCATTGCTGCTATCAACATTGGGGTACAGATGGCCCTTCTTTTCACTACATCTGTATCTTCGGGGTAAATACCCAGTAGTGCAATTGCAGGGTCATAGGGAAGCTCTATTTTTAATTTCTTGAGGAATGTCCACACTGTTCTCCGAAGTGGCTGCACCAACTTGCATTCCCACCAACAGTGTAAGAGGGTTCCCCTTTCTGCACATCCTCTCCAACACATGTTGTTTCCTGTCTTGCTAATTTTGGCCATTCTAACTGGTGTAAGGTGGTATCTCAATGTGGTTTTAATTTGAATCTCCCTGATGGCTAGTGATGATGAACATTTTTTGATGTGTCTGATAGCCATTTGTATGTCTTGATTGGAGAAGTGTCTGTTCATATCTTCTGCCCATTTTTTGATATGATTATCTGTTTTGTGTGTGTTGAGTTTGAGGAGTTCTTTATAGATCCTGGATATCAACCTTTTGTCTGTACTGTCATTTGCAAATATCTTCTCCCATTCTGTGGGTTGCCTCTTTGTTTTCTTGACTGTTTCCTTTGCTGTGCATAAGCTTTTGATCTTGATGAAGTCGCAAAAGTTCATTTTCGCTTTTGTTTCCTTTGCCTTTGGAGACATATCTTGAAAACAGTTGCTATGGCCGATGTCGAAGAGGTTACTGCCTATGTTCTCCTCTAGGATTCTGATGGATTCCTGTCTCACGTTGAGGTCTTTTATCCATTTCAAGTTTATCTTTGTGTATGGTGTAAGAGAATGGTCAAGTTTCATTCTTCTGCATATAGCTCTCCAGTTTTCCCAGCACCATTTATTGAAGAGACTGTCTTTTTTCCACTGGATATTTTTTCCTGTTTTGTTGAAGATTATTTGACCATAGAGTTGAGGGTCCATATCTGGGCTCTCTACTCTGTTCCACTGGTCTATGTGTCTGTTTTTATGCCAGTACCATGCTGTCTTGGTGATCACAGCTTTGTAGTGAAGCTTGAAATCAGGTAACATGATGCCGCCAGTTTTATTTTTGTTTTTCAACATTTCCTTAGTGATTCGGGGTCTCTTCTGATTCCATACAAATTTTAGGATTATTTGCTCCAGCTCTTTGAAAAATGCCAGTGGAATTTTGATCAGAATGGCATTAAAAGTATAGATTGCTCTAGGCAGTATAGACATTTTAACAAAGTTTATTCTTCTGATCCAAGAACATAGAATGGTCTTCCATCTTTTTGTGTCTTCTTCAATTTCTTTCATGAGTGTTCTGTAGTTCCTCGAGTACAGATCCTTTACCTCTTTGGTTAGGTTTATTCCCAGGTATCTTATGGTTCTTGGTGCTATAGTAAATGGAATTGATTCTCTAATTTCCCTTTCTGTATTTTCATTGTTAGTGTATAAGAAAGCCACTGATTTCTGTACATTGACTTTGTATCCTGCCACGTTACTGAATTGCTGCATGAGTTCTAGTAGTTTTGGGGTGGAGTCTTTTGGGTTTTCCATATAAAGAATCATGTCGAGATTCTGATTTTTTTGATTAATACTCTGAAATGGGATTGTTGTACCATACGATGGTTCCATTCTTAATATTTTGAGCAACTTTCATACTGTTTTCCAAGGGCTGCACCTTTCTAGGTTGCCACCAACAATATAAGGGTTCTGTTTTTTTCACATCTTTACCAAATCTTGCTGCCTTTTGTTTTCTTTTTAAATAGCCTCCCTGGCAGGTGTGAGGTGATATTTCATTGCTGTTTGATTTGCAATTCCTTGATGATTAGTGATATTGAACATCTTTTCATATACCATTTACATGTCTTCCTTGAAAGATATACAAAGGGAGAAATTTTTTTTAAAAAATCAACTCTTCATTGACCCTGTGAGATTTTAAAGATAGAGTGGCCTACAGGTTTCTCATAGTTATTTTCCTGGATTTTTTTTATCTTGTTTACTAGCTCCAAATTCTGACATAGGCCAGCTCGTTGCTCTACTTCTAAAATATGGACTATGTTTTGACGTTCATTCTACCTTTTACTGGCATTTCAATAATTTGTTTGCCACTGGTATTTGTCTCTTTATCTTACTGAATGTCTACACCTGGCAATACTACTGGCCTGCTGCACCCTTGCCTCTGACAAAGAAAATGGTATGAGTTCAAATCTTAATCCCGAGTTAACCCTTAGGTACAAAAGAATCACTTGAGGATACTGATCATTCATAATAGCAGATTTATTTTTCCACCCCCAAAGGTTCTAATGCAGTAGGTATAGAATGTACTTTTTCTACCATGGAGCACTTTGAGAAACCTTACCTAGTGTGTTTGCAACTGTGGTGTGAGGAGCAGCAGTTCTTTCACAGCTGTGTTGCACAATTGCCAGAACCTTCTGCTGCTTCGCTCATGTTTCTGGGTGAGTCCTAGGACCAATGAGCTTGCTTAGGTGTACTGTAGATGCTTATTAAAAATAAGGGAAAGGAGCATCTGGGTGGCTCAGTGGGTTAAAGCCTCTGCCTTCTGCTGAGGTCATGATCCCAGGGTCCTGGGATTGAGCTCTGCATCTGGCTCTCTGCTCAGCAGGCAGCCTGCTTCCTCTTCTCTCTCTCTCTGCCTGCCTCTCTGCCTACTTGTGATCTCTGTCTGTCAAATAAATAAATAAAATCTTAAAAAAAAAAAGAAAGTAAACTACTTTAAAAATAAATAAAATATAAATAAAAATAAGGGAAAAATAATAAAAATAAGGAAAAAGAATCCAGAGAGATAAGGAAAGGTGTGAGTTGTTCTTCCTTTAGAAGAAAATGAAGGGTGAGTTGCCCTAGAGATAGCATGCTAATGCAGTCACCGTGCTTTCCACTCAGTTTTAGACCTCTACTTTCAAGAAACCAGAAGACACTGGCTTGAACCTCAAGAAAATCTCCTGGGACACCTGAGGCCAACCAGTAGCTAAAAGCAGTAATTTTATGCTATTGATTAGTTGGTTCACAGCTAATTTTATGAGATAGAGGAAAGCGGTGCCTCCACTATGTCCCCAAATGGCAACCTAGAAGGGCAAGTGAAAAATTACTGTGGAAGGGGGGAATTCAAGAGTGTTCTTCAGTGGAAAGAAGAATTTAAGACAAGGGAAAATATCCTAAAGATAGTTGATGGAAACAGGTTTGAAAGAAGCACCTACAGAGACTATCATGATCTAAAAGATAAACTCAAAGGGAGGAGACATCATATAAATTGTTTTTAGAAAAAATAACTATTATTTAACAATATGAATTTCTATAGAGCTCTTTTAGGCCAGGTGAAAGGGAAGGAAGGATAATGACTGATGTTCAAGAGTCTCATCTTCATTGATCTCTTCATCAATGAATCAAAATATATTTTGGAGATTCTTTTCTTCAGCATATTACTCCCTCCCCCCATATAAATCTTTGCACAGTTAACTTCAGTTAATTTTTGTTATAATTTTTGTTTTAATTTTGTCACTACAGCTTCATTCACTGGATATTTAAGAAAGCATCTTTCCATCTACAAGAAGTTTTATTTGTCTGCCAATTACTAAACAAATAGATGATTTAATGCACAGAAAATTCTGACAAAGGAGGAACCATACTATCAGAATGTAATATGTAGAACACTAGGGCTGCCGGAGGAACAATGCTTGATGTCCCAGAGGAAAAATACATAGGACTACCAGCTATTCAATGCACTCACTGTGCTATTTTACTAATAATTAGCAACATTATGTTAAAAAGAGAAATTTAGGGGACTGGCACTAGAGAAAGAGAAGTTAGAATAATTACTAAGGAATCAGGACAAAAGGCAAACTTTGTAAATTACCTCTAAACTGATAGAACTTTTCTGCATTGATTCTTAAAAACACCAAAGTTAATATTGAAAAAACATGTCATTTGTTGTTTAATTTCATTTGTTTTTAAAATTTAGTCAGGCAATATCTATAGCCTAGAAAAACATAATAAGAGAAAAGGAGACATCATAATATTGCATGACAAACTACATTTTTAAGTGCATTTTACTGTAGAAGCAAGCCCTAACCAAATCTTTTCTTTCATTTTATTGGTTCAGATTAGTTTAGTACTAATCTTCCCCATACTGTGCCAGCAAGAAGGAGGAGTTTTCTGTCATTGGCTTAGGATTCTAACTTTTCATCTGGGGTTAGAATGAATGTTGGAGGGTTAACCACAGCATCCACAATAATGATGATAATGACAGAAGGGATGAAGGGTCATTGATTGCCCTAGAAATTGATACAAAAGTTGCTAAATTTCAAGTAAAGATTTAAATCAACAAATATTTTAGTGGAAGAAACTCTGTATATAAACAACAAAGTAGAAATTCAGTGGGTTAGTCACCAATCCCACAGTGAATGACAAAAGAATTTACACTCTGGTGAGGGAGACAGATGTATCAGAAGCAAAGTAATACATGTTATAATGCAAACTTGTAACAGTTGTGATGCATGCAAAGTAAAGAGGAAATATCTCTTCATGAGAGATAAAGTCCACAGGGTATTACAGTTAAGATGAATTTTGGAATTTATATAGACATTTTCTATGTTGGCAAAAAAGTCTTTCCAAGCAGAAAGAATTAAAATGAATGTGATAGAAGAATAAGATATTTAATTCTCTTTTGTTCATTTTGTACCCTCAATGACTAAAACTGCCTAAAACATAGTAGGCACTCAATGTTTAAAATATCTGTTAAAATAACACTCACAGAAATAATAGATCATGAAAGATTATAAAAAAACAAAATGGAAAATTTTTAAGTTAAAGACAGGTAATACGACGAATGGGTCATATCTTATTTTTACATATTTGGTCTTTATTCTGAAGCTGGTAGTCAATTAAGGGTTTTGAGAAGAAAAACCATGATCAATAGTATGCTTTTTGAAAGATCATTCTGGTCATCTATTTGTGTCCAGTAAAAGGTGACACCAGCTTCAAGTTAGGAACCAGAGTAAGTATTAAAAGAAGGGAATGGTTTCAAAGTATAACTAGGAATCAAAATTGGCAGTACTTTGTAATTATTTTGATATAAGATATGGAACACAAAGAATTAATTATCTAAGGTGATGTCTAGCTCTCAGGCTTGATTGAATGGATAGTGATGTCACTAAATGCAATCAGGAATACAGATCTGGGGACAGATTAAATTTTATTTCTGAGGCTTGAATGAAACAATATTCATGACTTGACTGATTTTTAAATGTCAGTGATATACACTGCTGAAAATGCTGGAAATAACTGGTTTGTCCTGTGCTATAATCATTAGAGTTTTGGTCTGGAATTTTGGATTTGGTACTCCTCTAGTAACTAAAGTCTAAGGAAAGCCTAGAGAGTAGAATGACAAGATGGTTTCACATTAAATGGTTAGCTGAACTGAAGCAGCCAGTAGGGTAATAATGGCTTTATTGTTGTCTCCAACAAGAGCATCCTTTAGAGTATCTCAGTTCCATTCCAGCCATATTGGCATTCCTCATAGACTCTACCTCTATGAATCTGTATCTAGCAGAAAATTATTTTAGTTTTCCTTTCAAGAATATTGACATAGTAGATAGCAGAATAATTGGGAATTTTATAGATGAAGAGGTCTATGCAGTCTGATTTTTTTCCCTAAAGTCTGGCAGGCAAGATTTAGTATTCTTTTTTTTTTTCTTTAAGGTTTAGTATTCTTTATGTTTAACATGAATGAGAGTTAACTACCAAGAAAGGCATTTACATGCCTATAGTGACATAATAACATGGAGTAAAGGCTCTAAACATTTTAAGTTACTATTTGAGCAGAAATTACTCCATTAGCTGTAGACATGTAATGAATTTATCATTTAATACAATTATCAAATAATTGTATTAAATTATCATTTAATACAATTTAAAAACGTGCAGAAAAATAATAGTGCATTTATAATTTTTTTCTGATTATAAAAATTATGAAAGATTTCTTATTTGTTTTCACTTTACTCTAATGAGTTAACACTAGATTGTGTCTTCCTATTCTCTGATCCCCACCACATATCTAGAACTTGTGATCTTACCTTTTTTTGATTGCTAAATCTAGGAGCAAAATCGAGTCAGAAGTGAAGAGCATAGAAGTAAGACATGGTGAGTGAGGGGAGAAAGATGCCTAATGCACATATTTTAAAGTAGATGATATCATCAGTAGATTCAATCCATTCCCTACTCTAACCAATCAGATTAAAATTCTTTCTCTTTAGGCCTAGATAGGGTAATAGTATTGCAGCTGTATAACTGAAAAGGGGGTAACCAGAAGTGATCTTGGTGGAAGAAGAGGAGCTAGACTTCATTTCTTTAACTGTTCTAGAACTCTTTCATGTGATTACCTTGTTTGATCCTCCAAAGATCCTATAATCTATAATCATAGATCGAAAACTCTAAACAGAAGTAATATGATTACTCTAAGTCACGAATTGACAGATTTGATCTGAAATTTGATCATAAAGGTTTCTTGATTTTTTTTTAAAGAATTATATCTATGGGGCACCTGGGTGGCCCAGTGGGTTGAGCCTCTGCCTTCAGCTCGGGTCATGATCCCAGAGTCCTTGGATCGAGCCCCACATCAGGCTCTCTGCTCAGTGGGGAGCCTGTTTGCCCCTGGCTCTCTGCCTACTTGTGATCTCTGTCTGTCAAATAAATAAATAAATAAAATCTTTAAAAAAAAAAAGAAAGAATTATATCTATGATTGTGCCCTGTGATAAACTGCAAACAGACTTCACTATCTATCATAAACAGCATTTCTGTCTTTTGTGTTGAATCTATGCATTTAACACATAGGACCTGCAGATAAACATTTTAAAGACGGTGTTTGGTACAAGTGCTGTATGGTGTTTTTTCTGATCCGTGGGTGAACTGGCTGGGATTAAGATTAGAATCCTTTTTGTGTGTGTATGAGCTGTCTTTTAAAATACTTAGTAAAGGGGCACCTGGGTGGCTCCTTGGATTAAGCATCTGACTCTTGATTTCAGCTGGGGGTGCAATCTCAGGGTAGTGAGAGCAAGCCCTGTGTGGGGCTCCCAATCAGCACAGAGTCTACTTGAGATTTTCTCTCCCTCTTCTCTTCTCCAACCCCCACTTGTATGCATTCTTTCTCAAAATAAATAAATAAAATCTTTTAAAAAAAAAAAAGAATACTTAGCAAAGTTGAATATGAACTGAGTCACCAGTGGTTATCCAGCTCGTATGTATATAATGCATATTTGAAAATAATGTGTAAACCATTGTTCACTATTAGGAGTTTTTAGTACCATTTCTAGATCTTACAAATTTAACACATTTCTCAACCGTGGTAATTTTCCAACATGTTGCATTTTTGTGTGCACATTTCTATTTCCCTCCATTTTATTGTTATTTTTAAGATTTATTAATTTTAGAGAGAGAGAGAGAGTATGAGGAGGGGTGGAGAGAGAAGGGAGAGAGAGAATCCTCAAGCAGACTCCCAGGGTGGAGCTGGCCATGGGGCTCGAACCTGGAACCCTGAGATCATGACCTGACCTGAAATCAAAAGTGCCTACATGCCGCTACCATTAACTGATTCTTGAACAGCTATTTCTGGAAAATAGACCATCTTTATTTATTAGACTGTTTTAGGATAACATTATTTAATGAATTTTTTTTTCATTTTTGTATCATCTTGTTGCCATGTTTAAAGCTTTCAGCTTTATTATATAATTTGATATAAAAGGTGTTCTTGGGTCAATCATAAATTTTTATCATATCTCTTCTGGATGGATTTTTTCTGCATAAGGAGTGACTTCTGAATATATATTCTGAAACTGTATATGTTTTAATTCATTGTGTGATAATTACTAGCTATGAGTATAATAACAAGCTTATAATTTAGAAATTTTATCTTTCAGAATCATGAAACTAAGCAAATATTCTATCATCATACTTATGATAAAATGTAAAGAAGTAGGAACACCTGGGTGGCTCAGTAGGTTATGTGTCTGACCCTTGCTCTCAGCTCAGGTCTTGATTTCAGGGTCATGAGGTCAAGCCTTGTGTTGGATTCCTTACTGGTTGTGGAGTCTACTTTAAAAGAAAAAAAAAAAAATCTATTAGTCTATCTACCTGCCTGTCCACCTGTAAAGATCCGTTTTTCATATGAGATTATATTCTTAGAAACATTAAAGAACATTAAAATACTATCCTCTTTTCTTTTTCACTTTGTAAAATTGACTTCATATTTATGGGTGCTTGTCTTAACACCTCTTAGGGAATAATGAAATTATAAATTCCATTTGTGTTCCAGTGTTTTTCTACAAATTATTAGGCTAAGAAAAATAAAATCCAGATTCCAGAAAAGGGGATAGAGTATTCTATTCTTATTTATTAAACACAAAACAAAATAAATATTTTGTGTTTAATAAATAAGAATAGACATTTCTTTAGAGACTTACGGGTTTAGGACACAACAGGCAATATTTTATTGATAAATTTGGGTTAAATTCAGAGGAAAACATTTTAACTCAGAATGCTTTCAAGTTCTGCCTCTGAGTGATAGAACAATGTAGTGGTATATTTAGGGGTAAATTATGCAGATATTGAAAACTGTATCTGTTTGGCAGAATTATTTTTAGGTCAGTTCTTATAACTATTTGTTTCTTCAGTTGCACTGGTTACTAATATTAGCATGACTTTAAGCCTAGCCATTGTGTTTTTCTATGAGATTTATTTGTGGATCAGAAATAGATGGTCTGTGTTCTCCATGGTCATAAGGAAAATAAATGTTAGGGTTTGTTAGCACCCTGGAATTTTTACAATTCTGTGGACCCATTAGTTTAAAAATTATAGATTGTAGTAGCTAAGAAATACACAGATAACTCTACTGTTAGGGGAACAAAACAATCCAGACTTTGTGAAGCTAAGTCTAAACTTAAAACTTTTATTTATATTACAGCCAAAAAATACTGACATTTCTAGGAGTAGACCTGGATTTTGTTGTCCCTGTACTATTATACCATTTGGAGGAAACTTTTCAAGGAAAAAATTTTGAATTTTTTTACTTTTCAGATTTTACTAAATCCATGACCTCAGGTCTCTAAGGCCTTTCAGGGACTTGCAAGAGACCTATGCAAGTGCAGGATTCCAGAGCTTAAGCTCTTTAGTTTGATAGTAAAACTACAGTTGAATGTAGTAAAAAGATATGAAGCAAGAAGCAGATTGGCTAATGGCTTCATTATCATTAGTTAAAAATTTTGTAACAGTGTACAAGGATTCTCCTGTTAAATATTAAATCAAGTATTTTTTTTAACCAGCTAGTTCTCAATACTCAATTTTTAATTCCATGTGCAAAAAAATTGACCTATATCTTGACAATGTACTCTTTAATTTCAGGGATTACTACAAAATGTACATGTGGTTGCAGGTGGAATCTTTGAAAGTTTTCTCATTCTCTACAGCCTTCATTCAATGCAGCTTAATCAGAGGGAGTTTCAAGGACGTAGAACTATTCATGCTAAATCATCAGTAGATAAGATTTATGTTTTTTTTCTTCCTTTTCCTGCATTAGAAATATTTGTGTCCTCTCAGTGTCCCACAGTAGGTTTCTAACTGTTTGAGAATTTGGGTTGATCCATTTACTGCTTAAGTTCAACTTGGGGAATATACAAATGCTTTCTTTATTATTTGTAAGGGATAACATACAAAACCTCAATGCCTTTGTGATTCTCTCACTACCAATCTATGTTATAAAGACATAGGAAATAGCAATTTACCTTAAACTCTGTTGGATCTGAGTCTATTTATTCAACCCTTTTATACTTTTTACCTTTATTTGGCTATCATAAGTTATTTTATTTTTATTTTTAGCTGATACAATTTTATTTGAAGCACAGATTGTTCTCTAAAAAACACACCATAAGTACTTGTCTGTATCAATGAATATTTGTCATTTGGCATTTCAGTTTAAACTATTTCAAGTGAACAACACACATTCTTAGCAAGAAACAGAAGGAAATGCTTGATTCCCTGGTGCCAAGGTACAATTTCTGGAAAACAACAATGCCAAAGTGCCCAAGGAAATTCTTGGCAAGCCTGTATATTTTCACATGTTTCACTATTTATTCCCTTGTGGTCAAACCTCTAAACACAAATTCAGAACATTTGCATGATATTGGTCATAGTTCCAATATTTACTCAAAGAGGAGTCATAAAGGTAGATATTCTGTGGGTTGAATGAGTAGGAATGGCCTTAGGCAGTTGTATTTTATCTTACCAATTTTGCTCACTGGGTCCTCTAAGAGGCTTCTTTCTTTAGGACTCTGGGCCCTCACCAAACTATCATATAGGTTGGAGGGATGGTACACTTGAGCTTGGCTGAATTGTACTCTAATATTAACTGACTCAAGCAAAATAAGTGAAGAAGGGCTATACCAATCTACTGCTTTATTTATGGATTGTGTCCCACTCTAGAGTCAGAGTTGCTCTGGCCTTCACCTATTATTAGAGTAATTGCATAGATTGTGTATCCTAAGCCAGAATTCCATGCATGGATAAGGAGCCATTCTCTTTATACTGTCTTTTAGAACTCATCATGGAGAGCTTCCTTATTGGGTTGTTTCATTCTACCTTAAATATTCAAATGCAATGTCTCAGATAAATTCCTAATTACATTTCCTTTATTATAGAATGT
Organism: Mustela erminea; assembly: GCF_009829155.1. Classification (NCBI taxonomy): domain Eukaryota; kingdom Metazoa; phylum Chordata; class Mammalia; order Carnivora; family Mustelidae; genus Mustela; species Mustela erminea. Next base: position 95,790,468 of record NC_045619.1, read on the forward strand.
CTTTAGTCATGATATTGATGGTGGATTGGATGTAAGGTTTCATAAAATTTTGAAAGTTGTATCTTTGCTCATGTATAATTTCTGGTGTGCTTAAAATTAACCAGTAACCTTGCAAACCGTACCTCAGAGATATGAGCACCATCAAACAACCATTCCCAGAACTGAGACAGGCCTGGAAGTTTGTCTTTGACTTTTCTCTCTGCTGAAAATTCTTGTACAAGAAAAGAATAGAAATAGTGACTTCTTTCTGAAGCAACAGTGGAATCTAAATACCAAAATTATCTGTTGACCATGTGCATTCATCTAAAAAAAACAAGTGAATGAGTGAGCATTCAAACACAAAATGACAAATTTTGCGTTCAATCCATATTCTAACTTATGTTTCTATTATACTTCTGCAAATTACTTTCATAACTTTTAAGTATTTTTAATAACTTTTTTCTTTCTTTGCAAACACATTGCGTTTAAATCCTAATGAATTTGTTCTTAATTATCTGGGATTATAAAGCACTGCATGTTAACAGAATTATTCTGATTGAGTTTCATTATATTATTATAGCAGATTTGATCAAGATAAGATAATCAAGCAAAAAGTAAGCATTTAGTGGAATGGTGTCTTCTTAAAGAAATTAATGGGCTGCCTGTGTTTACACAGATGAATATCCTTTAATGGTGGCTGAATAGATACTGATTTTGTCTCAATTATATTCCTGTTTTGTTTTGCTTCTATAGGTGTAAGCACTGAGTAAACTGTATAATAAAGTAGATCACAACTGGAAGTATTGGATCTTTAGAAATATCAGACAGCTCTCTGAATTTGCCAAAAATCACATAATGATTTATAATGAAAAATTGTGATGACCTATTGGCTAACAACTCAGTTAAGTCTTCCCTCAATTTTATGAAGTGAAGAGCATTAAAAATCATCTCACTTACCAAATAATTACTTTTCACTCAATAGATCTCTCAACTCTAAGAAGTTTGCTTAAAATGTTTACTAAAACTAACTAAATCATAAAAAATTAGAGTGCTCTTTTATCATTTAGAAGCAAATTTTTAATCTAGTAAACTCATAAAAGTAGCAAATTAAAAATACACCTTTTTCAAAAGAGTATTTGTGATTAAAAGCTTTGTCCTGTTTTATGTATATACTTGTAAAAACTTTGGAGATGCTGACTTAGCTTGTTCAGTATGTGGGAAAATGATACTAACTTAATTAGCAAAACCAGTCCCTACTCAAACTAATCAGCTAAAATGATTTAATTTCAGTCAGAGAATGTCTGAATTGATTTTCAAGCTCAAATAAACATTTTAATATGCATTTGAAGATTATTATGAAAGCACCAAAACCACTTACAGGATGCATCTTATAAAAGTTAAAATTAAAATCACGTTGGACCCTATTTAGGTCTTTTTGCAAAAAGCTTAAAAACAAGAACACATCTATAATTCCTCAAAGTGGGGGGGGAGGTTATTTCAGTTCTTCCTGAATGTATGTTGTTATCTTTATTATAGAACTCAACTTCCCAGAGGTATGGGGAAGTTAAAACCTGTATGTGTGTGTGTGTATATATATATATATATATACACACACATACACACGTATAAAGGCAGTATTGAATAGGGAAAACAGGACGACATTGAAGCTTATATCTATATCCATATCTATGTATCTATACATATTAAAAATAGAAAAAGTGTATTGAGCCTAACCCATGTATGAGAAGGGAAATAATTAGATTAGAGCAGAGATCAATAAATTAGACACCAGAAATACAGTAGAACACATTAAAGAAGCTAGAAGCTGATTCTTTGAAAGAATTAATAAGATCGATAAACCACTGGCCAAACTTATCCAGAAGAAAAGAGAAAGGACCCAAATTAATACAATTATGAATGAAAGGGGAGAGATCATGACTAATGCCAAAGAAATAAATACAATTATCAGAAATTATGATCAACAGCTATATGACAATAAATTAAGCAACCTGGAAGAAATGGATGAATTCCTGGAAACCTATAAATTGCCAAACTGAAACAGGAAGAAACTGACAACCTGAATAGACCCGTAACCAGTAACAAGATTAAAGCAGTGATCAAAAACCTCCCAAAAAACAAGAGTCCAAGGCCTGATGGATTCCCTAGGAAATTCTACCAAACATTCAGAGAAGAAATAATACTGATTCTACTGAAGCTCTTTCAAAAAATAGAAACAGAAGGAAAACTTCCAGACTCTTTCTATGAAGCCAGCATTATCTTAACCCCAAAACCAGGCAAAGACGCCATCAAAAAGGAGAATTTCAGACCAGTATCCCTGATGAATATAGATGCCAAAATTCTCAACAAGATCCTAGCTAATAGGATTCAATAGTACATTTAAAGAATTAACCGTCATGACCAGGTGGGATTTATCTCTGGGATGCAAGGGTGGTTCAACATTCCCAAATCCGTCAGTATGATACAACACATAAATAAGAGAAGAGAGAAGAAGCACTTGGTCTTCTCAATTGATGCAGAAAAAGTATTTGACAAAATATAGCATCCTTTCCTGATTAAAGCTCTTTAGAGTATAGGGATAGAGGGAACATTCGTCAATTTCATAAATATTATTCTTAATGGGGAAAAGCTGAGAGCCTTTCCATTGAGTTCAGGAACACGACAAGGATTCCCGCTCTTGCCACTGTTGTTCAACATGGTACTAAAAGTCCTAGCAACAGCAATCAAAGAAAAAAACATAAAAGAAATAAAAAATATTCAAATTGGCAAAGAAGTTAACCTCTCTCTCTTTGCAGACAACATGACACTCTATGTGGAAAACTCAAAAGACTCCATCCCCAAATTACTAGAATTTTACAGCAATTCAGTAATGTGGCAGGACACAATCAATGCACAGAAATCAGTTTCTTTCTTATACACTAACAATGAAACTGTAGACAGAGAAATTAGAGAAGTGATTCCATGTACAATAGCACCAAAAACCATAAGATACCTTGGAATAAACCTACCCAAAGAGGAAAAGGATCTATACTCTAGGAACTACAAAACACTCTTGAAATAAATTGAAGAAGACACAAAAAGATGGAAGACCATTTCATGCTCATGGATCAGAAGAATAAACATTGTTATAATGTCTATGCTGCCCAGAACAATCTATATTTTCAACATCATCCTAATCAAAATTTCCAACAGCATTTTTCAAAATGCTCGAATTAACAATGCTAAAATTTATATGGAACCAGAGAAGACCCCAAATCACCAAGGAAATGTTGAAAAAGAAAAAGCTGAGGGCATCACTTTGCCTGATTTCAAGTTTTATTACAAAGCTGTGATCACCAAGACAGCATGGTACTGGCACAAAAACAAACCCATAGATCAATGGAACAGAATAGAGAGCCCAGATACGGACTCTCAATTCCATGGTCAACTTATCTTCACAAAACAGAAAAAAATATCCAATGGAAAAAAGTCTTTTCAATAAATGGTGCTGGGAAAATTGGACAGCTATATCCAGAAGAAAGAAACTCTACCATTCTCTTATACCATACACAAAGATAAACTCAACATGGATGAAAGACCTCAGTGTGAGACAAGAATCCATCAAAATCCTAGAGGAGAATGTAGGCAGTAACCTCTTTGACATAAGCCACAACAACTTCTTTCAAGACACATCTCCAAAGATAAGGGAAACAAAAGCAAAAATGAACTTCTGGGACTTAATCAGGATAAAAAGCTTCTGCACAGCAAAGGAAATAGACAATAAAACAAAGAGGCAACCCACAGAATGGGAGAAGTTATTTGCAAATGACACTATAGATAAAGGGCTAATATCCATGATCTATAAAGAACTTCTCAAACTCAACACCCACAAAACAAATAATCAAGTCAAAAAAAAAAAAAAATGGGCAGAAGACATGAGTAGACACTTCTCCAAAGAAGACATACAAATAAATCACTAACAGACACATGAAAAATGTTCATCATCATTAGCCATCAGGGAAATCCAAATCAAAACCATATTGAGATACCACCTTACACCAGTTAGAATGGCAAATATCAACAAGGCAAGAAATAACAAATTTTGGGAAAAGTTGTGGAGAAAGAGGAACCCTCTTACACTGTTGGTGGGAATGCAAGTTGGTGCAGTCACTTTGGAAAAGAGTGTGGAGGTTCCTCAAAAATTTAAAAATAGAACTACATTATGATCCAGCAATTGTACTACTAGGTATTTACCCCAGAAATACAGATGTATTGAAAAGAAGGGCCATATGCACCCCTGTGTTTATAGTATCAATGTTTAAAATAACCAAACTCTGGAAAGAGCCTAGATGCCCTTCAACAGACGAATGGATAAAGAAGATGTGGTCCATATATACAATGGAATATTACTCAGCCACCAGAAAGGATAAATACCCAACTTTTGCATCAACATGGATGGGTCTGGCGGAGATTATGCTAAGTGAAATAAGTCAAATAGAGAAAGTCAATTATCATATAGTTCACTTAGTTTTTGAAACATGAAGCATAGCATGGAGGACATTAAGAGAGGGAAGGGAAAAATGAAGGGGGAAATCAGAGTGGGAGATAAAGCATGAGAGACCATGGACTTGGGGAAGCAAACTGAGGGTTTTAGAGGGTAGGGGGGTGGGGGGATCAGTGAGCCTGATGATGAGTATTAAGGAGGGCACATATTGCATGGAGGTGCTGGATGTTATATGCAAACAATGAATCATGGAACACTACATCAAAAACTAATGATGTACTGTATGGTGTTTAACATAATGTAATAAAAAACACATCTATAAGCTGTTACTTTGAAATAAGTATAATATGTAGCTGATTATTTGTGGTCAGAATATGACAAAAGATACAATATCATTTTAGTTAATATGTATCAGAATGTGTTTTAAGGGGCACCTCTGTGGCTTAGTCAGCTAGAGTCCAACTCCTGGTTTAAGCTCAGGTCCAGATCTAAGGGTCCTGAGACTGAGCCCCACACTGGGCTCTGCATTCAGTATAGAGTCTGCTTCAGATTCTCACTCTCTCTCCTTCCTGCTCACTTCCTCTCTCTCTCTCTCTCTCTGAAATAAATAAATTAAATCTTGAAAGTGTTTTAAGAATCCGATGTAAATATTCAGCAATATCTTACTTTCTTTTTAGATTCATTATTATGAACTTTTCTTATGAATTTAACAAACAGAGAAGTATGTGCTGCTGAAATATAATTTGTACAACAGCTATCTTAGTATTTATTCATGAATTTAAAGTAAAAATTTGGTACTCTGGTAAATGCTTCAGTTACAATTACAATTAAATACGTGTCAATGATTTGAACTGCTCCATCCGTTCAAAGGTGCTTTTATTTCCAAAGATGTGTCCTAGGAATGAGGAAAGAAAATAGCTGAAAATAACTAATTTAAATTTTGGAACAGTCATCTTTAACAAACATTCATTTTTTAAAAAGAGAGAGAGAGATCACAAATAGGCAGAGAGAGAAGGGGAAGTAGGCTCCCTGCTGAGCAGAGAGCCGGATGAGGGGCTCCATCCCAAGACTCTGAGATCATGACCTAAGCCTAAGGCAGAGGATTAACTCACTGAGCCACTCAGGTGCCCCACATTCATTTTTTTTTTTAATCAATGCTCTCTTTACATTGTTCTCATCGGACTCTCCCTCAAGAGAATGCATTCTTTGTAGTTAGGAGAACTGAAATCACAACATAAATTATCATCACTTCTGCTGTCTATACTACAATGTATATGATTTATGAACACTTAAAAATAATACCTCAGATATCCCATGTGCAAGCCTTCATTATCCCCAACATTCATATGCACAAGACAAAGTTAGGAGGCTTTGTTTTTTGGTTGTTGTTGTTGTTGTTGTTTTTTAACCTTTATTAATCACTTAAAAGCATCTAGGGAAATTTAGTGCTTGGGGGTTTTAACACCTCTAAGTGGTGTAGTTTTGTGAAAGCAGAAGTAGGATAGAAGAATCTACATGATATTTGGACTTAGTACGTATGGAAATTATGGATTGAAATAATTGAATCTCTTAAAGTACTCACACTTACTCTATCTTTTACCCAGTATTACATTTCCCTAATACCTGGAGGCAACTTTAAGTGGTCGTTTGTCATAACTGTCTTGAGACCTCCATAATAACAATATGGGATTGCAGTTTTCTCTATTTCCTTATATGTCTGAACCACCCTCATTTACTAAACTCTCAGATCCTTTGGAGTAAGATACTCCCACCCCCAATTTTAGGGTAGGTAAGGTCTTTTAATTCCCAGCAACTAAGGAAACATTTGAAACTCCTGGCATATAAATTATACTGTCTATATATATTTGTGGATTGAATAAATGAATTCCAGAACAAGTTATTAAGGCATAGGATTGTCTGACTTTATTATAAAGAAAGCTTAAAAATCACCTAGCCTAGTGGTTTTCAACAATCATTCAATCAGGTGAACCAGAGTGTTCATTGACAGAAACAAAAACACTCATTTCTGAGAACCCTTGTGGATGTGAAAATCTGCCTCTCTTTGAAAGTACGATCTCCATGACTGCTCAAGCACAGATATCTGACTCATAATTGGAGATACTCAGAGATGTGCTCAAGGTTGTAGAACTATGACCCTTTTTTTTCCAGCTTACTAAACAGCATTGCCATTTAATCTTCATTTCTCCATTTGAAATGAAAAACCAGTTATCCATTACAAAATGTTTGGAAGAGCATTCCTCTCATTACTTTCCCAACAGTGTGCTCAACATCTAATTTTTGATAAGCAATTAATTAACGAAGACAATTCTTCTTATTAACTTAAACAGGAATGAGCAGGGTATGTTTCAGAATTCTGAAATTCACTTGCATCTTTTTAAAGTGCTCTGCTTTTCTAAGCATTCTTTTGTAAACATGTTATTTTTAATGCTATAAATGAAATTATAAAAAAATGCCATGAATAATGAGTGCTAATGCTAAAATAGCAAAGTCAACAGAAGGTAGAAAAGCTGATATAGCACTTTACCTAACAATGAATCTACAGATTGCATGTTTATTGTAGGAAACTAGTTTTGATAAGTAATTTACTTTTTTTTTCTTTTTTAAAGAAATGTAAGGTGGGGTGCCTGGGGGGCTCAGTTAAGCCTCTGACTCTTTTTTTTTTTTTTAAAGATTTTATTTATTTGACAGAGAGAGATCACAAGTAAGCAGGGAGGCAAGCAGAGAGAGAGAGAGGAGGAAGCAGGCTCCCTGCCGAGCAGAGAGCCCGATGCGGGACTTGATCCCAGGACCCTGAGATCTTGACCTGAGCCGAAAGCAGAGGCTTAACCCACTGAGCCACCCAGGCATCCCAAGCCTCTGACTCTTGATTTCAGCTCAAGTTTTGATCTCAGGGTGGTAAAGTCAAGCCCTGAGTAGGGCTCTGTGCTGGGTGTGGAACCTGATTAAGATTCCTCCCTCTTCCTCTTTTCCCCATCTCTTTCCCTCTCTAAAAAATAAAAATTAAAATTAAAAATTAAAAATAATTAAAGAAATGTAAAGCTCACCATAGCAAATTAGAGTAAAAAATCATGTCAAAACTAGATTAAAATTAGTCATGTAAGAAATTTATAATTTAACATATTTTAAATTGCAGCTTTTATCTGTAAGATACATGAACTATTTTATTTGGAAATCTTAGGGTTAAAAGACCTTAAATGTCTGACCAACCTTCAGTCCTTAAATCTCTCTACAATATTCTTTTTTTTTTTTAAAGATTTTATTTATTTATTTGACAGAGAGAGATCACAAGCAGACGGAGAGGCAGGCAGAGAGGGAGATAGAGGGAAGCGGGCTCCCTGCTAAGCAGAGAGCCCAATGCGGGACTCGATCCCAGGATCCTGAGATCATGACCTGAGCCGAAGGCAGAGGCTTAATCCACTGAGCCACCCAGGCGCCCCAAGACATCTCTACAATATTCTTGATATGTGGTCACATTACTTCTGCTTGAACAGTTTAAGGGCAAGTAACTACCTCTCAAATAATTAAGAATATCTTTTCTACACAGAATCAAGCTTCTGTAACTTCTGCCCCTTCTAATAACCTTCTCAACTGAATATTCTTCAGATCATGTAAAGAAGCCATTGTTTTTCCTAAATCATCTCTATCTGAGCTAAATACACACTTTTTTTTCAGCCATTCCTCATAACATTGTATCAAGTGTTCATGTGTGAAAGCACTCTCCTCTTCAGATAATCTACTTCTATTTATGTAGCCCCCGATATTTCAATGGGAGCTTAATGGAATTTAGGATTGGACAAATCTTTCTGTAATGGGTCTTGCGCATTGCAAGAGCTTTAGCATTTCTGATCTCATCCACCAAATACTAACAGTGCTCCAAATACCCATGAAAACAGACATATTCTAAAATTGCCAAAAGTCCCATGTGAAGAACAGATTTTACCTCAGTTAAGCAGTTCTGATGGGCAAAGGACTTGAATATTTTTCCAAAGAAGACATCAAAGGGCCAACATGGGTGTGAATCATTGAGGAAATGCTAATTAAAACCACAATGAGATTTCATTTCACACCTGTTAGAATGTTTACTATAAAAAAAGTCAAGAGATAACAAATCCTGGCAGGGATGTGGAGAAAAGGGAAACTTTATACACTGTTGGTAAGAAAAAAGTTCATTGCAACCACTATGGAAAACAATATGAAGTTCTTCAAAAAATTAAAATAGAAAGTGATCTGGTAATCCCACGTCTAAGTATATATCCAAAGGAAAGAAAATCACTGCCTCTAAGATTTGTAAGCTCTCACATGTTCATTGCAGCATTATTCACAGTAGCCCAGATATGAAAATAAGCTAAGTGTCCTTCAACAATGGAATAGTTAAAGAATTATGTGTATCTCACATATACATATTGGGATATTGTCCAGCCCCAAAACAAACAAACAAATGGAAAAACAAATCCTGCTATTTATGACAATATGGATGAAGCTTGAGGGCATTATACTGAGTGAATTAAGTCAGAGAAAGACAAATACTGCATGATCTGATCTCACTTATATGTGGAATCTAAAAAGGTTGAACTCAGAGAATCAGAGAGTAGAAGTAAGTGGGGGAGGGGGGATTGCCAGGGGCTGGGGAGAGTGGAAGAAATGAGATGTTGGCCAAGGGTACACACTTTCCATTGTAAGATAAGGAATTCTGGAGACCTAATATATCAAATATTAATAACAGTGTACTATCGGGCACTTGGGTGGCTCAGTTGGTTAAGCGTCTGCCTTTGGCTCAGGTCATGATCCTAGGGTCCTGGGATAGAGCCAACATCATGCTCCCTGCTTAGCGGGGGGCCTGCTTCCCCCTCTTCCCTCTGCCTGTTGCTCCCCCTGCTCTTTCTTTCTCTTTATGTCAAATAAACAAAATATTTAGAAAAAATAAAAATCTACTCTATACCTGAAATTTGCTACAAAAATAGATTGCATAAGTTTTTACCACACACACACACACACACACACACACACACAAGGTAACTATGAGAGGTGATGGATATGTTAATTAGTGTGACTGTGGTTATTATTTCACAATATATACGCATAAGATCATCATGTTGTACACCTTAAACACATACAATTTTAAAATAAGCTCTGATAATGTAGGTGAATTTGGTTTTGTTTTTGTTTTTGTTTTTTGTTTTGTTTTTGTAATCACAAGTTCTCTATTTCTTGAAGTCAGTGTGAAATGTTGACCTGGGTGGGACTTGCCAGTTTTCATTGCAGACAATTAGGATACTTCCTATAATTTTGGTTAATATTAATTATTACCATTATACTAACATACCCATTAATCCCTCAAGTCAGCTCACTTTTCCCATGTTGTATACAAGAATTTCACTACAGATATGGTAAAATGTCTTCAAAAAGATTGGTGTGTTATTTTCTATATTTCTTTGACCTAAATGTATAGAAAGAAAAAGTTTAATTTTAATTGACAAACATATTGGGATCTATTCTAGGCTTTTAAAAAAATCTTTAAATAATCTATTCTGATTTGTTCCTAGAAACCTTCAGAATTTATTACTCAATAATCTATGGAAAACATATTTTTGTTTGTTTCTGAGAAATGGGATTATATTTCTCTCACTCTACTTTTCTCCAACATCTTCTTTGTTCTTTATATCTTATCTTAACACAATGATTTAATTATTTCATCAGCATGTGTCAGTGCTGAGAAATACTCCTTACCCCTCCATATCTATTCTCCATAAAAATATGATTTAAATCTCATACCTATCAAGTGTTTCAAGTGTCATAACTGTCCCCTCCCTTCTCGGGTTTCTCTTCATGACTCTAGTTTTAATTCCCTGAGATGTAGTATCACTCTTCCCTTGGGTTTCTCTTTCCCTTCCAAAAATCCACACTTGTCTTCAGTTTTGGTGATCTTTGGCTTATTTTGTATGTGTCTAATTGCTTTCTTTTTTTTTTTTTTTTGAAGATTTTATTTATTTGACAGACAGAGATCACAAGTTGGCAGAGAGGCAGGCAGAGAGAGAGGAGGAAGCAGGCTCCCCACTGAACAGAGAGCCCCATGCGGGGCCCGATCCCAGGACCCTGGGATCATGACCTGGGCCGAAGGCAAGAGGCTTTAGCCCACTGAGCCACCCAGGCGCCCCTATGTGTCTAATTTCTTACTTTTCTGTACCAAGTGATTAGTATACTTCTCCATCCTTTGGTTTTGCTTTGAACTCACATTTCCAGATGTTTACACTTACTCCTTCACTTTTTCTGTTATTTCATACATTCTGTCTAGGATATTTTAAAACCCTGTTTTAAATAGAAATATTCTGCCAATACCTTCCTCTTTCCTTAAGTATTATGACTCGGTTACTTCTGGAAACCAGTGTTCCCTGTTCATATGTCAGTTCGCTCCTGTTTCTGTTAGCCTTCACTGGAGGTGCTCTTGCCACAAGTAGCATATGGTACTTTCTGGAATTGGTTGATTCTTGTTCAGAAAGACGAGAATAGCATACATCATTTATTTGCTAAGCTGTTCGTTTCATTCACTCATTAATTCATTCATTCATTTTAGACTTCCTTATGAGTACTGTTATAGCTGGATCCACTCATAGAAGTTCTGGATGATGCCAAAGGCTATAAAATATCTTATTGTGAATGTGTATGTGTGTGTGTGTGTGTGTGTGTGTGTGTGTGTGTGTGTGTGTGTTTATTTATTTATTTCCCTGAGTAAATAACAATGTTATAAGATTAAAAATGTATGTCCCAAATTAAAAATAAATAATGAGATTTATCAGACCATTCTTTTTTTTTTTTTTTTTTTTTACTTCATTTATTTATTTTGGAGAGAGAGTGCAGGGGGGAGAGCAGAGGGAGAAGGACAAGTAGATTTCCCACTTAGTGCAGAGCCTGACCTCGGGCTCCAGCCCACAACCCCAAGATCATGACCTGAGCCGAAATCCAGAGTCAGATGCTTAACTGACTCAGCCATCCAGGTGCTCTTCTGAAGGCATTCTTAACCTTTCTTAAAATTTTATTTTGAATTCATATATGTGTGTATGTGTAAAAGATAGTTGTTAAGGAGAGGTTAAACTATAAACACAAAGACCGTCTAGACAACATCATATATTTTATCTAAACCCCCATGAAATTCAGAACATCAGTAAACCCTTGTCAACTTAAAGCTTTTATTTAATTTATGAATGCATGTGGTACAATAAATTCACGAGTGCCACTTACTTAGGGAAACCTGTAAAACAAGCTATAAAACAAAATACCCAGATCTTAAGAGTAAAATTACAGCTTTTCAGTGAGACATGTGATTGAACCACAGTTTTTCTGTTGTGATTACTCTTGGTATATCCAACCCTATCCTTCATTATAACCCAATATTTAAGGGAAAGTCCTCTATTTTACTGCAGGTTTATCTGCTACGATGCTTTCAGCTTAAACCTACAATAGGTTTAAGCCCTAAGTAAACACATTCCCTCATTTAACAAGATTTTAAAACATAGAGTGGCCCTAGAATGCCTCCGTTAGATTGCCCCTTCCCTTTGGTGCCCCTGGAACTTCTAGGCTCTGTGCCTCAGCTTTTCCTTCATCCAGCTCTCCTCATATTCACAAGACGGCTGCCCTGGTTCTTGGTAATATGCATATATGAGGCAACACTTAGTGATTTCTTTGTATCTCTCTTTAAGTAGAGGAGAACGTTTCCCAGAAACTGCTAGATTTCCACTCGTGTCTCACTGGCCAGAATTGTGTCATAGCCCAGCGCCAAGTCATTCAATGGAGAAAGGAATGAGACTATCACAATTGGCTCGTTATGTAAACCAGGATTTACTCCCAGCTCCATCATCCTCTGAGCGCATGGCTGTGCAGAGAAAAGCAGACTCCTGAAAGGAATCCATGTTTTCTGAAAAGAGAAATCAGGAAAAAATGAATGCAGAGTCAATAACCAAGAGTATTAGGCAAAGGCGGACTAATAATTTATTGATGATGACTATTTCTTGGAATGAATAAAGAATACTAACTGTTATCATTCTGTAGAACTTTATACCAGAACTTACATTAAAAGTGCACAAAAGAGGGGCACCTGAGTGGCTTAGTGGGTTAAGCCTCTGCCTTCGGCTCAGGTCGTGATCCCAGGGTCCGGGGATCGAGGTCCACATCAGGCTCTCTGCTCAGCAGGGAGCCTGCTTCCTCCAATCTCTCTCTCTCTCTCTGCCTGCCCCTCTGCCTACTTGTGATCTCTCTCTATCAAATAAATAAATAAAATCCTTAAAAAAAAATAAAAGTGCACAAAAGAGAGTTGGAGCACATTCTCTTGGTACTGTGTCCCTTAGGTTCAAAACACACCTGTCCATACACAAATACATCTACACACAGCAACACTATGTCCTGTCAAATATGGTAGTAGGTAGGGACAGGGATGTTGGGATGTTGGGATAAGTGGACCTCATACCTTTAGTAAGGAATTTTGTTTGCTTAAAATTAGTTTTTACTCACAAACAAAGAGAAGAGAAGAGTTAAAATGAATGGCGATCATGTACATGTCACTAAAATGATCTTTAGCTTGGCATACATGTTATGTTTTTTGTTTTATATATGGTTTAGAGAAGGAGAAAAAGAAACCCAGTAGATGAAACACCTTCTTTAAAACCTTGTCTGCTATGATAAATACTGATATCATTCCAACGAAGTGATGGTGGCATCATATGACAATTCTAAATCAACTTAGAAAATAATTTAATCTAATTAAATAAAAAATAATTACTATCTACTATATAAAATAATTTGTCTTAAGCCTAAGTAAATTATAAATGAGTCACAGTATGCCCTTAGCCCTCCAAGAGATGAAATTTTGGTGATTAGTACAAATATGCAAATAAATATATCACAAAGTAGAATATTAATACTAAAGAGAGAGTAACAAAAGTAGTAGAGAAGCTCGAGGGCTAGGAGATTATATTAGACAGATGGGTTTATGTAATGCATTATGATAATGTTATTTAAAACTAATTTTGAAGAATAGATAGAGGGAAAGAATATAAAATTTCATAGGACTTCATGCAATGTTCTATGTACAGTAAGAGTTATGAGGGGAAGATATCCATGAACAGAAATATATGTTAGCAAGCTTTAGAAATGGTCATATTGCTAATTAGTTGCCTAAGATAGGTACCAACCCTTGATTTACAAATTGAACTTACCTGATGGAAATATGTATGTTTTAAAATCCATTATGAATTACATATCCACATTTAAAAAATTCTATTGAGGTTAAACTATTATAACATTTAATTGAGTATAACAAATTGGAAAAATATCAGAATCACTTTAAATGTTCTGCAGTTAGATCACACTGGGATAATTCTGTGAAACTAAGTAACCTTTTAAGCTTAAGAGGAAAAGAGGGTATTTAGCAGATGTTAACTACTTTCTGGTGTGAGATAATATTAACATTTTATGAAATTTTTTATAGGAACTGGATTTTTTTTCTATTATTATATTAGGTTGTCTTAGACTGCAAGCAGGCAAAAGTCCAGTGTCCATTTGTAAAGTGACCAATAGTTAAAGTTTTATGTCATATCACAAGAAGTTTGTGCATAGTAGCTTCTGGTTTGGTTGATTTTTTTTTTTTTTTTGAGATTTTATTTATTTATTTGACAGAGATCACAGAGAGCCAGGCAGAGAGAGAGGAGAAAGCAGGCTCCCTGCTGAGCAGAGAGCCCAATGCAGGGCTTGATCCCAGAACCCTGGGATCATGACCTGAGCCAAAGGCAGAGGCTTTAACCCACTGAGCCACTCAGGCACCCCTCTGGTTTGGTTGATTTTATTGGCTCTTTGGTCTAATCAGTGACTTAAATATCTCTTATCTTCAAGAACCGCAGAAAGATGACTGTGGCGCCTACAGAGGCATTTTATTGCTTTATAAGACTAAGGAATCTTTTCCCTGAAGCCCCCAGAAATCTTTACCCTAAAATTGCCCCCAAATGCTCATGTTTAAGCCAATATTTGGTAATGGGATTGGTGTTATCATGATTGCCTTACTGTACTTGATTCATTCCCATGAGTTAGGCCTGGGGTGGGGAGGTCACAAAAGAGATTAGGTATTAAACAAAATCAGGATTCATTTAGGAAGAAGGAAGGGGTCATGGCTCTTGCGTAGGGAACTAACAGTTTTAGCAATATAATCTTATTTTTTTTCTGCCTTCTTAAAAATTACTCCAAAGAGCAGGCAATGTAAAGTATAAATATTGAATAATTAAACAGAAACATTTTTAAATTAAATTTTAATTTAATTTAATTAATTCTATAATTAATTAATTAATTATTAAAGTTTAAAGTTTTAAAATTTAATTAAATTAAACAGAAATTTTTATTTTGAAGAAATGAGCATCATACATGTTAAAAGAGATGTAATCACTTGTCCCAGGAAAAATGGCATTTCATGGGAGTGCAAGGCACGCTCTAGCCCAGGCTGCCTAGCAGAGTGCTCGAGCAGTCCTGGCAAACTGTTGCTTTGCATGGCAGTTTCCTTACGTATGAAATGGAATGAAGAAATACTGCCAACTTTTGGAGCGATTACAGAGATTACATGTGCTCTTACATATGAAAAGTTTAGAAATGTGCCATGTCCTGAAGAAATGTTGTTCTGTTTTGTTTTGTTTGTTTTATGTGGCCACTGTGCCAGCCTTAAATAAGTAAAATCATCTTTCCTGGTGGGGAATAATGTAACCTGTAAACACCAACAAGATTGTTTGGCATTTCTGCCCAGGGGCACAGAAGGCTCACTTTTTTAAACCCTTTGATTTGTAGTAAAAGGTTTTGGTAAGATGTCAGTTTGTCTATTCTCCACCCCCACCCCCCATACAAATAGAATGAGCATCTCTTAAAACAGCTATGGTGATGCCAGTTTGGAGCAATCTGTGGTCAAGTGAATATAGAAATGCAGAAGTTTATGTAAAGAGAGGAAAAGATGAGGGAACATAAATATAACCATCTTCTCATTCAAGTAAAAGTCGAGAACTTTTCTCACAACCACACTAATGGCAGACAGGTATTGAGATACATGAAGAAAGAACAATGTTTACTATAAAAGGTGTGGGAAATGAGCTATTGATGTCTAGGTGTATTTTAAAATAGCATTTAGTACTTTATTAAGGTTTTGTAGGTTTATCTTATTGGAATGGTGAGAAGTCTCTTTGGGGAGCTGATCTATCTGCAGAGACCTGAGCATGAGAAAAATAAGCCATTCATATATTAAAGGAAAAATATGTCAGACAGAAGGAACAACAAATGCAAAGATGAGTTGATAGACCATGTCCCCCTCCAGTGCGTCAGATATACCTAGCATATTAACTAACCCCACTCTTGATTTTTATAATTACTCAAACCATTCATTCAAAATCTTTGTATACTTAAAATATGAAATACTAGTTGAATGAGTATACCATGAAATACTAGTTGAGTGAATATACTATGAGTATCTGCTGAAAAGATTCATCTCTTGTAAGTGCTGGATGCGCTCTGTTGAGTCAAACTGGCACAGTTACGATTCAGCAACATTCTAACTGAAGATGATTTACCTGGATAAACATTTATTTATGTATTTATTTATTTTTAAGATTTTATTTATTTATTTGACAGAGATCACAAGTAGGCAGAGACAGGCAGAGAGAGGGGGGGAAGCAGGTTCCCCGAGGAGCAGAGAGCCCGATGCCGGGCTCAATCCCAGGACCCTGAGATCATGACCTGAGCCGAAGACAGAGGCTTTAACCCACTGAGCCACCCAGGCGCCCCCTTGGATAACATTTATATCTCTATCCTTTGTAAAAGCAAGTGTAATAGCTACTTCCTGATTATTAGGGATTCTCCCGTCATGTTTTTCACTGACCTTAAAAGAGATCGCATGGAGAAAGACACCAGGTGAATTTTTAATCCCAACATCAGTGGAGGGATAAACCTCGGGCAAACAAATAGTTAATGAAGAGGTTCCCCTCTCTGTCCAAATTAAAATAGCAACAGTTTTTTTAATTCAAAAAATCTTTTCAAAAAAATCTTTCAAATTTTGAAAGCTCCTGTCAGTAAGAAAAATACTACAGTAGTAAACACAGATAAATTTCTGTAATTGCAAACAACTTTTTCCCAGTCCTGCACTAGTGCTTTTTATCACTTGACTTGACAGGATACCACATATACAAATTTGAAATAAAGCAAATGAAAAATAAATTATAGCAGTTTATCATTCTTCTGTTAGCATTTATGCTATGCATAAAATTTTTATATAGCTCAAATTGATACTCAATTCCAATTCATGGTTTTAGATTGATCAAATATATTTTATGAAATGTTCATTACATAACATATTCTCCAGATTTTCTCACAGCATTTGTCATGTACTCTTGCCATATACAAAGGAAATAAAAACAAGCACTATGAGTTCATATTTACAGAACAGAATAACAATATACAAAGGAATAGACTAATTCATATATATATAAGCCATACATTTTTAAAATATTTAAGAACAACAAAAAAACCCCACTTGCTTATAACTATATGTAAAACTTGAAATTAGAAAGGATATACTGTAGTAATGGTATTCAGAATCCCCAAGACCACTTTCAGGTTTCATGATTAACTAGAAAGATTCACAGGACTCAACAGTGTTTTTTTTCATGGCTATGATTTATGACAATGAAAGAATGCAAAACAGTATCAGGAAAGGGAAAACCACATGGATCGAAGTACAGGAGAAACCAAATGTAAACTTCCAAGAGTCCTCTCCCAATGGAATCACAAAGGATGAGCTTAATCCAGCAACTAGCTGTGACAATGTAGGTGAAGTGTTGTCTATCAAGAAGCTCATTGGAGACTCAGAGCTTGAGGTTCCTGTTGGGTTGCTGGCCAACAGACTCTGGGAAGGAAGGCGAATGTTCAGCATAAACCACGTTGTGAAACAGTTTAGGCACATTGAGCCACTCTTATCGGTTAGGAAACTCTTCTGAAATCCCAAATTCCCAGGTGCCAACCAAGAGCTAGGCTTGCAAGCAGGTCTTTCTGAGGATGAAAGCCTCACATCTGATATGTTAATTCTTTTCTACACAGTAGTGAAAAGTACAAGTTTTTATAAACAGATGACCCTGGTTCCAATTCACATTTTACCCCTTACGTTGTTGTGACCTTGAACAAGTTATCAACACTTGGCATGTCTCAGTTTTGTCAACTGTTACATTGCTCTAATGATCAGATTTCCACAAAAATCATATGTAGTAATGCATGCACAGTTCTTAGCACACTGCCTGCAAAGAGTAATAACTCAATAAATTAATGAATAATTATAGAATAATAATAGTACGTATGGCAACTACCGTCATAGAGCTTAGAATAAGCTCTTGTAGGGACAAGACTCAAACAGGTGAAATACAGGATTTCTAAGTGTTGTGGGGTGTGCATGCGTGTGTGTGTGTGTGTGTGTGTGTGTGTGTGTGACCAGCTAGTATAACAGGAGTTCTAAGAATGGGCACTCTCTGTAATTTGTAAGAATGCGCATAAGCTTCCTCACCAGAATAAGTATTATGGAGCCACGGCCATAAAGGACAGAAGTAGGTTTGAGAAAATGAAGCTGACGTATGAGTGACGACACTGTGATCGTTAAACTGCTCGCTGATGAAGTTCTCCTTTACAGCTTCACGGCCAGCATGAAAGTGACTATTAAGCTTGACACTAAAAATAACGAGATAGTTTAGAAAGCTGGAACAGAAGAAATTAATGGGTAGATCAGTCTGGTTTAGATATAGCCTGATACTTGTCTGAACGTTTTTTAGGAAATAAGACAATTGGATTCTTGCACATCATTTTTTTTAACTGCTCAACAAATATATAGAACAAAACATTTGGATGAACAGTATCTTTGCTCTATTTAGAAATGGGCTCAGATGTAACTCTCAGCAGGTAGAGAATTTTCTTTTCTGTCTTAACTAATGATTAAACATCATGATTACTTGAAAAATATATGCTGAGTAGAAACTTCGATCCTGATTGAATTAATAGATAAATGAATAAATGACCTCAGAGTATAATTAGGCCTGAAATTCATCAACAAGGGACAGCTGTGAGGCTAGCTCATGTTTAACAAAAATCATATGTGATAAGAATTTATTTATTTTCTTGGAACTCTGTCTGTCTTGTTAATACAATATACCAAGCTGCTTGTATGTTGGAGAGAGAGAGGTATTGGATAGCGTTGTGTTTTTTATACCTGATGTTAGATGCCTCCTCAAGCTAATGTTAAGCATTTAAAGATTCTTTACAAAATAAATATATTTTGTTCTATATCATAATTTTAATTAGATCTATAACTATTACAAAGTAGAAATATTTTATGACATTTTATATGTATTTCATATTAAGGGTTTGATTAAGCTTTGATTTCTAAAGAAATCAACCTAAAAACTATATCTTTTTTGCTAGAAAAAATTATAGATGAATTATGTAAATACATCCCATATAGATTGTCTAATAGATTATCACTTAACTAAAGTATATTATTTAAAGTAAAAAAATTTGTTAAAATTAGAACTCTCATTGCATCTTGACTGATATCACAGTAGAAATTATGTCTCTTCAAAAAAAAAAAAAATCAGCACCTCCAAATGTTTTCTTTAGTTGCCACTTTTAATCACAGTCATGGAAAAAGAAGCCTTGATGTGATTATCCTGAACTATAGATATAATTATTTGCCACACGTTGCAAATTAAGTTGTGATTCATTGCCTATATTCAAATTTAAATTTACATCATTTAAGCAAACACATTTATAAATTTTAGTAATTAGTACATTTGTGAGTTATCCAGGCATCACATAGAAAATTGTATACTTAATAGCAATGATACTGAGAAAATTGTTATTAGTCCAAGTAATTGGTAAATGCCTTTGGATTCATTCTGATAGTCTAGTGTATATCAAAGCGTCCATCACAGTTCTTAAAATAACTTTATAATTTCTCCCCTTGTATTATAATAGTTTGATGATTATAGTTGTGTTTTTATTATTTTATTTTGGCATGTGTCAACTGGTTTTATACTAGAATCTCGAGAAATAGTGCATTGAACTGATTTCAGCTGAATTGAATTGAAGTAAAGTGAACTGGTTAAGTAATTTTAAGAAAAGGAACCCACACTTAAGTTGAATAATTAATCAAAGCCAATCAATTTGTTTGTCACAAAAGCAATTTGAATTTAGCTTTGTGCTTTTTAATGAAAATGCTCATTTCCTAAATCATATGAGTTTTTACCATATTAGGGACTGAAATCTATTATTTTCACATTATCTTGAACAATTTTCATTGATTTCCCTCCCCTCAGTTCCATTGTTTTTATAGATCTATCTCTCATATGGTCTTTTTTAGTTTATTTTGGGGGAGTATTAAATGCAAAAGTGGTATTCTATTTTTGAGTTCTTTTTGTCACATTACACCTTTTAAAAAAAAAAGTCTTTTTACCAGTTAGTTTTCAAAACATATTGTGGAGTAGTATTAGGCCATGAAGTTTTTATTTCAAACTTATATTTAAGGAATAAAAACAATAACTACAGTTGTGTAAAAGAATAAAGCTGCATTGACAAATGAATCTCAATGTATTTTAAATATATCCATGTAGAAATTCTCAAATGCAGTAAATTGCACTTAGCAAGTTTTTTAAGTTACAGTATTAGCTAAAAATCATTTAAATTTTTTCTAGGCTAAATATTAGACTGAGAATTCTGACCTAATGTAATATTTTCCCCTCAAAGCAATAGCCCTTGTTTTAGATGAAATATAATTTTAAGTTAAGAAAGACATGTCAAATCAAACTATTTACACATTGAGAGGTCTCATAAAATAGTGTGGGCTTTCACTGAATCTAAGATGCTCTCAAGTTGTCAAGTTGCACCATTATTTTATGATGCACCACTAAAAAAAAAAGTGATTAAAATAAAACACACTTTATTAATATTTAGAAGTTTTATCTTATAACTACCAAAAGAGCTTTTTTAGACACAGTGAAATGTAGATGATTTTAATAATTTTAATCACTCCTGCATTTTATATGTACACACACACATACACCCTACACGCATGCATTGGGAAATGTACATTAAATAAATTGAGTAAAGCATTCCTAAAGCCTCTTTCCATTCAGTGTCTGGCTCCCCTAAATTAGTTTTTGAGTCTGAGTTCTCAGTGTTCATGTTTCACACATAAGACTAGAAGGTTTTTTAGACAATAGTCAGTGTTCATATTCAAATTCCTCCTTCAAATGGCCCTTAAATTGTTTGATTGAATTATGAGGAATTGCTATTGTCCAACCAAGCCACAGAAATAGCAACCAAATTCCAGCATGCATAGCGGCAATAGCTCCATCGCTACCTATGACCCCCACCTGATGAACAGGAACTGTTTAACAGACCTCAAGTATGAGACATCTTTATTTCTAACATAATATATGAGAACAGTTGGTATCTTAGAATCAAGGAAATATGGTATTAGAGAAAAGTCATACTGTGGTATAATGAAAAAAACTGTTTAAGCTCTAATTAGGAGAATCTCTGGGTGTGTGCTCATGTATTATTCTAGAAAATAAAATTATAACACAGACAAGTCATTTCTATAATCTCTAGATTATTGTTACATAAATTTGCCTACACTTATTAAGTATTTTGATAGTGTAGCCAAGTCCTATTGAAAATCTTTTCCATCAAAAGTCAAATGATTATGGTCATAAACTATATGTTAAACACTTCTGATTTATTATATATTGTCATATATATGGTTAAAGATAACCAGTCAGAGTGATTAGGAAGTATTGAAAAGTCTTCATTATATTCTATGTGGACTAATATTTTTCTTTTATCATTAAAATGTGCTTTCAAAATTAACAGCTGTTAAAAATAAATAAGTAAATGACCCAGCAACTGAACGTTTCTTAATTTCCTCTCTACCACAGGTCCCATAAGTAGTGTTCTGGTGAATAAATATGGTAGCCGACCAGTGGTGATGGTAGGAGGTTTATTATGCTGTTTGGGAATGGTCACAGCCTCTTTTAGTACCAGCGTAATAGGGCTTTACCTCACTACTGGATTCATTTGTGGTAAGTCAAGTTTTGTTTTCTGCATATTCTCTTAACACTTTCATTGTTCGCAAAGGTCTATAAGAAACATAAACAACAGAACATTCATATTGTTTTCTTTGACTTTACTTTTGATATCGGATGCTATTTTAAAGTATTTTCATCTAGTACACTGAAATACGAACTTGGAATGGCCAATCAAACTTATTTCAAGAAATGGAAAAAAGTTATCACATACCTTAGGTGCTATGATATCAATGCCAAAAAGAAAACAGTTTTGATTTAATTTTACCATTTCACTTTTATTTATCAGCCAGTTAAGATGGTATTCTGGGACACAGACTTCCTGGCATATAAAAAGCTTCATTTTTTTAAAAGTTGTTTTTCATTACTTATTACTATTTAGAGTATCTGACTTATCATTCATTATAGGTTAAAAAGGATGCCAAAAGTTATTTTCTGCATGCATTGACTTAGCTCTAACAATAGAATTCTTTTTGTTTGTGTTATGGTTAGTGGTAGGGCTCTATATTGGTGCCCCTTCTTTTCCTTACAAAAGATTCTAATTGTTTAAAGGCTCTGTAAGGCACATTTGCCACTAAACACATGTTTTTAAATGTCATACTGTCGTTCTATTACAGTTGTTCCTCATGCGTAATGTCTGTTGACTCAAACTGACCTAAATACGTACATTTGGAAAAAACTGTTTTTATTAGACTCAACAGTAAACTTCTTTAAACAAACCTACACTCAAAGTCTTAAGAAAAATTAGATTTTAATATATAAGGAAACTGAATCTTTTCCTTATGCTCCCAGAAAAACGGTAAATATATTCTCTTTTTAAAGTAATTTTAGATCAGTCTAACCTTACACTTTTATATCATTTGATGAAAAAAATAAAATGTATTAAAGCCTATAGTAATAGTGATGTTACAATATTTCTCTTTACAACCTTTCCACAACTGTCTTCCTTTTTGATGTAGTAAAACACCTTTTGACATTATAAATGAGAATTTCCTAAGAATTTTTATAGTACAGAGAATGTCCTTTCTTTGTACAGAAATACTATATGTTACACTTGACCACAGGAGTCAGGCTGGGCCCACAAGTGATGTATTATGGAAATATGATTTTGTTATTACTCTACCACAAATTTTAACAACATTTTATATTATTCTAACTTCAATTCTTGAGTCTTGAAGGGTTTGGTGCTTCTAGAATCACTATGAGAGGTTTATCTTAAGGCATTATCAGCCAATACAAAATACAGTCTAATTTTTAAACCCAATTTAGCACATATTAACTGATCATGGGCAAATTAGCCTCTTTATGATGTCAGTGTCCTTGTTTTTAAAATGGGGAAAATTATAATCTCTTTCCTTTGGGAGTCATTGGAATGATTCATCTAAAAAATGAATGCATAGTGCTTTACAGAGTACCAGAACTTTGTTACTTTTAAATAAATACTTGCATATAATTATCATCATATGTCATTATATAACCTCTTGCAGTCCTAGAACTTACCTGACTTTGGCAAAACCCTCTTTGTTCTTGTTGAGGGGATTAGAACCCAGGAAGTCTAGGTGTTATGTCCAACACTGTATATAGGAAGATAGCGGAAGCAGCGTCAGATCTTTGGATTTCAAATCTCATGTTCATTTCACCATGCCAGAATAGGAAATAGATGGCCACCATCTCCTAAGGAGAAATTGGATTAATACCCGAAGGCAAAACTCTAGGTGACCGAATGGGGTGAGGGGTTGGGGGAGGGTGGCATTAGGTAAAGAAATTTGAACTTCAAAACAAAATTCCTGCATTTTATTTTGGATTCTTCCATTTACAAGCCACTGACCATAGGCTGGCTGGCTGGCAGTTTTCTTATTTATAAATTACACTTATTCTGCGTATCTCACAGGTATGGGCTGTGATAGCATCAGAGAGTGTACTGCCCTATTACTCTCCAAAGCTCTTGGTTACTTTTTGTTAGCTTTTAGGGACCCTCCTACTCATAGAAAATATATGTATCAAAGGTTTGCAATAAGTATTTGTACTGAGAACTGAGTTGTCCCTGAGTCTAAAGAGTTAACCACTTTGCAGTACTCTCAATTTACATAAATACATTACATAAATTGCAGAATTCTTACTTCTGTAACCCCTAAACTAAGACAGAATAATGCCTAGTCTAAGAGGAAAAGAGAGATACCTTATCTAAATCAATTTTACATGCTTTTTAAACCAACGTAATCATCACTATCGCTAAATAATACTTTGGTAAGCTATTAGAAATAATTCCTCTCTCATAGGTGACATTCAGCACTGTCAAGGGATTCCCTTGGAATCGGTAGGAATAGTAGGGACCTTTGGATCATATAAAGAATTAGTTTTAATCCCTGAAATAAAAGGTTTAAAGCAAAAATTTTATTTTTCAGTCAGTACACATGTGCATCTATATTCATGAAATATGGAACATGAAAGATGTAGAACATGACATTAATGGCATTAATTTATTACTCTTGTTTATTATTTGCATAGTTCTGAAAGAAATACCTGTGGAGAGACCTAAGATTTTCATAAATGACAACCTTTTTAATCTGTTCACTCTGTTCCACTCTTAAAAAAACAGTGTTCACATTTTAAATGTACTCTTGCCACAGGAAGAAATCTATTCTATATATGTGGTATAAATATAATGCATATAAATATATATGTTTATGTACATAAAGAGGATTAATTTATCTGTGGTATTAAGTGATTGTAATTAAGAACTAATCATTTCATCCTAATTTCAACCTATTCTGTGATTATGGAAATATCAGTAGATGTCCTTGGTTTTATTTTTCTGCTTTCACATGAAAGGACTATGAAGCTGTCATCGGTATTAGGTATCCAGTTGTGGGAACCTCTTTGTTTATGCACAATTCCATGATATTTATAGTTATCAAAAATTACTACCCACTTTTGCACTTTTAGTTCTGCCTTCCCCCTTGAATGTACATTTTAAGGAGTAATTCCTTTTGTGAGTGACATAATGTGTTTGTGTTTTTCTTCCTTTTGTTCTGTTCTCTTTAGGTTTAGGTCTAGCCTTCAACCTGCAACCCGCCCTAACAATCATTGGCAAATACTTCTATAAGAAACGGCCCATGGCTAATGGCCTCGCCATGGCAGGAAGTCCTGTTTTCTTAAGCACGTTGGCTCCTTTCAATCAGTACCTTTTCAATACTTTTGGCTGGAAAGGAAGCTTCTTGATTTTGGGGGGTATACTGTTGAATGCCTGTGTGGCTGGGTCCCTCATGAGACCCGTTGAACCCAAACAAGTTGCCAATCAGTCTAAAAATAACATTGGCATAGGAGTGGATGACTCAGGTGTGAGGAGCCACAGGAAGAAATCAGCGTGGGAGATAGTCAATACGTATTTAGATTTCTCCCTTTTTAAGCATAGGGGATTTCTGATATACTTATCTGGAAATGTCATTATGTTTCTAGGGTTTTTTGCCCCCATTATATTCTTGGCTCCATATGCTAAAGACCAAGGAATTGATGAGTATTCTGCCGCTTTCCTGCTGTCTATTATGGCTTTTGTTGATATGTTTGCTAGACCTGCTGGAGGACTTATTGCAAACTCTAAACTTATCCGCCCCCGAATCCAGTATTTCTTCAGTTTTGCAATCATGTTCACTGGAGTGTGCCATCTCTTGTGCCCACTGGCAGAGGACTACACCAGTCTGGTGATATATGCTATATTTTTTGGTCTTGGATTTGGGAGTGTTAGCAGCGTCCTCTTTGAAACTCTCATGGACCTGGTTGGCCCTCAAAGGTTTTCCAGCGCTGTAGGACTTGTCACAGTGGTGGAGTGTTGCCCCGTTCTCCTTGGTCCTCCTCTTGCTGGTAAGAATGATTCTCATCCAGAAAAGCAAAAAGCATAAAATGAATATCAACTAGCCAGGGCATTCTTTGTAGTGTATGATGGGGCTTGTAATAATAAGTAGTAATAGCCTGAAAGACTGTGGGTGTGTTAATTTTAGGTTTTATTATATATGTATTTTTAAATTTCATAAATGGATGATCTTAGACCTAAATTTGTTTCAGAGCCAGGACCTGTGAACTTAAGAAGTTAAATTATACTGATATTTAGTAACATAATTTGCATATTTTTACCCATAGCCATTGTTTTGTGCTTATAAAATTGTGTCATAATAATAAAATTCCACTTTTTCTTCATTCTGTCATTGACTAACAAATTTCTCTTCTGCTTACATTAAAATGAGTCAAAAGTGTAAAATAATGCTACTAAAGGTCAGGATCTATTTTTTAATTAGAGTACATACATTGGCTATATTAATATCTTACATGCCTAAGCATAGCATACTTTTATAATATTGCCGACAGAAATATATATATATACATATATATATACATATATACTCATATATATGTATGTGAAATGCAGTATGGAAAAGAAATTCATTTTGAACAGATACATTCCACATTTATAAATTATAGTGGTTACCTATAGATTTTAAGATCTGAGATATTATAATATAAAAATTATATATTTATATATTATTTTATAAAAATTATATTCTATAAATAGTATATTATATAACATATATATAAAATTATAGTGGGTACCTATAGGTTTTAAGATCTGAAATATTTTCAGTGATGCCTATGAAAAGTATCTGTGCTAAATGTACAAGTGCATTTTTGAAGCTAAGACTTTGTTCAGTCTTAGACTTTAATGCTATAAATTAAATTAAATTAATTTAAATTAAAACATTAAACATTAAAACATTTAAATTAAAAAACATTATTTTCCAGTACATTGTTTTGGTTAATACTAAACTTAGGTATTCACTTAGGCTCTTGGCCTGACCCCTAGTGGTCATATTAACTGCCAGGTTAAATGTAAATATTTCCAGTTTTTAAACTGCTTTCCTACATGACATCAAGGTATCATTTTTAAAAATTCCAGGATAGTTAACAGACAGTGTTATATTCATTTAAGGTGAACATTATAGTGATTCAGTAATTCCATACATCAAGAAATAATTTTGAATTGGGAAAACTTGTATTTAATTAGTTGATCTTTAAGTATCATTGAACTTTTGCCTTGCTTTTTCACTTGGCCAAGAACTAGTGGCATTCTTGCCACTCATAGGCATCACTGAAAATATTTCAGATCTTAAAATGTGAGTGGCTACTCAATTTTTCCATCCACGAGGGCTGTCATCTTATATCTAGCACAGATGTTTTGGGTGGTATATCTTTTAATATTGGCTGTACTATGGCACCAAACCAATTTTCAGAAGGAATGAAAGTTAGTCTTGTTTATCAGCTAATTGCTTTTGTTGCATAAGACAACTATAATTGACCTGTCTTTGCCTACAGAATTAGTTTACTAAATGGGTTTTAGAAGCCTATTAATTAGCGGCGAAATTTTTAGTATCAAGAGAGAATATTGTATTTCACCAGCCGTGGTGAGAGTAAAAAAAAATTAAGTCAGGTCAACAGGCATAGTGGGTAGGCTCTAAGAATGAAAATGAAGGTATCTGATTTGAATGTTCCTACCTGCGCTGAGAACCTGTATTAATAACATTTATATCAGTCAGTGATCTTGAGTGCTTCTTGTGTTAATACCGCCAAACCATTACACAAGTGCTGGCAATGGCAAGAATCCATTTGGGGCTCCTTTTTGAAGTTCTCAGGCCATAGCCATAATAAATCCATTTTTTTTTTCATCCTGTTTCTGTCTTCTGGTATCCCTGATCCTCCTTGACTTTTGGACTGGCTTCTTCTCTGTAGCCTTTGATCACTGATAGAACGGTCTGGCGCATGGTAGGCACTCCGTAAATATGTTTGAATGAATGACTATCATTGTCATTACTTCTCACACCATTGCTGCTGTTGCTGCTACTCTTGTTTGTAAAGCCAGAGTGGAAGATAGGGTATGATTTTTAGTTTTATTGTTTTCAGCTCAAACTTCCACTGCTGCACTCACAATAACTGAAGCTTTAGTTCTAGAAATGTGTCTGGTTTCTTGGTGATGCTAAAATAAATTCCCCAGACACTTAGAAAGTATGTTGATACGGCAGCCCACAGTGATACTATCTCTGATGGGGCCACAGACCTAATGTTTATGTATTTAGGAGTATAACAATCATCGTATGAATAAAAACAATTGACTAAAGCTAGAATGGAAATTTAAGTTATGCATTTTGTTATGTTTATGTATATGGCACACTCAACCTATTCCGCCATTTAACTGATCAAAACAGAGAACTTTGTTCAAATAGGCAGTTTCACAAGTAGCTAAATTTAATAATGAGCCACTAACTTATATTCTAGCCAGAATAAATGAGATTCTGATTAAAGAATCAGGCCTATATCAAAATCACCTAGAATATGCATATAATAAATAATATGGACTTGCCTATACTATCATTGTTAAGAATTAGGTACCTGCATAAGCAAGAAGCAAAATTAAGTATAAACTGAAGTATTTTTAAAAGTCAGTAAACCTGGGTGCCTGACTGGCTCAGTTGGTTGAGTGTTCAATGATTGGTTTCGGCTCAGGTCATGATCTCAGGTTGTGAGATCAAGCACCACATCAGGCTCTGTGATGGGTGAAGCGTCTGCTTAAGATTCCCTCTCTCCCTCTCCCTCCGTTTGTCCCCCGGCCCGTGCTGGCTCTCACTCTCTCTCTTGGGGAAAAAAAAAAAAGATCAATAATTCTTCAGGTTATAGGGTATCAGGCTAGTTTTTAAATGTTCTTAATAATCAAATGTAATAAATACTTTCTTCCTGATTTGTCTGGCCTTAATAATTTAGATTCATATAAACTAAAAATTGTGATTAGCTCAAAAAGTTATGATATGATTCTTAACCAAGAGGTATGTATGGTAAAGCTCTTTTGCAGAATAGTTAAGAATCTGAGTTTCAGACAGACCTTGGTTGGATTCCAGATTCTGCCACTCACTGGCTATGTAACCATAATCAAATTATTTCATAGTGATCTTGTAAGAATTAAATGAGCTATAACCTCATTTAAAAGTGTTTAGCCTAAAGGGGCCTGGGTGGCTCAGTCGTTAAGCCTCTGCCTTCAGCTCAGGTCAGAATCCCAGGCTCCTAGGATTGAGTCCCACGTAAGGCTTCTGCTAGGCAGGGGGTCTGCCTCTTCCTCTCCCTCCTCCCTTTCCCCCACACCTCCATGCTCTCTCTCTCGCTCTCTTTCTCAAATAAGTAAAAAATCTTAAAAAAAAAAAAAAAAAGTGTTTAGCCTAGTGGTGGGCATAGAAAAAGCATTGAGTAAATATTATGGCATGTCAAGAACCTTTAAAAAAGCCTTTGGGTCTTTCCTAAAAAATGTGAATTTTTCCTTTGTATTGAAAAGAAGCGTGGGAAGGATGAAGCAGTCTCCATGTATAAAAGTTAACAGATAGATATATCTATTTTAGACACACAGATACAAAAAACATGCCTCACACATACATGTATTTATGAATATACATGCAAACAGACATATACCTATTTTGTCTTGGTTGTACATTTTTATTGAGGGGGATAATCTTCCTTAAATTTAATATACTGGTAATATAATGCTATGTGTACATATATGCCTTTTTTATGCATAGGTAGAATTCATAATCTAGAATAGCTTTTGTTAAAAGCTCATGCAATATTAACCTCAATAAGAAATGGGTACATACTTTGTGGAAGAATTTACTGGAAAATGTTATCATTTTATAGCTGTTTTATTATGCTTTCTTAAAAGATGTTTTCTGTCTGTTAGGTAAATTGGTGGATCAAACTGGACAGTATAAATACATGTATATAGCCTGTGGCGCTATTGTGTTCCTCTCAAGTGTGTGGCTGCTCATCGGCAACGCCATAAACTACAGATTGCTTGCAAAGGAAAAGAAGGAAGAAGAAAGGAACAAGAAACTGCATACACCCGAGTCCAGAGAGTCTGAACCCTTGAACAAATCTAAACACCATGATGTTGATGTCAAAAGTACAAGAACAGAGAATAATTCCTCCGAAAGAGAAACTAATATTTAACAAGAATCACATCTCTGATTTCAGTGTTTATGACTTTCTTAGGAGTATTTTTTTTTTCAAAAATTGGGAAAGTTTTTACTTGAAATGAGGAGTCATAATGAAGGATGGAGATGAGATTTTCCTCGATGGCAGGTTTTTATAGGTTTGTTTTTTAACGCTTGTTTGGATAGTTCAATTTTGAGATTTTGCCTAGAAGGAATCCATGTAGTGGGTTTATTTCCATACATGACTCTGGTTGTCATGGTTAAAATAATTTTAAAGTCTTCCAGTGACTTCCAGTCTTGGTTATAGAGATCTGAATCCCAAACCCCTGGTTCAAGTACTTAGAAGGTGTATGTTTAATCTAATAAGAATACCCTGTCCAAATTTAATTTTTTAGTGTTGAATGGAATTGAGGGAAAATAAATTTTCTTCTAGTGTGCATGCACACACACACACTGACCTATATGTACACATGTGCAGAGTATCCAATGAACAAGACAAGTAGGTTCAAAAAGAATATTATCACTTTTTTTAACTTCCACTGAGAATGAAGAAATCTGTTATATCTGCACACTACTTTACAATGTGAATTTTAAAGATAAGAACATCAGTGAAAACGAGAACGATCTTAATTTGAAAATGCAACTAACTCCGTGAAAAAAATTTGCATGTATAAAATAAATTTGAAAAAAAGAATTTCATTTTAAACCATTATTTCTGAACACTGTTAGATTTGATTAATCCATGCACGTGATTTCTTTGAGGATGGTCATTAGTACCTGGTGCTAGAGAATGGAACTCTCAAATAATTTTCAGAATTCTTACTTCATATGTAAATCAAATTAAAAGCCTAAGTGACTGCTCGCAATGAGCTATGTTCATTGATTTTAAAAGGATTTAGTTACAAATCCAGAAAGTAATAACCAGGGATTTTTTTTTTATCAGAACTCAGTCTACACTCACTGTCAGACTGAGACTTCAAAATAGAATATACCAGAATCCTGGTCGATAGGCTGACAAATAGGCCAAATTCTAATTTTTCCCAACACGTAACCGTGATCAGAGGATTACTGTTAGGAATGATCTGAGCAAAGCTGACTGAGAGTGAGAGGTGCTTATACTGAGGCTTCCCGGTTCTGTCATTTCTCACCCCTCCCTAAAATGCAAAAGCAAAACACCCAGAAACCCAAACAGGCCTTTCACTCCGCCACTGAAATTCCTCAGGCTATAAGGAATGGCCTCACTTCGAAATCCCACCCCCTCCTGATGAGACTTCCTACCGCCTGGAAATATAACTGGGAGACTGTGAGAAAAGGTTTCTAGAACTGGAGGCCGCTCATGACTCCGTATACACACTTGTGAAGTTTATCACAGGACAGCAAGGGGCCTGCAACATTGCCCGTTGCTGGCCGGTGTAATTTAGCAGTTTCTCATTTTTGTAACGATGTTAAAACTTCTGAGAATCTGAATCACCCTTGAATGTTCAGGCGTATGATAGTTACTGTGCACTGAGAACTATAAATACCATTGAGAGTAATACAGTACTTTTAAACAAGAAAGAATTTGTGCCTTAGGGCTAAAGTCATTAAGTATTTACATCAGTAAATCTGAAGTTTAAATTAAGAGTATGATTAATGAAAAACATTTAGTGCTTGATTATTGAAGTGATGTTACTCTTAAGATGTCAAAAGGAATTTGCTGTTCATTTTTTTTTTTTTTAATTGCAGTGGAGGCAGATGGTATCTTATTTCCTATAAGATTACACCTGGACACCAAGCTTTTGTGATAATTAACATTAAGGATTTGATTTGTAAAATGTATGCACTGGCTAAGCATGTGGCTCATATTTAGGAAGCTATATAAAGTCCTATATTTCATTTAGCATTCATTTTGTTTGCAGATGAAGAGGAATTTGTATTTTTTTAAATATTAAATAAAGCAACTTGTGCCAATACCATAGGTAAATAAATCAGGCAAAATGGGGCAGTGTATGGCTGTTTTTAATTTCAGTTTTCCCCAATCTTGAGTCTTGAATGAGCTGCTTTCATTTTATTAAGTGCTTTTGTATAGAACTCTGACTCGTCATAAGAAACGCAACATTATAAATTCTGTAGTAGCTCCCCAATCTTAAAACATTTCCCAAGAAATGCCTTCAATTCTCTGAGGATATGTATTTAGATTAATATACATATCAGATCCCAGGGGAAATAAACATCAGAGTAATGATAGTGGGATTTGGGCCCAAGGCTTTAGTCCTTTTGTGCCTTCCTCCATGGAAGAAGGTTCTTTTATGTATTGATGAGGTTTATGTCAGGTGAAAACTGATTCTTATCTGTTCTGTTGGTCTTCGGTCATCTTCATTAACTTTTCATTTCTAACACTGTATATTGTTGAAAAAGAAAGGGAAGTAAAATTGCACATTCAAAGCACATAATAATTCAAAGCCATGCCCAGCAACAGCTCTACACAAAGTTACAAATACGCACACATGCTCATTCTCACAGTTATGTTGAAAATTAATTTAGAACACACTTGAAACAGTGACATAGACTCATGTACAGGATTGGGAATTATTTCAGAGTAAAATAATTATCTAGTCGTTCACTTTCTCCACTCCCTTGGACTCGGGAGTTTATTTGTTGCTTTAAGAGAATCTTTCAGAGACCAAGAAGAGAATATCAACCCTGAACATTCACACAGTCTAGAGGAAGCAATATAGTTGGCCTCTGAGTCTGCAGTGATCCGTGTAGACCATTATTTCTTTCCCTAGGAGTGACAGGTTTTAGATGTTCAAGATGTCATGAAATGAAATCAGAGTACACCAATAAAATTCATTTTAGTCCCATTACCCCACTGGGGAATTGTTAAGAAGGGAGGTTATCAACCAGGGTACTAAAATAATTCATAATCACTAGCTGCTTTAAGTATTTTTCTATTGTGGTAACTAGCAGCCCATGTTTTTCACAACTGAACCTTAAATATTCCTTCGCTAAGAATTTTGGGTATAGACTTGTCCTGACCTATCCCTACCCTCTTTCCTCATCCTTTTTTTGGGGGGGGGGGGGTCCAGTCAACACACGTTTAAGAGGCACTGGGTTAGGTTCTAGTGTACTTCAAGTTGGAAGACGGTGTTTTCTCAATGTAGATTTCCATGAGTTTCACTTCTTTGGTATCAACATCCACCTTATCTCATGTCTTATCTCGTGCCCCACCTCTAGACACTAGAAAACCAGTCAAATAAGTTTGATAT
The DNA here is from genome assembly GCF_009829155.1 of Mustela erminea. Classification (NCBI taxonomy): domain Eukaryota; kingdom Metazoa; phylum Chordata; class Mammalia; order Carnivora; family Mustelidae; genus Mustela; species Mustela erminea. The sequence continues at coordinate 95,823,367 of NC_045619.1, forward strand.
ATTTGAGTGTGCTCTTTAAAAAGCTAGATTTTTTTTTTTTTTTTTACTCCTCCTCTGGCTGCACATGACAATTGAGGATACCGAAAAAAGATGTATGATGTAAATGTAAGTTTTTATATTGATATTATAAAATGCAGAGAAATCCTTAATCAGTTAATTGAAAATTACTTTCCATCTAAACTACCTTTTTTTAAAAAAAGTTCTCTCATATGTGTATCATGTTGCATACTTTTAATAAAACAAAATGAAAAATCATGATCTTTAGGTTCCATTTAATAGGGAGAAAGGGTATAAAGTGAGAAGGGAACTAATATTTAAATGTACATTTTACCTACATAATACCTTTTAATATTCAAACCAAATTATAAGTAGAGCTATTGACCTGATATAACAGATGAGAGAAACAAAACAAAGATCAGACACACTAAGTTCAGCTAATTACCCAAAGTGAAAAGCAGTATGTGACAGATACAAAACTAAAACTCGGATTTCTCTAAAAGCAGAAAGAGCCCCTAGGGTGTTCACTAGCATGCTGTCTTCAATAGAATCTATAGAAGCAAAGGTAGATAAAATATAGATACAAAAAATTTAAACCCTATATAGCCAACCAATTAGGTTTAACTGCAATTTGTATCTTGATTTATTTAGTGTTCATTAGAGACTGTTTGCTATAAACTGAGTATATAATTTCAAGTTGCCTGCTTTTCTAGCCAATGCAAATTATACCAAATAATGGTAATGATTGTATAATAGCCATAATTGTTTTAATACGACTTTTTGCACGAATATAATGACATATTTATATAACTCAGGGATAATATATTTTCCCTGAGGTTGGATTTAGAAGAAAAATGTTATTTTCTATTATGGACAAGTAATTCCCATATTGGTTGCTACTTATTATGACTCAAAAAGTACTTCACACAAAACATTATATTAGAGTTACAGAGATTCCCATTTAGAGGATCATCCAAGCTACCAAAGAAATTTAAAAAGATTATAAGATATGAATGATTTGGTTCATCTACAGAGTATGTATTTATTTTCATCATTTAATGTAACTGCCACTGCATCCTAACTGATTTTTCAAGTTTCCTGGAACATCTGTTACTGCCATTTTCCCCTCTGACCATTTGTCCTATAGTCAGAACAAATGTCCTTGCTTTTGTCCTTTCCCTCTAAGACTTTTGACATCCTTAGAATCGTGTTCTCCTTTGCACTATTTTAGATACTGTACTTCTAGTGCATCTTTCACAAAATCACATGTGCTGCATCTGGTCTTAATCAGTTGTGATGTGTAGGAATGGCTGTCTTCCTGGAATCAACAGTATGTACTTTTGACCATGACCTCTCCTCTTCACAAGTGAGGGAACTCCTGTGACTGGAGGCTTGAGGTATCCTGGATAAGGAAGGTGCTTATAGAGAAGACATATTGTTAATAGGAGTCTTCCTTGTGCATGATAAATATATAAATGAATACGATTTTTTAGGAATCTAGAAAAAAATCAGTCTTCCTGTCCTTGGCACTAACTGTCTTGGATGTTTCTAATCTTCTTAAAAGGCCTCATGGCTTTGAGAAACAAAGCTTACCATGATAGCACAGGGCCATTACATACCTTATACACTCTTTCAATGCAGTGAGATCCCCGATGCATCTTACCAAGTTGATTCCTTACCACCACACTTCACAGCACCAAGCAGCATCAAAATTATTCAGATATAAATTGAAATTAGAATCTTTATTCAACTCACTTTGTTTTTTAGGTTTTGATTTTTACAAATCCATGTGCACGGTCTCCCTGCACTTAAAAGCTGAGAGGCTCAATTATCAGTAATTATAGTGCTTATATAATCAAAATCAGAAATGATCTTTGTTGATAATTAAAACAAACAATTTGCTGAGCTCACGTCATTTTTTGTAGCTCTCATTTTCTTTTCTTTGCTATCAGTTGTTTGTACACTGTTTAATTTTTAACTCCTTCAAGGTCCTGCGATCTGGTTTATGTGAGTCTTCCCCCACACTGCCTTGCCTTTGCTTTATTCCACATCTGTGCAGTTCATGAAAGCATTGTTATAGTACTGAGAATCATGCTTTTTAGGTCTCTGGGTTAAGAGGAAAAGTAATATTGCAAACAGAATTTTTGGTATTAATATTGAGCATACGGGGATTTTTTTAGACTGAATTATTTTTCCCATCCCAATCCTGAGCCACCTTACCTTCTTATCTTCTTTCTCATAATTATTTTTTAAAAGGATTTTCTTTCCATTATTTTTCACAATATCTAGTCCAGCTTCTTCAGCATTTTTCATCAATTCTGGGCATTTTTAATACAGAACTCTTGTTTCTTTGGCGGGTATAGTTACGCTCCCCTGTCTGGTGAGCGCCATGTTTTTCAGTCTCCACATGTAATTGGTAATAGTGTGACTAGCATTCAGGAATATTTCAATAGGTGATTAATTGATTACCTTTTCAGCAAATACTTTTCTTCATATAGCAAAACAAGCTTTTTTGTTTAAAATTCAAATATGGCAAAAATAAGCTAAAGAAGCTTTGTATGAAAACACTGCTACTCAATATTCTATCAAGACGTAAGTTGATAAAAAGTTCTGTTCAGATGAACAAAAGATCAGAATTCTTACATGAATTTCAGGGTGAATTTTGAAACATATTTCTCCAAGCCTTTTATTCTGGGTTTGTTGTTATTTTACTTTCATATGCACCTAAGAAAGATTTTGAAGTTAGACCTAGTTTATAGGGCTTGTTCATTAGAGTATGACTTTTGGATATACTATTTAAAGGACTTTATTTTTCTACCACATGCTTTCCATTTGTAACTAAAGTATGAAGATTTATGAATTTAGTGAGAAAGGACGTGAACTAAAGTGTTTATTTGGGGGGCACCTGGGTGGCTCAGTTGAGTGACCGACTCTTGGTTTCAGCTCAGGTCATGATCTCAGGGTCGTGAGATTGAGCCCTGAGTTGGGCTCCACGTTCAGCGTGGAGTCAGCTGGGGTTTCTCTCTCCCTCTCCTCCTGCCCCTCCCCTTGCTCGTGTTTTCTCTCTCTCTCTCAATGCATAAATAAATCTTTGAAGTGTTTATTTTCTAAGCATTAGATATAATTGTATTTTGATTTGTATTTTATTTTATTTTGATATATTTATGTATCAAAAATATATTTAATTCATTTCACCTTCTCAACCCCTTAAATTAGTTTGTTAGATATATACACTTCTACAGAATAAGACCAGAATAGGTAAGGGCTTTACCTAAACATGTATCTATCCTTTTAGTAAGTGCAGGGTAGGAAGTAGAACGCAAGTCTTTGGACTCCTGACCCACCTTTTCCTCAGTTGCACAACATAAGCCATCCTGTTTTGTAGACTGAATACATATTCACCCAGAAACACTTATTCTACCCTTGCTTGACAAATCCTTTATTTCCAAAATAAGTATATTTCTCCTGAGTCATATTTTGCTAAAACATATTTGTAAATTTAATTTGAAGAGTATTTAACAATTCCCACAGTAGACAATTCTGAGTAAACTGGACACCAATAATTGGTGGGATGACTGATTTTGCACAATATATGTGGCTATAGCAATATCTAAGTCATTAAAAATACTCACCATTAATGTGTTTATAGAATCTGTGTGTCAATATTCCATTAATTCCTCCTTTCTTTATGTTCCTATTTTATTTTAGAACCATCATTCACTTGTTTCCTAAAAATTTAATTCCAGAGCACAGAACACACAATGGAAGTTTGTTAAATTATTAAGTTGTATGTAAGAAATTATCATCATTGTATAACTTTGAATAGGACACACCAACAATATTTCTTGATCTAAGAATCTGAGGACAAGTTAAATAAAATTATTAGGATAAGACCTATCTCGAAAATTCTTTCTTTATTAAATGGACATTTATGTAGTATTTTTTTATGTACTACATTTATGTAGTACATATGTACGTTATGTCGTTAACACAAAACCTGACAACGGGTGTCTGGCAATTGTAGAAATATAGTTTCTCTTATCTTCATGATACCATCTTCTTCTGTCCCCATTTTATCTAGTAGATTGGTTGGGGGGTTCCTTTTTTAGTCTATTTCAGAAGAAAAAAAGGCACTTCTAAATAAAAAATCCCTAGTGAAGGGGAGATGGTTGCTATTAGGAATTTGCTCTGTACAAGTGTATAAACAATCTATTCAATATTTGTTTGTTTAATTCATCAAGGATATTTACCCTAAGAACATACTTTAATAAAAGTTTTGATAAACTGATGTGTCACACTAAAATCTTTGATGAACAGGGCCCGTGATGCCCTTGTAGTCAGTGATGTGTTTGGTTAGATTTAGGGAAACCGATATCCAAATATCCTCAGTTTATCTTGTATGTATGACAGGTTCAAGCCTCAGTAGCTACAGTGAGTGCATTAATAAATAGAAGCCCCTTTCTTTGTAATATGATAAAAATTAGATCACAAATTACTTAAATATGAGTCAGGTATAGAAATTCCTGTGTTGAAGATGGGACAGTAAATTATTTCCATATATTTGCTAATATTTATATTTGATTTGAAGCTTCTTACTAAAAAGCACTTCCCTCCAAATATTTTAAACTACTATATTGATTAATATATCCTAGAATGAATACTTTCATATCTCTGAGGAATTCTTGAAAACATTTACTACTTATATTCTTTGACAAGTATTTCTTTGTTATCCCATTGGTATGGATGGGCAAATATTAAAAGTAAGATTACTGGTATAAAAGTCATACATAATGACATGTTGCTAAGAAGACAGATATAAGACATTGGTTGGCAGTGTCCAACGTAGCTAGGTTTTGCAACAATTCTTTAGGGGTTAATCTGTAGAATTGTTATTTTTTTTTAAATATAAATTGTATCTTGGGCTGTATTTTTATGATTTTTAAGTGAAATCATTTGTTTGTTCTCAAGGCACTTTAAAGAGCACTGAACAAATGACCTTACTGTCACATGGTCTATCAACTACAATTATGATGATAGGAAAATGAAAAGAAAGGGTAGATTTGCTTGACAGCTCAGGTGATCTAGTCAGTTATCTTTACATGACCTAAATCATGGCTGTACATATTTCATTTTTCAACAAATCATTATGGTATGAAATAATTTAAATGGCAGTTGAAGTTTTAAAATGTAAGGTAGAATGCACTTCTTTTTGCCTTCTTACTACTGAAAGTACTTAAAATGATTATGATTTGATCTTGGAATATATATTTATTTCTATAATTTTTGCATATACAGTGGTTCTGAACTTGGCAGATAAAACTTGAAAAATTAACAAAATGAAAGAACTAGCAGTTTCATACAAATACGTATTTCGTTTTTAACTAAACAATGTAGATTTATTTAAGTCAGGAATACATTATGTTGTTCATTATTTTAAAAGTATATTCCGTTCAATATGTTCCTACGTTATTTTTTTCCTATTTCACTTTTAAGCAAATTTGTTGACTACTGAATCATTTACTGCTCAACTGTCATTTCTACTGTCTCTGTTAATTGTAGTTTCTGTTTCTCTGCACAACTAATTTGCAACCAAATGTTGAATTCCTTTGTGGGAGTACATATTTTGCCTATAGTTTGGAATATACTTTCAAATTCATCTCCGTCTTACTAGAATGTGAGCTCCTTGTGGACAAGGATGTTATCTTAGTTATAATAACAGCTTTAATGCCTAGAAAAGTGCCATGCACAGAAAAGTTCCTTTATTGAAATAAATGGATGGGTCTAGATTGTTAAATTAATACTGTAGTATCTTATGATGCAAGCTGAATGGGTATTAAAGGAATTCTCTAATTTTCAAAGATAGAGGAAACAAATACCTGTAGCATTTTTATCTAAAAATTGAAACTATTTTGAGGATTTCATTTTTATTCCATCGGTAAGCATTCTATGCACGTTCTGAAATATGCAGCACTTAAACTTCATGGTACATATTAACTTGTTTTATTTACAAAATCAGAAATGTGCTTTTGGGCTTTCTAGAAATAAGTGTTGACAATCATTTTATTGACCAAAGGTGCTACTTATTTTCTAATATTTATATTCATCATAAGTTCTCTTGTCTACTAAGCTTCACTTCTTCTTTTTTGGGTGGGGGGAAGGAGGAGGAGCGCACGAAACTCAAGTATCTTTTCATCTGAAATATGCAATTTAGCATTGTGTATGTTCCTTTGTGCTCTGTTCTTATTGTATTTTAATTATTATTTCGTACTGCTCACTAACTTTTACTGCAGGCCTATGCTGTTTCTTGGAAAGTATATGCATATATATTTATATAATATACAAGAAAAAAAACCTGTATTGTGCATTAAATTAAAATGAAAATGACAAATAAATGTTCATGTTAAATTTTGAAACGAAATCTGTAGCTTTTCCTTAAAGACCATTAAATGTGCTGTGCTACACTATGCTAATCAAAACAATTTCCAACATCAAATATTAGGGCACTGGAAGTCGAATACAGCCAAAATACAAATCATTCTTAAGGGCTGAAATGAATGTCTACTGACTACAGCCAGCTGGAGTTGGGTATTTCCCTTCCCTCAAGTCAATTAGGCTCTAATAAGCCTCAGCAGGTTAGGCTCTTGTTAAATCGTTTCTTCTGAGGACAGACCTTGTTAAGTAGAAACAGAATGCTCTGGAGTATTTCAAAATGGCTCCTTTTCCCTTCCCCCTGACAGAAGTGTGAGGTGTTTTACTCTGATATTCACTGTGAACACATAGTAAAGCTCCCAGAGGAAAAAACAAAAAGTATGGTGCCCTCCCCTGACTGGGTTCCCTGAAGTTTTTAATTCTCAGACTTTTCTACACTGGGACTTGAGCAATTCTGTCAGTTGCTGTTAGGTTTTCTTACCCTAGCACTGGTTCTCGTGGAGTATGCTGCTTGGAGGTTCCTGCTTGGTAAGTAGCGATTATTTGTATTTTCTTAGCTATTCTTCAATTTGGCGGGGGGGGGGGGGGGGCGGGGTGGCCTGCCTGCTCTGGTACCTCACATCTCTTATGAGTCTAAGAAAAAGTGTTGTTAGGACAGACTGGCCACTTCTAAGCTTTACATAACACTGGAAATCAGAAAGTTTTTGTTTTCAAAATTACTTTTAAAATGGATCTCACCTTTCACTCATTTTTAATTCAAGGACATAATTTAATATTTTAACTTTTTAAAAAAGATTTTATTTGTTTATTTGACAGAGAGAGACCCAGTGAGAGAGGAAACACAAGCGGGGGAGTGGGAGAAGGAGGAGCAGGCTTCCTGCTGAGCAGGGAGCCCGATGAGGGGCTCCATCCCAGGACCCTGGGATCATAACCTAAGCTGAAGGCAGACCCTTAATGCCTGCGCCACCCAGGCACCCTCAACATTTTAAATTCTGTCATGAATTCTTATCCCCATGTTATTTCAAAGTAGTGATTAAAACTACATTTTTAGAATAATTAGGGAAATGGTTCTGAGAGTTACCAACCTAAAAAGTGTTGCTTTTATGCAAGACTTCTATGCCTATATTTAAAGGACAGTCAGTGGGGCATTGTTATTAAAATTTGTGCCCATCTCACCTACTAACACTATCTTGACTCAATCCTGTCTAGAATGAAATTGATTTCACACAATCATAGTATTGGATGGAAAATGAGATGTAAACACTTGCAATTCTATCTCACTGGTAATAAACAATATATATTAGCTATTATTTTTATTGATGAGCTCTTCCCCCTTTTTTAAGATCCTCCCTTTTGAATAGAATTTTACCTCATGAAGCCATATACTCATTTCAATAAATTAAAATGTATATGAAATTCCCTACTAACCCATTATTTATTTTTTAACATTATTTATTAAAGTGAGAGAACACATGAGCGGGAGAGGGAGGGAGAACCTCGAGCAGACTTCGCACTGAGCTTGGAGAGGAGGTAGGGTTCAGTCTTACAACCATGAGATCATGACTTGAGCTGAGATCAAGAGTTGGACTCTTAACTGACTGTGCCATCCAGGTGCCCCCGCCCATTATTACTAACGCATTGCTATTAGAGTATTGCAAAAGGAATGTATTATTGCAAATAAGCAAGATGTGTCACATGTGCTGGTTGAGTTGTATCTGGTGTCCAGAGGTTTTCTGTACACTGATTTGGCCAACTTCACAAAGTGATGTGAATATAAATGAAGAAACGAATAAAAGGATAAAAAGCACACATGAAGCTACATACATTGTAAACCATGCCACTTTATTCATTTGACAAATATATTTGAATGCATACAATTATAGAAACATTTATTCTAAATGCTGAGTTTACAGTAAGCAAAATAGTAAGACATTCAGACTACATGGAACTTAAGTTCTACTGGAGAAACCAATAAAAAAATTAAACCATTTACTATGTTAGATACTAGGTGCCAGGGAAAATAATAAAGCAGGGAAGGAGATAAGGGGGTTGAAATTTTGGACAGTGTTATTCCCAAATAATGGGTCCGTGATTAAAGGAGCGAGACTGATACAAAGCAAAGGCCAAGCAAAGCTTTATTTAGCACCAAGCATCAAGAATCTAACCGAACGTTCAGGGCCGCACCTCTTACAAGAGAGGGCGACCCTTCTGTTTCACAGACTAGCTTTTAAGGGCAAAGGCCATGCGGTCAGGCCTGGCCACGCACAGGTGGCCAATGAGATTGTAACACACACAGGAAACTCTACAGTGATGCTAGGTGACCAATTGATTTACAATTTACCCTAGTAGACATTTGAACCAACCTATAATACCTTGATTAGGATTGGCGCCAAAAAGGGTTCCCAAAGGGTGGGGGCCCCTACTCCTTGGTAACCAGGGAGACAGTATGCAACCCCCCCACTGATTGGAGGTCTCCACCTGGCCTGACCCTCCCTTGTATCTGGGCTTTGTTACATGGAGCTAGTTTCCCGGACTTGTTTTTAAGTGAATCCCCTGGGGGAAGGGGAGCAGGAGCAGTTTAACTTTAATGAAAGCCTCTTGCTAAATAGGTCCTTACAGACAGGGTGGAAAGTGTGGATATTTGTGTAAAAACATTAAGGAGGTGAAGGAATAAGATAGATTACTGATGGAAGAATATCCCAAGCAGAGCAAATCGCAATGTCTGGCAATTTCAAGAAATGGTAGGACGTTTAGCCTAGCTAGAAGAAAGAGCATGAAGGAGGGAAGCTGTAGATGAGATGGCGGGGGGGGGGGGGGGGGGTTGGTGATGGATAATTTTTAGAGACTGGTCAAAGGACTTAGACTTGTACACTGAAAGATAATAGCTTTTTTTTTTTTTTTTTTTTTTTTTTTTAACTTTCATCCAGATGTAATACAAAGAGGAAAACTAATGCAATTGTAGAAGAAACCTACAATCAACAATGTTCTACCATTTCCCCCTATTTACCACACTCCATCTGTGGTCTCCGTTCTGACACAGGTCTTTAACAGTCTATTTTTAGCATCTAATCCTCCAGTCCATTTTTCCCCATGACACTTTATTCACATTCTAACTATATTTTTATCAAATAACTACCACTCTCCCAAATAGTCAATGAAACCTGTTTCGTGAAGAAAAAAAGATCAAAATCTTGAGCATGGTATTAAAATTCTCATTAGCTATTGCTACTTCCAGACTTATTTCTCAGTAAATCCTTCAGTAATTTCTAAAATATAGTCACATGGGTTGCTCATTTTTATATCTTCCATTTCTTTTTGTCTCATGCTACTGCCTAAGCCTATAATATTTTTTCTCATTCCTTAACCTGATGAATTCCTACTTATAAAGGTTCAGCAAATGTTTTTCAGCTATGGACTTTTGCTAGAAGACTTATGAGACTTTAGTTAAGATGAGCAGCTTAAATATATACATGAAATACCACCCATTCCGTATTCTGAATAAAATTATCAACAGGCTAAGAAAAATAATCTACACTTGCATTTGAAATAGGGCAAAATTATGTAAGTGTACCAGAAGCTAAAAATTTTTTTCTAGTTACAGTGTAGAATGGCCATGTACAAAATGCTCTAAGAACATTCCTTTTGGGGGGGGGTGAGAGAGAGAGAGGGGCAAATCAAGAAACAGACTCTTAACTACAGAGAACAAACTGATGGTTAGCAGAGAGAAGGTGGGTAGATGGGTGAAATAGGCGATGAGGATTACAGAGGGCACTTGTGATGAGCACTGGGTTATATATGGAAGTGTAGAATCACTATAATGTACACCTGAAGCTAGTATTATACTCTATGTTAAGTAACTGGAATCTAAATAAAAACTTTTAAAAAAAAAGGCAACCAAATAGGAACTTCTACAAGCTCTGGCCTTCACTGCACTCTCCTGTGCGTACACTCAGATTTTCTTTTCTTTTCTTTTCTTTTTTTTTTTTTTTTTTAGGGTTTTATTTATTTATTTGACAGACAGAGATCACAAGTAGGCAGAGAGGCAGGCAGAGACAGTTGGGGAAGCAGGCTTGGGGCTCGATCCCAAGATCCTGGGATCATGACCTGAGCCGAAAGGCAGAGGCTTTAACCCACTGAGCCACCCAGGTGCCCCAACACCCACATTTTCTGATGGCTATGATGTAGGGTTCTAGACACCTTCCCTGTTGACCACTAGGGATTCCAGAACTTGCTGCATCACTAAGCTCATATTCTATTATCTTTGAGCCAAATTCTGTAGCTCCCCTGGATTGGATAATACCACAGAGACAGAAAATAAACAGTGATGGGGATGTGGATTTCTTTTCCTTTGTTAAATTAGAAATTAAGGGGTGCCTGGGTGGCTCAGTGGGTTAAAGCCTCTGCCTTTGGCTCAGGTCATGATCTCAGGATCCTGGGATCAAGCCCCTCATCAGGCTCTCTGCTCAGCAGGGAGCCTGCTTCCTCCTCTCTCTCTGCCTGCCCCTCTGCCTACTTGTGATCTCTGTCAAATAAATAAATAAAATCTTAAAAAAAAAGAAATTAAATTATTCTTCTGTGCTTTGTCCCCAGATAGAGTATAAGGCTTTGATAGGCTACTATTTCAACAAGCCAAACGCTGGGCTCCTAGTATTTTCCTCCAATACATGCCTATTTATCTGGCTTCTGTTTATTTCCAGTACAGAGACCTGAAGAAAACAAATAAGATTTGAGTCCTTTAAAAAGCAAAATACTCCTAACATTTGCTCCCTATCAAATGTCCCCTACTCCTCTTATGAACTCCTTTTTTAATCATCATTTAACTAAGATATAAAACTCAAAGTTTTCTATAAACTTTCATCTGGTTAATAATCTCTCTGGTTTTAGCCCTTTGTTAAGTCACTCTTTCCAGAGTCTGATTTTTCCCCCAACTTACTGAAGTATACTTAAAAAAAAATTATATATATTCAAGATGTGCAATAAGATGTTTTGATATATGTTGCAAAATGACCACAATCAGCTAATTAACATATGCATCACCTCCCATAGTTACGATTTTATGTGAGGTGGCAACAAAGATGGACTCAATTAGCAAATCCTAAGTATACAAAGAGATTATTACCTATAATTATTATACTGCATGTTAGATCTTCAAAACTTGTTTATCCCTCATAAACAAAGCTTTGTACCCTTTTACCAGCATCTCCCCATTTACCCTACCTCCCAGCCCCTGGCAACCACTCTTTTACTCTCTGCTTTTATGAGTTCAGCTTTTTTTTTAGATTCCACATGTAAGTGAGATTGCATAGTATTTGTCTTTCTGTGTTTGGCTTATTTCACTTAGCACAATGTCTTCCAGTTTCATCCCTGTTGTCCAAATGACAGGATTTCTTTCTTGTGGCTGAATAATATTCCATTGTATATATACCACATTTTCTTTATTCATTCATCTGTCAATAGACAAACTGTTTCCATGTGCTGTCTTTTGTGAATAGTGCTTCAATGAACATGGGAATACAGATATCTCTTTAAGATACTGATTTCATTTCCTTTGGTATATACACAGAAATGGAATTGCTGGATCATATGGGAGTTCTATTTATAATTTTGCGGAGAATCTGTGTACTGCTCTCCATAGTGGCTGTACCAATTTGTATTCCTGCCAACAGAACACAAAGTTGCCCTTTCTTTACATTCTCACCAACACTTGTAATTTTTTGTCTTTTTGATAATAGCCATTCTAACAGGTATGAGTTGATACCTCATTATTATTTTTATGTACCTTTCCCCAATGATTAGTAATGTTGAACATGTTTTTCTATATGTTAGTCATTTGTATGTTTTGTTTTGAGAGCTATTCAGGTCCTTAAGCCATTTTCCAAATTGGGTTAATTTTAGCTATTGAGTCTAGGAGTTCCTTCTGTATTTTGAATATTAACTTCTTATTGGGAATATGGCTTATATATATTCCATTCTATAGATTGTCTTTTCACTCTTGATTATTTCCTCCACTGTTCAGAAGCTTTTTTTGTTTAATGCAATCCCACTTGTCTATTTTTGCTTTTGTTGCTTGTGCTTTTGATGTCCTATTTTGCCCACCCCCCAAAAAAGAAAGCCCAAAAACATTGCTTAGACCAATGTCAAAATATTTTCCTGGTATTTTCTTCTAGGGGTTTTATGGTTTCAGATCTTACATATTTAGTCTTTAATATATTTTGCATACACTTTTGTATATAGTGTGAGATAAGAGACCAACTTCATTCTTCTGGATGTTGGTATGTAGTGTTTCTACCACCATTTATTGAAAAGACTATTCTTTCCCTATTGTATGTTCTTTGTACTCAGCAGAGATCACTTAACTGTAGATACATAGATTTCTTTCTAGGCTCTCTATTCTAGTTTAAAACATAGAACATCTCCTCTTATCAGGTCCCTCAGAAACGCTCTCCTTGAACTCTGTTGCCTTAGTGTGGGTGGAAGATATGCCCCCAAAGTCAACTTGAAATGCTGCACCAGAGAGCAGAGGACTCTGGGTAGACAAAAACAAAAATGGCTATATTAAACAACAAAAAAAAAAAAAAGGAAAAGAAAAACTGATGACTTCAAGTTGCTATGTTTCTATTGATTATGGTTTTTTTTTCATTTTTAATCTGCTTTAATTGTGATAACTGATGCCTCATGAGGTTCAAATTAAAAACCTCATCATCATTATCATTATCCTATCAACCTTCTTGACTTCTACATGAAAGGCACTCGCTAAAATGAAGTTTGCTCATTACACAAAGTGGAAACTCATTTAACCATTTCCTATTTTAAGGACTAATTGACTATAAAGCATAACTATATTCACTATCACAATGTTAAACTTTCATATTTCACTCTTTAAGCTTAATTATCAACAAGAAAATATATTTAGAGCCATTTTCTTCTTCATAAAATTTTCTTTGTATATACTGTTTTTACAACTTTTGTTTTAAAATTAAGTAAAAAAACAAGAAATAAAATTAGGAAGTCGATTTAAAACTTGGGTAGGAAGTCAATTTAAAGCTTGGGTCTGTTGGTTTTATATACTATCAAGACTCCATGTTCTAGCAAATGAAAATTACTTTGAAAACATGATGATAAAATGTAAATCATTTGAATATAATTTTCATAAAAATATATTACCAAAATTTTATATTTACATTAAGAAATTGGTGGAATCATATGCATTTGTCTAAAGCTAATTATTCTCTCACAGAATTTTTCATATAACATGTTAGATATAGGATACTTTTAATAAAAGTAGTGTGAAGAGGTCTGTATTGAGATATCAGAGAAAAAAGTGTGATAGAAATATGCAGCTATCCTCATGCTAATGTGTGTGAATAATGTGCATATCCATATATTTATGTATGTATGTGTGTATAATTACATATTGTATATGTATATATATAAACAAACTGTGGAATCTAAATAAAAGTCAAATTCACAAAAAGTAGAAAAGTAGTTGGCAAGGGGTTGGGGTGGAAGGAAGGAAGGATGTGGGAGAGGCTGATAAAAGTGCACAAACTCTCTCTTATATGATGCATAAGGTCTGAAGGTCTAATGTAAAACATGGTGAGTAGAGAGTTAAGATGGTGGAGGAGTAGGGGACGCTAATTTCATTGTTCCCTGGAAGTCAGCTAGACAGTTATCAAATCACTCTGAATACCTGCAAAATTAACCAGAGATCTGAGAAAAGAATTGCTGCAGTTCTACAAATAGAAAAGCAAACACTTTTTACAAGGTAGGAGGTGAGGAGAAGTGAATCTGAGGCAATATATCAGAATATAAGCTTTGGGGGAGAGAGCTTCTGAAAGCTGGCTCCTAGAAAGTAGTATCAGAGCACAAAATTGGAACGTTTAGAAGTCTACCTGAAAGGTGCTCCAGGGGTGAAGTGGGTAGACTCCCAGGTGGGAAAGTGTGGTCTCAGGATCCCCAGAGCCACACAAAGAATGGAAATGCATGAGTGTGGCAGAGTTCCCAAGAATCAGAGCAGGGAAGCTGGCTGTAAACAGTGAGCCCAGGTGCCAGTATTCTGCTCAGTGTTACAATAAACCACAAACTGCAGCATGGTCAGGTCACTGCCCTCTAAGCAGGGGTCCTGCAAGAGGCAGAAGCACAGAGAAACCATGTTCTGTCCCCAGGAGGAATGGCTTGGGTCCACGCAACAGAAGTCTGTAAAGTGTGGAGACTCAAAATGGTTTCGTATGCCTGAGATAAAAACTACTGGTTAAAGGATAAGTGAGACTGAACTCTGACAGAATTCTGGAAGCAAGAGTGACTGATGGCTTTTCTGTGAGGGCTCACTGATGAGTGGGTGGCATAAATGTTCAACTCCAGGGCTGGAGAAGGGGCACAGCCATTTTCATCCCCAACATCCATTTTGGAAGCCTTCAGGAAGCAAAACATTGCTATAAAGTGCTATCCAAGCCACTTACACTAATCCTGGCCCCCTGGCAAGGGCAGTGCAATTCCGCTTGGGGCAAAGACACCTGAGAGTCTGTGCAACAGGCCCCTCTCCCAGAACACCAGCAGGAATATCCAGCTAATACCAAGTTTACTGATCATATAGAACTGCAAAACTCCAGCTCTTGGGGAAGACCATATATAGCACTCATGGTTTTTTTCTTCTTATTCCTTTTTCTTTCAGTTATATATATATATAGTCTTTCAGTTTTATATATATATTTTAGTCTTTCAGTTATATATATATATATATATATATATATATATATATATATATATATTTTATATAGTCTTTCAGTTAGTCGTTCAGTTTTATATATATATTTTTCCTTTTCAGCTATTTTCTTATTTTATCCATTCAAGAGCACTGGAACACCTTTCAGGTAGAACAAAACAATAAACTAGATCCTGGGTGTATTTTGGTCTGTTTGTTAGAAGGAACTAGATATCTTTTATACACACACACACACACAAAGTTGAATACAATAAAAAAAAAAACCAAAGGGGCACCTGGGTGTCTCAGTGGGTTAAGCCTCTGCCTTTGGCTCAGGTCATGATCCCAGGGACCTGGGATTGAGCCCTACATCAGGCTCTCTGCTCAGCAGGGAGCCTGTTTCCCTTCCTCTCTCTCTCTGCCTGCCTCTCTGCCTACTTATGATCTCTGTCTGTCAAATAAATAAATAAAATCTTAAAAATAAATAAATAAATGGAAACCACAAATGGATATGTGTGTGTGTGTGTGTGTGTATAACATAAATGTAAAGATGAAAATTGAAAGAGACGTCTCTTGACACACTAGACCAAATGGACTTCACAGATATATTCAGAACATTTCATCCTGAAGCAGCAGAATACATATTCTTCTCAAGTTCTCATGGAACATTCTCCAGAACAGATCACACACTGGGTCACAAATCAGGTCTCAATTGGTACCAAAAGATAGGGATCATTTCCTGCATATTTTCAGACCACAATACTTTAAAACTTGAACTCAATCACAAAAGAAAATTTGGAGGGAACACAAATACATGAAGGCTAAAGAGCATCTTACTGAAGAATGAATGTGTCAACCAGGAAATTAAAGAAGAATTTAAAAAATTCATGGAAACAAATGAAATTGAAAAAACAACTCTTCAGAACCTTTGGGATGCAGCAAAGGAGGTCATACAAGGAAAATATAGAGCAATACAAGACTTTCTCAAGAAACAAGAAAAGTCTCAAATATACAACCTAATCTTACATCTAAGGAGTTGGAGAAAGAACAACAAATAAAACCTAAACCAAGCACAAGAGAAATAATAAAGATAATGGAGAAATCAATGAAATAGAAATGAAAAGAACAGGAGAATTTTAAAAAATCTAGGATCTGGTTCTTTGAAAGAATTAATAATATTGATAGACCCCCAGTCAGACTTACTAAAAAGAAAAGGGAAAGGACCCAAGTTAATAAAATCATAAATGAAATAGGAGAGATCATCACCAACACCAAAGAAATAAAATTTTAAGAACATATTATGAACAAATATATGCCAACAAATTAGGCAATCTGGAAGAAATAGGTGCATTCCTAGAGATGTATAAACTATCAAAATGGAAACAGTAAAAGTAGAAAACCTGAACAGTCCCATAACCAGCAAAGAAATTGAAGCAATAACCAAAAATCTCCCAACAACCAAGAGTCCAGGACCAGATGTCCTCCCAGTGGAATTCTACCAAACATTTATTTTTTTTTAATTAATTTTTTATTTTTTATAAACATATATTTTTATCCCCAGGGGTACAGGTCTGTGAATCACCAGGTTTACACACTTCACAGCACTCACCAAAGCACATACCCTCCCCAATGTCCATAATCCCACCCCCTTCTCCCAAACCCCCTCCCCCCAGCAACCCTCAGTTTGTTTTGTGAGATTAAGAGTCACTTATGGTTTGTCTCCCTCCCAATCCCATCTTGTTTCATTCCATTTCCTTACACCACACACAAAAATAGACTCAAAATGGATGAAGGACCTCAATGTGCGAAAGGAATCCATCAAAATCCTTGAGGAGAACACAGGCAGCAACCTCTACCAAACATTTAAAGAAGAACTAATACTTACTCTTCTGAAGCTGTTTCAAAAAATGGTAATGAAAGAAAAAGTTCCAAACTCATTCTATGAGGCCATCATTACTTTGATCAGAAAACCAGACAAAGGCCCCAGCAAAAGAATTACAGACCAATATTCCTGATGAACATGGATGCAGAGAAATCTCACCAACATACTAGCCAATAGGATCCAACAGTACATTAAAACGATTATTCACCACAACAAAGTAGAATTTATTCCTGGGCTGCAAGGGTAGTTCAACACCTGCAAATCAATCAGCGTGACATACCACATTAATAAAAAAACAGGATGAGAACCATACGATCCTCTCAAAAGACGCAGAAAAAGCATTTGACAAAACGTAACATTCTTTCTTGATTAAAACTCTCCACAATGTAGGGATAGAGGGAACATGTCTCAATATCATAAAAGCTATATACAAAAAACCATAGTGATTATTATCATTCTCAACAGGAAAATTGAGAGCTTTTCCCCTAAGGTCAGGAGAATGACAGGGATGTCCACTCTGACCACTATTTTTTGACATAGTGCTAAAAATTCTAACCTCAACAATCAGACAACAGAAAGAAATAAAAAGCATCCAAATCAGCAAAGAAGTCAAACTGTCACTCTTCACAGATGACATGATATTCTATGTGGGAAGCCAAAAACACTATCCCAAAATTGCTGGAACTCATACAGGAATTCAGCACAGTGACAGGATATAAAATCAATGCACAGAAATCAGTTGCATTTTTAACAATGAGACAGAAGAAAGATAAATGAAGGAATTGATCTGACTTACAAACATTGTTAAAATGTCTATGATACCCAGAGCAATCTACACATTCTTTGAAATCCTTATCAAAATACCATCAACATTTTGCACATAGCTGGAATAAATAATCCTAGAATTTGTATGGAATAAGAAAAGACCATGAATAGCCAAAGGAATGTTGAAAAAGAAAACCAAAGCTGGTGGCATCACAATTCTGGGCTTCAGTCTATATTACAAAGCTTTAATCATCAAGACAGTTTGATCCTGGCACAAATACAGACACATGATCAATGGAACAGATAGAGAGCTCAGAAATGGACCCTCAACTCTACGGTCAACTAATCTTCAACAAAGCAGGAAAGAATATCCAATGGAAAAGAGTCTTCAACAAATCGTATTGAGAAAACTGGACAGACACATGTAGAAGAATGAAACTGGACCATTTTTTTTTTTTACAGCATACAAAAAAAAAAAAGGCTGAAAATGGATGAAAGACCTAAATGTGAGACAAGAATCCATCAAAATCCTGGAGGAGAACAAAGGCATCAACCTCTTCAGCCTTGGCCACAGCAACATCTGTCTAAACATATCTTCAAATGCAAGGGAAACAAAAGCAAAAATGAATATCGGGACATCATAAAGATGAACAGCTTCTGCACAGCAAAGGAAACAGTGAACAAAACTAAATGACAACCTACAGAATGGGAGAAAATATTTGTAAATGTCTTATCAGATAAAAGGCTAGTATCCAAAATCTATAAATCACTTATCAAACTCAATACCCCCAAAACAAATAATCCAATCAAAAAATGGGCAGGAGTCTCCAAAGGAGACCTACAAATGAACAACAGGCACATGAAGAAGTGCTCAACATCACTCTACATCAGGGATATATGAATCAAAACCACAATGAGATACCACTTCATATCATCAGAATGGCTAAAATTAAGAAGTCAGGAACAATGGGTATTGGCAAGGATGTGAACAAAGGGGAACCCTCTTCACTGCTACTGGGAAATCAAAGTGCTACATCTACTCTGGAAAACAGTACAGAGATTTATCAAAAAGTTAAAAATAGAGCTACCCTACAACCCAGCAATTGCACTACTAGGTATTTACCTGAAGGATACAAACATAGTGATTTGAAAGGGTACCTGCACCCTCATGTTTATAGTAGCAATATCCACAACAGCCAAAATATGGAAAAAGCCCAGATATCCACTGACAGATGAGTGGGTATAGAAGATGTAGTACACACACACACACACACACACACACACACACACACACACAATGGAATAATACTCACCCCTGAAAAATAAAATCTTGACATTTGCAATGATGTGAATGGAGCTAGAGGGTATTATGCAGAGCAAAATAAGTAAATCAGAGAAAGACAATTATCATATGATCTCGCTGATATGTGGAACTTAAAAAAGAAAACAGGATCATTGGGGAAGAGAGGAAAAATAAAATTGAGATGAAACCAGAGCAGGAGACAAACCATAAAAGACTCTTAATCATAGGAAACAAACAACCTGAGGGTTGCTGGAGGGGAGGTGGGTAGATGTATGGGGTCACTGGGGGATGGGCATTAAGGAGGGCATGTGATGTAATGAGCACTGGGTGTTGTATGCAACTGATGAATCACTAAACTCTATCTCTGAAACTAATGAGACACATATGTTAATTGAATTTAAATTAAAAAAAAACCATGGTAAATATAGTTGATAATACTGTATTGTATAATTAAAATTTGCTGAGAAAGTAGAGATTAAGTGTTGACCCCCACACACAAAATAAATATGTGAGGTGATGGATATGTTAATTGACTAGATAGAGGCAGCCCTTTTACAATTTATATGTATATGAAATTATCACAATACATATTTTATATATCTTATAACTTTATATGACAATTACACCTCAATAGAGCTGAAATTAAATTTTTTTTTAAAAAGGAAAGAAAGAAACAGAAGAAGGATGATATATGCTTTGTCCCCGGGAGTACTTTCACAGTTACTTTTCAGACAGTGTTTTGCAGAGACAAAGGCTTCTTTGCAGAAAGTAGAGGCATCATCTCTGGAATTAGGGAAACTCCACAAAGGCATTACAGGACCAGGACTTTGGTACCTGCTTCAAGCCAAGCAACTTTTTCTGTGGGGTGAAGGTCCTACTACTATTTCACTGAAAAATATTCCATTGTTTTAAATAAATGTTTGAAGATCAAAACAAATAATAGCCTGAAATTTTTAGGAATTGTATTAATTCAATTGCAAGGGATTGGAACCCAACTCAATTCAGCTTAAGTAAAAAGAGAATTTATTGACAGGACAGAGCATATGCACATAATTGAAGGAAGGCTTGTAGGGCATCTCTGACATACTAAAATGATACTCTCAGGGTAGTCTCTGCTGTTTCTCATCTCTGTTTTTCTGTGTGTATCTTCATTCTCTGTGTGATGAGGCAATATGCTCAGGTATTATATTCATACAACTCTATGATCACTGGAAAAAAAAATCCCCATCCCCTCTACACATGCTTGTGTACACAATATCCCCAACTCCAACACACAGACATGTTAGTTCCATTAAAAATCCAGAAGAGGATTCCAGTTGTCCTTTCTTATATTACCATTTCCACCTTGGACCAATCTATTTGTTCAGTCTATAGATTACAAGTCTCCCAACTTTGATCACATGGTTGCCTTTGGGATCAATGCCAGGTTCTGTTAGCAGAAGGATGGAAGAGGACTCCTTGCAGACAAAAATATCAGACACATGAAAAAATGTCCATCATCACTAGCCATCAGGGAGATTCAAATTAAAACTACATTGAGATATCACCTTACACCAGTTAGAATGGCCAAAATTAACAAGACAGGAAACAGCATGTGTTGGAGGGGATATGGAAAAGGGGAACCCTCTTCCACTGTTGGTGGGAATGCAAGTTGGTGCAGCCTCTTTGGAGAACAGTGTGGAGATTCCTCAAGAAATTAAAAATAGAACTTCCCTATGACCCTGCAATTGCACTTCTGGGTATTTACTCCAAAGATACAGATGTCGTGAAAAGAAGGGCCATCTGTATCCCAATCAACATTGGGAGCAATGGCATAGCAGCAATGGCCACGGTCGCCAAACTATGGAAAGAACCAAGATGCCCTTCAACAGACGAATGGATAAGGAAGATGTGGTCCATATGCACTATGGAGTATTATGCTTCCATCAGAAAGGATGAATACCCAACTTTTGTAGCAACATGGATGGGACCAGAAGAGATTATGCTGAGTGAAATAAGTCAAGCAGAGAGAGTCAATTATCATATGGTTTCACTTATTTGTGGAGCATAACAAATAGCATGGAGGACAAGGGGAGATAGAGAGGAGAAGGGAGTTGGGGGAAATTGGAAAGGGAGGTGAACCATGAGAGACTATGGACTCTGAAAAACAATCTGAGGGTTTTGAAGGGGCGGGGGATGGGAGGTTGGGGGAACCAGGTGGTGGGTATTATAGCGGGCACCGATTGCATGGAGCACTGGGTGTGGTGAAAAAATAATGAATACTGTTATGCTGAAAATAAATAAGAAATAAATTTTTAAAAAATGAAGAAGAAAAAATATCAGGCGCCACAGTAATTAAAGAAAAAATGTTGGTTAGAAAAATTTGAATAACTCTTAATTTCTATTTATTTTTGCTTCCCTCTGGGTTAAAAGTATAAAAAATTAAGAACATAATAAATTTTGGGATTAATGGAAGCAGAGCATGAGGGGAGTGAGCATAGAGACAGTCATGATGGAATCTTTAAGGGACAATTTAATTTCAAAAAAGTATTTTCAGCATTGTCAGTACCTTTTTAAAAATACTTAGTTATTTTGCAATTTCAAATTACATTAAGTGGGAGATTAATATTTTATGTTTATCAAAAGAGACCATAGATTTATTTAGAAAACGAGTGTAACAGGACTTGTCTGTTAACAAAACATAAACTCTGAAATTGATCCCAATGTAATGCTTGCAAACAAATTAGCTAAAAGTCAGCAAATGAACAAGGATTAACTTTCCACTCATTTCCATTCTATATCTAGGGAATATTCAGCAAATCCTTTGGATATTGCTCAATGAGCTCTAATTTCTAATCAGACTTAAGATAACATCTCCAATCCCTTATCCTTGGTCCTTCTTGCATAGTTACTAAGAAAGCAAGCACAGAGTTCCTGACAGGATTATCAAATACTTTCCTCAGTAACAGAATATTCCTTGTCCTTCTTTGTGAAATTTCTAGTTTTACCAATTTAATTTTTATTTCTTGAAGACCTATGCCAAAGGGAAGGAATTTAATAAACTAATCCATCTCATGAATATTTTTTAGAAGATTTTATTTATTTATCTGACAGAGATCACAAGTAGGCAGAAAGGCAGGCAGAGAGAGAGGAGGAAGCAGGCTCCCCACTGAGCAGAAAGCCCAATGTGGGGCTTGATCCCAGGACCCTGGGATCATGACCTGAGCTGAAGGTAGAGGCTTTATCCCACTGAGCCACCCAGGTGCCCCATCTCATGAATATTTAACAAAATTTTATCCATGTGTTAGTGCTTGTCTGTTCATATACACATATATGGAAAGGCAGCTGATAGCTTTTATGAGAATTTCCAAAGCATTTGCGAACACAACCGAAAAACCCAAGGGTCAATAAGAGTTTGGGAAACAAAAACAATTACTGCTTATTTGAATAGAAATATACCAGCAACGTTAACACTTTGGTCTTGCTTCATTGCACTGGGAACCTATAAAATATATTGAATATTAATAGTAGCAATACTCACACAAATAAGACAAATGCTTGCTGTGGGATGGAGTCTGTTACATTCCACACATTATCTAATTTAACACTTGGCACTGATCTCTGAAATAGGTTTGATCAACCCCACAGTATAGTTGAGAACATTGCAACTCAGAAAAGTAAAATACTTGCCCAGGGTCACAAAGCAGTGAATCAAAGAGCCAAAATTAGAATCTATTCCTGGTTATCAAACCCACAATCTTGCCAGCAATAGGATAAACACTCAATAAACATCAACTGATGATGAATTAGAATTTTGATATGAGGGGTGTATCATAGAATAAAAATGGAAGACTCACCACCTCCCTCTCATCAAACTGTCCGTCAAAAAAACTGTAATAGTCATTCTCATCCTGTAAGGTCCAGCTTAGCCAGAGCGAATCCATCTCGGTAAAACAGCCATTTTGTTGTTTGTGCAGTAAACTTAAAATGACCTTGCCTCCCCCAGAGGAATTTACTTAGAAACAAGTCTGGGAAACCAGTAAAATGTAGCCGACCAGTCACTGATAACAGAGCCCAGATACGAGAATGGGTCAGGTCAGGTGGAGATAACAGAGCCCAGATGCAAGGATAAGTCAGGCCAGATGGAGGCATCCAATCAGGAAAGCACACATACTATCTCCCTAACCACCAAAGAATGTGGGCCCCGCCTTTTCGGGCACCAACTTGAGTGCCAGTTTTGACCAAAGTGATAGACTAGTTCAAATAGCTACTATAGGGTAAACTGTAATTCAACTAGCCACCCGTGTGTGACCTAGCATACAACTTTCTCTGTTTATTACAATCTCATTGGCCAGGCTCAACCACAGGGCTTTTGCTCTATAAAAGCTAGTCTGTGAGGCTGGGGGTGATCGCTCTCTCTGTAAGAGACGGCCCCGGCTGGTCAGTTTGATTCTTGATACTGGCGTGAAATAAAGCTTTGCTTGACCTTTGCTTTGTCTTGTTCCTTTGATAACGGACCCCAACACTCCATCCTTATCTCATAGTCTTTTTTCTAATGATTTTGAAAATATGTGATAATTTTATTTAGTCATCTGATCATTTTGATCATTTAGACAAGATGCATCTCCAGGGTGAGGTAGAATTCCTTAGAAGTACATAGAAGAGTTGAACTATCACATCCTTTCTTCTGAGCACTCTACTTCTATTAATGTAACATGTGGTCACATTAGCCCCTTAGTCATACATATCACATTGTTAATTAGAGTCAAGAAAACCTAAATCATTTTTATATGGGATTCTATAAAACTACCTCTTCATCTGTACACTCACTAATGGTATTTTTGGATACGATTATAGTATTTTATATTTATTTTTGTGACATATTTGAAGAGCTAGATTCAGTTTAGTTCTAAGCTAATAAGAATTTTGAGATGCTAACTGCTACATCTGTAATATTAGTATTTCTCTTTTAAAGCAAAATGATTGGATTTATAAATAATTGAAATCAAATAGAAATGCAACTTTGGAAAATGGAAAATTATGTTCTTATTACTACTAAAGATGAAATTAATAAGTAGTTATTCAGATAACAGTTTCTCATTTGTCTTCAGAGGAGAGAGAGAGAAGGATCAAGCCTAGCTACCTGGTAGAATTATCCACAAAACAACAGGTTGAAAGAAGGGAACACACTGCTGGAGAAAATCTTTGTTACTCTGAACCAGCAGAGTATACGCCTGGGGTGGCTGAAGTCTGAGAGAGGGTCATAGATGAGGAAGTCATAGCTGACTTTTACCTTTCAATCCCTGTTGTAACCACTGAGAGGACCCAGACAATTGGGGCTGATTAGACTTCACCACATTTTAAAGCTATGGGAGAAATTCATTAAACTGTTAGAGCTATTGCAGGAATGTAACTAAAAAAATAGGAGATTATTTTCTCTAAGTCCTAAAAAGAAATGAAGTCATACCACTTAAAAACTTAAAGAAGTTTCTCTAAAATTCTTCTTATGCCTCACAGTAATACAGTTGGGCACTGAAGTATGTCTTATGAAAATCATCGCACTCTGGCTTGTTATAAATAAAAGTTTATAAAAGTCTGACTGGAAATATCCAATCCCAACTTAAATCACCAAAATATCCAGGCAATTATGGGAATGGAAATGAGATCTGCATCTGTCATGGCATCAGGGGCTGCCCTGTTGAAAACACCAGAAACACAAGTGTATGTTGGGGTGGGGGGTAGTTTGAGAATTACATTTGACCTGCTAAATACTTGTCAGTTATCAAGGGACAAGAGCCAGAGATGAATAAAGTGGGAAGGGAGGTGTTGTATCAACTTTTAAGCTTGACTAGGGAAAACAATTCTTGAACTGAACCCTGCAAAGATAAGATAGGATGTTGGAGAAACATTTGGGGCATAGGTAGTAAAATATTATCACTATTAAATTAAAGATTTAAGGTCCACAAAGTTAAGGATACATTTCCTTAAACACCCCCTTAATCTCCTTAATTTCATGTCTTAATTCTTACCTGAGCCTTATTTTAATTTGGAGATGAAAACAGACCTCCTGCTTCATAATTAAATTGGAGAGCACATGAATCAAGACCTTTAACTTGGAACCTTTGGTAAATGCTAAAAATATATAATGTCACATACCTCCTTCATCTTGTTTTTAGGTGAAATAAATAAAAATATTTCAATTATAGATGAAATAAATAAAACAGAAGTATCACGTCATACTCAAATTTGCAAATCATGGAAGATAAAGAATTTAAACATGCAACTTCTTACAGTACACAAGATTGCCTCAATTTTTCCATTTAGTTGCATATTAGAAAAAATGACAGATAACATAATGATTGATCCTAAATAATAACCCATACTTCATAAAAATATACTATTTGCTGTTTGAATTTAACTGTTTATGTTCTTTAATGTTGAAAGAAAATAATAGAAACTAGGACAATCAAGAAGAGAGAACATTGAAAAACAGTGAGGAGGAAGAATACATTGAAGGAAAATTTCTATGTCACTTAATTTTTTTTTTTTTTAGATCTCTGTGTATAGCTCCAACAAGAGCTACATGGATAGCCAGACTAGAAGAAATTTATAAGTCTTAACTATTTGACTTTTCCTATGGAGCCAAACCCTAACAAATTAATACTATTAATTCCCTATGGTGTTCTCCAGGTAATAAATTTAGGGATTATTATCTGTTTCATTAGCTAACAAGACACCATTGAAAATTATTTTCTCTTTCTTTTAGACCTTCATTCTGTAATACAAAACCAGTGATGAAGAATTTACCAACCCATTTACTGTAGATTGGGTATAAGTAAAGAGCTAAAGGATAAAAAAGACTTATCTCTATGTGGTGAGTACATAAGAGCTGTGTTTGATATGAGACATCACCTATTAGTAATACATTCTTTTATTACATTTTAACATTTAGGAAAAAAACCTTTTTCCTCTGCCCTCTTGGATTCTATCACTGAGGTTTGCAAATTAGATTAACAAAAGACAGGAGAAAAAAATTACTTACATATGCAACACACACATTCAGGAGAACTCGGTGATGAGTAACTGCAAGGGGTAATTAGAATTTGGGGCTTAATATACAGTCTTAACAAAGAGTGATAAATCTGTGCAGAAATGAAAAAACAAAGGAGATTTGAGTTTGCACTTGTAAGGGTAATAAATTGTGGGAAAGTAAATAGATGGAGGAAACTAATGGAAGATCAGAGTTATTTTAGTAAGGTACGTGCAGACCCATCTTGGTGCTACCTTTCCATCTCCAGTGATAAGGGTCATTTTCCTCCTCCTGGTACAGTAGACAGGAATGAGAACACCTTCATGAAGGAAGTTTATGTTCTGTTTTAGACAGATGGGGGATGGCAAAGGGCTTGCTTCTTAATTGCCTTCAGTTCAAAATGACCCTTATGCCAAAGTGGTGTATTTTGGGATAGCATTTCCTGATCTCTGTCCATTCCAACTGATGAAGTCCCAGAACCTAATTCAGGTTTGGTGGGGTGAGGTTCGGAGCTGACGACTAAAGAAAGAATTCTTGAGACATCTTTGGTGCAAAATGGTGGTTTATTAAAGCACGGGGACAGGACCCATGGGCAGGAAGAGCTGCTGCCCCGAGTTGTGAGGGTAGGCATGTTATATACCTTGCAGTTGGGGGAAGGTGAGGGGATGGGAGGTTTCAACAGAGTTCTCACATGTTAGGGAGGGCCTACAAGGTGCCGGGGGGAGGCCTTGCCCTTATGGCTTGATCAATGTCGTCTTTAGGTCAGGCACTAACATCAAGATAATTGGGAGATTCTTGGTGGGGTATTATGATCCTGCTGTCATTTACATTCCCTTCTACCTCAGTCTCCTCCAGTTTATGGTGGGAGGGAGACATTAGGGCTTCAGGAACCGAGAGTTATTTGCCTCTGGAAATTTGTGCTATTGATAAGGTAACCTCCCTGTTTAGGTCTCTAGGACATCTGTAGAGCAAGGGAGATTCCTGTTCTGCAGGATTTTGATCTCTGCAAGTTAACTATTTATGGTTTTATGGCAGTCAGGGGTGCCTGAGGAATGTTACACATATGGAGGGGAGCGGGTGAAGAGGGGGTGCAAGGCGCCAGCTTTTGCTCTGTCCTCAGCCAGCCTCCTGCTCCCTCATCACAACCCTTCCCACCTTCTGAGAGAAAAGGATGAGGAAAGGTCATGCCATGGTTGTTAAATTTTGTGATATTAAAAGTAATATGGCGACAGTAATTTTTCTAATTTTTCTAATTGTATTGTCATAAGAATTCAGTTTATACTTACTCTGATCTAAATCAGAAAAGTCGAACTGTGTCCCTTCAGCAACACATTGGCCAATAAAGAATGAACCATGGAATTATGATAAACTAGCTATCTGGCTACTGATAAATTGAATGTTAGGAAATTTTTAGAAGAGAATAGATCTGTCGCTCTTCCAAACTTTTCTTCAAGATGTGCACTAACTAATAAGAAGGGAAAATATCAAATTACAGACATAATTAAGCATGACAAAATACTTAAAATGTGAGTTTTAAATAGCTGTATATTGTATACACAGCTATTGTATTGGTCACTAATTATATTCAAGTAACAGATTAACCTCAGGACTCTGCCTTATTTCCCACTCACATGACATGTATGTTGTAGATCAACTGTGGCCTCTACTCACAATTTTTTTTCAGTTTAGCATCCAGACAAGAGGAGAGCTCCTGTTGGGATGTACGGAGCTTCTGGAAAAGGGAAACAGCAGTGAAAGAGCCATAAGATAGTTCTTTAGGTTTCTGCTCAGAAGCAGCAAACATCACTTTATTTTACATTTGAATGCTTACAGCAAGTGATATGATTGCTATTAATAGAGATGTTAATGGCGGTAAGGAAGTAAAATCCTCTTAAGGACATAATTTTGAACAATAAGAATCCATGACATAAGGACACAATTATCCCTTATAACAATCTCAGATTTGTCTCTTTATTTTTCTACGATTAGTAAAGTCTGTTATTTCTCACCACGGATTTGTTCTAGGATCCTCTTACTTCTTTTTTTTTTTTTTTAATTTTTATTTATTTATTTGACAGAGAGAGAGATCACAAGTAGGCAGAGAGGCAGGCAGAGAGAGAGGAGGAAGCAGGCTCTCCGCTGAGCAGAGAGCCCAATGTGGGGCTCGATCCCAGGACCCTGAGATCATGACCTGAGCTGAAGGCGGAGGCTTAACCCACTGAGCCACCCAGGTGCCCCATAGGATCCTCTTACTTCTGTTTGCACGGTCCTCAACCTTGTTCAGCTTACTTTTATTTTTCTTTTCTTTGACCATGATTGCTGTTGCTTCCTAGCTGGTTTTCCCTCTCCATTCCTTGTCTCCATCCCCAATAGACTCTCTGTACAACAAGGATCACCTCCTTTAAATATGAGTATAATCATGTTAGTGTTTAAAGCCCGGTAATCATTTCCTGTCACTCATAACAGGGCTATAATTATTCTCCATGTAAAAATGTCCTGCATGATCTTTTTTGTGTTTTCCACTTTTTTCTCTTCCTGTGCTTGCTCTCTTCCCCTAGACAATTCAGCATAGATCAAAATCTTTTCCCTAACTCTCCAAATGGCTCATTCCATTTTCTTTATTTTGTACTCAGTTTAAATGTCACCTCATAAGAGGAGTCTTCCTCAATTGTCCTATGCAAAGTAGAACCCCTACTCTGTTATTTTCTCCTTTAGCCAATTTATTTATTGTTTGATAGCATCAATCTCTAGAATGTTTGGTAAAGCCCTGATATAGTATTGTTGTGTCCTGAACTTATAGTATATGGGTCTGGAATCAAGGGATATGCATAGAATTAGGCCTCTTGCCATTACTCCCAGAGACTCACTTGAAAATATCTTCCCATCTCTATAACTTGAGTCCCTGCTGAATTAGTCTTTATTTCCCAGGAGAGGACACTTCCACCACCAGACACAATGATGTTTTCACTAAAACTGAAGCTATGACAGCTGCACTGTCATTTGGGCATCATATGCCAGTGGACTAGTTAAGAAAGAAAACAGGGGCATCTGGGTGGCTCAGTCGCTAAACGTCTGCCTTCAGCTTGAGTCATGATCTCAGGGTGTTGGGATCGAGCCCTGCATTGGGCTCCCTGCTCAGCAGGAAGCCTGCTTCTCCATCTCTCACTCCCTCAGCTTGTATTCCCTCTCTTGCTGTTTCTCTCAAATAAATAAATAAAATCTTTAAAAAAAAAAAAAAAAGAAAACAGTTACCATTCTAAGGGAAAACTGAGCTCTGATTATCATGAGGTGCTAGACCTACTGCTACAGTCAGTACGGGGAAGAATGTGTCTGGAACTTGGAGAGTTATTGAAGCATTTTCTTGAGTTTTCTTAACTGATGAGAGTGGAAGGAAAATTGCATCTCCCACAGCTTGACCAAAAATAAAACATCCAAATGCTCAGAGCTCTCGGGAATTAAGATCTGACCCAGCTCCCCTAGAATATGGAGAACTTAATAGAGAATTTCTCAAGCAGCTAGTCATGGATAAGAAAAACGTCTTAGCCTCCTTAGGAAAGATGCACATTATCCGATTAAACAGACACTTAGACCAGCGACAGTGCTGGACAAAGGGAGATCTAGAATGTGTGCTAGAGGATGGAGTTAATGAACATTAGGACGTCAGGGAAAGCTGCAGCTGCTGGTACTATTGCTTGTCTCATTAAACCTAATTATTGAGTCTTTTTAAGAGAGTGTGATTGGTTACTACCCTGAGAAGTAATTGACAATAAAATTAATGTGGGTTGCAAAGAGAGCAGAGTGGTGTTGGAGCAGGTGCTTTTATAAAATCCTCTTATCCCCACCCCCGCCATACCTTCAGTTGCTGTGGTGGCAGACAATTCTGTGTGCTGTCAGTACCCTACCTCAAGCATGCACCATTCATCTTGCTGCATTTCTTTCTTTTTTTTTTTAATTTTTTATTTTTTATAAACATATATTTTTATCCCCAGGGGTACAGGTTTGTGAATCACCAGGTTTACACACTTCACAGCACTCACCAAAGCACATACCCTCCCCAATGTCCATAATCCCACATCTTGCTGCATTTGTCTCATAAGTTTCCCTGACAATGCAGAAGCCCACTGAGTTCACGTGCAAGCATTGCCTGCTAGGCAGGAGTGTTAATGCTACAAGGCTTGGGATCTGATGCATAACTCCCCTAGCCATCCTCTGTATGGACACTGTTTTGAGGCACTCTATGTTATTTACCAGAGGACCTGGTTGAATTGAGCTCCTGTTGGCATATAGCTGTGACCTCAAGAAGGTGCTGTTTATAGGATTTTCCTAGTTCATATCACATTTTACCTGTTCCCTCGCTCCAACTTTCTGTAACGAACTCCCAACTAAAATGCCTGTACCAAAATTTGTGTCTTATGTTCAGTTTATGGGAGAACTCAAGAACAATTATGATACCACTTTGGAAAACAAGGATAGAGATATATAATGTATTGCCTATAACAATTAACTTGGGTGTCTAGAAGGCCAAACAGGACAAAGAATAGCAAAGTACAATTATTTAGCAACAACAAATAGAGGTTTATATTACATAAGTTGGACATCCAGTAAGAATTTTATTGTAGGGGAAAAAATCCATCTGTCATTTGTATTAAGATGTTTATTATTATCTATCTTACAATGCTGTGCCTCATGTACTAAATTAAAATGGATTGAGTGAACAACTGTGTAAGCCGCTTATCTCCTCAGTGTGCTTTTTAATACAGCATTTATTGTGTGTTTTCCTGTTTATAAAGTGATATATATTTATCATAGAAAATTTAAATATTACAAAAATATATGGAAATATTACTTGCAAGCCTACAATCCAAGAATTTTCATCAGGTAGTGTGTGTTGTGTAAAGTTGTGTGATTGAGTCATATATATTTCAATTCCACAATTCCATAAATATAAATCTGTCACAGTATTTATGCTGTGTGAATATAAAAGTCTATATTTCAGAGTCTGTGAACATGAAGCTCAGATATCTGGTCTCCTTGCTCCTTTACTCCTGTCTAGTGTCTCTCAAGAACCCCCACCTGTCAGAAGCTAGATGATAATATTTCAGTCTACAAATATTCTGTGATTTACTGACCTACTCTTAGGCTATCTGGATTATTTTAATTTAATTATTATTATATGAGCAAATCTACAATGAGACTAAGAGGCAAAAAGTTAGAAACCCTTTTTGTTTTTAACAGTATTATTGGATTGCTTCTCTTCAAAGGCTCAATCATCCTCTTTCTTCTAGCTAGCGGTGAACATACCCTCCTATCTTTACCAATACTAAGGTTTGTTTTGTTTTTAAACAGTGATAGGCCTTTGGGCACTTGGGTGGCTCAGTGGGTTAAAGCCTCTGCCTTGGACTCAGATCATGATCTCAGGGTCCTGGGATTGAGCCCCACATCAGGCTCTCTGCTCAGCAGGGAGCCTGCTCCACCCCCCTCCCCCACCCCTTCAGCCTCTCTGCCTACTTGTGATCTCTGTCTATCAAATAAAATAAATAAAATCTTTTAAAAAAAAAATAAACAGTAATAGGCCTGAATTATTGGGGCGGGGGGCATCTTAGGAGCGTACAGCAGATAGTGATTTTTGACAGTGTACTACTGGTGCCTCATAAGAACAATGAAGCTGAACACTTAATGAGACCTTTGCCTGGTACTTTCTAGATATGAACTAATCAGTGGGGTCTACATCTAGTTCTTAATCCCTTGCCCACTTTTGCATGCATATTTTTGGCTTTAGGACATAGAAATCTATTTAAAATATGACCCTTAAAACAAAACAGAAAACAGTTCATCCTGAATGCTGTTTAGCTCTCTGAGTCAAACCCAAGCCCTCCCTCATGAGTAATGCTGTCCTCATTATTTTTTTTTTTTTCTGCCAGATGGCTTGCTAATTTAAAATCCCTGAAGTGATAGGTGTTTTATTATAGACAATCCACTTGGCTGGGAAAAGTAAGACTGCAGCCTTTCACACCTTCACTGATGAAGTTAATGAGTTCATATCAAGTTTATGAAACTCATTTCACTTATTCAGACTTGCCGAATTGGATATAGAGAGGACAAACATGGATTTCAAGTTCCAGGAATATTTTGATAAAGTCCATCCAAAAGTAGTTCTGGAATCAAGAGAAAAATAATAGACTATTCTCTTCCATTAACATTACTGATACTTCCAGTCAAGACCTTTATCAATTCACAGCCAGTTCATGGACAAAGGTTCTCAGTTGGTTTTCTGCTTTTAAACTCTTCCTTCTTTAAACCACTCTTCAAATGGGCATCACAATAATATCCCCTGATGTCTCTAACATCATGCACCTGATTATAATTAAAGGTCCAATGTCCTTGGCCTGTTGTTCAAGCTCCTTTCTCACATTCTTCTGCACCAAACCAGCACTTTTGCAAAGTTCAGTCATGTTAATTTTAATCAGTTCAACTTTTGCTTATATTCCTGGTCTTGGTTTATCTGTTTCTACTTTATTTACCATCCAAGTTCTAGCCTAGGCACCACCTCTCTCACTAAGTTTCCTTTACCTCCTTATCTAAGCCTCTTCTGAATTCCTAGAGGACTTGCTTCCTGTAGGCAACAATTTACATATTGTCTTTCATTGCAATTAGTTAAATTTATATGTGATCAAGCAGATTACAAGTTATTGGAGTGCAGGGAACATGGCTTATGGATTTTTTACATTTCTTACTGTACCAAACATATACCTTTGCAAACAGTAGGTGCCAAATGAATATTTATTTATTAATTTCATGTCCGAGTGTATTTTCTAGGTAATGTTGACAAGTCTTAAATGACTCATAGTAGTACAATACAGTGAGTTGCTTACCAAGAAATATTCCAGTCCAAACTAAATAATGGACTTTCTTGTTCACCCTTCTAACTGAAGTACATAAACTAGAGTTTTCTAATAACATATCTAATTGGATAATGTGCATTACTTTAAAATAAGATTTGAAGTATGTGCTTAAAATAGTTGAGACTAAGATATGACATTTAAATGAATAAAATGAAATTACAACATCATATGAGATTGTGTAACTCAGCAATTGCAGGTACAGAAGGTCATACTTAAGAAAATTATATAATTTCAGTTTCATAAAATAGGCTTTTTCCTTCCTTAGTTAACTATTTTGGAGAGGTTTCAATTATTTTCAAGAAGTATTTAGAGGATCTCTATCTCTCACAGTATCTTTTGGGATAAATCTAACTTAATTTATATACTAGTAAGTTTAAACACAAGGAGTTGTGTCTCTTTTTTCTTTTTCCTTTTTTTTTTCTTTTTTTAAAGATTTTATTTATTTATTCATGGGGGAGAGAGAGAGGCAGAGGGAGAAGCAGGGTCCCCACTGAGCAGGGAGCCCGATGCGAGACTTGATCCTAGGACCCCAGGATCATGACCTGAGCTGAAGACAGACGCTTAACCATCTGAGCCACCCAGGCGCCCCTTGTCTCTTTTTTCTACATAATTTAAATCTTGATCCAAAAATTGTGTAATGTTAACTATGTGTTGGAGGAGGTCATGGAGAAGATGCTACCACTGGTTGACCTGTGACCTAAGCAATCAGTGGTTCCTTGCTCCTTCCTCTGTCCATGGAGTGTGGGTTCCACTTGCCTTCCCTACTCCCAGGGGCTGGTCCAAGGATATATTCTTGAGATGGTGGTGTGGTGTTGAGAATACCTGCCCAGCATATGGGACTAAATGCAGTTAAATTCTCTAAATAAATGTTTACAGTTTGACAGGTAACAGTGGGGATTTACTTGCATTGCTGTTGCCCAAGACAAGCCCTGTATGTAAGTTCCCTTTGCTTATGAAAACTGCTACCTACCAACCTAGAGTTGCCTTCCACTTTCTTTGGCCTCTCCTTGCCCTCTGAGTTTTGATGCTGGTTTCAGATTTAACCCAGGAAGCTCCCAAGGAGGGAGCTTCCTGGGTGAAATATATATCTGCTCTGGCTGAAATATCAGAATGAAAATATAGGAAACCATTTCTTTCATGCACTTTGAAATCTACTCCATGCTTATCAAGAACTAAATAAAATTAAGATTGTCAAATGCTCATTTATCAACAAATATTTATTTGGCATCTATAATGTACCAGGCAGTATTTCAAATGGCAAAGTATTACAGATGTAATCCTGACCATATGGCATATATATTATAATTGGGTAAGGTAGATAAAAAAAAAAAAAAGAAAAACATAATAAATAAGCAAATTTATAGTACATATTATAAGTTCTTAAGATAAAAGAAATAGAAATAGAAAAGAAATAGGAATAAGGTGATCAGGAGTTTGGAGGAGTACAGCTTACAACATTTCTAATTTAACTTTTAGTTTTGAGCTCATGTACTGACCCAGTACAAAGTAAAAAATTGTATCACTGTGTTGTTACATTATGTTATATTGTGTTATGGAGTCCTGAGGACAGTAATGAGCGAAGGTAAAACAATTTGCCAATATGTTTTATTTATTTATACATTAGTCAGGAAATGTTTATTGAACACTTGTTTTATGGGCTGCCTGTGTGGCTCAGTGGGTTAAAGCCTCTACCTTCAGCTCAGGTCATGATCTCAGGGTCCTGATATCGACCCCCTGCATCGGGTTCTCTGCTCAGCAGGGAGCCTGCTTCCCCCTCTCTCTCTGCCTGCCTCTCTGCCTACTTGTGATCTCTCTCTCTCTGACAAATAAATAAATAAAATCTTAAAAAAAAAACAATTGTTTTATATTTGTTGCTCTCATGTTGATGAGAGAGTGATAATAAGGAGACAAGCTGTCTGCTCTTAGGAATCTTGTGATCAGGAAAAAAAATAAATATGAAGTAAATAAACAACAAAAAAACATAATAATGATAATATTGTACCATGAAAACTATTGCCATATTTATATAGTAGAGAATAATTGAATAGCTACCTAACATTAGATGGTTAGGGGTGGGCTCTCCCATTGAGTAAGGTAGGGGGGACTTACATGGGGTTGGGTCAGAGAGTTAAACAGGGTCAGATGCTGGAAGCTTGTAAATATGTGCATGTTATAATTATATTTTTATTTTAAGATACTGCTTTGACTGCTATGCAAAAAATAGACTTGAGAATACAGAGGGCTATTACAATCATGTGGCAAGAAATGATGGTAGCTTGACTAGATTAGTAATATATTTTGGAGACAGAACCCATAGGACTCACTCACTTGGTAGGTAATACAAATATGAGAAATTTAGATTCTTAGGTGGTGCAAAAGAATGATGCCATTTACTAGCAATGGCAAAGATTGAGAAAAATAGAGGATTTGGTGAAAATCAGTGAAAGATCAAGAGCTCTGTTTTACAGAAAGTTAAATGGTGGTTACCAGGGGCTGGAGGAGGGGGATCAGATGGATGTTGTTTAAAGGTACAAACTGCAACAAGTAGGAAATAAGCCCTAGAGATCTAATACACCATATAACGAATATAGACAACAATATTATGCTATAATTATGTAATGTGATAAATATTACTACAATGGTAATCCTGTTATAACATAAATGTATCAAAATAACATTGTGCACTTTAAATTTACATCACATTATGTCAAATTTTTTTCAATTAATAACAACAACAAAATTCTGTTTTAGCTGAGTTTAGAGTTTAGCTTGTGAGACTAGTAGATATCCTTGTCAATAGGTCAGATAGTGAGTTACCTATGAACCTGGGGTTCTGGGAAGAAGTCAGGCCTGGAACTGCATAGCACTATCAGCTCTTCTCCTTCCTTCCTTTCTTTCTTTCTTTCTTTCTTTCTTTCTTTCTTTCTTTCTTCCCTTCCTTCCTTCCTTCCTTCCTTTAAGATTTTATTTATTTATTTGACAGAGAGAGAGTGTGAGAGAGCACAAGCAGGGGGAGTGGCAAGCAAAGGGAGAAGCAGACTTCCCACTGAGCAAGGAGCCTGAGGTAGGGCCAGATCCCTTCACCCTAAGATCATGACCTGAGCTGAAGGCAGATGCTTAACTGACTGAGCTACCCAGGTGCCCCACAAAATCAGTTTTCTAAACTAAATAAATTATTGGCCTTCAATATAAGTTAGAGATTTCTTTTAGAAATTATATCTCTATCACTCTTGTTAATACAGCAATAACGGCACAGTTTGTGGGGAAATTTAAGCCAGAGGCACTTCCTGGGAGGCAGTAACCAAAGGTTATCTTTTACATTGAAACCACATGTTTGGGGAGCCTGGATGGTTCACTTGGTTGAGAGTCTGACTCTTGATTTCTGTTCAGGTCATGATCTCAGGGTGGTGAGATTGAGCCCCAGGAGGGGCTTGCACTGGGCATGGAGCCTGTTTAATAGTCTCTCTCCCTCTGTTCCTCCATCTCCACTTCTTCAATCCCCTAACACCCCCAACTCCCAGCGCACACATGTCCATCTCTCTGTCTCTGTATGTCTCTCTCTCTCTCTCTAAGCAAAACAAAACAAAAAACCCCACAGGGTAAAAGTAAAGACCATGGTTCTATAATCTGCAATATCCTTATTACACTTATTGTTTCAGAATATAAATGAGTGTTTATACAAAGTTAAATATTTCATAGATAGATGAAAATCTTTAAACATTCCTTAAGGTGTTTTTGCAGGAAAAGTTAGATCTTCACTGAGGAAATGTAATCAATATTACCAAGACCAATGGAGAAGAACTGAAGTACTTTGCATAGTTAAAGCCTCATTGATACCAACTTTCAGTAGTTAAATCTATTTTCTTTTCTTTCCTTTTCTTTTTTTTCTCTTTGAAAGACTATTAAATTCTAAGCTCATCAAGGGAAAATTGTGTCCATGGTATGTGTTCATTATACAGAATATAAGAATGACTAATACTGCTAGGATTATGTTTCCTAATTAATCATATTAAGTTTTATAGTCTTCAGATCTCTTACATTTTTATAAACACTTCTCTAACCACAGACCAAGCTGGTTTGTGAATATTTCTTCATTATATGATTTCTTTTATTTCATTTCTCTTTGCTCTACACCAAAATCTCCTCACTGCCAATTTTCAAATTAATGGCTGTTTACTCTATCAGTGTCTTAAGGAGAAATGTGGTAATATTTAAATTACAGCATAGTCACATTACTTTTGCTAATTGATATCATTAGCTCACAAAAGTGAAAAGTACCTGTTTTAGATGTGTTATAATTTATAAAAACTTTTAAGGGTCCAGCAACTGCAAACTGTAAAGCTTAAGGAGAAAAGATATAAAATAGTTGAGGAATAAGCAATGTATTTAATATAGTTAAATAATATAATTAACTCTTTTAATTTTACTTTCACCAAAGACATACTTACTAATTAATGACTAAGAAAAAAATCTGATTGATGATAAAAATGCTAATACTGCTGCCCTCCTCACCTTGAGTTTAGACATAAGGGAGCATCTTAGATTCCTTTGAATTCCTGCAGCTAACACTTGCTTCAGATTTTCTGTCACGGTTTAGTTGGACACCCTAAATGGATGCATTTCCAACTCCCCCTTTTTTTTCTATTCTGTGACTCTTACAAAATTTTTTCAACATTATATATTGTATATTATATTACATTGAACCCATGGTGATGGCCTTTGAAGAATCAGGACAATGCAAATTTAATATGTGTACAAATCAGTATTATTTTGAACAAAGAATAGTCGTTTCTTCTTTGAGTCTTCTTACTTTGGCTTGCTTATTATCTTCTTTTCTTGTGCTTCACCCGCCCCCCCAACAGAAGATACCACTAATGCAAGTCACTACTGTAGGTAAAGGAAATTTCCATTTTTGTTCTTTGTTTTGAGATTTCCTACTTGATTTTTAAAAATGCCTTTTCTAAGTAGGCCTAAAAGTCTTATCACACATTTCTATTTTTGAGATGCTAATGAGATATGGTGTGTGGCACGTGCAGAAGTTTATTTTCCCCATATTTAAAACTAAAAATGACTTTTATAGTCCTGTTTTCCTGAGAAAAAATAAAATACTTTGAAGTACCTTGCTATTTTTGGTATTGATGAGGGAACAGAAGGCTGGATGAGGACAAAGCAAAAGGCTGACACCTTGCAACCTCCCTGCCCCCAACTCCTGGGTGGGACATATGTGACATTCTTTAGGAATCTCCCAACTATCCTAATGTTAATACCTTGCTAGAGAGCAAAACGACCTTGGCTGTGGCAAGGCCTTTGGTATCTGTTATCTTGTAAGTCCTCTTTAAGCCTCCTTTTCCTTATCTCCCCCCAACTCCATGGTACATAACCTGCCACCCTCACAACCCTGGGGCAGCAGCTCTTCCTGCCCATGGGTCCTGTCCCTATGCTTTAATAAACCACCATTGCACACCAAAGATGTCTCAGGATTCTTTCTTGGTCATCAGCTCGGGACCTCATCTCATCAAACCTCACCTATATTCTAGAACTTGATCAATATTCTTTTTTTCTTTTTACAAAGTTTATAAATTGACTATATTATTTACAACAGGAGAGTTTATTAGCAATTAATTAATTTTATTGGCAATGTTTATTAAACATTGCCAATAATACTATGTTATTAAGCATAGTAAATTTACTAAAACTTTTTTCCAAAGCAATATGAATAAAAATATAGTGCTCAGCCAAACTTTTTCTTTTACAAAACTATGATGTAATGAGGCTTAAATACAGATCTAGCAGTTATACAATTATTATACATATGTGTTTTTATGTATCTTCTCTATGATTAAAAAAAAGAGTAGGCTAAGCAGACAGGTTTCTGTAGCCATTCTTCATTTTTGAAACAATTACCAACAACTGCAATTTACCTTTCAACTCTTACTTTGCTAAACCACCAGATTTCTGTAGGCAGCAGGACAGTTAAACTCTTTTCCAGGTTTCTATAGTGTTTTTAAAGCATCTGCAAGTGAGATGTCATTCTTTAATAAAGTTAATCATTTTTGTACCATTATCCGTTTTTTTTTAAATTTCATTTCTAAGGACTTTTTGATTTCAGCACACATCTGTAGAGAAAGCAGTGTGTTGTGACATTATTTTTACAAGAGATGAAACATTTCTTTAAGCCAGTCATTGAAAAGGGCCCTATCAATACAGATGTCAGCCCAGTTCCTCTGAGATAAATCTTTGGTTTACTAAACTTTAAGTATATCTTGTCTTTGGTTCCTGTTTATGCAGTTTGTTGCAACGGAAAAAAGTTTTCTTGAATTTCAGCATCATTTACAAATCTTACAAATGCTATAGCCTGACATTTATTGGTGAAATCTGTTGACTCATCAATCTGGAGAGAGAAGTTGCTGTTTTTCAGTTTATTATATCCAACCTTTTCAGCATGATGTGACACACCATCAATACATCAACTTATTTACTATTTGAAAGTGGAACCTTTTTGCTTTATCATACTGCATCTTGTAGCATTTTACACACTCTAATTTTATATGCTGGGGTTATTAGTTTTCTTTTTCTGGGCAATAAGTTTTGCTGCTACTAAGTAAATTGCTTCCCAGGCCTTCTGAAACTAGGTTTTCATTGTTTGTTTTGGGATTCCAGTAGCTGTTTAAACTGATCAGCAACTTTACTCATCAAATGGCTGTGAATTCAGTGTCTTTGAAAGTTGTTTTCCATGGATAATTCACAATGGAACGGGAGGACCTGAATTACCGATGTGAAATGTACTCTTCCGGTACTTCCATTGTAAAAATATGATTTTGTGTCTCCATTTCTGCTACTTCTGTGAAATGACACATGGGATTTTAATTCTTCATCATTAACTTTATCAAAATTTCCAAGAGACCTAGATCCAGAATCTTCCTCTTCTGTCTCACATTTCATCTTTAAAAATTGCTACCTTGGACCTGAGATATGTTTGTAATATGTGTGTAATATGTGATATGCAACTAATCAAATGTAAAACAGAGGGGCTAATAAATATCTAAACAAAACATTGCAAAAAAATTACAAAGTCCTCAAAATTCAGTTTATTTCTAACTTACACCATGGACACTTGATAACATTCGACTCAAGAGTAAAGAGGAGAAATCAGCTAGAGAAGGAGAGTAGCTTGAATCATAGCATCTAAGATTTCCTTCTATAGAATAACAATTTCTATCAGGTCTCTGCTCTCACACTCTCTCGGTTGTGTGAGCTTTGGTTAAAATCAAATATATTGGTGTCATATAGGTCTTACTATGTCGATAAACATGAGGATAGAAGGAAGACAGGAATCTCATAAAGAAAGCTGAGTATGCTATATATTGCTTAAGGAGAGACTCCTCTAGAACATGAGGGAAATGTCTCTATTATTAACTAGGAAAGATTTCTTAGTTTCCACTGCTTTCAGATGAGATATAATTAGAATGTCCAGAAAGGCCTATTGGAATCACTCAGGAAGACTACACTGGAAGCCACGAAGGTCAATTCTACTACTGGCTCTTCTACCCTGTGGACTTCAGTTGTCTCATCCATAAGTCTAATAGTTTAAATGATGAGGAAACTTCAGGTTCTGAGATCCTGTAATTTTGCTCCTTTGTCTCAACAATATGACTAAATATATTAAAGAAAGGATATTTCTCCCTCTATCATAAACTCAGATTTTCTAAGACATCCCACCAATTGCTACATTGGAGAATTCCACTCCATCTGCTTTGCTCCTTTTAAATAAGAAAGCACAGTCTTGGAGCTATGATGGGACATCTGAAGAAACGAACACCTTAAAGTAGCACAGAGGGAAAGAGGAATAGGTAAAGTGTCACAGAAAGTCAAACAGAAAAATGTGGTGATAAAATATGGAACATCACTTCTTCCCCCTACTGTTCTGACTTAGGTTTCAGAGTCTGTTTTCACATCCTTTGGAGGATGTGGGAAAAATATTTGAACCGTGCCTTGTACATAGGTATTCAGCCTGTTTATCTAGGACACTCATGTCATGGCTCAATCTTCAAACTGCACGACTAAATA
Organism: Mustela erminea; assembly: GCF_009829155.1. Classification (NCBI taxonomy): domain Eukaryota; kingdom Metazoa; phylum Chordata; class Mammalia; order Carnivora; family Mustelidae; genus Mustela; species Mustela erminea. The sequence goes on from NC_045619.1 coordinate 95,864,422, forward strand.
AATATTCAGCATCTGTTACACTCCTCCACACTTTATTGTTGATTGGAAGCCAAAAAAAATCATGCCTTCCTCTCTTCACACAACAGAAGGTAAACTGTTGGCACTCAGATGTTAAATAATGCCATTATAAAGAATGTTATGTATGAACAGTAATTAAAAAATAAACTCATATGCCACTTGAAGAATTTTTTTTAAGGTTATGCTGTGGTAAAAACAGATAATTAGTGATCACTTTCAAATCTCTTCTAGGTGTATTAACCAAAAAACTTCAAAGTTGAACTTCATGTTATAAACTTACTTTTTGAGCACCAATTCACTCAGATTTGCCCTTTGAAAACACTGGATTATTTATGTTCATTGACATGAATGTCACCTCATATATTCCTCCAAGCTCTAAAATTATATCTAACTTTTAAAATTAGTATTGTAATAGTTGAACTTGGATCACACTCTAACGTGTTCATTAGTAGTGCCTCTACAGAGGTCAAGAAATGATAAATGTAATACCCTGGGTGCTTTTATATTAATTTGCTAATTGGCGGATGGAACCTCCATTCAGAGCCACAGTCTCATAATAAAATAAGCACCAATATTATCATAATATAAACACAAGTATTAGAAGGTTAATAAAAGAAGTCTGAACCTTATAAGATATTAATGGAGAACGAATAACTTCATTGTCAGACATGCTGGGTTTGGATCCCAGCTCAATCTCTTGCATGCAGGACCAGTTATAGTTCTCTCATCCTTAACTTCCTCTTTGTGAAGGGGGCGATTCAATACCTCTCTCATTGGGTGGTTTGTGCATTATATCATAGATGTAGCTACAGCTGTGAGCACATTGCCTTGTACTTAGAGAGTATACAGTTCTTGGAAGTCACCTTTATCTACTGCTCCAGATTGCTAAGCTCTGTAGAGAAGAGTCAGTATCTCCTTCACTGTTATATGATAATATAATTCCATATTGTGATGTCCGGCACATAGTGGACTTGCTCCGAGACATTTCTCAACTCACTTTTTTTTTTTTTTTAACCTCAGGTCCCACCAACATACTACATTCTAAAGATCAAAGTTGTAGCAGCTTTTACACTTTTTCAATTCTTTCCTACAATTGAGATCAACTTCTATTTCTAAGAATATGGAGAAGCAAAGAAATACATATTTAGAAAAAAGCTAACGCTTATTTTTCTACTCAGGGACATTCTAGAAAGTGTAACCCCATAGTTGGTCTCTAGCATCTTCACTTACCTGGAGAACTAAATATAAGAACCAAGACTCTCCTAAGTCTATGCTGAGTATGGATGAGAAGAAATCACATTTCTCCCACCTATGCAATGCTAGTAATTGTTACTTGTTAATGTCTCCTTGATTATGAACTGTATATCCCAAATGTAACACTTGGTCATAACCCTGAAAGGCTATACTTAGCAGCAGTTGGTACCATCTCTGACAACCTGGGAGCATGGGTGTCCCTCTAAATGGTAACTAATTACAAAAGTTAATTGTTAGCCAAGATCTCCCTTCCTCTCTTTCGCATGTATCCTAGTTAGCTTCCACTCCTCATGAACAAGTGTTTTTGTTTTGTTTTGTTTTGTTTTGTTTTTTGAGTTTCTGGAGAGTTATTTTTAGACTTCTGTGGCAATTGCTCAGGACTGATGCTACTGTGGTGGCTATTCAGACCTTTACCTAATCACTACTGTTAGCAAAGATGGAGGGCATCTCCCACCACCCACTTTTTGGTTCCCTAATATTCAGGTCCTGGTACCCATGGGTGCATTGCAGAGAGGATGTGCATGCCAAAATCCACTCTGTTCAACTAAACAAGCTATGTACCCTCTTCAGTGCTGTGTCCATTTGGACAAGAACCTTGACATAATGTCACAAGGATCCTCTTGGGCTAGTGATGTACCTTGTTTCTCTCTCCTTGAAAAAATAGCTGTCACCTTTCTTTTAATCAGTTGTCATTTGGGTCACAAGTATTTTTGCCAAATCTCTTTTTTTCCTTCAAGTTTTTATTTAAATTCCAGTTGGTTAACATATACTATAAATATTAGTTTCAGCAGTAGAATATTATGGTGCATCACTCACATACAACACCCAGTGCTCATTTCCATAGTAGGTTACCTACAAAAATAGAAAAGGAAAATATTTCTGATATAAACCTCAGAGGCTAAGAATTCTTGATTCCATAAATGTTTTATAAGGTTCCTACTTAAAAACATTTTATTCTCATTTCAAAAATTAACAGATGACCTATCTATTCATCCATCCATCTATCCATCCGTATTCTTTGACTATCTCCACTCTAATTCTTTAACTGCTATAATTCTGGACTCCCTAAGAAAAGTATTTTTCATTATGAAAGAATTGTACAGAATAAGCTATTGTGAAAGCCATGGATTCTTCCTCCACTAGATTCCTGGTTGAAATTCAGCAGGATAGATAGACAACAATTCAAATTGGGAACCCACTATTGTATATACCAATTTTACTGTCCTTTAATCCTTACCCACCAACATAGAAAATGTTTTTTTTTTTTAATGGAAAGATCTAATATGAATAGAAAACTCACAATGACATGAAATTTATGTATGTGTGTTTAAACATTGTACCACACTGACACCATACATTATATTATAGAATGGTCAGCACATCTATTCACTAAAATAATTCTTTCAACTTGGTATGCATGTGGCACTCTTAGAAAGATCTTTTATATTATACAACCTCTGTCATTAGTTTGGGATAAAAATGATACTGGACTTTTTTAACTTTGAAGAAAGTTTACCAAATGTTCCTCTATGTTCTACTGATAATGCCTTTCTTCTCTCCTAAAGATGCCCTTCCTTAATATACTGAAAGTACCTCCTTAGGGCTCCTAGTCCATCAATTCAATACTGGTCACTAGACTTTCTGCTGGAAAGGGAAGCTTTATTTGTGCCCTCCATCCCCTGGCCCCCACCAGGAATGAAAGATTCCCAAACTGCTATTGGAGGGGATGCCTGTGGGATGATCTTGTGGTTACTAAGCCTGAGGCTGATAGTGTTGCTGATTCCCCAAGGTTCTGCATAGCCCCCACTGCTTATCACTGACCAGAAGGCCTCATTACCATCAGTAAGATTTAAAAGGACTACGTTCTTCCCCACTGAGGCTGAAACTCAGAGGAGAGCCCCAAAGCTAGATGACTCATACTGACTGGTCAGTGTAATTGACTGGTCAAACATAATTGTTCTGTGTCATAAGTAGACTAATATCCAAGGGCCTTCGCTCTTCAGGGACACACCTCTTTCAGTATGACCTCTCCCTCTCCACACCATCCCCAATATTCCCCATGATTTTCTGCAACAAATTTCCCTAAATTTGTCCCTTGTTTAAAAAATGAATGAAATCATGTCACTTCTATACTTAAAACTCTACAAGGCTCCTATTTCTTTAACAGTAAAAATCCAAAGACTTACAATATCTGCCCACCTGCTGTTATGATCTTTGACTTGTGACCTCAAGTCCTATTTACTTCTTCCACCTATGAAAGCCACGCTGGCTTCTTCCTTCTCTGTGTGTAGGTCAAGCATTCTCTTATTTCTAGGAGTCTCCTCCTGATGTTTTATCTCATGAAAACATGCTTCTACTAGAGATCCATCCATATTTATTTCCATCAAAAATAGTCTTTTCTGACCTTCTTCAAGCTTCTAGTCAAATATGATCTTTTCAATGAAGCCTACACAGACCATTCCACTCACTTCAAAAGTATTCTTGCTTCTTTGCTTTTTTAAAATGTATGCATATAATTTGAGCCCATAAGTAATATTATATATCTTACACAAATAAGATTTTTTACTGGGTTTTAAAAATGTTTAGCAGACTTTATTTTTTAGAACAATTTTAGATTTGCAGAAAAATTGAGATGATAGTTCAGAGAATTCTCACAAAATGTAGTTTCCCCATTAACATTTTACATTACTTTATATTTGTTATAATGGACATAGGAATATTGATCCATTATGACCAACTAAAGTCCATATTTTATTCAGATTTCCTTAGTTTCATTCATGACATTAGTTTCCTAATGTCACTTGTTCCTGATTTTTTTTTTTTTTCCAGTTCTTAGCCTTCTCCTTTTCAGCCACTTGCCATATTTTTGGAACTTACCGTCTTTGTATGTAGTCTGGGTCCATATTCTCTTTTCATTACCCGACCTGGAAATCTCAGTATCCATGAGTATCTCTGTGGCTTTGATATACTGCTGCAACAGATCCTCTCCGTGCCTCCCTAGAGATAATGTCCGCTCAGTTTACTGCATTTTCTTGGTTGCTGTTGCTTACTCCACACAAAAATGCAGACTACCCCCACAAACTCAAAAATGCCATACCTCACTAAGAAGTCCTAAAATCAGAGAAGGCCACCTTCACTTCCATAATAGCCTGTAGCACTGGAACTCTCTCTCCAATGAGAAGTGCTTAAGCATGATCCACGATTAACATCATGTACAAATTTCTCTTTTTGGTCAACATTCAATAACCTTTCACTCCTTTTCAACTTCTAATTTAATAATCTCTCTGTTCTCACTTTGGCAAAAAAAATCCATCTTAAAAACTTGCCAGCCAAGTATCTGGGAATAAATACACTGTTTGTTTTATCCCATCCTCGCTTGGGTTTGCAAATAATAAGTATAGCATTTCAGTATTTTATATTTAAATGCATACATTGTTTTGACATGTCCCTCTCTCCCTGTTTTGGATAAAAAGCAGAAAATTGACATTCTTACAATTTAAATTTATTCTTATAGACTGTTTATCTCACAAGTATCCTTAGTCAAGAGTGGTGGATGCTTTATTTGGTCTTGTAACTGTCTTCTATATTCTTTCGAACTAGGACGAAAATCTTCACTGCGTTCAATTGGATTGCCCTCTATAACAAATCGCTCCACTAGCTCACTGAGTTTTCTCTTTAAGCGTTTCCCACTAAGCCCTAGATTTTTATATTAAAGATCCTAATCTGATTTTCCAGTTCACTGTCTCACCGACTAAACACATTTATGCAGCAAGCAGCTTTTAACATAGTCTCTTGCTGAAGTCTGAAGCTCTTTTCCTCCTTTTGTAGCCTCCTGATTTGCTGACTTCATTCCCCATGATGTGTTTTCATAAACAGGCTACCATATAAAGGTCAACAGTAAGAGTCCAACATCCTGAAATTGAGCATATGGTCATTATTTAATGTGTCCCCTTTGCTCTGATTCAGGTATGAAATAAACTTTTCTTAGAGACACAACACAAGAATATTTTGTTTTGCCACATGGAACAAATATGTTTGGTAAGAGCCCAAGTGCATTTACTCCCTCTCAGAATCAATATTAGATGGCCAGAGCATTTCTATTCCTCATCTCTCCCCAGACAAACACAAAAGAGCACAAAAAGATACTTTCTAGCATAATTCATATTTAAAATAAAAAATTAAGGGTTGGGAAAAGATACCAAAAGGACCATCATTTGGCCTATCTTTAGTATAGGCATGTAACACTGAAATCAGTAAAGCAGGCCATTCTGCACTAGTGTGCCGTTATGCCCAAGTCCTGATCCAGAGGGACCACTGCTCATAATTAAAGAGCTGTCTATTTTTATTTCATTTTTTAAAAATTTTATTCCTTTTCTTTTTACTTTGCGGCTCTGTTAAAGACTTCGATTATAATGTCAGCTAGAAGACACACTTCAATTCACTGGGCCCTGCCTTACAACATGTTTGGCTCTCTCAACAAGCCATTAAACAGCTATAGGCTAGTATGGCTTTAGGTCTGATGGGGTTCAGGGCTGGCTGCCACAGAATATGCCATTTTGGCCTGTGGATTCTTTTGAGGTAAAGATGATTAAGGCTCAAACAGATTCAAGAACAGGTTTTTACCTCTCCCTTAACTGGCTAAAAAAAAAAGAAACAGGAATTCTGTTCCACGAAGAGAGGGGTTTTTGTTGTGTTGTTGTTGTTTCATAAGACTTCTCTTTGTATGGCAAACATGTGTTTACTAAACATCGGCTCTTCCCATCTTCCTATGAACTGTCTTCCTTCCCATGGAAGTCCCAGACCGGAGCCCCCTCTTCAGTTCAGGATGGTACATAAGCCTCAATGCCTGACTGTCCAGGAGCCTCTCATGCCTTTCTGGCTCTCCCATATCTATGTAATGAAATTTGTTTTTCTCCTCTTAATCTGTTTTAAGTCCATTTAGTTACTGAGCCAGGTAAAGTAGAAGGGAAGGAGAGGAAAGTTTTCCTTCTCTGTAGACTATGATTCCTCCCCAACAGATTTCAACTAAACATAAGGAAACTGGAAGTGCAAGGTCTGTGCCATTTATCTGTTGATAAGACCAGATACTCTAATAATCTGTAGAAATGCATAGGTTCTTTAATAGATGAGAAACTAGAATTATTTTAGGAAGGATATCATGTTTCAAATTTGCTTGTATGTTTTCTTTGTTGGTTTTTCCTGAGATCAATACACTGGAATGAGATTAAAATAATTAAATACTAAATAAATAAATAAATAAAAATTAACAATTTAGTCGAATTCCTGTCAAGTAAACCTTATTACCCATTGCTTCCCCAAAACTCTGCCCTTTGACATCCATGGTTTTTTTCTCCTGTACTCTTTTCTTTGCCTGAGTTCTCCCCACATTCACTTCCTCTTTCCTTCCCCCTCCTGATTTCCCTGAACACTCTTCTTTTGTTTCTGCATTCCTTTAACATTTATTAATGGGCATAAACATTTAAACTGGAACAGATGTGAATCCTCTTCCAGTCACTAAAATTGAGTACTGAGTACAGCAATGATTAAATTTTACGAAGAGCAGTAATAGCTAGCCCTGCAGAAACACTCTTCTAATGAGCGTTTTTGCTTAATTAATGCACTTAATCCTCATACTATTCCAATGCGTAGTCGCTATTACTATCCCCATTTTACAAGTGAGGACAGAAAATGCAAGTGTCCCCAAGTTCATACAACCAGAGGGTGGCAGAGCCAGGATTTGAAGCCAGCTACCACACCAAACTACATAGCTGAGTGGTAATGGTGCCTATCGCACAGGACAGTCAATAACTAGGAGTTCTCTCCCCATTTCCTTTCCCTTCTGAACCATTAAAATGATGTCTTTGCTCGAGTAATTTCAATGGCAAATATTTACTTAGTTCCTCCTCTATCCTAAGCACTGTTCTCCATGTTAGGGATACTGTGGTGGGTGACTAAGGCAAACATGTGGCTAGCACGCATTAGATCATGCTCGTAATATTTTTATTCTCATAAATGGCACTTGTGGGATGATGTCTGTTTCTCTCCTAGCATTTTACCCACAGCATAGATGCTGCAATCAAAACAAAAGCTGTGTGAAGAGTGGGCAAGTAATTTAAGTTCTGTGTGTATCAGTTTCAATAGATGTAACCTGGGGATAATAGTGCCTGCCTCTTAGGATTGTGGGGGTCGTTAATGAGTTAATTCAAGTAAAGCACATGGAACCATGATGGACATCCATTCCTCTATTGTTGTTTGTCCTCCCTGGTCCCCCCATCCCACGCCAAGTACTCCTCACATGTACTTCCCTCAGTAATTATTTCTTGAATAGATGGACACAAAAGAAGAGGAACCACTCCCAGCACTGCTACAGATAATGCTGTTCTTTGAAAGCCCTTCCCGCTTGCCTAATTTGCTGTGATTTTTTTATTTCTTTTAGCATATAATGCTGAACACAAGTCTCACCTATGTAAAGGTCTGCCTTTAGTCTCTATATACCATTAGTAAAACATAAGCTTTCATCCTTAGTCAACTATTGAATAAATGGTTCATCCATTGCTGGAGAGATTTGAACTCAGAAGGGAAAAGGGTTATTCTTTTTTTCATTGTAATGAGCCTATTTATAGGAGAATAAGCCATTATGTCTTTGGCATGAAGTCTGTACTTTTTTAACAGTTTCTTGAATTTTATTCCCTTTTTTCTCTTTTAACAAACCCGTATTAGTCTCTTACTCATTACCGATTCCTTTGAGAAAGGATAACTTTTTCCTAATCTCCTAGACAACCCAGTTGCAGACTCTTGTTTTTTGCTGTTAGCAAGATCACGTTGCCCTTGTCAGAGAATTTGGTGGGGATGTATTTAAACGTGACTTAAATTAGTCAATTGTACACATTTCCCAAAGGTGAAAGAACTCACCGTAAAAATTCTATCCAAATCACCTCTAGGAATCTTTAGTGCAAGGCAAACTCTCGAGTTGTCCATCTGCATTTGTGTGTGATGGTGCTATTAAGACTTCCGTGACTGTGGTGGTTTCACAGTGGACTTGGAGAAAAATATGAGTCAGCTAATAAATGTGAGAAATTTCAGGAAGGCATTCATAATCAACCAGAAAACAAATTTTCTGGCAGATTATGCTCTAAGTTTATTCATGTAATCAAACATCTCCTAGGCGTCATGCCAGGCATTGTGCTTGGTGCTAAGATCAGGGATGATGAACAAACAGTCTCTGCTCTAAAGGAACTCTCAGAATAGTTTGAAGAAGCAGACTTGCTAATCAATTGTGTTTCTTTCGATTGGAGAAATGGTAGTGGCAGAGATAATATGGCCACACCTAGTCAGCCTGGTGGTGAGAGAGAGGTCAGGAAAACTTCTTGGAGGAGGTAATGCCGAGCTACATCTCACCGGATGAAGAGGCTTAACTAGACCAAAGATATAGCTAGGTAGGAAATGGCAGGAACAAAGATGTGGGAGTGAGAACTAGTATAGCGTGTCTACAGAATTGCCAGCAGTTCTGTGTTGTTTGTGTATAAAATACAGAATGGTACGAGGTGAGGTCAGATAGGCAGGAACAAGTTAAATTATAGTGGCTTGTTTTTTAAATTTTCTGTCCTGTTAAGGAGAGTTGGGTTTAGCTTCAGGGTTATATGGAACTTGTTGTAGGTTTTAAACCTGGGGATGACATGGTCAGATTTGCATTTAGATAGGTCATTCCATAAACCGTGTGGAGACATGCTTTGATAAACCCGAGTTTGGATGTTGGAGGTGCTACAGAAAGCTGTAGTTGTAAGAGATGGTAAGAGCCTGAAATCAAATTGTGTAGTAAAAGATGGAGGGGTAAACTTGAAATGTATGCTTGTTTGGATTTGGGGGGGTGGTATGATAAGTCAAGGATGGGGGGTGATAAGTCAAGGATGAATACAAGATTATTATCCAAGTGATTAAATGGATAATAAAAAGAAAATTAATTCCTTTTAAGTCACTTACGCAGACCATATTTCTATACCTTGTCTGAAGGAAACAACAAAACACGTATGTCTTAATAAGCAGACCGAATTGCAGAATAGCCTTTTTTTCTTGGCTCTAAAATAAGTAAAAAGAGACAAACTGAATACTTTATGAAAAAAAAAAAACTGAAATTGCAGAAAAATTAGTCATTTTGTACAAATACATGTGAATGTATCCTTGGAAAATTAAAACTAAGATATGAATTAGGTGGATTTATCTTACCAACTGTTGTCTTAATGCCATGTTGGCAATGAAACCAGACTGTCTAGTCTTGGTTTTATATTTCTGCTGCATTGACAAACCATAGAAAACTAAACATACAGAGTCTTGATCCAATTTCATGATAGCTGCAGAAACCTAGCCTGAGGGTTTGTTTACTATTGTTGGCATTCACAGTTTCTGCTGATACCCCAAGTCTTGTTGAATTAGACACTATTTTAGTTGGATCGAGGGTTCCAACTATGTATTATTTTTCTCTGACGAAAGGAAATTAATAGCCTTTTTCTTTCTTTCTTTTCTTTTCTTCTTTTTTTTTTTTTAAGAGCAATAAAGAGAAAGAGAACATGCATGGGCACCATCCACACAATTGGGGCAGCGGTGGGGTGTGGCAGATAGAGGGAGAGGAAGAGAGAGAGAGAGAGAATCTCCATACTGAGCATGGAGCCTGACATGGGGCTTGATCTGACAACCCTGAGATCACCACCTGAGCCAAAATCAAGAGTCAGATGCTTCAGCCACTGAGCCACTCAGCTGACCCTAATAGCCTTTATTTCTAATCTAGGTAAGGCAGATATGTGTTTCCTCCATTCATTATGAAAACTCCAGGAATAGCCCCATTATACAGATAAGGAAATTGAAACCAGAGACATCATAGAGCAATAAATGAAGGAAAGGAGATTTGAACTAGTTCTTTGAGAATGCGTATAAATGTCCTTCTGACAGTCCCTGAAATAACCTTTAGTATTCTGATCGCTGGACAGAAAGAACATGACACCAGTTATCTTCAGTCACTATTTATTTATTATAATTTATCACTCAGCTTTCTTTCTTCCCATTTTCTCTCTTTTTTGTAGATAAACACACTTGCTTAAGTTAAGGGGAACATGGATAGGCATTAAAATGTATTCAGTGCTCACCATAGGCCTCGCACATGAATCAGGACGTGGGGAGAGGCAAAGGTTTTAAGCCGTAGTGACTTGGGTTTCACTCCAATTACTCCTGTGTGGCTCTAGGCGATCATTTAAACTCTATAAGCCTCATTTTCATAAAATCGAGTTTTGTAAAGACTAAATGCAATGTTCTAAAAATATTGCATGAAATAGGTAGCTTCTCTTATTTCTCTAACCATTGGCCTGGGTTACTTCACACATATAAGTCTACAAAACAATTTAAAGAGATCATCTAAAAATTTAAACATTGAGATAACTGAGACAGGAATTAAACAAAAGCATCAACATTATATTATTAGAATGAAGCAGAAGCAAATTTAAATTTCAAAGTCATTCTAAAAACTATTCTTTTTCTACTATACTATGAATTAGAATGTAGTCATTTGTATTTATTGTTTACTTAAACCAAGCATTTTGCTGAATATTTTTTGTATACATTTTTAATTCTAAAAACAAGCTTTTAGATACATAGGATTTTTGCCCCTTTTGTATAAATGAGAGAACCAATGTTTAGAGAAGTTAATGAACCTACTCAAGGCCACACATTAAGAAAATAGTGAGCAATTCAGCACTCTAAACACACCATTAAATAGATACATGCCTTAGAATAGATATTTTCTGGGGTACCTGGCTGGCTCAGTTGGTAGAGCAGGTGACTCTTGATATTGGGGTTGTGAGTTCTAGCCCCATGTTGGGTGTAGAGATCACTTTAAAAACTCTTTAGAAAAGATATCTTCTGTGATCAACCTATTTTATGAATTCATGTTTAAGACCTGTAAATAAAGAGTTATAAAATTAAGCTTGAATATTATTGCACAAGTGATTGTGACCCTATGTTTAGTCCAGTCCAGAGTATCAGTTGCATATATCATGTACTGGTTCCAACCCACTAACACATGAAAGGAAATGAAGAGAAAAGCTATTGAGTAATTTACAGTCTCAGTGGGAAAGCAGATGGATTGAAAATCATCAACAGTACGGGAGGCAGACCCACATCCACAGTCAAACATCATGAAACCAGTTCAGTGGGGGCACCAGTGCTGGGAGCACTGAGCCCTGCTCTACACAGGTAGGGCCTCACCTCCCTCCTGCCCTGCACACAGGCTGCCAGGACAGTCCCCTTCCTCTGAACCCCGGGAAAGTGTGTCTCAACTCTGGAGTTGCAACTGCTGGCCTTCAGGTTGGCTTTTAATGAGCCTCTGGCCAGCTCTAGGGGAGACTGGCTAAGTAACTATCAGGCAAGTTCGCATTTTATTATTTGAAGTGCCTTTGCTCCCCTCCAACCTCAAACAGAAGAAGAAGGTTCTTCTTCTGTTTCCCATAAGGTTCCCATAAGGTTCTGGGAAGCAGCCCTCCCTTAAAAAAAGACAAATAACTTCGCCACTGCACAAGTAGAAAAGTTCAGGCAATTCAAATTCTGTATTTTACATTTGTGCTTATCAGGCTTTTTTGAAATATATATGAGTCTTGAGTCTTTTTCTTTTTTTTAAGGCTGATGAATGTTCAAAATTGTTTTGTAATGTGCACTTTTAATTGAACTTGTGTATATCATGCTTTGTTTATTTGTGGGTTTTTTTTTTTAACATAACCTGAGAATTTTGGAAAACTTCGTGACTCAGTAACAACTGATCCAAAAATATTGCTTAGTAATATGCATAACATAATTATGTTATATATTAGTCAGCCAAGTGACTCATGAGATTCTAAAAGTTTAAGAACAAAAGAATCATTAAAAGTTGGTCATCTTGTCCCAACACCGTCACTTTTTAAATAAGCAGAAAAAAGCCCAGAGATATAACATGATTTTTTCTAAATCTTACGGCTCGATAGGGACAAAACAAGAAGTTTATTTGTCTTTGTGTGTAACATTTTGGCTATTACAGTAAGCACTTTTTTTAAAAATATTTTGTTTATTTATTTGACAGAGAGAGAGAGCACAAGCAGGGGGAGGGTGAGAGGGAGAAGCCGATTCCCCACTGGACTCCATCCCAGGACCCTGGGATTGTGACCTGAGCCAAAGGCAGACGCTTAACTGACTGAGCAGCTCTTAGGCACTCCGCAGTAAGTGCTTCTTTAGTTAAATTGGCTTGAGCCAAGTTTCCATGACTCTCCAACCTTTCCATTATGGGTGGTTTAATTCTTCCAGTTCTTTCACCTGTTTATATTCTTGACATCTAGCAGCATAGACTGAAGTGGCATAATTAACATAACATCTGTATTGAGAACACAGATCAGTTTAAACCAGTCCCACGCATTATCCAGCTCTTGAATTTACATATGTATAGAGAATACCTAGTTATTGTTTCCATAACTATTATACTTTTACACTATTTGACTAAATATGGTTAGCACAAAAGCAGAAACTTAAATTAAGAGGGGGCAACTACCTAGCACATTTCCAGGAGCTATATTTTACTTTTATCAGTATAGTCTGTGAAATCATAAAGCTACTATAGAGAATTATGGGGAGCAGCTACCATCATCTCCTGCAGGCAAGGATCTTGAGGGGAAAAACCAAGATCTGTGGTTTCCACAGAGGAGAATGTATCTTCTTATGGCACTTAGGCTCTCTCTGGATTATTGACTGTAACTGCACATCATTTATTTAAAATGTGGTAACAAGTTTACCGACTATTAGAAAGCACATACAGGTGTTTTATAACTTGCTGCAGGCTTTTTCAGCCAGGTTGTTTCCAATCCCTCCATTTTCATGTCACGCGCACACCCTGTACAGAAGACAGAATTTCCTAATTTTCTGATTGCAATAACTGGTGCAGTTCTTGGAAACGCTGGAATTCTCCTTATTTAAGTTTGAAATCAAACAAAACACTCAAGAGAAGCAAATGTTTTGTTTCTGCGGTTCTCTCTCATGGGCAGGAAACATGTTTGTCAAATTCATTCATTGTAAAGGAATTGGTTCCTTTCCAGTAATGCGAGTGAATGTCACCATACACATTGGAATGAGCTGGATGATGCCATGGGGGGTGGAGGTGAAACTAAGATGTTGGTTTGCAACCTTGGGAGTTCCCTGGATGAAATCTGAAGCTGACTCTGTACACTAAGGGCAAGGAGAGACAGGAGAAAGAGGCAAGCCACTCCGGACTAGGAGGTGGCTGTTTTAACAAATAAGGAACTTACATACAAGGCTTGTTTGAATGGTTGCAAGATGACTAGACCTCCACCACCCCCCCCCCCTTCAGATCTCAAACATGTAGAGAGTGGCCTTAATTGGGTTCAATTGTATATTCTTTCCAGATGGTCCAAGATACAGTTCACCCTCAAAACAATGTCCTTGACACAGCTCCCAGTGTGGGAATGGTGGGTGGAGCACACATCCTAAGGTCAGGAGAGGGTGGAAAGCCCCTGATTGCCTGGTCCCAGCCAGGGGGTCAACCAATAGTCAGATGAGGTTGGCTGAAAATTGAATGGGAAAGTAGGAAAGTATCAAGGCTACCTCAGAGGAACAAAATGTGTACCATTTCTTATCGGTACATCTAAATGGTCCTCAAAATGATCTTTTGAGAGGCAATGATCTGTATCAAACAAGGCGTTGGACCTGGGTTAACAGAGAAAAGTTGATTCTCCCTTCAGAGTGCAATACCATATAGCATTCTGACAACTGAGTGACTCAGAAGCTGCTTCTAATCAAGATATTAACGAATAGCCTCAGGCTAAGTCTGGTTGTTGGGGGATATTTGATACTCTGGTTTACTCCATGTTATTAGCAAGCTGTGTTAAATAAAACTGCTTCTATGAAAGTGCCCATAGACAGTACAAAAGACAAAAAGCGAGAGAGAATTATGCTTCATTCTGGACATCTGGGAAAGTCTGACTAGTCAAGGGGGCTCAGATACTAAAGCACTTGACAGGTAGGTTTATTTCCTTAATCAAAGATAAGTGCCAGAAGCTTGCTTAGATTACCAAAATTCTTTGTTCTAAATCTGTATCTATCAAGCAGGCTTTTGATTACAATTTAGCTTCCCATGTACTTTCCCAGAGGGCAGAGAACATAACTGATCTGTGAGCATTTGAGGAAATGTAACTGTTTTATTTGTCATGACCTAATGCTTGAGTTGTTTTGAAACAGCTTCAGTGAAACATGATTCATATAACATTTAACCATTCATATACCATTTAACCATTCAATTCAACCATTTAAAATGTATAATTCAACATTGTTGTTATTGTTGTTTTGCATAGTCATAGAGTTGTTCAACCATTGCCAAAATAAAATTCGGATTTTCTACTACTTATATCACCCCAAAATGAAAACCTGTTGCCATTTGCGGTCTCTGCCCGTTGTTTTTTGTTGTTGTTGTTGTTATTTTTATTAACATATAGTACATTATTTGCCCCAGGGGTACAGGTCTGTGAATCATCAGGCTTACACACTTCACTGCACTCACCATAGCACATACCCTCCCCAGTGTCCATAATCCAACCACCCTCTCCCTACCTCACCACCCCCCACCAACCCTCAGTTTGTTTTGTAAGATTAAGAGTCTCTTATGGTTTGTTTCCCTCCTGATCCCATCTTGTTTCGTTTTTCCTTCCCTACTCCCCAAACTCCCCACTTTGGCTCTCAAATCCTTCATATCAGGGAGATCATATGATAATTGTCTTTCTCTGATTGACTTATTTCCCTAAGAATAATACCTCTTGTTCTATCCATGTTGTTACAAGTGACAAGATTTCATTTATTTTGATTGATGCACAGTATTCCATTGTGTGTGTATATATACATATATACATATATATATATATGTATATGTATATATACCATCTCTTCTTTATCCATTCATCTGTTGATGGACATCTAGGTTCTTTTCGAAGTTTGGCTATTGTGGACATTGCTGCTATAAACATTCAGGTGCACATGCCCCTTTGGATCACTACATTTGTAACTTTAAGGTAAATACCCAGTAGTGCAATTGGTAGGGTAGCTCTATTTTCAATGTTTTGAGGAACCTCCATGCTGTTTTCCAGAGTGGTTGCACCAGCTTGCATTCTCACCAACAGTGTAGAAGGGTTGCCCTTTCTCCACATCCTCACCAACATCTGTCATTCCCCGACTTATTAATTTTAGCCATTCTTACTGGTGTGAGGTGGTATCTCATTGTGGTTTTGATTTATATTTCCCTGATGCCGAGTGATGTTGATCATTTTTTCATGTGTCTATTGGCCATCTGGATGTCTTCTTTGCAGAAATGTCTGTTCATGTCCTCTGCCCATTTCTTGATTGGATTATTTGTTCTTCGGGTGTTGAGTTTGATAAGCTCTTTATAGATTTTGGATACACGCCCTGTATCTGATATGCCATTTGTGAATCTCTTTTCCCATTCTGTCAGTCATCTTTTGCTTTTGTTGACTGTTCCCTTTGCTGTGCAAAAGCTTTTGGTCTTGATGAAGTCCCAATAGTTCATTTTTGTTCTTGCTTCCCTTGTCTTTAGCGATGGTTCTAGGAAGAAGTTGCTGTGACAGGTGGAAGAGGTGGCTGCCTGTGTTCTTCTCAAGGATTTTAATGGACTCCTATATCACATTGAGGTCATTCATCCCTTTTGAGTCTATTTTTGTGTGTGGTATAAGGAAATGGTCCAGTTTCATTCTTCTGCATGTGGCTGCCCAATTTTCCCAAAGCCAGTTTTTGAAGAGACTGTCTTGATTCCATTGGACATTCTTTCCTGCTTAGTCAAAGATTAGTTGACCATAGAGTTGAGGGTCTATTTCTGGGCTCTCTGTTCTGTTCCATTGATCTATGTGTCTGTTTTTGTGCCAATACCATACTTTCTTGATGATGACAGCTTTGTAATAGAGCTTGAAGTCTCGAAATGTGATGCCACCAACTTCGGCTTTCTTTTTCAACATTCCTCTGGTTATTCAGGGTCTTTTCTGGTTCCATATAAATTTTAGGGCTATTTGTTCCATTTCTTTGAAAAAAATGGAGGGATTTTGATAGGGATTGCATTAAACGTGTAGATTGCTTTAGGTAGCACAGACATTTTCACAATAGTCTTTCTTCCAATCCATGAGCATGGAATATTTTTCCATTTCTTTGTATCTTCCTCAGTTTCTTTCATGAATATTCTATAGTTTTCTGAGTACAGATCCTTTGCCTCTTTGGTTAGGTTTATTCCTAGGTATCTTGTGATTTTGGGTGCAAGTGTAAATGGGCTTGACTCCTGAATTTCTCTTTCTTCTGTCTTCCTGTTGGTGTATAGAAATGCAACTGCTTTCTGTGCATTGATATAATATCCTGACACTTTACTGAATTCCTGTATGAATTCTAGCAGTTTTGGGGTGGAGTCTTTTGGGTTTTCCACATAAAGTATCATATCATCTGCAAAGAGTGATAATTTGATTCTTCTGTGCCAGTTTAGATGCCTTTTATTTCTTTTTGTTGTCTGATTGCTGAGGCTAGGACTTCTAGTACTATGTTGAATAGCAGTGATGGTAGTGGATTTCCATGCCATGTTCCTGACCTTAGGGGGAAAGCTCTCAGTTTTTCCCTATTGATAATGATATTCGCTGTGGGTTTTTCATAGATGGCTTTGATGTTATTGAGGTATGTACTCTCTATCCCCCTATAGTTTGAAGAGTTTTGATCAAGAAAGGAAGCTGTACTTTGTCAAATGCTTTTTCAGCATCTATTGAGAGTATCATATAGTTCTTATTCTTTTATTAATGTATTATATCACATCTGTTGATTTGTGCATATTGAACCAACCTAGCTACACAAAAGTAAATCCTGCTTGGTTGTGGTGAATAATCCTTTTTATGTACTGTTGGGTCTTATTGACTAGTATTTTGGTAAGAATTTTTGCATCTGTGTTCATGGGGGATATTGGTCTGTAATACTCCTTTCTGATGGAGTCTTTGTCTGGTTTGGGGATCAAGGTAATGCTGGCCTCATAAAATGAGTTTGGAAGTTCTTCTTCCATTTCCATTTTTTGGAACATTTTCAGGAGAACAGATATTAATTCTTCTTTAAATGTTTGGTAGAATTCCCCTGGGAAGCTGTCTGGCCCTGGGCTCTTGTTTTTTGGGAGATTTTTGATGACTGCTTCAATCTCCTGTTCAGGCTTTCTATTTCTTCCTGGTTCAGTTTTGGTAGTTTATGTCTCCAGGAGTGCATCCATTTCTTCCAAATTGTCAAATTTGCGGGCATATAGTTGCTCATAATATATTCTTATAATTGTTTGTATTTCTGTGGTGTTGGTTGTGATCTCTCCTCTTTCATTCATGATTTTATTAATTTGGGTCCTTTCTCTTTTCTTTTTGATAAGTCTGGCTAGGGGTTTATCAATCTTATAATTCTTCCAAAGAACCAGCTCCCAGTTTCGTTGATTTGTTCTATTGTTTTTTTTGTTTCTATTTCATTGATTTCTGCTCTGATCTTTATGATTTCTCTTCTCCTGCTGGGTTTAGGCTTTCTTTGTTGTTCTTTCTCCAGATCCTTTAGGTGTAGGATTAGGTTGTGTCCTTGAGATCTTTATTGTTTCTTGAGAAAGGCTTGTATCGCTATATACTTTCCTCTCAGGACTGCCTTTCCTGTGTCCCACAGATTTTGAACCGTTGTGTTTTCATTATCATTTGTTTCCATGAATTCTTTAAATTCTTCTTAATTTCCTGGTTGACCCATTCATTCTTTAGTAGGATGTTCTTTAGCCTCCATGTATCTGAGTTCATTCCAACTTTCATCTTGTGATTGAATTTTAGCTTCAGAGTATTGTGGTCTGAAAATATGCAGGGAATGATCCCAATCTTTTGGTACAAGTTGAGACCTGATTTGTGTCCCAGGATGGGGTCTATTCTGGAAAATGTTTCATGGGCACTAGAGAAGAATGTGTATTCTGTTGCTTTGGGTTGGAATGTTCTGAATATATCTGTGATGTCTGTCTGGTCCAGTGTGTCACTTAAGGCCTTTATTTCTTTGTTGATCTTTTGCTTGGATGATCTGTCTATTTCAGTGAGGGGGGTGTTAAAGTCCCCTACTATTATTATATTATTGTTGATGTGTTTCTTTGATTTTGTTATTAATTGGTTTATATAGTTGGGTGTTCCCACGTTGGGGGCATAGATATTTAAAACTGTTAGTTCTTCTTGTTGGACAGACCCTTTAAGTACGATAAGTTGTCCTTCCTCATATCTTATTATAGTCTTTGTCTTAAAATCGAATTTATCTGATATAAGGATTGCCACCCCAGCTTTCTTCTGATGTTCATTAGCATGGTAAATTGTTTTCCACCCCTCACTTTAAGTCTGGAGGTGTCTTTGGGTCTAAAATGAGTTTATTGTAGACAGTATATTGATGGGTTGTGTTTTTTTAATCCATTCTGATACCCCATGTCTTTTGGTTGGGACATTTAACCAATTTACATTCAGAGTAACTATTGAATATATAGATTTAGTGCCATTGTATTGCCTGTAAGGTTACTGTATATTGTTTCTATTCCTTTCCGGTCTACTACTAAGCAAAGACTCTCTTTTTGCTTAGAGGACCCCTTTCAATGTTTCCTGTAGGGTTGGTTTGGTGTTTGTAAATTCTTCTAATTTTTATTTGCCCTGGAAGCTTTTTATCACTCCTTCTATTTTCTTTCTTTCTTTCTTTTTTTTTTTTAAGATTTTACTTATTTATTTGACAGGGATCACAAGTAGACAGAGAGGCAGGCAGAGAGAGGAAGGGAACCAGGCTCCCTGCTGAACAGAGAGCCCAATGCGGGGTTTGATCCCAGGACCCTGGGATCATGACCTGAGCCAAAGGCAGAGGCTTTAACTCACTGAGCCACCCAGTTGCCCCCACTCCTTCTATTTTCAATGATAGCCTAGCTGAATATAGTATTCTTGGCTGCATGTTTTTTTTCATTTAGTGCTCTGAATATATCATGCCAGTTCTTTCTGGCCTGCCAGGTCTCTGTGGATAAGTCTGCTGCCAATCTAATATTTCTATCATTGTATATTATAGACTTCTTCTCCTGAGCTGCTTTCAGGATTTTCTCTTTGTCACTGAGACTTGTAAGTTTCACTATTAGATGGCAGGTTGTGGGCCCATTTTTATTGATGTTGAGGGGGGCTCTCTGTGCCTCCTGGAGTTTGATGCTTGTTCCCTTTGCCATATTAGGGAAGTTCTCTCCTATAATTTGCTCCAATATACCTTCTGCCCCTCTTTCTCTTCTTCTGGAATCCCAATTATTCTAATATCATTTTTTCTTGTGGTATCACTTATTTCTCAAATTTTCCCCTCATGATCCAGCAGTTCCTTGTCTCTTTTTTTGCTCAGATTCTTTATTCTCTGTCATTTGGTTTTCTGTATCACTAATTCTCCCTTCTGCTTCATTCATCCTAGCAGTAAGAGTCTCCATTTTTTTTTATTGCACCTCATAAATAGCTTTTTGGATTTCAACCAGGTAAGATTTTAGTTCTTTTTTTTCTCCAGAAAGTCTTCTCTAATATCTTCTATGGCTTTTTCAAGCCCAACTAGCACCTTGAGAATTGTCTTTTTGAACTCTAGTTCTGATATACTACCAATGTCTGTATTGATTAGGTCCCTAGCCCTTGATATTGCCTCTTGTTCTTTTTTTGGGGGAGAGTTTTTCTGCCTTTCATTTTACCCAGATAAGAATATATGAATGAGAAAATAAAGTATTAAAAGTGTGTAAGACCCCAGAAAAATGTACATTAACCAAATCACAAGAGACCCAAAACTGGGGGGAGAAGATAGGGGAGAAAAAGAAATAAAAATTAAAAAAAAAAAAAATATATATATATATATATATATATATATATATGTCTGGTCAATAGGACAGTGCTACCCACTTGATTTTGGGTGTATTTTGGTCTCTTAGAAGAAATAATCTCTCAAATTTTAAAGAAAGAGAATCTTATATATATACAAAAATAAGGGTAAACATGATGAAGGGATGGAATATGATTATAAAGATGAAAATTAAAAAGTAAATTCCAAAAAAGGAATTGATAAGATAAGTTGGTTGGAAAAAGGGGGGAAAAAAAAGAGGAGAGAATATGCTTAGGCTGGAGACTAGAACAAAGGGACATGCTAGATTTAGGGTATACTTTGATCTATTAGAAGAAATTGTATCCCAAAATTTTAAAGAAAAAAAAATATGTATACAAAAAATAAGGTTAAATACAATGAAAGGATAAAATATGACTCCAACAATGAAGATTTAAAAAGATTTTTGTTTTTAGAAAGACATTAAGGTAAACTAGTTAGAAAACATTAAAAGAAGAAAGAGGAAAAGTTAAAAAAAAAGAATGAAAAAAATTTAAAAAATTAACTTTGCAAGACTAAAAGATCATGGGGAAAAAGCCATGAATTCTAACCCTAGCTCTGTAGTTCTGCTGTTCTCCTTGATTGGTGAGCTTGGTCTTGGTTGGATGTTCTTGTTGATCTTCTGGGGGAGGGGCCTGTTGCAGTGAATATCAATTGTCTTTGCCCAAGTGTGAATTGCACTGCCCTTGCCAGGGTCCTGATTAATAATGTGCTCGGGTCACTCTCTGGAGCTTTTGTTCCCTGAACGCTTTCTGTAGAGCTCTGGAGGACAGGAATGAAAATTGTGGTATCCCAATCTCCACCTGGAGGGGCCAAAAGCTTGGGGCCCCACACCTCAGTGTGCCCTCAGAGAAAAGCAGCCAATCCCTCCTGTCTCCCTGGTCTCTGGCCATGATCTGTGCTCACCTGGCCTGTGACTGAGTATTTCCATCTCTGGTGCATAGCCCCATTTGGAGTCTCCAAACCCAGCAGATTCCTGCCCTGCATTCCTGTGCTGCTTTTCCTGGAGGAGGGAGGAGTGGGGGCATCTCTCTGGATCTGCCATTTGTGGAATCCCTCCTCGAAGAGCAGAGGCCCAGCTGTGCCTTGGGTCACAGTTTAAGGTAACCCCAGTCTGAAAGCTCACTCCTTAGCTCTGTCTCTGTAGTCAGCTTTCCCACTCTGATACCTGGGAGCTCTGTCACACTCACACAGCCCCGATCTTTCTGTGACACTGCGGGACCTGAGACCATACAGTCCCTGCAATGGCTCCACCCCCACTTAGTCTCTGGAGTGATGTCCGTCAGTGGAGCAGATATCTAAAAGTTCTGATTTTGTGCCCCACTGCTCCACCGCTTGCTGGAAGCTGGCCCCTCCCCCATCATTTTGGATTCACTTCTCTGCATGTCCTACCTTTTGGAAAGTGGTTGATTTTCTGTTCCTAGAATTACTGCTCTTCTCTTCTATCTCCTGCTCTTCTCACACAGTTTCTATGTGTTCAGAATGGTTTGCTAACTTTCTATCTGAACTCCTGGGACCTGATGTCATTTCAGTCTGTAACTCTTCTGCCATCTTGCCTCTCCTCCTTGCCCATTGTTTTTTTATTGTATTGTTTCATTTTGTTTTGCTGTAGGATTTTCTTTTCCAGTTTTATAGAAGTATAATTAATATATAATATTATATACATATATAATCACAATGTATCACATTTGTGATTTATCACAAACCACAATGTAGTGATTTGACACACATGTATATTACAAAATATTTACTATCATGAAGTTAGTTGGCATATCCTTCACTTTGTATAATTACCATTTTTATTTTTATACCAAGAATATTTAAGATCTACTTAGCTATAACCATAGCAAATTTCAATCATGCAATACAGTGTTGTTAACTATAATCACCATAATGTACCTTAGATGCCTAAAACTTACTCATTTTATAACGGAAAAGTTTGTATCCTTTGACCAATATGTAATTGTCCCCATTCATCAGTTGATACACATTTGGGTTGTTTCCACTTTTTGCCTATAATGACTAAGTGTTCTATGAATATTCATATACAAGTTTTTGTGGGAATATATGTTTTCAACTCCTTGGCATATATACCTAGGAGTGGAACTACTGAGACATATGGTAACCCTATATTTAACAATTTGAGGAAATGCCAAATCAATTTCTAAAGTGACTGTACCATTTTACATTTCCACCAGCAATACATGAGGGTTCCAATTTCTCCATATCCTTTTCAACGTTTGATAAGAGTGTTATGTTTGTATGTGCTTGTCAAAAATGTCTGTTGTTTCTATTATAGCCATCTGCCCTGCTATATGTGACTACAATGAATTTATTCACTTTTACTGTCTTTACAATTTTGGTGTTTCTCACATTTCACTTTTGCCTACGTCCCTAGAAAATAGAGCCCAACCCCTTCCCAATATTGTACATTGTTAATTTTCTGCTTGTTTTAATGCCTTTTAGAAAGCATATAATACTGTATTGGTTCTGGTATTTAGTAAAAACATGGTACTATGGAAGGTAAAACAAATCTTTGGAACAAGATGACTAAAGGACAAAAAAACAAAACAAAACAAAAAATCCCACAATGATGTCAGCAACACAGTTAAATAGGATGTTCTGGGCCCTTCTTCACCCCTAAGAAACACACTGATTCAGAACAACTTCTGGACAATTTTCCTGTATGAAATTGCCTTGTTGAAGATATTTGCTGAAGATCATATATGCATGGGCTTATTTCTGGGCCCTCTATATGATCTATGTGATTTTTAATGCTTTTCTATAGCTTTATGACATAATTTGAAAAACCATGACATAATTTCAAAACTGTGAAGTTGTTCTTTCTCAAGAATTCTCTGGCTCTTTGGAGTCTTTTGTGTTTCTATATGAATTTTGGGATTCAGAGAAGTATTTCTTAAAAGCAATTGTTGATATTTCTTTTGATGCTTCTTCCCCATGTTCAAGATAATATTTATTTCCCTTAATATATTACCCAATCCCTTGTAATCTGACTCCTCCTTCTCTCTAGTTTCAACCTCTGCTTTTTCTGGGCATTAGTATTACTTTTGGGGAGTACATTGAATTCCTCCTTCAATTACTGGCTTGACTTTAAATCTCCACACTACAGTCCACACAATTATATGTAGTTTCAAACCTTTTGGTTGCCTCTTTACAAGGCTTCTCATTATGCAGCAAAATATCACTTCCTCTAAGAAGTCTGGACTTAATTTAATTTAAGTGCACTGGTTATATATTTTATATCAGTGCTCATGAGTATATTCTGTTGAAATCCTTAGTTTATTTACTGTTTCTCCTATTAGATTTCTTTTTTTTAAATTTTTTTATTTTTTATAAACATATATTTTTATCCCCAGGGGTACAGGTCTGTAAATCGCCAGGTTTACACACTTCACAGCAATCACCAAAGCACATACCCTCCACAATGTCTATAACCTTACCCCCCTTCCCCCAACCCCCCTCCCCCCAGCAACCCTCAGTTTGTTTTGTGAGACTATGAGTCACTTATGGTTTGTCTCCCTCCCAATCCCATCTTGTTTCATTGATTCTTCTCCTACCCACTTAAGCCCCCATGTTGCATCACCACTTCCTCATATCAGGGAGATCATATGATAGTTGTCTTTCTCTGCTTGACTTATTTCGCTAAGCATGATACGCTCTAGTTCCATCCATGTTGTCGCAAATGGCAAGATTTCATTTTTTTGATGGCTGCATAGTATTCCATTGTGTATATATACCACATCTTCTTGATCCACTCATCTGTTGATGGACATCTAGGTTCTTTCCATAGTTTGACTATTGTGGACATTGCTGTTATAAACATTCGGGTGCACGTGCCCCTTTGGATCACTGCATTTGTATCTTTAGGGTAAATACCCAGTAGTGCAATTGCTGGGTCATAGGGCAGTTCTATTTTCAACATTTTGAGGAACCTCCATGCTGTTTTCCAGAGTTGTTGCACCAGCTTGCATTCCCACCAACAGTGTAGGAGGGTTCCCTTTTCTCCACATCCTCGCCAGCATCTGTCATTTCCTGACTTGTTGATTTTAGCCGTTCTGACTGTTGTGAGGTGATATCTCATTGTGGTTTTGATTTGTATTTCCCTGATGCCGAGTGATATGGAGCACTTTTTCATGTGTCTGTGGGCCATCTGGATGTCTTCTTTGCAGAAATGTCTGTTCATGTCCTCTGCCCATTTCTTGATTGGATTATTTGTTCTTTGGGTGTTGAGTTTGCTAAGTTCCTAATAGATTTTGGACACTAGTCTTTTATCTGATATGTCGTTTGCAAATATCTTCTCCATTCTGTCAGATGTCTTTTGATTTTGTTAACTGTTTCCTTTGCTGTGCAAAAGCTTTTGATCTTGATGAAATCCCAATAGTTCATTTTTGCCCTTGCTTCCCTTGCCTTTGGCAATATTCCTAGGAAGATGTTGCTGCGGCTGAGGTTGAAGAGGTTGCTGCCTATGTTCTCCTCAAGGATTTTGATGGATTCCTTTCTCACATTGAGGTCCTTCATCCATTTTGAGTCTAGTTTCGTGTGTGGTGTAAGGAAATGGTCCAATTTCATTTTTCTGCATGTGGCTGTCCAATTTTCCCAACACCATTTATTGAAGAGGCTGTCTTTTTTCCACTGGACATTCCTTCCTGCTTTGTCGAAGATTAGTTGACCATAGAGTTGAGGGTCTATTTCTGGGCTCTCTATTCTGTTCCATTGATCTATGTGTCTGTTTTTATGCCAGTACCATGCTGTCTTGATGATGACAGCTTTGTAATAGAGCTTGAAGTCCGGAATTGTGATGCCACCAACGTTGGCTTTCTTTTTCAATATCCCTTTGGCTATTCGAGGTCTTTTCTGGTTCCATATAAATTTTAGAATTATTTGTTCCATTTCTTTGAAAAAGATGGATGGTACTTTGATAGGAATTGCATTAAATGTGTAGATTGCTTTAGGTAGCATAGACATTTTCACAATATTTATTCTTCCAATCCAGGAGCATGGAACATTTTCCCATTTCTTTGTGTCTTCCTCAATCTCCTTCATGAGTACTTTATAGTTTTCTGAGTATAGATTCTGTGCCTCTTTGGTTAGGTTTATTCCTAGGTATCTTATGGTTTGGGGTGCAATTGAAAATGGGATTGACTCCTTAATTTCTTTTTCTTCTGTCTTGTTGTTGGTGTAGAGAAATGCAACTGATTTCTGTGCATTGATTTTATATCCTGACACTTTACTGAATTCCTGTACAAGTTCTAGCAGTTTTGGAGTGGAGTCTTTTGGGTTTTCCACATATAGTATCATATCATCAACGAAGAGTGATAATTTGACTTCTTCTTTGCCGATTTGGATGCCTTTAATTTCCTTTTGTTGTCTGATTGCTGAGGCTAGGACCTCTAGTACTATGTTGAATAGCAGTGGTGATAATGGACATCCCTGTCGTGTTCCTGACCTTAGCGGAAAAGCTTTCAGTTTTTCTCCATTGAGAATGATATTTGCGGTGGGTTTTTCATACATGGCTTTGATGATATTGAGGTATGTGCCCTCTATCCCTACACTTTGAAGAGTTTTGATCAGGAAGGGATGCTGTACTTTGTCAAATGCTTTTTCAGCATCTATTGAGAGTATCATATGGTTCTTGTTCTTTCTTTTATAGATGTGTTGTATCACATTGACTGATTTGCGAATGTTGAACCAACCTTGCAACCCTGGAATAAATCCCACTTGGTCGTGGTGAATAATCCTTTTAATGTACTGTTGAATCCTATTGGCTAGTATTTTGGTGAGAATTTTCGCATCTGTGTTCATCAAGGATATTGGTCTATAGCTCTCTTTTTTGATGGGATCCTTGTCTGGTTTTGGGATCATAAAATGAGTTTGGAAGTTTTCCTTCCATTTCTATTTTTTGGAACAGTTTCAGGAGAATAGGAATTAGTTCTTCTTTAAATGTTTGGTAGAATTTCCCCGGGAAGCCATCTGGCCCTGGGCTTTTGTTTGTTTGGAGATTTTTTTTTTTTTTAAAGATTTTATTTATTTATTTGACAGAGAGAGATCACAAGTAGGCAGAGAGGCAGGCGGAGAGAGAGAGGAGGAAGCAGGCTCCCCGCTGAGCAGAGAGCCCAATGCGGGACTAGATCCCCGGACCCTGAGATCATGAACTGAGCCGAAGGCAGCGGCTTAACCCACTGAGCCACCCAGGCGCCCTGTTTGGAGATTTTTAATGATTGTTTCAATCTCCTTACTGATTATGGTCCTGTTCAGGCTTTCTATTTCTTCCTGGTTCAGTTGTGGTAGTTTATATGTTTCTAGGAATGCATCCACTTCTTCCAGATTGTCAAATTTGTTGGCGTAGAGTTGCTCATAGTATGTTCTTATAATAGTTTGTATTTCTTTGGTGTTAGTTGTGATCTCTCCTCTTTCATTCATGATTTTATTTATTTGGGTCCTTTCTCTTTTCTTTTTGATAAGTCGGGCCAGGGGTTTATCAATTTTATTAATTCTTTCAAAGAACCAGCTCCTAGTTTCGTTGATTTGCTCTATTGTTTTTTTGGTTTCTATTTCATTGATTTCTGCTCTGATCTTTATGATTTCTCTTCTCCTGCTGGGCTTAGGGTTTCTTTCTTGTTCTTCCTCCAGCTCTTTAGGTGTAGGGTTAGGTTGTGTACCTGAGACCTTTCTTGTTTCTTGAGAAAGGCTTGTTCCGCTATATATTTTCCTCTCAGGACTGCCTTTGTTGTGTCCCACAGATTTTGAACCGTTGTGTTTTCATTATCATTTGTTTCCATGATTTTTTTCAATTCTTTTTAATTTCCCGGTTGACCCATTCATTCTTTAGAAGGATACTGTTTAGTCTCCATGTATTTGGGTTCTTTCCAAACTTCCTCTTGTGATTGAGTTCAAGATTCAGAGCGTTTTGGTCTGAAAATATGCAGGGAATGATCCCAATCTTTTGATACCGGTTGAGTCCTGATTTAGGACCGAGGATGTGATCTATTCTGGAGAATGTTCCATGTGCACTAGAGAAGAATGTGTATTTTGTTGCTTTGGAATGAAATGTTCTGAATATATCTGTGATGTCCATCTGGTCCAGTGTGTCATTTAAGGCCTTTATTTCCTTGCCGATCTTTTGCTTGGATGATCTGTCCATTTCAGTGAGGGGAGTGTTAAAGTCCCCTACTCTTATTGTATTATTGTTGATGTGTTTCTTTGATTT
Organism: Mustela erminea; assembly: GCF_009829155.1. Classification (NCBI taxonomy): domain Eukaryota; kingdom Metazoa; phylum Chordata; class Mammalia; order Carnivora; family Mustelidae; genus Mustela; species Mustela erminea. The sequence goes on from NC_045619.1 coordinate 95,891,882, forward strand.
TGTTTTTAATTGGTTTATATATTTGGCTGCTCCCACGTTGGGGGCATAGATATTTAAAATTGTTAGATCTTCTTGTTGGACACACCCTTTGAGTATGATATAGTGTCCTTCCTCATCTCTTATTATAGTCTTTGGCTTAAAATCTAATTGATCTGATATAAGGATTGCCACTCCTGCTTTCTTCTGATGTCCATTAGCATGGTAAACTCTTTTCCACCCCCTCACTTTAAATCTGGAGGTGTTTTCGGGCTTAAAATGAGTTTCTTGGAGGCAACATATACATAGGTTTTGTTTTTGTATCCATTCTGATACCCTGTGTCTTTTGATTGGGGCATTTAGCCCACTAACATTCAGGGTAACTATTGAAAGATATGAATTTAGTGCCATTGTATTGCCTGTAAGGTGACTGTTACTGTATATTGTCTCTGTTCCTTACTGATCTACCACATTTAGGCTCTCTCTTTGCTTAGAGGACCCCTTTCAATATTTCCTGTATAGCTGGTTTCGTGTTTGCAAATCTTTCAGTTTTTGTTTGTCCTGGAAGCTTTTAATCTCTCCTTGTATTTTCAATGATAGCCTAGCTGGATATAGTATTCTTGGCTGCATGTTTTTCTCGTTTAGTGCTCTGAAAATATCATGCCAGCTCTTTCTGGCCTGCCAGGTCTCTGTGGATAAGTCAGCTGCCAATCTAATATTTTTATCATTGTATGTTACAGACTTCTTTCCCTGGGCTGCTTTCAGGATTTTCTCTTTGTCACTAAGACTTGTAAATTTTACTATTAGGTGAGGGGGTGTGGGCCTATTCTTATTGAAATTGAGGGGCGTTCTCTGAACCTCCTGAATTTTGATGCTCGTTCCCTTTGCCATATTGGGGAAATTCTCCCCAATAATTCTCTCCAGTATACCTTCTGCTCCCCTCTCTCTTTCTTCTTCTTCTGGAATCCCAATTATTCTAATGTTGTTTCATCTTATGGTGTTACTTATCTCTCGAATTCTCCACTCGTGGTCCAGTAGCTGTTTGTCCATCTTTTGCTCTGCTTCTTTATTCTCTGTCATTTGGTCTTCTATATCACTAATTCTTTCTTCTGCCTCATTTATCCTAGCAGTGAGAGCCTCCATTTTTGATTGCACCTCATTAATAGCTTTTTTGATTTCAACTTGGTTAGATTTTAGTTCTTTTATTTCTCCAGAAAGGGCTTTTATATCTCCCGAGAGGGTTTCTCTAATATCTTCCATGCCTTTTTCGAGCCCGGCTAGAACCTTGAGGATTGTCATTCTGAACTCTAGATCTGACATATTACCAATGTCTGTATTGATTAGGTCCCTAGCCTTCGGTACTGCCTCTTGTTCTTTTTTTTGTGGTGAATTTTTCTGCCTTGTCATTTTGTCCAGATAAGAGTATATGAAGGAGCAAGTAAAATACTTAAAGGGTGGCAACAACCCCAGGAAAATATGCTTTAACCAAATCAGAAGAGATCCCAAATCATGAGGGGGAGAAAGGGGATAAAAAGAGGTTCAAAAAGAAAGAAAGGGGAAAAAAAGAAAATAAAAGAATTAAAAAAAGGAAACGAATAAATAAAAGTTAAAAAAAGAAAAAATATATATATTAGATAAACTAGTTAAAAAACGTTAAAAGGAAAAGGGTAAAAGTTAAAAAAATTTTAGCAAAAGAAGAGAAAAAAAATGAAAAATAAAAAAGTACTTTAACTGCAAGACTAAAAAATCACAGGGAGAAAGCCATGAGTTCCATGCTTTGCTTTCTCCTCCTCTGGAATTCTGCTGCTCTCCTTGGTATTGAAACCGCACTCCTTGGTAGGTGAACTTGGTCTTGGCTGGATTTCTTGTTGACCTTCTGGGGGAGGGGCCTGGTGTAGTGATTCTCAAGTGTCTTTGCCCCAGGCGGAATTGCACCGCCCTTACCAGGGGGCTGGGCTGAGTAATTCGTTCGGGTTTGCTTTCAGAAGCTTTTGTTCCCTGAGCGCCCTCCGTAGAGTTCCGGAGGACGGGAATATAAATGGCAGCCTCCTGGTCTCCGGCCTGAAGCAGCCAAGAACCCGGGGCCCCACTCCTCAGTGTGCCCTCAGAGAACAGCGCCCAGCCACTCCCGTGTGCCTGACCTCCGGCCTCGCTCCGAGCTCACCGAGCCTGTGGCTGGTTCAAGGCAACTCCGAGGTGTGAGCTTACTGTCGGCTCTGTCTCTGTAGCTGGTTTTCCCGTTCCAATACCCGCAAGCTCTGCGACACTCAGACATCCGCGATCCTTCTGTGACCCTGCGGGACCTGAGGCCACACTGACCCCGTGTGGGCTTTGCCCCAGTTTAGCCTCTGGAGCGATGTCCCTCAGCGGAACAGACTTTTAAAAGTCCCGATTTTGTTCTCCATTGCTCCACCGCTTGCTGGGAGCCGGCCCCTCCCCCCGGGGTCTATCTTCCTGTCGCTTTGGATCACTTCTCTGCCGGTCCTACCTTTCAGAAAGTGGTTGTTTCTCTGTTTCCAGAATTGCTGTTCTCTTCGATCTGCCGATGGATTTGCAGGTGTTTGCAATCTTTAGA